>NW_024543078.1:38677500-39277500 GCF_018167655.1 Microtus oregoni
AGTCACCTCCAGAACTCATGAATTTCTTTCTTTTTAAAAAGCAAAGAAAAAAATTACAAAAATAAATAAAAATTTCTGAGAGTTCTATGTATTAAGTTCAGCATTCTTTTTAAGATTTATTTATTTATTTATTTATTTATTTATTTTGATTTTTCGAGACAGGGTTTCTCCGTAGCTTTTGGTTCCTGTCCTGGAACTAGCTCTTGCAGACCAGGCTGGCCTCGAACTCACAGAGATCCACCTGCCTCTGCCTCCCGAGTGCTGGGATTAAAGGCGTGCGCCACCACCGCCCGGCTTATTTATTTATTTTTATGGGTGATTGTTTGGCTACATGTATGTTTATGCATCACGTGCATGTCAGGTAGCTATGGAAGACAAAGGAGGATGCGGACCCTATGATATAAAGTTACAGTTGGCTATGTGGGAATGGGTTCCAGGCTCTCGCAAATAGATCAAGCGCTCTTAACCAATGAGCCATCTCTCCAGCTCCAGGAGTCAAGATTTCTTACATGGGCTAGAGAGGTGACTCAGCTGGTAAAGTACTTGTGGTGAAGCATGAAAACCTGAATTTGGATCCCCAGTCCAAAAGCTGTGTACAGTGGTGTGCACCTATAATACCAGTACATCGGAGGTAGACAGGCAGGTCACTATTGCCAGCCAGCCCACCAAAATCAGTAATTCTAGATTCACTGAGAAATCCTGTTTCAAAAAATAAGGTGGAGAATGACTAAGAAAGATACTCCATGTTAACCTGTGGCTTCCAGATGCACATACTAGCACCACATACATGTGCTTACACTTACATTTACATGCACACAGATTCTTATACTGCTCAGCAAAATGAAAGTTTTTGTTGCTCATCCATAAGATTTAAAATGTATAAGATGGTCAATAGAACATCATAGTTACTAATGTTAGCTTTTAAAGCAAATGTTCAAAACGGTTAACGTACAAGAAAAATGCTAAAACTTGGCATGGTGGCACATATCTATAATCCCAGTACTGGGAGGCAGAGTTGATTTTGGAACTACCCTGGATTACACAGAAAGACTGTTTCATACCAAACAAGGCTTGGGGATGTAGAAGAGCACCTGCCTAGCAGTGCAAGGCTCTGGATTTGATTCCCAGCACTGAAAAAAAATTTTAACTAATAAAGCACAGTTCTTCACATTTTAATATGAATCTTAAATGCTAAAAAGCTGCTTGACAGTCGGGCAGTGGTGGTACACGCCTTTAATCCCAGCATTTGAGAGGCAGAGGCAGAGGCAGGTGGGTCTCTATGAGTTCAAGGCCAGCCTGGTCTACAGAGCTAGTTCTAGGACAGGCTACAAAGTTACAGAGAAACCCTGTGTCCAAAAACAAACAAACACAGGCTGCTTGACAAGCAGGTGGTAATGGTGGCACATGACTTAATCCCAGTACAAGCAGATCTCTGAGTCTGAGGTTATTCTGGTCTACAGAGTGAGTTCCAGGACAGCCAAGGCTACACAGAAAAACCCTGTCGCAAAACAACACAAAACAAAAAGGTACTTGACAAATCTAATACATGTCCCTAATGGAAACCCTTTAAAACAGCAGGAAGTGCGGCCACCTCATGGCTAAGAGCGTCCAGCGTAATGAGCACTAAGCTAGCAGGGCTGCCATGCTGTGTCCCTGACTGAAGCTGGCCCGAGGCAGACGGGCACCAGGACAGGAGAGGTGGGTCCAGCCATAATCTGGACCTGTGCTGTTAGTGAGCTGAGCAGGAAGCAAACATCATGATGTGAAGAGGCCAGATTTTAGAAACTATCAGACAGACTGGCAGCAGAAAGCACCTGGCAATACAGTAGAAAAGGATAATGAGGGTGGAACACACCTGGGAACTGCCTGAATGGCCAAGGTCAGGACCTAACAGAAATGATACCACTTTTTCCAAAAAAAAAAAAAGAGAAATATTTTTGTGGGTAGCTGAGGGAGACAGGGTCTAACTATGTATCCCTGGTTGGCCTGGAAGTCATTATGTAGACCAGGCTGCCCTTGAATTCATAGAGATCTGCCTGCCTCTGCTGGGACTAAAGGAGTATATCACCACACCGGATGGAAATGTCTGAAGAAAGCAGAGGGAAGGCAGGTAGTTTAGCAGTAGAAGATGGCTTAGTGTAAGGTCCTCAGTTCCATCCCCACTCTTTAACCCCAAATCTTGGGAGATGGGGTAGCAAGATCAAGAGTTAAAGGCCAGCCTCAGCTACAGGAGATTCTGTTAAAACAACAAACAACTGAGGTGGTGGCCCACACCTTTAATCCCAGCACTTGAGGCAGAGGCAGGAGGATCTCTTAAATTTGAGGCCAGCCTGGTCTATAGAAGGAGTTCCAGGACAGCCAGTGCTACACAGAAAACCCCACCTCTGAAGAAAAAAAAAAAGGAAAAGGAAAAGAAAAGAAGAAGAGGAAAAGAAAAGAAGTGCTAATCTTGGGAGTATTCATCCCAAAATGAACCTAGCAAGCCCAAGGGTTTAGGTTCTATTCTCAACACTACAAAACAAAACAAAAACTGCCAATCTCAAGTGGTTTGACAGGTTTAATGGTGTTTCAGTCACAACTCCACAAAGGTTGTTGTAGAGTAGAAGAACTAACAGATTCATCTAGGACACTCAAAATCTCAGAGTGATCAGGATGAGGAACTGGTCCCTACACGAGTATCAGCTAGAGAACTTAGTAAGGAAAATGGCATATGGTTGATCCCAGTATTAGTCATATATACTGCCCTGCAGTAAGGATTACTATCTAGGCCAATTCAGTCATAAGTCACAGTACCTATTAATCACACCTTCATGAATTTACAGAGAGAAATGGAGCCTACAGAGCACTCCCCTAACCTCCACTTGGTGTTGGCACTTTAAAACCAAATCCTATTCTAACTCCTCCCAAGTTCCAAGAGCAAAGCCTACTGGACCTCACCAGCTCACCAGCACACTTCAGGAAGAGTGAAAGAAACTAAGCCAGGTAGTGGTGGTGCCTTTAATCCCAGCATTTGGGAGGCAGAAGCAGGTGGAGCCAGCCTGGTCTACAGAACAAGTTCCAGGACAGCCAGGGCTGTAACACAGAGAAACCCTTTCTCAAAACAAAACAAACCTCCAAAAACAAACATAAAAGTGTGAAAGAAGCTCTGTACACAGACATTAATGCCACTACCAGCAGCACAAAGACGGCTCCATGACAGAGGTCTTGAGACTATCCAATGAGAAGTCAAATGAACATCTCACTCAACAGGCGCACGGTGGCAGCCCACACAGGACTCTTTCAGTCAGCTGTGCGGGGATCTGACCAAATGATGGGCATGCAGTAGCCATCCAGCCACAGAAATGAAGCTGTGTCCAAGAAGCCTGCAGGCCTGTTCATCCCAGAACTTGACAGGGCATCAAGTCAAACATGCTTTAACAGAAATCAAGTCTTCACAAATGCCTTGTCTTTATTTTAGGGAATTAATAAATCTGTTACAAGAAGCACCACTGGTTGTATTTCAGAGCTGAGTAATCAGCTCCCAGCTCTAAGTGAACACAAACCCTCCAGAAATGAGAAGAGCACAGAAGGGGGCACTACTGGTTTCCTGCTCTCCCAGAGGAAGTGACAGGGACATGGAAATGGAAGGAGATGAATCCCCTTTCACTGACCTGAGCTGACAGCCAAGGGCATCTCCTGGCCCTGTCCTTAGGTAAGACAGGGCTGAGGTAGAAACTCGGGCTGCAAGAAACACAGCAACCCTGGGGCAAGTCCAAGCCTATATACAACAGAGAGTGTTGGTGCCACTTTCAAGAACATCCGGGAAACTGGCTTTCCAACGCCATGAAAGCCTTATCTGAAACGCTGCCATCATCTCATAGGCACTGTCATCTTGTAGGCTTTAGGTACCAAAGGGAATGGCTAAATACACGATACTCACTCTGCATCCAGAGCGAGGTGAGGGGCATACTGTGAGCATCCCTGATGCAGGTACCTGTCGTGGAATAATCTTTTTGTACACTGTGAAGATGTGTCACTTGGGTTGGTGTAATAAAAAGCTGAACAGCCAATAGCTAGGCAAGATTTTCAGGACAGAAAGGATGCTGGGAAGAAGACAGGAGATGCCAGAACACAGAGCAAGCAGCATGGGCAAAATAAAGGACAAAATAAAGGTAACTGAGCCATGTTAAAAAAAATAGTTTGAAAGACATGGTTAATTTAAGTTATAAGAGTTAGTTAGGAAACAAGCCTAAACTATCAGCTAAGCTTTCATAATTAATAATAAGTCTCCAGGTCATGATTTGGGAGCTGGCTAGTGGGACAAAGAAGACTAGCTGCAGGTACCCTTGAAAGACCAAAGTATTCAAGGGAGGGTCTGCCTTGTCCTGAACAGATCCCAACACACCCAATACTGCCACAAACAGCTGAAAAGAACTAAGCAAAATTCTATGGAAAGCCACTAAAGAGTTCAGTTGTGTGAGCACGGGGTGATTAGTCATACCAGGTAGACAAAACTATACTTATAACAACTACACCAAAAACCAGATGCCTAAGTAAAAATGTCAGGCTGGGCATGTCAGAGCAAACGTGTAATTCCAGTAACTAGAAGGCTAAGCAGTAGGGTCGTCAAAAATTCAAGGCCAGTCTTGATGTGGGAAGGTCATATTTCTATCTGTTGCTTTCATTGGTCAATTAAAGAAAACTGCTTGGCCCTGATAGGTAGAAAATTAAGTAGGCAGAGTAAACAGAACAGAATGCTGGGAGGAAGAGGAAGTGAGCTCAGAGGCCATGCTCCCCCCTCCCGGGCAGACATGATGGCTCCGACCCAGGATGGATGTAGGCTAGAATCTTCCCGGTAAGCGCACCTTGGAGTGCTACACACATTATTAGAAATGGGCTAGTCCAGGTGCGAGAGTTAGCCAAGAAGAGGCTAGATATAATGGGCCAAGCAGTGTTTAAAAGAATACAGTTTGTATGTTGTTATTTCGGGTAAAGCTAGCCGGTGGCGGGAACTGGGTGGCGGAACACAGCCCGCAGCTCCTATTACAACACAGTCTGAGCCATACATCCTATATATGGAGACCCTGTCTCACAAAACAAAAACAAACTGGGAGGTAGTGTCTACCTTTAATCCCAGCACTCAGGAGGCAGGGACAGGCGCATCTCTGTGAGTTTGAGGCCAGCCTGGTTTACAGTGTGAGTTCCAGGACAGGCTCCAAAGCTACAGAGAAACACTACCTTGAAAAAAACAAACAAACAAAACCTAATAGACAAAAACAACTACCAAAATGGAAGTATACCAAAATGCCAGTATACATAACTGGGTACTAGGATTATGGTACTTATTCTCCTAAAATTCACCAACATTATATGGTTATCACCATAGAAGCAAACACATGAAGATTTAAAAGGAACACAAGCAAAGAATAAAGAAGTTGTCAGTTCCAGGTGTATGGCCAACATCCTCAAGCAGACATGCACAGTGACACATTCAGTGATGGGCTTACTTACTCATGGCTTATCAACCCCACGGTGCTGGTACAACTGAGACAAGCTCGATCCCTCCGACTACCTATGACAAAAACAAAGAAAAGTCAGCAAACAGGTGTCAACCAGGCATCTTTGAAGGTCTGAACGGAACCTACCAGTAAGTTTCTGGAGGACTGTTATACATGATGAAGGGCTTCAAAGCACAGTGGAACAGAGCATCTAATCTCCCTAGTTGGAAACTGGGTCTGAGGCTAAGTCCCAGGGAAGGGGCACTGAAGGCCCGTGGTCTTCTGGTCTTCTCCCACTGTGGGACCCGTCCCTGCTAACTATTGTTGGTGTAGGTAGGCAGGGGGAAGGGCACACTGAATCCTAGCAAGCAGACAACCTTACAGACCAAACAACAATTCCAAGGGACAAGAACTACTAGGGAAAAAAATACCAAGAAGCCCCTATAAGGCTAGCAATATGGTTTAGTGGATAAAACCACTTGCCCTCAAGACCTGAGTTTAATCTCAGTGCCTACATGGTAGGAGAAATAACTCCCAACAAGTTGTCTTCTGACCTCCATAAGCATGCTATGGCAGTCCAGGAATACATGCATACACACAATGAATGTAACTAAAGCAAAATTTTTATTTATCTTATTATTATTGTCTTGTTTTTGGTTTTTGAGACAGGGTTTCTCTGTGTAGCCCTGGCTGTCCTGAAACACCCTGTAGAGCAGGCTGGCCTCAAACTCAAGAGATATGCCTGCCTCTACCTCCCAAGTGCTGGGATAAAAAGTATGTGTCATCACGCCTAGCAAAGCAAAATTTCTAAAGGAAGCCACTTATAGAAAAACAGTAGAGATGATCACTAGAACACACTTTGGACACTTTCCCTAATCCACTCTAAGTCTCCTGACACACTGAGAGTTCATTCACATCATTGTGTGAAGCAGGAAGGATGGAGAGAACAGGCTCTCTGCATAGTGGGGACCAGAGGTACCATTCTCAGCAGGGGCCAGGTGGCCCATGTAGAGGTCAAGCAATAGCAAGGGCCAGCAAGGTCACCTTGGCCCAATCCTCCAAGCAGTGGGAGTAGCAGTAACAGCATCCATTTACCAGTTTATGTCAGGAGGGAGATCTTCTGGCTCTGTGCGGAAAGAGATCATATTTAGGGTCTGCTAGAACCTGGAAAACTATGGTCCCTTCACCACTATTCACAATTCATAACAAAGATATGGCTACATTGTTATTATAAAATCATGTTTGTTTTTAAATTTTATTTTTGTATTTATTTATTGTATGTGCACCCATTCAGAGGTCAGAAGACAACTTGCAAGATTTGGTTCTCTTCTTTTACCATGTGGGTCCTGGGATTGGAACTCAGGTCAGAAAACAAGAACCTGAGTCATCTAGCTGACCCTCAGCTACATTCTTACAAGCAACAAGTGTTACACGGCTTTTTTTTTTAATGTTAAGTTTCTGTGACTGAAAGTGTTACATGTTAAATCCAGACGAGGGCCGCCCAAATTTTTCCAGACTCTTCTTAATCCAAAGAGGCCCAGAACTTCCTCTCTGCCCCTTCCAATCCTACTTCTACAGGATTTGGCTCAGAAACACCCCCAGAGAACCCTGAAGATGGAATGGGTGGACTTTACTCTGATCCCTTCCTGGGTTCTCCCCCAAATAACATCTGAGGGCTGTTCCTGCTCCACTGTCAAAGTCACCCAGGGTGACAGGCTTTGCAGGTCCATATTCCACTAAGCTGCACAGGCTGCCTATATTTCTGCTGTCTGTAAATTTGGGGTTTGGTCTAAAGAGACAGCTCAGCAGTTAAAAGTACTTGCTACTCTTGCAGAGGACTTGGGTTTCGTCGCCAACATTCACACTGGCTGGCTCATAACTGCCTGTAACTCTAGTTCTATGAGTTCCGGTCTCCATAGCCACCTGCACCCATACAGACACACAAGTACACATAAATTTCTAAAGTCTAAAATAAGGTTTTTAAAAAAATCTTATGTGCAATGATGTTTTGCCTGCATATATGTCTGTGTAAGGTTGCCAGATATTGGAGTTACAGACAGCTGTGAGCTGCTATGTGGGTGTTGGGAATTGAACCCAAGTCCTTGGGAGCAATCAGTGCTCTTAACTGCTGTGCCATCTCTTAAGACCCTCTTGGTTTTGATAATTTGCTAGAACAAGTCACAGAACCCAGCACAGTGCTCTGTTTACCACAAAGTATACAAGTGAATAGCCAGAGGAGACAAGGACATGCCCAGGACAGTCCTGAGCAACCCAGGTTCTTTCTGCAGCATTCTTTCCTCTGGTCCACTGACCACTATATATTCTCTGCCTCCTAGGATGTTAGGGTTAAGTCCTAGCCCTCTAATCTCACTACAGCTCACTACAGGCCTCTCCTCATCTCCCCTCATCTACCTAGGCCTATTCCCTACTTTCCTTCAGTAACAAACCCAGTCGGGTATGGTGGCACATACCTTTTTTTTTTAAGATTTTTTTATTTATTATAAAATAATAACCTGTTAACCTCTGAGCCATCTCTCCAGCACCACCTTTTTTAAGATTTATTTATTTATTATGTATACAGTATTCTGCCTCCATCTATGACTGCAGGCCAAAAGAGGGTACCAGATCTCATTATAGATGGTTGTGAGCCACCATGTCGTTGCTGGGATTTGAACTCAGGACCTCTGGAAAAGCAGTCAGTGCTCTTAACCACTGAGCCATCTCTCCAGCCCCTGGCACATACCTTTAATCCCAGCACTTGAGAGGCACCAGCCTGGTCTATAGAGTGAGTTCCAGGATAGCCAGGGGTACCCAGGGAGACCCTGTCTGGGCGGTGGGGTAAAACCCATTGCTGTTAATCACTCCAAAAGCTTTAGGAACTCAGTGTCAGGAACAGGGATAAAGACTAAATGTCTTTCCCTGCTTCACCTGGTCTCCAAGAGACTTTTACATCCTTCCAGGCAATGTCCTCCCTGACCTTCATGCAAAGCTTCCAGGTCTGGGGCACCTTGCAGCTGTCAACAGCTGCAGGAACTTCGTCTCACCGAAGCCAGTCTTCTTTGGTTTCCCTGAGCCTTGACTAGTCCTCACAGGCTTACAAAGTGACAGTGTGGACTGGATGCTTCTTTCTCACACACTCCAGATCTGTCGGCCCCACTTCTGCATACCAAGTGACTTCCTTTCACAGAGGACAGCATAACAAGGCGAAGGGGAAGGAAAGAAATGCCACACTTCGGCCGGGGAACCAGGTCAACATCAAACATGATGAGTTTACCTTAACTGCAGCATGTATGAGAAAAGCGCTGAAAATCTGTGCCTTCCGCCCCAGAACTCTTCAGCAAAACACCAAAAGAGACACCCTACAACACACCTGACCTAAGTACTCACCGAAACTGTCAAGGGCAAGAAAATCAAAGGAAATAGGAGAAATTGTTACAATTTCAAGAGCCACAAGGACTAATGGAATGTGTCTCGGAAGAAAACAAAGAAACACAAAGAGAATGAAGTATGTCACACAAAAGTGCAGAACAAGGTAGGTACTCCAGAGTCAAGAGAATTTTGGCACAATGTTGCCCTCAACTTATTCACTGTGATTAAAAACTAGGATGTTCATCCTATCCCTACAGCCTCTGACAGCACATTATTCCAGTGAGTCCCCTACCCACTACCCAGCCCTGCCCTACTGGTTCCGCAGCTAACCAGCTGACTAACCCACTATCAGGGAAGCAGTACTTCTGTTCAAAGGGCACTGGTTAACTACAGAAAACATTCTTTTTTTTTCTTTCTTTTTTTTTTTAAATATTTATTTATTATGCATACAATATTCTGTCTGTGTGTATGTCTGCAGGCCAGAAGAGGGCACCAGACCTCATTACAGATGGTTGTGAGCCACCATGTGGTTGCCGGGAATTGAACTCAGGACCTTTGGAAGAGCAGGCAGTGCTCTTAACCACTGAGCCATCTCTCCAGCCCCCCCAGAAAACATTCTTATGCCTAGAATAATAAGAACATACACAAAAACTACCAGATAATTTTTAATCCATAATTAGGCTATAGAAATAAGAAAGGCCAGAAGTACTTGAACAAGTTAACAGGTGGACAGCTCTTAGGGCAGAGGGAGCTTGAAAGACCGCACCAAACCCAGACTTTGCTGTCTTTCTACCGATCGTAACTGACTTCGTTGCTGTTGTTGTTTTGTTGTGTGTACCCTGGCCTAAAATTCGAAATGTTGACCAGGCTTGCCTGGAACTCAGAGATTCACCTGCCTCTCTCTGCCTCCACAGTGCTGGGATTAAGGGCATATGTCACCACGCCTTGCTCCACACCACGCCTTGCTCCAACTATTAAGGTGAGAACTGTGCTTTTATCAGTAAACTATAAAGTCTTGGGTTCCACTCTCGTAGACCAAGTTTTATCCTTACAGTAACTTACATCCAAGTTTCCTTAAAAAACTCCAGTCAGCGGCCACCCCACCCCAGGGAGCGGCCCACTGTGCTGGCATCACCCAAAACCCAATCTCCCTTCCCCGGAGTTCCGGCTTCCAGGCCTGAGCGGGCCAAAGGGCACGCCTGGGCTCTGTTCATCATCGAGGGGAGCGCCAGGGCAGCCACAGCCCTAAGGAACTTTCCCAACGCCTCCGTCGGTAGCGGTGACCTGCGGCGACCAGGGCAACTAAGGTCACAGTGAAGCTGCCCAGCCCCGGCGGCATAGAGCCGCCGGGTGCTTGTCATCGCCGCGCTGCTTCGGGGCATGGGGTAGATGGGTGTCCCGCGCAGAACCCTGACCACCCACAACAGGTCTCTGCTGTGCCGCGGCCACTTACCCCGCGGGGAGGCGGCGCGGGGAGGCGCGAGGCGGGCAGGGCCCCGGCCGCGGCAGCTCCTGAGCAAGATGGACGCCATGCGCCCGCCGCGGCGTCGTCCTATGGCGAGCCCCGCTTCCTCGGCGGATCGTCACCGTCCCGACGCCTGGGACCGGCCCGCGTGGACTGTTGACGGCAGCAGTTAGCTCCGGCAGCCGGCAATCAGCTTAAGGACCCGGCACCGGTAGCGGCCATGTCCCGGCAAAGACGTCCGGAGGCGCGGGGCGGGGCTGGCCGGGCAGGCACTGCTCCCATTGGCCCGGAGGCGCCCGCTCTGGCTAGGTGAGGGGCGAGCCCGCCCCAGACTACCAATCCCAGTGTGCAACGGGCGGCCAGTTCCCCGACTAGCCTTCCCAGCGTGCATCCGGGTGGCTTTCCTACCCCGACTGAGAGAGCTCACCGAGGCTCCTCCTGGAAGGACGAGCTGCTTGCGGTTTCTCGCTAAGCTCAGGACTTCCTAGAGTCAGTCTTGCATGTTCGCAGCTCCGAGCCTCTGAGTTTCGTTTATCGGCGAAGTGGCGGCAGAAGAACCGACTTCTTGCTTCCTTGCAACTAAGCTTATTCTAGGTGTAGTAAATGGCTCATGGGACTTTGTTGAAGGCTAGGTAGGGAGCAGATCGCTCTCCGAGGACAGGGCGACAGACTCCCGGAAGGAGGCTGTACTAGCTGGTCCTAGCTCCCTGGTTCGCGGTCAGGCCAGCAACCCTACTCCGTAACGGTCTGTGCTCTTGGCGGGTCACCTCTGTGGAATCCCACAGCTACCCTGCCCACTCCAGAATAGATCTGGCAGAATAGATCCATCTGGAATGGCAGGCTGCGAGGTTGTGGAGACCTAAGACCCTACGCACTCCACAGATCTGCAACCTAATCCCAGAGCACCAGACCTTTCCTTGGGACTTTCCTGCTTCCCACCACCCGGCTTTGGTTCTCTGCGGAATGCTTTTCCCGTTCTTACCTTGTTTCTGTGGTGTGAACTCAGCAGAATACGTGAGGATCCTCAGTATGAACTTAATTCTCTGGATGCAAGCAAGTTCGGATTCCAGCTGGCCCCCGGCAAGGATGTTTAACTAGTATCCCAGCACAGCCCATTAGGAAGGAGTAACCTACTTGGTCATTTTTCTGAACCAGAACATAACTAAGAGGCCTGCGACGGCAGGATTTCCCATCACAGGACTCAGATGAGAGAGGGTTCCCAACGATGTCTGGAAGCTCTCCTGTGCACTAGGTAGTGTGGACAGCAGATGCAGAGTTAAGTGGAGTATAGGGATGGCAGTTCAGCATAAAGATAGGAGCCTAGGCAGTTTGGATGCTCACCTTACGAGACCTGGATAGAGGTGGGCGGTCCTTGGGTTTCCCACAGGTCAGGGAACCCTGATTGCCCTTCGAGCAGATGAGGGAGGGGGACTTGATCGAGGGGGACTTGATCGGGGGAGGGAAATGGGAAGCGGTTGCGGGGAGGAGGCAGAAATCCTTAATAAATAAATAAATTAAAAAACAAAACAAAACAAAAAACAAACAAACAAACAAAAAAAAGATAGGAACACTTGCCTCACAAGAAAAGCATTATTCGGCTTTGACTATAAAACTTTACCCCACAAAAAGTTTCTTATCCTGTCCTATAAATCCCCCCAAACTCCTGCACTGGACTTAACTGTTATGGGATATTTGTCCACTGTGTGAAAGTGTATTTTGCTGTGCCCCGTTTAATAAAAAGCCGAACAACGTTCCCCTGTCCCAAAAAAGCACTAAGCCTATCAGTGGTGGCACATGCCTTTAATATCAGCACTTGGGAGGCAGAGGCAGGCAGATCTCTGTGAGTTCAAGGCCAGCCTGGTCTACGCAGTGAGTTTCAGGACAGGCTCCTAAGCTACAGAGAAACCCTGTTTCGAAAAACCAAACAAACAAAAAGCTGGCAGACCAATAGCTAAGCAGGAAGTATAGGCAGAATTTCTGGGGAGAGAAAGGAAGAGGAATCTAGGTACAGGGGAGACACCAGGAGATGCAGAAAGGAAACAGGAGGTGCAGGATGGAAGAGAGGTGTAACAAGTCCTTTTCTGACGCTCCAGCCAGCTCCCAGATAATGACATGGAGACTTCTTATTAATTATGAAAGCTCAGCCTATAGCTTGGGCTTCTTCCTAACTAGTACTTATTAATTAAATACTTATTAATTAGATTAATCTGTTATGCCTCATGGCTTTTTACCTTTCTTTTCTTCTGTATGTCTGACTACCTCTGTGTTTCATTTGGCGTCTCTCTCATATGCCTAGATTCATCCCAAGTTCCTCTCCTTTTCCTATCTAACACCATGTGATATGACATAGGTTTATTTTTTTATTTATTTACTTTTTAATTTATTTATTTATTAAGGATTTCTGCCTCCTCCCCGCAACCGCTTCCCATTTCCCTCCCCCTCCCCCCCATCAAGTCCCCCTCCCACATCTGCTCGAAGAGCAATCAGGGTTCCCTGACCTGTGGGAAGCCCAAGGACCGCCCACCTCTATCCAGGTCTCGTAAGGTGAGCATCCAAACTGCCTAGGCTCCCCCAAAGCCAGTACGTGCAGTAGGATCAAAAACCCACTGCGAATGTTCTTGAGTTCTCAGTATTCCTCATTGTCCGACATAGGTTTATGTAAATGAGTTAATTTAAGTTATTAGAGATAGTTAGGAAGAAGCCTAAGCTATAGGCTGAGCTTTCATAATTAATAAGAGTCTCTGTGTCATTATGCCTGAGCTGGCAGCCTAAAGGAACACCCAACTACATATGGCATCCAACATGGGGACACATATTTCCACACAGAACCTGAGAAAGCTTTAAAAAAAAGTTTTAAACACACAAACATGGAAGCAAACACAGCTTCCTAGTCCTGTAGTCTCTCAGGCAGATCGTGGTGTATAGAACGTGGCTCCCAGCTGCTGCCTGCTGGCTTGAGCCAGCCAGCACCATGTGCAGAGCCATGTGGTGAGTTTAAGGTTCAGTTCATATGGTCAGAAGAGGCTGCAGGTGCACAATAAAGCGGTCCAGACTGAGAAAGTTTCTAAACAGGTATCGTAAAAAAAATGAGTATAGACAGTCATAGAAAAAATAGTTTAAAAATAATAAAGTCTTTAAAGAGAGAGTAATCTAAAAAGAATAAGCCACATAAAGATGGGAGATACATAGGATATCTGGATCCTGTATGATGCTTTCTTAACTTTGAATTTTTAAATGCTAATGAACAAAACCAATAGCTTCCAAGGGACATTGGATTATGGAAACTACTAAATTAAATCAAACTCTATATTTTAAGGACTGCCTTAACTTCAGAATGGAAGTCAGGAAATGTGTGTGTTGGGGAAGAGGCAGTACTTTTGTTTCCACAGGAAATGAAAAGCTATGGATTCCTTCAGAATTAATGAATATCAGATTTGATTGAGGGAGACTTGAAAATCTTGACTATAGACATAAAGGAAAAAAGCCAAGAAAGACTACAGAACAGCGACTCATATGCCGGTCTCTCAACATGGGAACACCTGAAACTGGGTGAACATGATAAATTTTGTTGGTTATTATTATTACATGCCATTCTTTCATGTGGCATTGTAGGGATAAGTCCCGCCCCTTAAGGGGCGTGTTCGCCTCGGGCTAATGTCTGCCTATAAATTTGGCGAGCAAGCTCCGAGCTCTCGCTTCTGCTTTCCTGGTCTCCACCTGAACGGTGGTTCTGTAAGTCTATTTCTACATTAAGGCTATATATATATTTTTTTACACTCTGTCTGCATTCGTTTACGCCGCTACATTTTGGCGTCCAACGTCGGGCTATTTTGCCCCCGACTCAAGCGGGTAGCCCGCTAGCTAACACAGCACCCTCCCGGGTGCTGTTTTTCAGTTCGTGACTCCGGCCCCAGTGCCGAGTCCGAGACACACTCGGCGACACAGGCCCATTCTGCCTGCCTTGGCTAAGTTTTGCAGCGGAACCCCACTGCCTGAATTAGCAGAAGCTCAAGTACTTGCGGTTTTGCAACAAAAGCTGCCACAGTGTCAGATTTGGTCTGTTACAAAGTGACTTGGCGGTCTACAAGAGCTAGTTCCAGGACAGGAACCAAAAGCTACGGAGAAACCCTGTCTCGAAAAATCCAAAAAACAAACAAACAAACAAACAAAAAAAAAACAAAGTGACTTGGCCGGTTGTGGTGGCCCACACCGGTAGGATTTGCTGAAGGAGGCAGAGGCAGGAGGATCACAAGTTTGAGGCCGGCCAGGCAGTGGTAGAGCACGCCTTTAATCCCAGCACTTGGGAAGCAGAGGCAGGCAGATCTCTGTGAGTTTGAGCCCTGCCAGGCCTTGGTAGTGCACGCCTTCAATCCCAGCACTTGGGAGGCAGAGACAGGCGGATCTCTGTGAGTTCAAGGCCAGCCTGGTCTACAAGAGCTAGTTCTAGGACAGGCTCCAAAAACACAGAGACCACCACTGGCAGGAACCGATCATTGCAGGTAAAAAAATTTTCTTTTATAAATAAAATGTCTGAACACATTACTGTTCAAGAATTTAATGATCTTTTTAATTGTACCATGTGGGAGATTTTACAAGAGGTGTCTATCACCCCACATATATGGATCCTTCTGGGATTCGTAGTTTTCATTGGCACCAAATGGTTTGATAATAGAAATATGATAAAGTCTTTACGAGATGAATCCAGGATTCTTAAGGTAGAGATTGAACGCTTAAAAACAATTGAGAATGACAACAATCTTCTCAAAAATCAGTTTGAAGTTCTCCAGGCTGATAACAATCTTCTCAAGAATCAGTTTGAAGTTCTCCAGACTGATAACAATCTTCTCAAGAATCAGGTTGAAGTTCTCCAGACTGATAACAATCTTTTCGAGAATCAGTTTGAAGTTCTCCAGGCTGATAACAATCTTCTCAAGAATCAGGTTGAAGTTCTTCAGGCTGATGTTAAGGAGAAATTCATTACTATGGAAGAGGGAACAGCTGATCTGGACCATAAGATTCAGTCCCTTTCTGTAGGAAATGAAACATTAACTGAGAGAATCAAAACTGCTGAATGTGACAATCGGATTTTGTCTAAAGCTTATGACAGATTGACGGAAAGATTGTCAATACAAGAAGGCACGGTTTATGCCATAAAAATTATGTCCAAAGATGAGATGTTATCTCTAATGGACAAACTTCATACTTTAGAATCCTCAATGAAGGCTTTGGAACATAATTCTGGACAGGAGATTCAGACATTGCAGAAGGCAATGGTGAATAGAATTGAAAAGATTGAGGAATTTCTAAATTCTGATGAGGAAGAGCAAAGGGTAGAAAGGCAAATTTTAACTACATCTGTGGGTAAGTCTCTCCGGGACAATTTCCACAAAGCTCTACCTACAGCTCTACCTGCCTTTCCAGTAATAACAACAGAGAAGGTGATTGGTTCCAAAAACCCTAGGGTCATCAAGGAGGATACATGGGAGCCTGTGCGTATGAATGATCTCAAGGAAATAAAACAGGCTGTCATGACTTTTGGGATGCAAGCCTCTTTTGTTAAAGAGATGCTAAGATCTTGGGCAACGACAAGCAGAGCAACCCCCTCAGACTGGCTCCAGCTGAGCTCTGCGGTACTCGAGAGTGGACCGCAATTGAAATGGAAATGCTTATTCAGGCAAGAGGCTAGACTCTTAGAACAGCAGGAAAAAGCGAAGGGAATTGACATTTCCCTAGATCAAATTCTAGGTGAAGGGCTCTTTTCTGATCCTCAGGAACAAGCTAATTTGGATGAAAACACACTCTCCATGTGTACTACAGCAGCCTTAAGGGCTTGGGACAGGGTACAAGACCCAGGACAGAGAATGGAATCATTTGTCAGAGTTAAACAGGGTCAGAGAGAACCCTTTAGTGACTTTTTACAAAGATTAACTAAGGCTGTACAAATAGGAATATCTGACCCAGAAGCAAGACGTATAATGATTGAGTCTTTGGCTTATGAAAATGCAAATGTGGAATGCAAAAGGATTTTGGGTCCTTTAAAGCTCAGATCAGCGCCGTTGGAAGAATGGGTCTTGCATACACTCAATGTTGATACATTTGATTATGGCACTGAAGCATGGGTAGAAGAAGCAATTTCCAATGGTAAAAGGAGACACCAGAATACCAAATGTTTTAATTGTGGAAAAATGGGTCATATTAAAAGGAATTGTAGACAACGGATTTTCAGAAATAATAATAATAATAATAATGCATCTTTCAGAAATAATAATAATAATGCATCTTCCAGAAATAACAGAAATAGGAGGACTCAGCCTTCAGGTTTATGTAGAAGATGTGGAAAGGGCAGACATTGGACGAATGAATGCAGGTCTACAAGAGATAGACAAGGCAACCTGATACAGCCGGGAAACGTGAGGGGGGGGCCTCACAGGCCCCCATGGCAAACATGGTTCAGTCATATCCAGTTTCTGCAGAGAACGTGCCTCATCAGGACAATTAGGAAGCCCCATGCCTACTGTTACAAGCAATAATGATCAGAAAGATAAGTTACGTGTGTTTTGGCAAACTTCTATAAATGATCAAAGACCTAAACTGAGAGTGTGTGTAAATGGCATTTTTATTACTGGCCTGCTGGACACAGGTGCTGATGTAAGTATCATTATCCCAGAATCTTGGCATCCATATTGGCCTCTTCAGAATGTAAATGTTCAGCTCCTGGGAATTGGAACCCTATCTCGAGTAAGGCAGAGCACGAGATGGGTTGAATGTATAGGGCCAGAGGGACAAATAGGAAAATTAAAGCCATATGTAGCCAATATCGCAATGAATTTATGGGGTCGTGACCTATTACAACAATGGAATGCTGAAATTAACATTCCTGCTAAATCTAGAGCCTATATTTCTGAGAATAATATTAAAAGATATTACAAACTGAGAAAACCGGCCATTCGGGCTGTAAAAGAACAAGCAATTGATGTCCCTTCAGAGATACCAACAGCCTTGCCTCTAAAATGGTTGACTGACAAACCAATATGGACAAAGCAATGGCCTTTAGCTGAGGAAAAGTTACAGGCTTTAGAACAGCTGGTACAAGAACAATTAGATGCTGGACATATAGAAGAATCTACTAGCCCTTGGAATTCTCCTGTATTTGTGGTTAAGAAAAAATCAGGTAAATGGAGAATGGTGACAGATCTCAGGGCCATCAACAAGGTTATTCAACCTATGGGCCCTCTGCAATCTGGAATTCCTTTGCCCTCTTTATTACCAAAAGGATGGCCTCTCATAGTTATTGATTTAAAGGATTGTTTTTTCACTATACGTTTGCAAAAAGAAGATAGAGAAAAATTTGCCTTCACAGTGCCTACTTATAACAATTCTCAACCTTCAAGGAGGTACCACTGGACCGTCCTCCCCCAGGGTATGTTAAATAGCCCCTCCCTGTGCCAATATTTTGTGAACCAACCATTGCAAATAATACGCAAGAAATTTCCCAAATCTATAGTATACCATTACATGGACGACATCTTGTTATCCGATTCAAACATGGATACCTTGAATAGACTGTTTGAAGAAATAAAGATACTTTTACCTAAATGGGGATTGCAATTAGCTCCTGAAAAGATTCAGAAGGGAGATTCTGTTAATTATTTAGGTTATAAAATAGGTTTGCAAAAAATTAAGACACAAAAAGCACAAATTAGGAGAGATCGCCTACGGACTCTTAATGACTTTCAAAGACTGTTAGGAGACATTTCCAGTCTACGACCAGCTATTGGAATAACACCTGATTTAATAATTCATTTGAACAAAACCTTGGATGGTGATAAAGATTTAAACAGTCCCAGAGAATTAACAGCTGAAGCAGAAAAAGAACTGACAATGATTGAGGAAAAATTACAACAGGCACATGTGGACAGGGTGAATCCAGAGCTCGATTGTATTCTCGTCATACTACCATCAAAAATTTCTCCTACAGGAATTTTAATGCAGAGAGATGATATTATTTTGGAATGGATCTTTTTACCACATAAACCAAGTAAGAAACTGAAAACTTATGTGGAAAAAGTCTCTGAGTTAATTATAAAAGGCAAGCTGAGACTTCGTCAACTAGCAGGCATAGACCCAGCAGAAATTATAGTGCCTTTCACTGCTGATGAACTAAAGAAATTATGGGAAGATAATGAACCATGGCAAAGAGCTTGTGCTAATTTTTTAGGAGACATTAATAACAACTATCCAAAAAGCAAGCGGCTTAACTTCATAAAGAGAACTTCTTGGATTCTTCCTCGAATCGTCTGTGATGCTCCAATAACTGGAGCCCGTACATTCTATACTGATGCCAATAAATCAGGGAAGGCAGGTTACAAATCAGAAGACTTGGATAAGGTGGAACAAAGTCCGTATAATTCTGTCCAGAAGGCGGAATTATATGCCATTCTTATGGTGCTAAGGGATTTTAAAGAACCTATTAATATAGTTACAGATTCACAATACGCAGAAAGAGTTATTTTACATATTGAAACTGCTGAATTTATACCTGATGATACTGAACTAACCTCATTGTTCCTCCAGGTTCAAGATTTGATCAGGAACAGGCTTTGCCCTATGTACATAACACACATCCGATCCCATACGGGTCTGCCAGGTCCTCTAGCACAAGGTAATGCAGAAATTGATAAATTATTGATTGGTAGTGTGCTACAAGCCTCTGAATTTCATAAAAAACATCATGTTAATAGCAAAGGTTTGAAGAAAGAGTTTTCAATTACATGGCAACAAGCTAAGGAGATTGTAAAGAAATGCCCTACTTGCTCTTTCTATAACCAAACGCCACTGCCTGCAGGGGCTAATCCAAAGGGCACCCAAAGGAATGAAATCTGGCAGATGGATGTGTTCCACTTTGCAGAATTTGGCAAATTAAAATATGTACACCACACCATAGACACATATTCAGGTTTTCAATGGGCTACTGCCCTGAGCTCAGAAAAGGCTGATTCAGTAATCACACATTTATTGGAAGTTATGGCCATCATGGGTATACCTGTGCAAATAAAGACAGATAATGGTCCAGCATATGTATCTAAGAAAATGAAACGCTTTTTTGATTATTATAATATAAAAGACATTACAGGTATACCAAATAATCCTACAGGTCAGGCAGTTATAGAAAGATCAAATCGTACTATAAAGGATATGCTGAACAAACAGAAAGGGACTGAAAATACCCCCAGAAATAGATTACATAATGCTTTATTAACCTTGAATTTTCTTAACGCTAATGAGAAAGGAACGACAGCAGCAGAAAGACATTGAATAATGGAAAAGTCTGCTGAACTAAATCAACCGATTTATTTCAAAGATGTGCTGACCTCTCAGTGGAAGCCAGGAGATGTGCTACGTTGGGGAAGGGGTTTTGCTCTTGTTTCCACAGGAGAAGAAAAATTGTGGATACCATCAAAATTAATCAAGTTTCGATTTGAAGAGGAGAAACCTCTTGGAAAGGAGAAATGACAACTCATCCACAACGATGATATTCATACAGGTGGTAAGAAAAACATATAGAATGGGGGCAGGGTTCTGTTCTTATCTCCACAGGAAAACACTCATCTTTGAGAAATTCAAGGGACCCTGGATGTTTGGATACTGACAGATGGAAAAATACCTGCCCAATAGGAAATATCAAGACAACTGAATGGGTTGTGTAAGTAATATTAAACCATATTTCTAAATTTATAAAGCTGGTTTTGAAGTTGGACTCTGGCTCAGTCCCTCTCCAATTCCAAGCCTGTTAGTAAGAGAAAAACCCAGAGTTTCTGGAGTTTCTGTCTCATGTCAAGAGCCATGATATGGGACAGAAAGAAATATGAGTTTAGAAAACATCTTTGCTTTTCTTCATATCTATCATACTTTTCATTGAATATATCTATCATGTCTTTCATTGAATATATATATATATATGTCTATATGATTAATGTTTAAGTTTTTCATAATGAACAATGAGTTTTTCCTGAAGTGACATTTGAAGTTTCCAGGAAGAAGATGGGGCCCCATAACAACAACTCCACCTGGTTGATATGGCGTCATGATACTGATAGCGCTACTACAAGACCTGCTTTGGGTACCAGCTGCACAAGACAGTTCCAACTTGGTTAGCTGAAATGGTGCACATCTTATACAACATTTTGGCCAGACCTGCACGAAAATACTCAGAGACTATTTGCAATTTTAAAAGACATTATCTTGAAATTTAACCATCATTTTACTTTCACAGGATCCCCCAGAAAGAACGTCGCCCCTATGACAGCTGGAAGTAATTCTAGAGAACGACGTCCCCTCTCCCAGTAAAGTTTGCCCTTGGGTTTAGGGACATCATTTAGGGGTTGATTATAATTAGTATATGATTGAGGGTTGGGGGAGGAATTTTATAAGCTCAGGGATCATTTTGAAAAAAAAAAGAGGGATGATGGGATAATAGACAAATATATTGGTATAGATTCTTGTATATTGATACAAAGTTAAATTATATTGACTATTGTACGCATGCATGTTTCTACCTCTGTTTAAAACATTTTTATGTATTGACATATATTGTATTGATATATATATATATATTGTATATATTTACCACATTGCAGTGTACATTTCTACCTCTGATTAAGATACTTATATAATATTTGTGTATTGATATATATTTACCTACTGCAATGTATATTTGTACATTGTTTATATTTGGAGGTCATTGTCCTCATTTGTTTCACAGTCGTTTATTGTCTTAGTCTTTAAGTTAGATAGATATTGAGAATTATATAGACTAATTGTCATCTAAGTTTGTCATTTATAATTAGACTAATCAGGTTCTTTAGATATATAGAGATTATACTCAGTATAGATAGATAATCTTCAACCTCTTCAAAGAGCTGTAGAAAATGGCCTTTAATCTAACTCAGAGTTTCGTGATAGTGAGACACAATTGCTCCTGGCAACACCGCTCTATTCCCGAGAGAATGTTGAGCACCAAAAACACTCCATCTGGAGCCTTTCTATTTGGCAGAACTGGCCTTTGGGCAAAGAAATGCCCATACCTCAACCACTGACACAGATACAGAGCGTGCATCAATGGATAAAACAGGACTGTCATATCCTGCCAAGACAGGGTAAGATAGTTTTGAAAAGTTCCTTGCCTTTAATAATGGTATGTCAGTTATGTTAGGCCTTAGCCAAAATTGGTTGACTCAACGTTGCAAACGAGACTTTGGGTGATTGCCCAGGTAGTCAGTTGTCTCTGTCAATTGTTGCACATTTTGGATATATCTCGTTTGTTGAGTAGTGTTTATTCCCTTCTCAGATCTTTGACTGAGTTGAAGATTATATAATTGTAGTTACTCTTTACATTATTTGGACTTCTTGAGATAGAATGTTTAGCAAAGCTTTTGTTCTCAATATTGTTTGTTGTATTTATTATTTGTTGTTATTGTATGTAGTTGTATTTGGTTTAGTTCTGTCTTATTTAGACAAAAAGGGGAGATGTAGGGATAAGTCCCGCCCCTTAAGGGGCGTGTTCGCCTCGGGCTAATGTCTGCCTATAAATTTGGCGAGCAAGCTCCGAGCTCTCGCTTCTGCTTTCCTGGTCTCCGCAGGAACGGTGGTTCTGTAAGTCTATTTCTACATTAAAGCTATATATATATATTTTTACACTCTGTCTGCATTCGTTTACGCCGCTACATGGCATGAATAGAGGTTTGGTTGTATAGTCAAAACCAACTTGTAAAAGTAACAGATGCCTTCTACGTGTTCAAACATAAAACAAAAGCTTATCTTTAGCACACTGCATATTCCATACATGTGTTAGTACAGATATATATTACCTTTAAAATTTATGTCTTTTTAGAGCAAAAGGACCGGACACCTGTTGTGGAATAGAATATTTGTTTAACTAAGATGTGTTACATTTGTTTGTGTTGCAGAATATTTGTTTAACAATATAGAGGTGTTGCTTTTGTTTATGCTGCCTTTGTTTAACTATGAAAAGGTGTGTTGCTTTTGTTCATGCTGTATTTATTTAATTATGTAAAGATGTGCTCCATTTGCTTGTGTTGCAGAATAGTTGTTTGACTATGTAAAGATGTGTTGCTGTTTTACTTTGTTTGCCTAAAGCACCTGGTAATAATTGGTCTAATAAAAAGTTGAGTGGCCAATAGCTAGGCAGAGGAGGGATAGGTGTGACTGGTGGGCAGAGAGAAGAGGGGAGCCAGCCAGCTGAGGGACAGCAAGCTGGGAACCAGCCAGCCAGACATAGAGGAAGCAGGAAAGCAGGACAGACAGTATGCAGATGAGGTAAATGAGCCTCAGGGCAGCACACAGATTAATAGAAACGGGTTAATTTTTTTTTTAAAGAGCTAGCTCGAAATGTGCCTAAGCTGAGGCCGGGCATTCATAATTAATAAGTCTCCATGTCATGACTTGGGAGCTGGCAGTCCAAGAAAGCCTGCTACAGACACCAATAAAGACAAGTAGCCCAGGTGATCCAGCCTCTCAGAATGCCTCTGTTAACAGTTTCCTCACAATTCTGCATCCAGAACAATTTCAAGGCTATTAGCTGAGATGATCCAGCATCACAGACTATCCAACCAAGAATTAAGATAAGCTCCACACTTTCCCATCACACAGAGACTAAACAAAAAATAATATAACTAGCTCTCCTAAGACTTGACCATTAATCTCAATTTTTTCAAGGTCCCCTAAAGATGTCGTTGCCCTCAGACAACAGAAAGTAGTTTTAAATAATGACACCCACATTTTTGCAAATCGTTACTGGTTATAGTAAGGGAAGAAACTAAGCAAGGGAGGTGAGATTCAAGGATCACATTCTGAAAAGGAAAAGGGGGGATATAGGAATGATAGGATAAAAGGGTATTGTTGAATCTACTTTGAACTAAAAAGCAACTATTAATATCAAATACTTAACACTGGTATGGATTTTTAGTATATCGATATAAATTTAAGGTTGTTTTTGTTAGGAAATGCTCTATATATGTCTCTACTCATGTTTAAGGTATTTTTGTATATTAACTAAGCTTCTCTCATAGTAGGGACATTGACCTGCTGTTTCTTATGAAATTCGGAGGCTTCTATTTCCTATTAGTAGCTGATAAATTTCATCATTACCTTGAGCTAGAGGGACTGGTAGACCATTTGGTATCTGATATGTGTAAAAAAGGTGTGAGCCCGCCTGCTTGCCCTCTCTCTCCTCTCTCTCCCCTGGATGCTGGGTTTGGTTCCTGTTCCCAGTTCGTACAGAGGCCTGTGATCTGTGAGTTCCCTCTAAATAAAGAACCCTTTTACTATACTCAATTCTTAGCTACTGTGGGATTATTTTATTTGCGTTCGCCTTCATATCTCTGTACTGCCAGCTCCCACATAACCACATAGAGACTTGATTATGAAATCCTGGCCTTACCTTAGGCTTGTCCCATTAGCTCTTATAACTCAAATCAACCCATTCATTTTAGTTTATGCTCTGTCACGTGGCTCATTACCTCATCTCTGTAACGCTCTTGCTGCTTTCTCTGCCTCAGGCTGGCAACCCTGCCTTTCTTCTTCCCCGAGCACTCTCTGTCCCCAGAAGTCCCACCCAACCTCTTCCTGCCTAGCTACGGGCCATTCGCAATATGAAAATGATCACAGTGACACATCTTCACACAGTGTAACAAAATATTCCACAACACTTACCTGTCAGGCTTTCTTCTAGGACCCAAAGAATCATGTACTGATTATTGCCAAAACTTTGAGAGTCATAACATCCTTATCAACCAAAGGTTTCAATCATGTAATTGTGCCTCCTCAAAGGTATATACGAGTCCTAATCAGGGGTACCTGACTTTACTTGGAAATAAGACCCTGGCATACTGTCTTCATAGGAAGAGAAATCAGAAACAGGGTAAAGCAGGCAAGAGGCCATAAGAAAACACGGGCAGAGACTGGAATGAGCTCACAGGAACTAGAGATTGCAGGTAACCATGAGATAGCTGGAAAGAGGTGGGAAGGCCCTACCCAGAGCCTCTTACACCGACATACCCAGATGTGGAGCATTGGCCTCCACAACTGTAAACCAGTAACTTTCTTGTTGGACAAATTCTAATTGGTCTTACTAATAAAAACCCGGAGCCAGCTATCAGGGTAAATGCTGAAAGGTCAGAGACAAAAGAGCAAGCCACAGCCAACTCTTACCTTGCTAACTCCTCAGCTGAAAAAAGGGTCGAAGGCCTATCTCCTCCTACCTTCTATTCCTCTCTTCCACCCAGCCATATCACTTACTGTTTGTCTTTACAGACAGACCTGTCCACCCTCCAGATTTCTATGGTTAACTAGTGGCTAGTTCCACCCCCTGATCTTCAGGCAAACCTTATCTGTCAGAACGCAAACAAAATATTACCACACTTTCTGTTGTTCAATGTCTAAGAAACTAGTAATGGGGAAGCCAGATTCCAAATCCAAAGGTAATGCTATCATTTGGAGATGAACACCTAGAGCTGGATCCAGCTAAGACTAGAAGGAAAACTTTGGAGGCAGGCCTGGTGGGAGCATATCTGTGATCTCAGCACTGGTGTATTTGTATGTGTATATACGACAGAGTTGGAGGCCAGCCTAGGCTAGATAGTAGGTCCTGTCTTCAAATAAAACAAAACATGAAAAAGGAAAGGGGGGGGGGCTGGAGAGATGGCTCAGAGGTTAAGAGCATTGCCTCCTGAGTTCAATTCCCAGCAACCACATGGTGGCTCACAACCATCTGTAATGAGGTCTGGTGCCCTCTTCTGGCCTGCCAGCATACACACAGACATATTGTAAATATAAGAAAGAAAAAGAAAGAAAGAAAGAAAGAAAGAAAGAAGATCATGAGATGACTCAGAGGTTAAGAGCACCTGCTGTTCTTGCACAGTATTGGAGTTTGATTCCTAGCATCCACATGGTGGTTCTCAACTGTTTGCAACTCTAGTCCTATACAACCTCTTCTGACTTCTGCAGGCAGCAGGCATGCATGTGGCACATTTATATACATACAGGCAAAGCAGTTATACACATTTAATAAAAAAAGAGGGCCAGAGAGATGGCTCAGTATAACCACTGTGTGCTGTTTCCACAGAGGACCTGAGTTCAGCTCTCAATACCCACATCAAGTGGCTTACAACAGTCTATAACTCCAGTTTCAGATGGCTGTTGTGAGCTATTTGTACACTGAGAAGAGGTATTGTTGTGGCTGGTGTAATAAAAATCTGAATGGCCTATAGCTAGGCAGGAGAGATAGGTAGAACTTCTGGGGAGAGAGGAAGAGAATGATGGAGGCGCAAAGGAAACACCATGGAGATGTGGAATGAGTCAGACACACAGAACGGGAGAGAGGTAAGAGCCATGTGGCAGAACATAGACAAATAAAAATATGGGCTAATTTAAGTTATGAGCTAGTGAAACAAGCCTAAGCTAAGGCCAAACTTTCACAATTATTAACAAGTCTTTGTGTTGTTTGGGAGCTGGCAGCCCAAAGAAAAGCTTGATTACACATGGCATACAATGTGGGGGCATGTATTTCCACATAGGACCGAGAAGTTTTTAAAAGTTCCCATGGTGGCTCACAAACATCTGTAGTGAGATCTGGTGCCCTCTTCTGGCCTTCAGGCACACATGCAGGCAGAACACTGTATACATAATAAATAAATCTAAAAAAAAAATTCCAAACATACAAATGTACTGATATTTCATTTGTATTTTATATTTATTTATTTGTTTGTTTGTTTTTCAAGACAGGGTTCTCTGTAGTTTTGGAGCCTGTCCTGGAACTAACACTTATAGACCAGGCTGGCCTTGAACTCAAAGAGATCCACCTATTTCTGCCTCCCAAGTACTAGAATTAAAGGCATGTGCTACCACCACCTGGCTCCATTTGAATTTTAATAAATAAAGCTTGCCTGAAGATCAGAAAGCAAAACAGTCAAGCTAGTCAACCATACGGCCAGGCAGTGGTGGCACACACCTTTAATCTTAAAAGAGAAACGTATTTTCCACTTTAAAAAATGGGGAAAAAACATTACAATGGAGGGATTTGGGTCTCTGTATGATAATATGCTAGACAGTTTGAAAATGCACCCATTAAATGAGAATATATCTAATTCAGATCAGCTTTATTATTTTTGTCTTATCACTAAAAATGTGGTTAATCTGAGTGCTAAGATACAGGCCTTAGAAAAACCTAATAAAACAGATCACAGAGATATTCAAATCCAAGCAGAGGAATTTAATGGAGAATCAATTTCAGCGTTACATGGTAAGAATAGAGAGGAAAAGCCTAAAGTTTTCAGACTAAACTTTAATATATCCAGTAACCTTACAGTATTTACCAATTGGCAGAGGCTCTGTAAGAGCTGAATGGACTCCTGTGCCAATGTTAGATTTAAGGAGATTCAAGGAAGCAATTGTCTCATATGGCATGCATTCACTTTTTGTGAAGCAAATGTTAAACTTGTGGTCAGTTTGTAATAGAACTATCCCTAAAGGCTGTATAGAATTGGCTAAAGGTGTTTTAGAGCCTGTTCCACAGTTACAATGGAGTACCTGGCTAGAGAAGAGGTTAAGATTATTGAACAACAGAGTAAAGCTAGAAGTAGGGGAATCTCCCAAGATCAAATTCTTGGAGAAGGAGATTATTCTACTACAGAAAGGCAAGCTGTATATGATGACCACACCCTGAATTTATGTCATGCACCAGCTTTGAATGCTCAGGACAGAATTGGAGAAATAGAAAAGAAAATTGAGTGATTTACTAAAGTTATACAGGGCCCAAAGGAAGCCTTTAGGGATTTCTTACAAAGATCAACTTCAGCAGTAAATAAAATAATACCAAATTCAGAAGCTAGACAAATAATAATTTAATCTCTGGCTTTTGAAAATGCCAGTTCCCTATGCAAAAGGATAATTAGACCATTAAAGGCAAGGTCAGCACCTTTGGAGGAAAGGTTTTGAGATATGATTAATATTGAATGTCATGAACATGATGATGCATGGATAGGAGAGGTGATTTCCAAAAGTTTGAGGAAAAATTGAAATGTCAAATTGTCAAATGTAATAATTGTGGTAAACAAGTTCTCCTTAAGAGGGATTATAAAAAAAATAAAAAATAAAAAAAGAGGGATTATAAACAGGGCTCTCCTAGAAACAATGTTTTTTTCTAAGAATAATCCGTTCAGAATGCCCCTTCTATTCTGGATTATGCGGAAGGTGTGGCAAAGGTAGGCATTGGACTAATGAATGTAGGTCAATGAGGACTATTTATGGTAATCCGTTGCCATCAGGAAACCCCACGAGGGTCCTCTTGCAGGCACACATGCCAAGTCCAGTGCAGTTGTTTACTCCATTGTATCGGAAACTCCTTCCCAGAGCAATCAAAGAACTCAAAGTCTAGTGTAAGAAACCATACCACTCTGGATAATAGAACAGAGGAAGAACAAAAATCCAGGAGAAGCCATAAATTGAGTATTTTGGCAAACTTCTATAAATGATCAAAGACCAAAATTAAAAATGATGCTTCTGATGGAAACAGAGGCAGAGACCAGCATCGGAGCTTCCAAAGTCCAGTTGAAGAGTGGGAGGAATGAGAATGTGAGCAAAGAGGTCAAGACCATGCTGGGTTCACCCACTGGAACAGCCTACCTGAGCTAATGGGAGCTCACCAACTCCAGCCAGCCTGGGAAGGAACAAGCATAGGACCAAACTAATCCCTCTGAATGTGGTTGACAGTTGCATGGCTGGGACAGACTGAGGGGCCACAGGCAGTGGTACCAGGATTTATCCCTACTGCATGTACTGGCTTTTTGGGAACGTATTCTCTTTGAATGGATACCTTGCTCAGCCTAGATAGAGAACGGAGGGCTTTGGACTTTCCCCAAAGCAATGTGTCTTACCCTCCCTGAGGATTGGATGGGGTGGGGTGGGAACATATGTGGAGGAAATGGAAGGAGAGGAGGGAGTGGGAACTTGGATTGATATGTATAATAAAAAAGATAGTTTTTTATTATTATTTCATGTGCATTAGAGTTTTGTCTGCATGTATATCTGTGTGAAGATGTAGGATACTCTGAAACTGGAATTACAGGCAGGAATGAGTTGCCATGTGGGTGCTGGGAATTGAACTGAGGTCCTCTGCATGAGCATTCAGTTCTCTTAACTGCTGAGACATCTCTCCAGCCCCTTGTTGTTTTTTTTTTTAAATAAAAAATAAAAAATGATGTCAATGAAGGTCTGGTAGACACAGATGCTGATGTAACAGTAATTTCATCAGAACATTGGCATACAAATTGGCCTCTTCAGGATATAAATTTCAGTTTTTAGGGATTTGAAGATTTGAACTTTATCTCAGGTAAAGCAGAGTACAAGATGTACTTGAATGTATAGGGCTAGAAGGAGAGAGAAATATTAAAACCATATGTGGCTAACATAGCAATAAGTTTGTGGGGATGTGATTTGTTACAACAATGGAATACTCAGATTAACATCCCCTAAATTCAGAAACTAACCATAGATTAACATATTTCTGGGAAAAAATATTAGAAGGTTTTATAAAGAACAGTCACTGACCATTCAGGTTCTGCAAGAACAGTGCACAACAGCTGCTGATCTTCCAAAGGGACTAACAGCCCCACCTTTAAAATGGTCTGCAGAGCTAGTTCCAGGACAGGCTCCAAAGCCACAGAGAAACCCTGTCTCGAAAAAAAAAATCATAAAATGGTTGACAGAACTGTATGGGTTGTGCAGTGGCCTTTAACTATAGAGAAACTGCAGGCTTTAGAACAGCTGATACAGGAGCAACTAGATGCTCAGCATATTGAAGAATCAACCAGCCCTTAGAATTCTCCTGTATTGCTAAAAAGAAATCTAGAAAATGAAGAATGGTAACATGAGCAGTTAATAAGGTGATTCAGCCAATGGGCTCTCTGCAGTCTCGCATTCCTTTGCCTTCCCTATTACCGAAAGGATGGTCTCCTATAGTTATGGATTTAAAAGATTGTTTCTTCACTGTACTTTACAAGAAGACAGAGAAAAATTTGCCTTCACAGAGCTTACTTATAGTAATTCTCAGCCTGCTGAGAGATATCAATGGAAAATTCTCCCACAGGGAATATTAAATAGCCCCACCCTGTGCCAATATTTTGTAAGTCAGTCATTGGAAATGATACACAAACAACTTCCTCAATCTATAGTTTACCATTAAATGGACAACATTTTACTGCCTGATTCAAATGTAGATACTTTAGAAAGAATGATTGAAGAAGTAAAGAAAAAATTGCTCTTTTTTTTTTTACAAGTTGCACCTGAGAAAAATACAAAGAGAAGATTCTATTAATTATTTAGGCTATAAAATAGGTTCACAAAAAATTAGACCCCCAAGAAGTGCAAATTAGGAGAGATTGATTGCAGACTCTTAACGACTTCCAAAGATTGCCAAGAGACATTTCCCATCTACGGTCCACTATTGATGACCTGATTAAACAAAACTTAGATGGTGACAAGGACTTAAATAGTTACAGGGAATTATCAGCAGAAGCTGAGGGAGAATTGGCTTTCACAGAAGGCACATGTGGAGTGTGTGGCTCTGAATCTTAATTCTGGTCATATTACCCTCCAAGCATTCCCCACAGGAATGCAGAGGGAAGGTATTATCTTAGAATGGATTTTGTTTTGTTTTTTTTTTTTTACCATATAAACTAAGTAAAAAGTTAAAAATTTAATTGACACTTTGTCAATTACCACGAATAGACCCAGCGGAAGTTATAGTACCTTTTAATAATGATGAAATTGACAAATATGGGAAGAAAGTGAATCATGGCAAAGAGCTTGTAGTAATTTTTTTTTGGAAGATCTTAACAACTACTCTAAAAGCAAGAGAATCCAACTTATAAAGAGAACTTACTGGATCCTTCCTGCCATTGTACGGGACATACCAATAAGTAGAGCCCCTACATTCTATACTGATGCAAACAAATCAGGAAAGGCAGGTTACAAATCAGAAAATTTAAGAGGATAAAAGACCTTATGATTCTGACCAAAAGTCAGGATTGTATGCTATTCTCATGGTACTAAGGGATTTTAAAGAACCTCTAACGCAGTTACTGATTCACAATATGCAGGAAGAGTTGTTTGCATATTGAAACTGCTGACTTTATACCAGATGATACAGAATTGATTTTATTATTTATTTAGTTACAAGATATCAAGAATAGGACTCATCCCATATACATAACACACATCAATCCCATCTGGGTCTTCCAGGTCCTCTAGCACAAGGTAATGCAGAAATCAATCAATTATTGATTGGAAATGTGCTGAAGGCCTCAGAATTTCTTAAAAAAATCATGCCAACAGGAAATGTTTAAAAAAAGACTTTTGCCTCACATGGCAACAAGTCAAGGAAATAATATAGAAATGTCCTACTTGCTCTTTATACCTCCACTACCTCCAAGAAGTAACCCAAGGGGTACTCAAAACAATGAAATATGCCAGATGGATATGTTCCATTTTGTAGAATTTGGAAAACTAAAATGTTTTCAATGGGCAACTGCTCGGAGTTTAGAAAAGGCTGATTTGGTAATCACAATTTGCTAGAAGTTATGGCCATCATGGGTATGCCTGTACAAATAAATACAGACAATGCTCCGCATATATCTCTAAGAAAATGAAAGTTTTTTTGCTTTTTATAAAATAAAGCATATTGCAGGTATACCACACAACCCTACAGGCCAGGCAGTTATAGAAAGATCAAATTGAACCCTGAAGGATATGTTAAATAAACAAAAAGGGATAATAAATAATTCCAGAAATAGATTGCATAATGCTTTATTAACTTTAAATTTTCTAAATGAATGAGAAACGACAGCAGCATAGAGACATTGGATTGTAAAAAAAACTATGGAATTAAATCAGCTGATATATAGATGTACTGAACCTCAGAATGGAAACCAGGATATGTGTTACACTGGGCAAGTGGTTTTGCTTTTGTTTGCACAGGAGAAGAAAAGCAATGGATACCATCAAAATTGATAAAGAATCAATTTGAACAATAGACACCTCTTAATTAGTAGAGATGATATTTTTTTTGAATTTTTTTTGAGACAGGGTTTCTCCATAACTTTTTTGGTTCCTGTCTAGAGATGATATTTTATTAAACAGCATGGTTGTTTAATCTAAATTAATCTACAAAACTAACAAATGCTTTTCATTTGATCAGATATAACTTGTCAAAAGAGGATATCCCCAAAATTAGGGTTGGGGAAGGGTTTTATTTCTGTCTTTTCAGGAGAATAAAGGAATGCAGCTAAGGAATCTGAAGACCACTGGACAAATGAGACATCTGAAGAAAAATGACAAATCATCCAGAAAAAAAGTCTCAAGAAAAAGAGTATTAGCCTATTGGTATATCATATTCCTAACATGATAAAATCTTATAAATCTCCCCAAATGTTTGTTTCTGCTATTCTCTACAGACATATAATGCAAATGGTCTTTTTGTAATTCCAATCCAATTAAAGATTAAGGCTGGCTTTGGAGTTGGAACATGGCTCTCTCGTCTCTAAACCCAAGCATGCTTATTAAAGTAAAATATAAAATCTATGTCTCATGTCAGAAGGGCCACTTGATATGGGACAGAAGAAAAACAAATATTTAATCACCACTTTATTGCCACTTATCTTATAATCCTTTGGTTTATAATGACTCTTTAACAGCTTTTCTTAAGGTAAAAGATTTATAAGATTTTATATATATATATATTTAAAGTTTTTATGAATATATTAATGGTCATAAAGAGTACTAACTAATTCTAGAAAATGGTTTTATCTACATTTCTGTACATAATTTTGGGTTTGAATCTCTATCAGTTTTCTGCAGTGAACCATAAGCACACCTAACAGTGACCTTTGAAGTTTTCAAAAGAAAGATGGGGCCCACCAACGATGAATCCTCCAGGACTATGATAATACCACTAAGATGAAAAACACCACCTAAAGATCGGCTTTGGACTACAAACTTCCCAGAACAATTTTGAGGTGGCTAGCTGAGATGATCCAATCTAAGAGACTATTCTAGCCAGGACTCAAGTCCTGCACTTTCCCAGGACTTGACAATTAACCCAAATTTTTCTTTTCAGGATACCTAAAGATACGGTTGCTTGGCTGACTTGCTTTTCTAATCTTCAGGTTGAACTACAATATCTGTCTTTGGGTTTTTATTATTTGTGTTACAATCATTACTCTCAAATATTTTACAATGATATGAATATTTGTATATTGTTACAAATTTAAGGTTATTTTTGTCATACTGTATATATGTTACTACTTTTGTTTAAGGTATTGTACCTATGCAGCTCATTTAAAAATGTAATTGAGGGGGCTGGAGAGATGGCTCAGTGGTTAAGAGCATTGCCTGCTCTTCCAAAGGTCCTGAGCAACCACATGGTGGCTCACAACCATCTGTAAAGACGTCTGGCGCCCTCTTCTGGCCTTCAGGCATACAGACAGAATATTGTATACATAATAAATAAATAAATATTTAAAAAAATGTAATTGAGGGTTAAAGAGATGGCTCAGTGGTTAAGAGCACTGACTGCTCTTTCAGAGCCACTGAGTTCAATTACCAGTACTCACATGGCAATTCACAACTGTCTGTGACTCCAGTTCCAGGGGACCCAACACGTATGGTAAAATACCGATGCATATAAAATAAAAATAAATAAATTTAAGAAAATGTAATGTACAATTAAGAAATATAGGTTAATGGTTAGCCATCTATAATGATCATCTTGTAGTCATGTTAGGTATGTTTTCAAGGTTAAACAGAGATGTACTTTAGATAGACAGATGGTCAGCACTTTTAATGTTGGCATTTAAAATGTTTTAATAGGGCTGGAGAGATGGCTCAGTGGTTAAGAGCATTGCCTGCTCTTCCAAAGGTCATGAGTTCAATTCCCAGCAACCACATGGTGGCTCACAACCATCTGTAATGAGGTTTGGTGCCCTCTTCTGGCCTGCACACACACACACACACACACACACACACAGAATATTGCGTACAATTTAAATAAATAAATATTTTCAAAAAATTAAAAAAATAAAACATTTTAATAACATGACTTTCCTTGGCAGTGAAACATGTCTGCTCCTGGCTACACCAATTTACTTCAAAAAATGATAGTGGACATTGAATAACCTTAACATGGACTTTGCTTTTATTATGGCAAAGTTAGCCACGGGAAAAGAAGCTGCCCTTACCTTGACTGCTGACTGTATGCTGTCCAAATTGGACAAGCAGGACACAAAAGAAAGTGACTGCAGAAATTTGCCAAGACAAAGTAGAACAGTCCTTTAAACTTCCTGCTTCACATGAAAGTCTATCAGATATTCTAGGCCTGTAGGCCAAAGATGAATGCCCCAATGTTGTAGAGGAACCTTGGGCGACCGTCAAGGTAGTCAGCTGTTTCTGTTATTTATAGTTTTGGAAGTGGTTTGTTCTGCACTTTCTGTTTACTCAGGTAAAATTATATGCAATTTGATGTTTCTCTTCTGCCCACCTGTTCCCATGTGCCTGGCAGCAGCTCCCTAAATTAGCACACAGGGGCTTATATTAATTGTAAATGCTCAGCCAATAGCTCAGGCCTGTTACTAGCTCTTACACTTTAAATTAACACATAATTCTTATCTATGTTTAGCCACATGGCTTGGAACCTTTTCTCAGTACAGCATTCTCATCTTACTTCTCTCCATGCCTCCTGACTCTGCCCCTTTCCTCCCATCATCATTTGTTTGGTCACTCTGCCTATACTTTCTGCCTGGTCAATCAGCGTTTTATTAAACCAATTCAAGTGACATATCTTTACAGTGCACAAGAGGATTATTCCACAACTTTCCCCCCTTTCTGTCTAATTAAAAAGGAAGGTTTTACCTTAACATAGTAGGATTATATGCAACAAAACAGTTATCAAGTAAGAATTATAGTTAAAATATCCAGTCTATTTCTACTTGGCAAAATTAGAGAGAATACTCTATTATCTATCTTATCTTTGTGATAAAGTTTTGTACCTAATTTATCTTTTATCATAACCAAAGAAAACCATAACTATCTAGTCTTCAGTACACAGGAGGATTATTCCACAGCAATAATATCCTTCTTGGGTCTTTGATGGGCTTGAATACTAGGTAGTTATAGTTAGTTTTCCTTTTTACCAAATTCAGAAAAGAAACTTACAGAAGAGATTTTAAGTTTGTAATGTTGAGAAACATAAAACCTTACGTTGCCTATTTTAATGTTTTAGGTCTAAAAAGATATTTTTAGGATGATAATACAAATTATGATAGAAAATGATTTAGGTATAAAACTTTGGATTCACCAAGAAAGGATAGATAATACAACACTTTCTCCAAATTTGCCAAATGTGGATATATTTCTTACTTGGTAATTGTTCTTATTGTGCATAGTTTTACTGTGAGTTAAAACTGTCCCCTTTCTTTTCTTTCGAGTCAGTTTCTCTTTGTAGCCTTGTGTCCTTGAAGTCATTCTGTAGGTCAGGCTGGCCTTGAATTTACAGAGATCTTCGGGCCTCTGCCTCCCAAGAGCTGAGATGAAAGGCGTGTGCCACCACCACCCAGCAAACCTTACTGTTTTATTTAGATAAAAGGGAAAATGTTGTGGAATATTTGTACACTGTGAAGAGGTATTTCTTTGACTGGTGTAATAATAAGCTGAATGGCCAATACCTAGGCAGGAGAGATAGGTGGTCCTTAGGGCAGAGAGAGGAAGAGGACAATCGAGGCCCACTGGAGGAGGCACCATGGAGCCATGGAATGAGCTGGATACAGAGTGGGAGAGAGGTAAAAACCACACGGTAGAATGGAGATTAATGAAAATAAGGGTTAAGGTGGTATAAGACCTAGTTTGGCAAGCCTAAGCTAAGGCTGAGCTTTCATAATTATTAAGACTCCATGTCATTATTTGCAAGCTGGTGGCCCAAAGAAACGTTTAATTACTGGTGCCGTGACACTTCTGGCACCTGCACTCACATGCACATACCTACAGACAAACACATAATTAAAATAATAAAATTCCTTTTTCGGTTTTTCAAGCAGGGTTTCTCTGTGTATCTCTGACTATCCTGAAACTCACTCTGTAGACCAGGCTAACTTGAACTCACAGAGAACCACCTGCCTTTGCCTCCCTGAATGCTGGGATTAAAGGTGTGTGCCACTGTTGCCTGTGAGACACGGTTTCTCTGTGTGACAGCCCTGGACATCTTGGAACTAGCTCTGCAGAGTAAGCTGGATTTCAGCTCCAGGTCATCCCAGATGGCAGCATTATCTTTGGATTTGGAATCTCGTTTCCCATTACTTGTTTCTTAGACAGAAATTTACTGGTTTACAGTTGTGGAGGCTAATGCTCCACACCTGGGTATGTCGGTGTAGGAGGCTCTGGGTAGGGCCTTCCTGCCTCTTTCCAGCTATCTCATGGTTACCTGCAATCTTGAGCTTCAGCGAATGTCATTTCTAGCTGTAGACCGGGCTGGTCTTGAACTCACAGAGATCTGCCTGCCTCTGCCTCCTGAGTGCATGTGTCACAATGACTGTCTAAGAGAATAAACTACATCTTGGAAAAAAAAAAGGCAGTCTCTCACCTACGACCTAGATGAACGGGAGAGCAGTTTAGTTTTTTTCTGAGTGACACCTAGTAGGAGATTGCTCTTCCAGGGCCTCTGATGGGTTGGGTTATCACCCTAGGAAGCATCCTTGGTAAGAGATGGGTCTGCAGTTGTTCTGGGCTGTGGTTTGTGTCTGGAAGCAACTACTGAATCCCAATGGCAGATATCTCAGGCCTCTGAGCCAGGACTTGTATGTGTGAAAAGGGGTTCTCAGCCAGAGTTCTGTCATGTGCTGTGATCTTCTGTATGATAGGGACCTTCGGTAAGTGGAAAAGCCTTGCAGAGCTGACCAGGAATCCAAGAGTGTTCCTTGCCTGGGTGGGACCTCAGATGGAGCCTTGGTCTGGAGAAAGTCACTCTCCAGTCTAGAAAGCAGAATGATCAGTTCTGGGGAGGTTAGGGGGTAGGAAGTCCTTCATTGCTTCTGCCTGGGCTCAGGGCCTTCCTCCAACCCCCTTTTTGGAGACAGAGGCCACCTGGGGCATGGGAGGAGGGGCAGCCCAAGCTGCATTTCCACTTGGAAGCCTTCTTTATTTGGCCTGGGACAGAGAAAGACTGGGGTCAGAGTGCACACATCTCCATGGAAACAGCAATGAGCCTGGCCCCTAGGGGACCCTAACCATAGTAGGGGGTCTTAGGATTTTTTTTTCCCCGTTTTTGGCTAATGGGCCTGGGCCCTATCTTTGGCAACAGCTTTTTATAAAGTCCCAGCCATGAGGCCTGGAGGAGCAGGCAGACAAGTGGACTTTGGTCAGGGCCACACGGAGCAGAGACTGAGCCTTTTAGGACTGCAGACTCCAGGTAGGAAAACAGAGTGCAACAGCTAGAATGTGGAGTCTTTAGAGACAAGCACTGGAGACCAAAGAAAGGTTAGCTGTGCTGTTGTTCCCATGTCCTGCTTCACTCATGATCCACCTGGGATCTGAGTCCCACCAGCCTGCCTAAGGCTTCTCTCCAGGAATAGCTCCTCGGATGGTCTCAGAACTTCCAGGCTGCTGGTGCATCTAAACAGGCGCCCTACAGAAAGAAAATATTGACTTGTATCCTCTTGGGAAGGATGCAAACCTTGGTGGATGAATTCCTTTTTTTTTTTTTTTTTTCTTTTCAGGATTCTACCCGTGGAGTCCTATGTAGGCACCTTTTCTGCCTGGGAGAATTATAACATATATAAAGTACTATAACTGCTCAGGAGTCCTAGGTGAGGCTGGCTAGACTCACTGAAGGAGGCTTGTGAAGGCTCAAATGGAGCAGGTAAAAAACAGCCTCAAATAACATTCAAGATAATTCAAACACACTTGCAGGTTTTGAGTACATCTGCGTGCTTTCTGTAGTACTCTAAATGCAGGTTTCTTTTCCTGTGTGTGTGTTGTTTTTTACATGCTTCTACAGCCAAATCAGACATCAAGTAGCTACATGGTATCATACATGTGCTGCAGGAATCTTAAAAGGGTCTAGGGAGTAACGCCATGAGTGGGCCTAAGGGACAGAGGAGACTTATTTTCCACTGCCAGAGGAGTTTGGCCATACCTAGGTAGATATGTTCCAGGGGTCATGGTGGCCCATGGTAAGCACTGGCATGGACATGGTGAAGCTAAGCATCTCATTGTAACACCCATCCTGCCTGATGAAAGGGGAGGAAAGCTAATAAGGAAGGCCTTGAGCTAGTGTGCCTTTGGCCACCCTGATAGCATCAAGCAGACAAGTCTGTTCCAGCTGGGCTCTGCAATCCTGCCCTCCACCCCACCCCCAGCCTTTCCTGGATTTAGAACCTCAGGGTTTCAGGTCTTGCTTAGTTTCCTGGATAATGCTTAATTGAGGGTTTTTTTCCCACACCCCTTTCAGTCCAAAGCAGTAGATCAGGAATATCCCTGAGGATTAGGGGAGATGTGTAGGCTGTGGAAATAGCAAGTAAGTATTCTCAGGGATACAGCAAAGGGATGGGGCTTAGTCCTGGGCCACAACCCACAGCAGCACCCAGAGTTGGAATGTGGACACCAGCTGAACCTGACAGGAAGTGGAGGCAGGAGGAGAGCTGACAGAAGGGAGCAATGGACAACAAGCTGCCAGTGGTCAGAGAGGGGCCTGCCTGAGTCCCAGGAACTGAGCCTTCTGGGAGCTGTCTTTAGGAGCCTGAGAACATTCGGCGGCTGGCTTGATCCAGGGAACACCCGGAGACAGGGACTTGGACTCCAGGGAACCAGAGACTTAACTTGAGAGTCAGACATCCCAGGACCACCGCCCTTCTCGCGTCTCCGATCCCACTTCCCCGACTCAGCGCCACGCGCACGCGCTCCGCGCAAAGCACTCGGGCTACCCAGACCACGGAGCTACGTTTCGCTCAGACGTAGCAACGAATCTCTGGAGACTTTGCTTCCTGACGCCCTGCCGGGACGCAAGTCATTCATCTTTGACAACTGATTCTCCGGGGCTTCTGACAGCCGGTCCGGCCCGGAGTCTCAGGACGAGGCCAGGCTCTGACCGCTGGACTTGGAGCATCCCGTGAGCACGCTCAGGGACGCGCTACCCGACCGCGGACAACTCCGCGCCGCCGTGTCCAGCTGTCCACGCCGGGTGGCGGGCGAGCTCTGGCGCGCCACGCGCTGCTCCCGCCAGGCACTGGAGCTCGAGGCTCGAGCACTGGGCGGGGCCGCGGCCTCCCGCGCTCCCCATCTGCCCGAGGCCGTGTGCCCGCGTCCGCGCCCACGCCGGGCTCCGGGGCCGCGCGCGGCGATTGGGCGGTAGGCGTGACGTCACCGCGCCGGGGCTCGCCGCGGTTGCGGAGCTGGCCGCCGCCCTCGCGCCGCTCGAGGAGCGGGTGCGGGAGGCGAGCGGAGCGGGCGCGCGCCCGGCTCCTTAACACCCGCGCTCGGGACCACTGCCTGCCCCGCGCGTCCCGCCGTCCGTCGCCCGCCGCTCTCCGCCCTCCGCGCGCGACCCCGGCGCGGATTTGAAAAGCCCGGTCCGCGGGCGCCTAGAGGCGGCAGCCAATCAGCGGAGCGCACTTTTCCCGCGGCTTCTGGGGGCGGCGGCGGCCCCGGCGGCGGCGGCGGCGGGCGGGAGGCGCGGGGGCGGGGTCGGCGCCGCGCGCGGAGAGCCTCGGCCTGGCCGCGCTGCGCCCGCCGCTGCCGCCGCCGCCGCCCCCTCCCGCCGCCCTGCCCTCCGCGGCCTCGCGTCCGCCGCCGCCGCCGCTGGACAGCTACTGCCGGACAGCCGCCGGAAGATGCGACGCAGTGCAGGTCACTGGGGCCGCTGGCCAACCGCCGCGGGAACTAACCGCTGGCCGGGGAAGGGAGGCCGGGCGGTCGAGGCCCGAGGGCTGAGGGGGCGGCCTGAGGGGCTGTGGGCCGGGCGGCGCGGGCAGGCCGGAGGTGGACGCACGGCCTGAGGCGAGGGCGGAGGATCTGGTGGCTGGGAGGACTCGGCCTGAAGCGTCGGCCGGACGCGCACGACCGGCGACGGCTAACGGGGCGGCGGGCGCGCGGCCATGTTGGGCCCGCTGGCCGGGGCTGCACCTGTGCCGGGCCGGCGGGCGGCCGCCTTTGTTCCCGCGGCGCCGGGCGGGACGAGCGGGCCTTTGTGCGGCGCGGGGCGCGGGGCCGGGAGGCGCGGTGGGAGGGGCGGCCGGGTGGACCAAGAGGCGCTTTTTGTGTGCGGAAGCGTCCGGCGTTGACATTCGGGGCGCCGACCGTTGGTCAGTGCGGCGCCGCGGTCGCCGGCCCTTGCGTGGCCTCGCAGGTGGAGACGAGGCTGGCTGGACCCGCGGACCCGCCCGGGGCTGTGGCCGCGCCTCATGGGGCGCGCTCTCTCGCTCGGGATGCAGCTCACAGCCTAGAAGGCTCAGGGCGCGGTGAGCCGGACCGTGGCGACCGAGCGGCTGCCGACTGCCTTGGTTTAAATCTCTAAATCTCGGCATTTAAAAGATGCTTGGGTTTGACTTTCGGTGAGAAGAAAGTGGATGAGGATATTGCTTAGGACCCGTTGCAACACTGAGCTTTTCTCCCTTCTCAGCTCAGGACGAGGTTTGACATTGACGACGAAACGGTATGAAATCGGATGTTCTGACAGGAATCATTTCCAGGTAGATAATTGGGGTGTGAGTGTGTTATAACGGACCCCATAAGGAGACCAGTCCGATACCGAGCGAGTTCAGAACTAGGGGAGAGAAGTGCCTGAGTACTGCCAGCATACTCACAGACTTTGAAGGCCTTGGCTTTTAAAGGCATTAAATTTCAAGATTGTGCATGGATTATATCCTATTCCATGTATTTGAAATAAGATCATCACTACAGAAAAGTTTATGAAACATTTCAGGAAGCTGAGACTTTGAACTACCTTTCCCATGTTTTAAATTCTGGTTACATATTTAAGTCGATATATATATATATATACACACACACATATATATATGTATACACATATACGTATGCACACACACATATATACACACGTGCATATATATGTATATGCACAGTTACTAAAAGTAGCACGGAGGGAGAAAGTCCTGTAAACACTGCTTTTTCTGTGTGTTCTCCTATTCCCCAGACCTAGAGTTCAAATCTTAACTGCTGGCCAGAGACGAATAAGGTCCATGCCGTATACACTCTATTACTTTGAGTCATTTCCTTTTCTTTCCTTCCATTTTCTCTTCTGCCCAGCGGCCTTCATTTTTGGGTTGATGGCTTGTAGTATGTGGACTTAATATTTGCTTGTGAATTTGTGTACGTTTTTGTGAATGACTCTTAACATATTCAGAACAAAAATCCTCCCATTTTGGCCTCTGATTATAAGGGTCAACATTCCATTTTAAAGAGTATTTAGATAATTAACTTAATTTCGAAATATTAATGGACAATTCTTATGTCTCCACAGATGGGATGTGTTCATTTTAATGTTATAAACTGTCATAACTTGAAGTTTGTGGAGACATACAGAGAAAAACAGTCGGACTACAAGTGAGATTACTAAGTTGTTTTACGCAGCCAAGCTGTATGGGGCTGTTAAGCCACCGTCTGCAGAAATGTGAGGAACCAAAAGAAGACTTAAGTCAGAACTGCAGAATGAGTCAGGCGTTAGAGACCCTGTGGGTTACTTCAGGGAGGAGTCTAGCTTTTCATCTCTTCAGGCATCCTTTCCAAGAAGTACTCAGGCTTTAAAAAGGTTTACTCACATGGCAGAATGTGAACTAATTAGTTACTTCCTTTTTTACAGTTTTGACAATTCAGTGTAAAACGTGAATGTAGGTGGAATTAGACTAAGAAGTGCTGGTGAGAAGATAGGAAACACTAGTTAAATGTGCCCTATATGAGCTGTAAAATTGAGTCTCCTTACCAAGTAATTGCACATGTAAAAAACTGCTAAAATAATCTGAAGAATATAATTTGAATATATTATTCTTTTTAATTTAGCAAGTAACTTTTTTGCTGAATTACAACTTGGTAACAAGTGGTGAGAATTGAAAGTAGATTAGAGACATGGTCTTGATAAGTAGTTATGGCTGGCCTAAAACTTGTATGTAGACTAGGATAGCCTTGAACTTGGAACAGTCTTTGTGTACTGAAATTACAGGCATGAAATGCCCAGGTATTGTGTATATGTGTTGCAGGCTGAGCCCTTGACCCTTAGGCAAGCTCTCAACCACTGAGCTACATTTTTATATTGTGGGTTTTTTTTTTTTTTTTTTTTGAGGAGATAAGTATCTTGGTTCCCTGACTGCACTCTCCTCTTTCTCCAGTCAGTAAAATCAGAGTCTCTCTCTTCCCAAATTTGTGGTGTTCTGTCCTCACTTGGGGTCTTCGTGCAGGTTGTTTGGCATGGGCCACTGATTGTTGTCACTTTCATAGTACAACACACAGCCTTTAATAACCTCACCTTTTGGATAAGTTCTTGGATATGGGACTCTTGTTAGTCTTGGACTTCCTGGTTTCTGCTTTCAACTTTTCATGTCAGAAATTCAGTTAAACTACTAAGTGGGCATATGGTTTAGGGTAAGCAACCCATTTAATGTATTTAGTATATAACCTCTTTGCCTTTCTTTAAGTCATATTGGAGTAGAAAAGTTCCAGAAAGCTGAATATGGAAGAGAAAGAATTGAGCTGAGGTCCCCCTTCAAGTACATCTTAGCTTGAGTTTCATCCTGGAAGCCAAGCCCTGCGGTTCCTACCTGTTTTGTTTGGAAGGCTCTTGTAGGTAGACTACTTCTTGGGGCTTCCCTTATCTTTATCTGGTCTCTCTTCTAGTTAAATAATTAACAAACACATAAATAAATAAATAAATAAATAAATATTTTAGCTAATGAGGCCAGCCTCTGTTTGCTAGTTTTTGCTCATCATGCTAAATGGAGATAAGTTTTTGAAACATTGCAAGTATGTAAGTGCAGTAAATGACAACAAGAAGCAAGAGTTTCTGTTTTCTTGTTGATTTCTCTGTATCACTGAGTTAGGAAAAAAATAACATAAAATATAGAACTATAAAAGCAAAAGGAGTCACTTATGCAACTAGATTAGGCTCAGTTTGCCTATCAGTATGGTTTGTTAGTTTCTCTGGAAATTGTTATTTATAGTGAATATTGTGGGAGACAAGAGATTTAATATTAGTCCCTGGAGATCTGACATACCTCTTCTGGTTTTCTCTGGCACCAGACATGCATATGATGTATATACATACATGGAGGCAAAAGGCTTATCCACATAGAATAATAAATCTTAAAAAATTTTAATTGAAAAGATTTATGTATGTGTTTGTGTGAATGTAGACTGGGTGTGTTTGCTGCTCTGGAACTGGAGTTAGAGGTGGTTGTGAGCCTCCTAACATGGATTTTGGGAAGCAAACTTGGGTGTTTGGGAAGAACTGCAAGTGCTCTTAACACTATTTCTCTGGCTTCCATTTGTTGTGTATGTGTGTGTGTGTGTGTGTGTGCGTGCGTGCGTGCGTGTGTATGTGTGTGCGCGCGCACGCAAGTAGAGGTCAGAAAACAGTTTTCAGAAGTTCTCCTTCCACTGTGGGTTCTAGGTTTGAACTCAGGGCACCAGGCTTGCTGCACTTTTGTTATTTTATTTGCTTAGACATCTTGTCAGCCCCATCCCATCTCTTTTTGCCATGTTTCCTCTTGGTTAATTTTTATTCCTGTTTCCTACCTTGTATGCATACTCTGCCATGTTGCATGAGTTTTTTTCTATTAAATTCCTTCACTATATCTTAGCTTGAGCCTCATGCTGGAAGCCTGTTTTAGAAGCAGCCTGTTTGGAAAGGCTCTTGTAGGTAAGATTTTAGTATTTGTATATTCCCTTATCTTATTATCTGGTCTCTTACTATCATCTGTTCTAGCTATACCTCTTGCCTGCCCTAAACCCTAATCCTGCTGTACCTCAGAATACCATTTGTTCTCTCTGGAGAGTTTTACAAACGTTTGTGTCACTTGATTTTTATCCTCAGAGGCTTTTGCTCAAACTTCTTAGGCACTGTTGCTGACTACTAGTTTACTCCCTTGATGTTGGGTGTGGTTGCTCATTCTTTTAATCCCAGCTCCCAGGAGGCAAAGGTAGGAGAATCTCTTGAGATCAAGACCATCCTAGCCTGCTTAGTGAGCTCTAGATCAGCCAGGACTACATAGTGAGACCCTGTCTCAAAAAGCAAACAGACTTAACTTGTCTGGCATTCCCTTCAGTCTTAGCTCCCCCCCCCCCCTGGTTTTTTGAGACAGGATTTCTCTGTAGCTTTGGAGCCTGTCATGGAACTTGCTCTGTAGACCAGGCTGGCCTCTAACTCACAGAGATCCACCTGCTTCTGCCTCCAAAGTGCTGGGATTAAAGGTGTGCGCCACCACTACCTAGCCCTTGTGTGATATCTTAAAGTGATGTGGATGAAAGGGTTGTGTGAGTGTAATTACTTGTCTTGGTATGTGAGAAGAAAGGAGAGCAAGGACTGGTAACAGAGGTCAGTGAGGAGGTCTGTAGACCAGGACTAGAGTTGAGCACTAGACATAAGAGATGGGAGTAGGAAGAAAGCACAGATGCAAGAGTACGAGCTGATGTGTATGTGTTTTCAAGTTACTTATTTGTGTGTGTGCCCTTATGTGCTCATGCCACGATTCATATGTCACCATGCCGTGGTGTGCATGTAGAGGTTAGAGGACGGCTAGCAGTTGTCTCCGTCTATTATGTGGAATGCAGGAACCAGACTCAGGTTGTCAGGCTTGGTGACAAACACCTTTACCTCTTGAGCTGTATCTTGGATCCCTAATGTACTTTTGAAAGGCTGGAAAGGTAAAAAGGAAAAGTGGCCAGATATTGCGGTAATTATAGTATGAAAATTGGTTAGTATTGGCCCATTTTTACCTACTATAAACCAGTCAGACTGAAGAAGGGCCTAGTTTGTGACCTACCTTTGTTCTTTCTGAAAGGAGGCTTTGATCTTTTTGTTTTGGAAAGTACCCTAGATCCCTCCAAGTGTTCCCAGGGTAATCAGAAGAATCATTAGGTCTGGAGGATTCCCTTTATTCCTGGACCAATATCTAGTTAGTCATTTGTTGTTTCAAGATTACAGGGTTGGGCTGCCCATCTCTCTTTAAAAAAAGCTTGATTTATTTCTTGAACTTCAGTGGTATTTTTACTTTTTATTTATTAGATTTTTTGTTTGTTTTTCGAGAAAGGGTTTTTCTGTAGTTTTGGAGCCTGTCCTGGAACTAGCTCATGTAGACCAGGCTGCCCTCGAACTCACAGAGGATCCGCCTGCCTCTGCCTCCCGAGTGCTGGGTTAAAGGTGTGCGCCACCACCACCTGGCTTATTTATTAGATTTTATTTATGTGTATGGGTGTTTATTTCATTTGTATGTTTGTACATGGGTCATGTGTGTGTCTGGCACCCACAGAGATCAAAAGAAGTCATTGGATCCCTGGGACTAGAGAGAGTTATTGGTGTTTGTAAGCTACCATGTTGGTGCTGGAAATAACCCAGATTCTCTGCAAGAGCAGCAAGTCTCTTAACTGCTGAGCCATCTCTCAAGCCCCCTGCAGTAGTTTTGAATGGCTCAGATCTTGTCTCTGGAAAGCCTGCTTTCACTGGTGTTTCATATTTGGAACTGAAGCCCAGATATACCAGATGTACTTGTGCCAAACTTGTTATGGTTGTGTTAGGCCTCCAGCATATTGTCCAGGTTTCCGTATTCTTTTAAAACAGTTCTTCAAGGGAAGGATCCTGTCTGGTAGCACCTGGATATAGAAGGGACTCAGTTAACAATTGGAAGCCAGTTTGGGGTATTTTCCTAAGGATTTTTATTTCATATGATTGTAGAGGTTTAGGTTTTTTCTTCCCCCCAACTAGAAATAGAGGTTTGGCTGGGTGCGGCGGCACATGCCTTTAGTCCCAGCACATGGGACGCAGCAGCAGATGGATCTCTGAGTTCGAGGTCAGCCTGATCTATAAAAATCGAGTTCCATGACAGTCAGGACTGTTACATGGATAAATTTTGTTACAAAAAAGTAAAAAAGAAAATGAGAAAGAAAGAAAAATAAATAAATAGGTTTGTATTGCTTCCTTTTTAAAGATTTGAAGTTAGAAGTTTATGTCATCTATGTGGAGCTTTGTTCTATGCAGCTTTAAAAAACCCCTTTTATTGTGTGTGTGTGTGTGTGAGAGAGAGAGAGAGAGGAAGAGAGAGAGAGAGAAGCTTTTGGTTTGATCAGTTGTACAATTTTAAGGATCTTGGCCCCTCTGCACAGCTTTTGAGTTGCAAATCTTTTTTTTCCCCTTCTTCTTTTTGAAACAGAGTTTCTCTGTGTAGTTCTGGCTGTCCTGGAACTCTACACCAGGCTGGTTTGTAACTCAGGGATCTGCCTGTCCCTGTCTCAGTGATGTTCCCACGATGCATTTTTTTTAAATATTGTTTTAAATTTTACTTTAGTATTTTATGTCTGTGAGTGTTTTGCTTGCATGTATATAGATAAACCAAGTGTGCCTGGTGCCCAAAACTGTCAGAATAGGGCATTGAATGCCCTGGGATGGAATTTAACCTAGTTGTAAGCTACAATGTAGGTGCTAGGATAGAACCTGAGTCATTTGTAAGACTCTTGACCACTGAACCAACTCTCCACCCCTGCAAAATCTTTACCTCACCTTAACTAAAATGTCACAGCAGGAAATCCCAAAGATGTTAGTTAAATAACTTGCCCCAAATCACTAAGCTTTATGTGATAAAGATTTTGCAGGACCTGGAAAATTACTGTTCTGCTGCTTTAGAATGTTTTTTGTTTCTCTGTGTAGTCCTGGCTGTCCTGTAACTCGCTTTGTAGACCAGGCTGGCCTCGAACTCACAGAGATCCGCCTGCCTCTGCCTCCCAGGTGCTGGGATTAAAGGTGTGTGCCACCACCGCCCGGGCAGAACTAACTGAGATAAGCCCTGTGACAGTAATAAGCCAGAACCCTTGACCATGAAGTTTAATGACCCATGAGAGAACAAAACAGGAGGGAAAAAAAGACAAAAGATTTTGTTTTTGAAAACCTGTGGGATAGTCATGGGGAAAAATATCAACCCCAAATTTGATGAAATATACACTTTTAAAAACTGATAAAACTACTGAAGAGAGAGAGGAACATTTTAAATTGTGCCATAGTACTGCCATTGGCAGAAGTTAAGGACACAGGAAACCTCAAGACCAGCAACCTGTTATCTTCTACAGGGAAAGACAGGAGAGGACTGTAGATGACAAGGGGTCAGAATTACACTGACAATGTGTAGGGCTTATTTGCATCTGTGTCTGGTCAAATTTATGACTAAATACCATTTATATTTGAGGAAATTAGACATTAGAGTGCTGAGTACTGAGGATATAGCTCTGTAATAGAGCTAAAGGCCCTGGGTTCAGTTTCTTATCACCCCAAATAAAAAGAATTTGGAACAATGTCTAGATTTGTTACTAAGAAAAAAATGTTAAAAAATTCTGTTAAGTGTTATAAGCAACACAAGAATGTCTAATTTTAAAACATGCACACAAACATTTACTAACAATGATTTGCAATCTGGGATTTATTTCACACTCTTAACAGGAGACAGGGTGAGTATGTGGTTAGATCAGAAGTGAATGATGGTATGAGTATGCAGGTTCTGCCTGCTCTGCCCATTTTATATATATTCAGAATTCCCAGAACAAAAAAGTAACTCTTGAAGGAAAGAGCTAGGTACATCTAGGGAGGTTATACTGTTGGTATCAGGAAAAACTTCCTCATGGGTTGATTTGGAGCAGAGCTAGAAGTGGTCTGGGGTGTCAGCTCAGTTAGAGGGTAAGTATGCATATTCAGGAGGGAGAAAAAAAGCCTGGTATGACTAGAGTAGATAGTGAGGCAGGAGAGAATCTGGGCAGATGTATGAAATGTTAATAAGTATCTTTTAGCTGTTGGTATCTTTATCCTGAGACAATGTTAGGTTCCAGTGGTGTTTTAAGGGAGTTAGGTTATGTGTGCAACATAAATTTATGTGCTTTGGAAAGTCTTTTGTTTTGAAACAGAGTTTCTCTGTGTAGCCTGGGTGTCCTGGAATTGACTCTGTAGACCAGGCTGGCCTCAAACCTACAGAGATCCCTGCCTCTACCTCTTAAGTGCTGGGAATTAAAGGTGTGAACCACTACCGCCACCAGGTTAGAAACCGTTTTTTTCTTTAATTGTCTCTCAAAAATTTTATTTATTTATTCATTTTATTTATATATGGTTTTCAAAACAGGGTTTCTCTGTGTAGCCCTGGCTGTTCTAGAATTCATTTTGTAGACAAGGCTGTCCTCAAACTCAAGAGATTCACCTGCCTCTGCCTCCCAAGTGCTGGGGTATTGAGGACATGCACCACCATGCCTGGCTTGGAAAGCCTATTTAGAGGGCTCTGGATGGAGGTGATGGGAAGAATATTTTGTTTGGTTTTTGGGTTTTAGAGACAGGGTCTCTAACTGTGTAGCCCTTGCTATCTTGAAACTTACTGTGTAGACTAGGCTGGCCTCAAACTCATAGACATCCTCCTGTTTTCTGCCTCTCGAGTGCTGGGATTAAAGACATATGCCACCATGCTGGATGCCACCATAAAAAGAGTACTTATAAATAACCAGTTTACAGTAACCATGTCTGTTCAGGTTAGACACTTTCCAATTTTTTCTGCTTTATGTGTCTGTTTGAACACCTCATCTCTTTGAAATTTGATGTGGCTGTGTGATTTGGTTTGGTTAGTGAAAAGTGGCATATTAGGGGCTAGAGAGATTGATTAGCAGTTAAGAGTATTGGCTGCTCTTCCAGAGCACCCAGGTTTAATCCCTAGCACCCACACGCTTACTGTAACTCTATTCCATGAGGAACTGATGTCCTCTTCTGTACTTTATGGGCACTCCATGGGTATGGTGCACAAACATGCAGGGAAAAATACCCATACACGTAAAAATAAATAAAATAAAGGAAAAGTAGTGTGTGTGTGTGTGTATGTTTGTATTTATATCTATAGTTTTTTGAATGTATATTGTTCCCTCTATGGAAGCCAGAGGTTACCTTGTAGGAGTGAGTTTCTTTTACCATGTGAGTTCTGGGGATTGAACTCAGGTCATCAGATTTAGTGAGACACGTTTCATCTTGCCAGCCCTGCATATGACTTTTAAGTGAGAGGGTTGTTTGTTTGTTTGTTTGATTTTTAAACATTTCTTTGATCCCATGAGGAAAATCACAGTCTCACAAGTGCACGAGTTCATGCATGTATACGTGTGTGTGTGTGTGTGGTTGACTTTGATTGTCTTTCTTGATCAGTTTTTATATTAATTGAAAACATTTTTTACATTCATTTATTCTCTGTGTATGAGTGTTTGATTACATGTTTGACTGTGCATCACACTCATTCAGTGTCGATGGAGGCCAGAAGAAGGCATTGAATCTCTTAGAACTGGAATTAAATCCCTCACCACTGGAGTTGTGAGCCACCATGTGGGTTCTGGGAACCAATCCTGGCTTTTTTTTTTTTTTCAGAAGGATTTTCCTTTGTATCCTTTATTTATTTATTTATTTATTTATTATGTATACAATATTCTGTCTATGTGTATGTCTGCAGGCCAGATGAGGGCACCAGACCTCATTATAGATGGTTGTGAGCCACCATGTGGTTGCTGGGAATTGAATTCAGGACCTTTGGAAGAGCAGTCAGTGCTCTTAACCTCTGAGCCATCTCTCCAGCCCCAATCCTGGCTTTTTTGTAGGAACAAAGTGTTCTTAACTATGTAGCATCTCTCTAGACTCACTGCCTCTTTTTTGAGAGAGAGTCTCTTTGTAATCTGGGTTGTCCTGGAACTTGCTGCCCTCCAACTTGCAGAGATATGCCTACCTCTACTTCCCAAGGCCTATCCTGGACTTTACCTTATTTTTTGAGTGTTTTTTACTGTTTTTGGTTGGCCAGTGAACCTCAAAGGGTCCCCCTATCTCCCCTCCCTGATGTTAGAATTATTGGCACACACCATCACACCTCTCCTTTAAAGTAAATGTTGGGGATCTGATCTCAGGTCCTCATGCTTGCAAAGCAAGTACTTTACCAAATGAATTTATCTTACATGCTTGTTTGAGTGAAAGTTTAAAAAAAGTATGTTTTATCATTTTCCCATTTTTTTTCTGTTTCTTACTTGAAATAATGGGTGTGTACCATGAACAAGAAAGAATCCTTTAGTGTGAGCCACATAACAAATGGTTTTGGGGCTGGAGAGATGGTTCAGCGGTTGTTCCAAAGGTCCTGGGTTCAACTCCCAGCACTTATAGAGTGGCTCACAACCATCCATTTGAAATCTGTTGCCCTCTTCTCGTCTGCAGGCATACATGCAGGCAGAACACTGTATGCTTAATAAATAAACAAACAAATCTTTTTAAAAAATGGTTTTGGGTCTGCTGCTATACCATAACCTATATCTGTGGTTCTAAAAGTCTTGTCCCCAATCTGACAGTATCAATCTGCTCAATAATTGGTTAGAAATTCAAATTCCTTGGTTCCATCCTAGACTCACTGAATCATGGGCTCCTACCTGTCATCTGTGGTCTAGCAAGTCCTTACTATAGTTCTGACACCTAGGAGTTTGTTGATTGATAAACTAGTTAGATTACAATGTTAGACCTGGTAAGAGATAGTGATGATGATTGGTTAGTGTTGTAACTAGAATATGGAGAAATGGGGTTTAAGTAGGCAAAACTTTATCTTTTGGTTTCCTTGAGACAGGGTCTTGCTATCTATCTATCTATCTATCTATCTATCTATCTAATCTATCTATCTTCTGGAATTCACTATGTAGACCAAACTGGCCTTGAACTCACAGAGATCCTGTTGCTTCTGCATCTTAAGTACTGGGACTAAAGACTTGACGTGACTCAAGATTTTTTTTTGTTTAATTTATGTATACGAGTTTTTGTCTGCATGTATGCTCTTGGTGAGGACCCAGTTTTGGTTTCCAGCACCCAGATAGCAGCTCACAACTGTCTGTAACTCTGTTCCACCTTTTTTGTGGATTCTAAGTATTAAATTTAGGAGGCAGGTTGTTTCATTGTTGATTGTTAATCACTTTGTCTGCTGAGTCTCAGTCTCCAGTAATTCTTATTTCTTCTTTTAAAATCTTAAGAGATTTAAAAGAAATCCTGCTTCTTAGAGATCTATGGAACATGGGATCTAGGACATGCTAGGTAAGAGTTCTCCCACTGATCCATCCTAACTTAGTAATCCATCCTAACTTATTCTTTTGGATTCTTAGTGATAAAGACTTCATCTTTCAAATTCTGAAGTTTCAACATTCATCTGGGGGGCTATTATATTTATCTTTCTCTGAGCATAGGAAGCTCTTAATCTGAATGCCAGATTTTCTTTATTGGTCACCCCTTTGAAAATTGCCTTTCTCTCATCCCTAGCTTCCTAGAACTTTCTTTGGGATGTAAGCTCCTTGAAAGCAGTTGTTGTCTACTTCCAATGGTGTATATATGTGGGGTTTCATATACATGATAAAAATTAGCATTTTGGGCCGGGCAGTGGTGGTGCATGCCTTTAATCCCAGCACTCGGGAGACAGAGATAGGTGGATGGATCTCTGTGAGTTCGAGGCCAGCCTGGTCTATAAGAGCTAGTTCCAGGACAGGCTCCAAAGCAACACAGAGAAATCCTGTCTCAAAACCAAAAAAAAATTTAAAAAAATACCATTTTGACCATTTAAATGTGTACATGTGGGTCTGGGGGATGCAGCGCAGTGGTAGAACATTATTTACTTAGTATGTATAAGGCTTCAATCCTCAGCAATGTTTAAAAAAAGAAAAAAAAAGCCCAAATCTTAAAAAGCCAGGTGGGATCTCTGTGAGTACAGAGTCATCTTGGACTACATACTTAGTTAGGAAGATCCCGGCTCAAAAAAAAAGTATTTTTTTTGTGATAATCATAATTACATTGTTTTAATTTTTATAAATTATTTCAGTTAGAATCTAACTCTTTAGTCCTGACTGCAATTTACTGTGTAGATTAGGCAGACATTGAAATTGTGTAAATCTGTCTGCCTCCACCTCCCAAAGGCCAGCTTCAGGATTAAAGGCCTGTACCACTATTTCTGGCCCTCACCTTGAACTTAAAAAAAAAAAAAAAAGATTTATTGTACCTCCTTCAGTATTCAAAGATGTGTCCGTAGGCCTATGTCAAGATCAAAGGACAACTTTGTGAAATTAGTCCTCTCATTCCAGTTTTTCTTGAATTTTGAGGATTGAATTCATCTTCCCAGTCCTGCAAATACTTGACTGGCTGAGCTATTTCTATCCTCCCCAAAGCATTTCTTGCATGCCTGCTGCTAACAACTTTTTAGTTTGTATTTCTCTCAGTGCGTTTGGTCATTATTCTTGAAGGATATTTTTTATATGTAAAATTGACAGTTTTTCTTACAATACTTATACACTGCCTTCTGGCCTTTCTTTTTTTAATTAAAATTTTCTATGGGGCCTGGAAAAATGGTTCAGTGGTTAAGAGCACTGGCTGCACTTCCAAAGGACCCAGGTTCCACATGGCAGCTCGCAACTGTCTGTAACTACAGTTCGAGGGGATCCTACACCCTGACATAGACATACATGGAGGCAGAATACCAATGCACATAAAAAAATAAAATGAAAAAAAGTATGTGTATAGGTGTTTTGTCTGCATGTCTGTCTCTGTAATGTCTTCCCAGTGCCCAAGAAGTCCAGTAGGGGATATCGGAAGGTTGTGAGACTCCATGTGGGTGTTAGGAATTGAACCTTGGGTCCTTTGGAGGAGCAGTTAATGTGCTTAATCATCTCTCCAGCTTCTGGCCTTGGTTTCTGATAAGTCATCATCTATGTTACTGTTTGTACTTTTCTTTTGGACCACCAGTTCACAAATAACTACATGGACACTAATGAAAGCTTGGCTTTAGCTTAGGCTTTTCCCCAACTAGTTTTTATAACATAAATTAACCTATTTCTATTAATCTACCTTTTGTCACATGGCTCAGTTACCTCTCCTGTACTGTATGTTCAACCTTTTCAGTGCCTCTTTGGCATCTCTTGGACACCTAGGTTCATCTCTCTGCCCAGAGGTCCAGCCTATTCTCTCCTGTCTACCTATTGGTCATTCAGCTTTTTATTAAACCAATCAGAAGGTGCCTTGGCAAAGACACATCTTCACATTATACAAAAATACTATACAAAAATACTATCCCACAACAACTGTTTTGTATTTGAAAGGATATTTGAATTTTTTGTTGCTGTAGATTGAGTCTAGATAGAGCTGTATACATGCTAGACAAACACTCCACTAGTGAGCTATATCACCCAGCCAATGATATATCTATTCATTACTTTTTCACAGCATGGTGAAATTGTATTCTCCCCTCTCCTAATTTTTTTTCCTGTTTTGTTGTTGTTTGTTAGCTTATTTATTTTTGTGTTTTGAGACAGGGATTCTTTGTGTAATAGTCTTGACTGTCCTGGAACTCACTCTGTAGACCAGGCTGGCCTTGAACTCGCAGAGATTCACCTGCCTCTGGTGCTGAGATTAAAGACACGCGCCAGCACTGGTCAGCATTTTTTTCCTGCTTTTAAAGTTTGAGTATTTTAACCTATTTTCAGTGTTTTTGACTTCTGTTTTCTCCCATGTGCTTTAATTTTTTTTGTTTGTTTTTGAGATAGGGTTTCTCTTTGTAGTTCAGGTTGACCTTTGAAACTATAGACCATAGGGCTGAAGAGGTCACTCGGTGGTTAAAAGTGAGCATTGTTCTTCCTGAGAATCTGAATTGAGTTCAGCACTCTTGTCAGGCAACTATAAGCTAACTGATAACTCTAGCTCCAGGGGATCTGACACCATCTGGCCTCTACAAGCTCATGATGCTTGTGCATGTGCACATGTTTTTATTTTGAGACAGAGTATCACTAAGTTAACTAGGCAGGTACCGAATGTATTCTGTAGCCCAAAAAGGTCCTGAACTCATCATCCTAACTCAACCCCCAGTGTAGTTCAGATTATAATCCTACTCTGATATGGCAACATATGGTCTTTTTAAATGATGTCTGCTTCACTGTTGTAATTTTTAATTAATTTTAAGTTTTTAAATGTGTATGGCTATTTTGCTTGTTTATTTTGTATCACAAGTATTCCCAGTTCCTGCGAAGGCCAGAAAGGGTGTCAGATCCTTCCACTGGAGTGGAAGGTGGTTATGAGCCACCATGGAGTTACGGGAACTGAAACTGGGTCCTCTTCAAGAGCTGTTAAATGCTCTTAAACTGCTGAGCCAGCTCTAGCCTACAAATTAAATTCTTAAGTTGGGCATCCTGCCATATTGGTTGTTGATGATAATGATATACCTGAACTTTGTTCTCCTGACTCAATTGTATTTTCCCTTTTACAAATGATTTGTCTTTTCAATTATATTATTTGTGATATTAAATTGTCATCTGTAGCCTAAATTATTATATACAATATCATAAATTACCTCAAAAGATAAAACAATAAAATCCAATTTCAACAAAGCTATATAGATATTGGTACATTTACCTTAGCTTTAAATGTAATATGTTGCTTTTTTTTTCTTTTTTTTTTCCTCTTTAAACACTGTAGAGTTCTAAGAACCAAAGCATCTGGGCTGGATGGAATTTAGCATCAGAAAAAGCTCTCTTTCTGTTCAGAAAGTTGTAAAGTGCATGAAGATGAAGCAAGCACCAGAAATCCTTGGCAGTGCAAATGGGAAGACTCAGAACTGTGAAGTGAATCATGAATGTTCTGTATTCCTCAGCAAAGCTCCACTTTCTAACAGCCTACAGGAGGGGGTCATGCAGAAATTTAATGGTCATGATGCACTTCCCTTTCTTCCAGCAGAGAAGTTGAAAGATCTTACTTCCTGTGTGTTTAATGGAGAACCTGGTGCTCATGATGCTAAATTGTGTTTCGAGTCCCAGGAAGTGAAAGGAATTGGGACACCACCCAATACTACCCCTATTAAAAATGGCTCTCCAGAAATTAAACTGAAAATCACAAAAACATACATGAACGGAAAACCTCTCTTTGAATCTTCAATTTGTGGTGACAGTGCTGCTGATATGTCTCAGTCAGAAGAAAATGGACAAAAATCGGATAAGACTAGGAGGAATAGGAAGAGGAACATAAAATATGACTCTTTATTGGAGCAGGGCCTTGTGGAAGCAGCTTTAGTGTCCAAGATCTCAAGTCCTGCAGATAAAAAGGTATGTGTGAAGGATTCTTTTGGGTTATGTGACAATAAATGGTGAGCTTGAGACCCATGTGCCATACCTTAAAAAGTATGATGAAAAATGGAAGGGATGGGTAACAACCCTGGTACTGGCAGTCACTGTCTTTTGCCTTGGTCCTGTACAAATACTGATTGAGGCTTGGCTCTTGGTTGGTTGTTGGGCTTCCAAATACCTGGAGATTACCATCTTTAGATACCATAGCCACTAGTTTTGCTGCTTGAGAGGCCTAGTTGGTTTTACCATTCAGGATTAAGATGGGGAAAAAAAAAAAGGAAAGAAAGAAAGCAAGCCAGGTGCGGTGGTCCAAACTTTTAATTCTAGCCCCTAGGAGACAGAGAGAGGTGGATCTCTGAGTTCAAGACCAGTCAGGGTTACATATTAAGACCTTGTCTAAAAATACAAGAACAATTATTTCTGAATCTAGGTTTGTCACTTTTCATGACCTTGCTAGGGCTACTGTTCCTATGGGTTCTATCTCCCAGGTGTTCTAGACCAGCTAGTCAGCGGAGATACATTAGACTTAAGTAGATGCCGTACAGTGAATGACAGAGCAGAGCTGTGTTATACAGAGGTGCTCGTGTCATGTTTTCTGCATACAACACTGTCTACTTAGTGGTCTCTTCAGTCAAGTGGTTCAGCAGTTGACTGCCTCCTTGACAATTGGACTATGTCGCACATCCTATTCTTGGTTTTTACTGCAGAGCCCAATACTTTGTATGTAAGTGGGTATGTGCTGGTTAATCCATCAGAGACTGAGGAGGATAAGTCCTGACTTCAAGTGGAAAACATGTGGTTCTTATTCTGTTAGATGGTTTGTGTCACCAGTGTCCTAAAAATGACCTTCAGGGTCGTCCTAATGCTCGAGTGAGTATAGATAATCATATAAGACAGCTAAGTGACATTGGCCTTGGTGCAAAGAAATAGGGACATCAAAGCAGATTCTTAACTCATCCAAGCTGTTGGCCTGGAAGGTACTAGGTATTTGTTGACGTTCAGTTGCAGCAGTGGTAACACTAGGAAAACTCAGAGCAGGTAAATTGAAGTTCATAATTTATAATTGTGGACATCATGAAAGTTGAAATATTTAGTTTCAAATTGTAGTTGTGAAATTTTGTTACCACAAATAAAGAACAGTTGAAATTTCCTTGAAATCCTTAAATCTACGAAGTACTTTCAGGGTTTAAAGACAGTGGTTTTGACGATCTATTCTACTCTTGCTAATGTAATTCCAAAGGCAAATCTGTGTTCTTCCTTTTTTTGGAGGGGTGGGGAACATGATCTCACTATGTAGCCCTTGCCTGGAACTCATAGATATCAGCTTCCTAAATGCTGGGATTTGGGATTAAGGGTATGTACCACCATGCCCATCCCAAAGGTAAATGTTTTAAAAGACCAGTATAACAATCTGGGCTGATTTAGAGTGTTTTGGATATGCCTATAGATGTGCTTAACCTTATGCTTTCACAGTTCTTTGAAGAGGCCTCTGAATGTTGTCACAGACCAGGCTTTTATTCCTAGTTCTGCCACTTGATTTGGTTAAAATTACCGTCTACTTACATAGTGAGGTAATACTGAGATGCTGTGCAATCATTTGAGTACTAATATCTCATGGAAGAATAATCTGATTCTCCAGTAGTCTCCAGTGCCATGCTTACAAATCTATAACAGGCGGTGAGATTTGAGAGTAATTATGCAGCAGGGGCAGGACCTACAGTGTCTTGGAAGAATTGCCCTAAAAGGATGTTCAGTTTATCCATGTTCCAGAGATTGAGAAACTGAGCTTAGTTGAGCTTTGAGCACTCAAAACACATGCTCACACATGGGTACAGAGCACTTGTCTTTATTGGTGGGACTAGGACCCCTGCTTCAGCACAGGAGATTGATATGTTGATTGAGACACATATTCTCAAAGACCATCTAACAGATACATGTGTGGTCAGAGTAGGGGGCAGTATGTTTTGAGAGTTTCTGAATAAAGCACACCTGCTATGTGTCCAGCTTTGTGATAATCTTTGAGATGAGAATGAGGGAAAGCAGTTGTGAGAAGTGATTGATATTAAAGATGAAACCTTAAATACATTAAGGGGGGGCATTCTCTGAAGGTTGAATTCGAGGCCTTAAGCATGAAGACAGATGCTCTTCCAGTCCTCTCCATACATTTTTTTTGAACCTTTAATTAACTTCTGATTTTAAACCTCTGATTAATACTTGTTCTTTATAGATAGAAGACTGAATTTAAGGTAAGTTACTGAATGCTAATATTTGTCTTTTGTTGTTCACTTTTCAGATTCCAGTTAAGAAGGAGTCCTGTCCAAGCACTGGCAGAGACAGCCTCTTGTTGAAATACAATGTGGGTGATTTGGTGTGGTCCAAAGTGTCAGGTTACCCTTGGTGGCCTTGCATGGTTTCTGCTGATCCACTCCTTCACAGCCATACTAAGCTTAAAGGTACTAAATATTGACTCTTTTTTCCATATTCCTCTTCTACACCAAACCTTTCTAATTTGCATGTTTTTCCTTCTTTGCTAAGTGACCTTACTGGCTACTTTTGCATCTTTGCCAAAGGTGGGTGATTGATTGGTTCTGATGTGACACTTTTATTTCCTATGTATAGTCTTTATCTGATTGAACTAGTACTAACAGGGAAACAAGTGTTGAAGAAAAATTTTTTAGATTTATTTATGTATGAGTGTTTTGCCTTTTTTTTTTAGTTTTTTTTCTTGTTTCTTTTTCTTTTTTTCTTTTCATTTGTTGTTGTTGTTTGTTTGTTTTTGTTTTTCCAGACAGAGTTTCTCTGTGTAACAGTTTTGGTTGTCCTGGAACTCGCTATGTAGACCAGGCTGGCCTCAAACTGACATCTGCCTGCCTCTGCCTCCTGAGTGCTGGGATTAAAGGTGTGTACACCACTATTGCCTGGTGTGTTTTGTCTTCTTGTGTGTACATGAACCACATGTATAACTGATGCACATAGAAGTCAGAAGGTATTGGCTGTCCTGAAACTGGAGTTGTGGATGGTACCACATAGGTACTAAGAACTGAATCCACATCTTCTGTAAGAACGAGTGCTCTAAACTACTGAGCCATCTATCTCTAGCTGGGGAAACAGTCTTTACCATTGTATTAGCTCCCAAGTTTTATGACAAAAATTACTACTTAAATTATACAGTGACTGCTTATTTGTAGACTATTATTTTATGATATAAGTTTGAATTACAAAAATCTCCATTTATTTCATTAGACTTGGGAAGGGGTAAAAGTTAGAAATGATAATCTTTGACTTAGAAAACTTGAATAGATAAATTTGTTCATGAAATAGTTAAGTAATATATTTAAATTGTATTGTTATTGATACAAAGCAAATACTTAAAAATAATTTAGCACATAAGTATGTTAATTGCATAAGAACAGATTTGAGAGGAAAAGTAACAAAGGATTTTGCAGTTTGAGTGGGTTTGGTTTTTGTTTGTTTTAGACTTGGTCTGTGTAGCTCAAGCTGGCCTTGTACTTATGATCCTTCTGCTTCAGCTTCTGGTGCTGGGATGTGTGGTACTATGCTCCACCAAGGTCTAAATCATAACCTCAAGCATGTTAATGCCTATCTTTTGTCCTTTGAACCTCTATGGTCTTTTATCCATGTGACTTTCTCTATGCTTTATTCTTATTTTGTACATAGCTGGCCTTTCTTGCATTTAGAGCTTTTCTTTGTTCTCAGATTTAGCTCTGAGGTAGTCTTGTGTCTTGTAGAATTGACTGTGAGTACATAAATGCCTACTGTCAACTCAAGTGCTCAGTAGGCTCCACAGAATCTGAAGAGTGTCTGGGCATAACTCTCTCTAGCTCAGAGGGCCAGGGGTCACACTGTGGACTATCTTGATGAACAGTGATGAGAGAAGAAAGCACGGTCCACAATTGGACTCCTGGATGTTTAAAGGGGATAGGCTCTCTTAAGTATATGTATGGGCAGGGGTCAGTGATGAGCATCTCATACAAATTGTGATTCATGAATACTGGATTTTCAAAAGAAAAGATTACTAATTAGTGATGCTGAATAACTGGCTAATTATGTGGTAAAATAGAATATTAGGGCTGGTGAGATGGCTCAGCAGATAAAAGTACTTGCCCAGTAATCTTTTCTTTTTTTCTTTTTCTTTTTTTGCCTAGTAATCTTGATGATCTGAGTTTGTTTTCTGGAACTCAGGGTAGAAGGACAATAACTCATTTTGTCCTGGAAAGTTATGTTCTCGTTCTCTCTCTCTCTCTCCATCTCCCTCTTCCTCTCCCATCCCTCCTGGAACTCAAGGTAGAAGGACAACAACCCATGTTGTCCTGGAAAGTTATGTGCGCTCGCGCGCACGCGCGCTCTCTCTCTCTCTCTCTCTCTCTCTCTCTCTCTCACACACACACACACACACACACACACACATACATAAAATAAAAATTTAAAAATATTTAGAGTAGAACATCAACTTACTATATGTTAAAATAAGTTTCTTTGATAAAATTAAATATTTACTTTTTCTGTTTCTTTGTTTTGTTTGGAAAAAGGTTTTCTCTGTGTAGATCTAGCTGTCCTAGAACTTGCTCTGTAGATCTTACCTCAAGATCAGCGATCTACCTGTCTCTGCCCCCTGAATGTCATGTGCCATCACTAACTACTTTTATTATCTTAATTATGTGCATTTTGTGTGTGTGGGTGTGTATGTGAAAATATGTGCACATGAGTGCAGGATTCTAGGAGGCCAGAGGCCTAGGATCCCCTTTCAGACAGTTGTGAGCTACTATGTGGGTGCTAGGAATTGAATTTGGGTCCTCTAGAAAAAAAGCAAGTACTCTTTAACTGCTGAGCCATCTCTTTTTTTTTTATTTATTATGTATACAATATTCTGTCTGTGTGTATGCCTGCACACCAGAAGAGGGCACCAGACCTCATTACAGATGGTTTTGAGCCACCATGTGGTTGCTGGGAATTGAACTCAGGACCTTTGGAAGAGCAGGCAATGCTCTTAACCGCTGAGCCATCTCTCCAGCCCTGAGCCATCTCTTAAGCTCCCAAATAATTTTTTTTTCAAGACAGGGTTACTCTGTGTAACAGCCCTGGCTGCCTTTGAACTCAACAGAGATCCTCCTGCCTCTGCCTCCCAGGTGCCAGGATTAAAGGTGTGTGTCACCACCGCCTGGCCCAAATAAAATCATTTTTTTTCTCTTTTTTTTTTTTTGGATTTTCGAGACGGTTTCTCTGTAGCTTTTTGGTTCCTGTCCTGGAACTAGCTCTTGTAGACTAGGCTGGCCTCGAACTCACAGAGATCCACCTGCCTCTGCCTCCCAAGTGCTGGGATTAAAGGCGTGTGCCACCACCACCCGGCCCAAATAAAATTCTTAAAGGTTAAAGATACTCATAAAAAAGAAAAGTGTGTTGAGGCATGTCTTTAATCCCAGCACTCAGGAGACACAAGTAGGCAGGTGTCTGTGAGTTTGAGGCCAGGCTGGTCTAAATAATAAGTTCCAAGACAGCCTGTCTCAGTGGGGAGAAAAAAAAATTAGATTATGTTGGCAAATTTTTAGGTAGAAAAGAACTTCAGAAATACTATACTTAAGCTAAGTGTGGTGCTTTATTCCTGTATTTCTAGCACTGAGAAGGTGCTATAAAGAAAAAGGTTTAAAGTTGAAGTCAGCCTAAACTGTATAGTGAGGTTCCGTCTAAAAGGAAAAAAAAAAAGTATTAGGGCATGGTGACACACATCTTTAATCCCAGCACCAGGGAAGCAGAGATGATTAATTCTCTGTAGGCTTGAGCCTGGTCATGGCTGCATAGTGGGATCTTGTCACAACAAGAAAAAGTAGGACCTTGAGAGATGACTCAGTGATTAAGAGCACTGGTTGCTCTTCCAGAGGTCCTCAGTTCAATTCCCAGCACCCATACGGTGGCTCACAACTATAATTATACTTAATTCTATACAGAAGCCAGGTGGTGATGCACGACTTTAATCACAGCACTCAAGAGGCAGAGGCAGGTGTATCTCTGAGTTCGAAGCCAGATAGGTCTATAAAGCGAGTTCTAGGATAGCCAGATGTAGCAGGCTTTCTTGGACCATCAGCCTCCAAATAATGACACAGAAACTTAGTATTAATTATTAATGTTATGCCTTAGTTTAGGCTTGTTTCTAGTTTTTTTTTATTTTTTTTATTTTTTTATTTTTTATTTTTTTGGTTTTTCGAGACAGGGTTTCTCTGTGGTTTTGAAGCCTGTCCTGGAACTAGCTCTTGTAGACCAGGCTGGTCTCGAACTCACAGAGATCCGCCTGCCTCTGCCTCCTGAGTGCTGGGATTAAAGGCGTGCGCCACCACCGCCCGGCTTTAATTTTTTTTTAATAAATATTTTATTTATTTATTATGTTTACAATATTCTGTCTGTGTGTATGTCTGCAGGCCAGAAGAGGGCACCAGATCTCATTACAGATGGTTGTGAGCCACCATGTGGTTGCTGGGAATTGAACTCAGGACCTTTGGAAGAGCAGGCAATGCTCTTAACCTCTGAGCCATCTCTCCAGCCCCCTTTTTTAATTTTTTAAAAATATTTATTTATTATGTATACAATATTCTGTCTATGTGTATGCCTGCAGGCCAGAAGAGGGCACCAGACCTCGTTACAGATGGTTGTGAGCCACCATGTAGCTGCTGGGAATTGAACTCAGGACCTTAGGAAGAGCAGGCAATGTTCTTAACCTCTGAGCCATCTCTCCAGCCCCTTTAGTTTTTTTTTAAGCTTAAATTAACCCATTTTTATTCATCTAGGTTTGTTACCTCTACTGTCTGTCCTGCTTTTTTTTTTAAAGATTTATTTATTTATTATATATACAACATTCTGCCTCCATGTATGCCCACATGCCAGAGGAGGGTGCCAGATCTCAGTATAGATGGTTGTGAGCCACCATATGGTTGCTGGGAATTGAACTCAGGACCTCTGGAAAAGCAGCCAGTGCTCTTAACCCCTGAGCCATCTCTCCATCCCCCTGTCCTGCTTTTTTGTTTCCTCTGTGGCTGGCTGATTGGTCCTTGATTGACTGGTGGCTCTTGACTGGCTCCCCATTTTGTCTGCTCACCAACCCCACCTATTCTTCCTTTATCTAGCTATTGGCCAGCTAGCTTTTTATTAGACCAGTCAGGTGCCTTAGGCAGGCAGGGTGAAACAGCAACACATCTTTAAGTAGTTAAACAAATGCAACACATCTTTACATAGGAAATAATTATTCTGCAATACATTTTGACATAGTTAAACAAATTTCTATTACACAGCAGCCAGAGCTACACAGAAAAAACTTGTCTTGAAAAAAACAAAACCCTCTTTACAGTCTTAAGTGAAGTCTCAAGGGATCTGATGTCCTCTTCTGGTGTGCATATATGCAGACAAAGCAGCCTTACACACAAAATACATAAATAAGATTTGTTGTTTTTGTTTTTTTTTTTTTTGAGACAGGGTTTCTCTGTAATTTTGGAGCCTGTCCTGGCACTTGCTCTGTAGACCAGGCTGGTCTCAAACTCACAGAGATCCATGCTTCTGCCTTCTAAGTGCTAGGATTAAAGGCATGCACCACCATGCCCAGTTATAAATAAGCATTTATTTATTTATTTATTCATTTATTTATTGGTTTTTCGAGACAGGGTTTCTCTGTAGCTTTGGTGCCTGTCCCGGAACTAGCTCTTGTAGACCAGGCTGGCCTCGAACTCCCAGAGATCCGCCTGCCTCTGCCTCCCCAGTGCTGGGATTAAAGGCGTGTGCCACCACCGCCCGGCTTATAATTATGTTTTTAAAAAGTAACATTTTACAAATTTTGGGCCAAGCTATAGTAATTTGTTTTATCAATAGATAGATACATCAAGATTTTCCTTTTTGTGTAATAACTATTTTTATTTTTTAAAATAAGATTTCTCTGTGTAGCCATGGCTGGCCTGGATTTCTCCCAATAGACCAGACTGACTTTAAACTTGCAAAAATAAACCTGGATCTCCATCCTGAGTACTGGGATTAAAGGTGTTTGCCATCACCCTGTGCTAAGCATTAAATTTTTTTCTTCCTTAAAAAAAATACCTTTTTAAGGGTTTATGCGTATGTGTGTGAATTTGAGTACAGGTTCCCATTGAGACTAGACACATCAGATCCCTCTAAGTTGGACTTAGAGTTGGTTGTGAGCTACGCAGTGTGGGTGCTAGAACTTGGCTCCTTTGGGAGAGCAGCATGTGCTCTTAACTTCTGATTCACGTTTCCAGCCTGACATTAACTATTTCTAAACATCACGTAAATTAATAGCAATTCATTATATACAATAAAAGATTCTCTTCACTATGAACTATGACTCATATCTATATTAACTTTCAATATGATGAAAAGATTAAGGTATTGGCAAAAGCCACAAACTGCTCCGTGTTCCTTCAGTTTTTTTTAAAAAAAGTTTCTTATTTTTAAAGTAATATTATATACAGTATGTACTCCTGCCTTCTCCTCCCCAACTGAGAGGTAATTTGTTTTGTTTGTTTGTTTGTTTGTTTGTGTTTTGAGACAGGGTTTTTCTGTTTATTTCTGGCTGTCCTGGAACTCCCTCTGTAGATGAGACTGGCCTCAAATTCACAGAGATCCACCTGCCTCTGTCTCCCAAATTCTGGGATTAAAGGTGGGCATCATTTTTTTAATGTGTGCGTATTTGCCTGTGTGTATTTATGTACATTGTGTGTGTGTGTGTAAGTGTTGAAAGAGACCAGGAAAGGCACTGTATCTTCTGGAACTGGAGTTTTGGACAGTTATCAGTTACCTGGGTTCTGAGGACTGATCAGACATGAGTCCCCTGTAAGAACATCAAATTTTTGTTAACCACTGAGTCATCTCTCTGACATAAGATTTTTTTAAAAGGATTTTATTTATTTATTATGTATACAGTATTCTGCCTGCATGTATGGTTACATGCCAGAAGAGGGCACCAGATCTCATTACAGACGGTTGTGATTGCTGGTAATTGAACTTAGGACCTCTGGAAGCGCAGCCAGTGATCAATTTCTCCAGCCCTTAAAATGTTTTTAAAAATATACTTTATTTTTTTTTATATGTGTGTTTGTCTGAATGTATGTTTATGCACCATGTATGTGCAGTGCATATTCTGAAGGCCAGAAAAGGGCATTATGTCCCCTAGTTAAAGATGGTTGTGAGCTGCCATATAGGTGCTAGAAAATAAACCCAGACATACATGCAAGCAAAATACCTATACACATAAAATAAAAATAAAATAATAAAAATAAAAACTAGCTAGGCATGGTGGAACACTCCTTTCATTCCAGTACTCTCAAAGCAGAGGGTTGTTTTAGAAGGTTGGACTCACCTTGAGCCACTCTTTTTTGGGGTGGGGGGCGCTGGTTGAGACAGGGTTTCTCTGTAGCTTTGGTGCCTGTCCTGGAAACTAGCTCTTGTAGATCAGACTGGCCTCGAACTCAGAGATCCACCTGCCTCTGCGTCTTGAGTATTGGACTGCCCAGCCATCTTGAGCCACTACTGGAGGGATCTTCTTTGGTTTGTTCCCCCATGCTACCCCCAGATAAGGTTTCTCTGTGTAACAGCCCTGACTGTCCTAGAGCTCGTTTTGTAGACCATGTTGGCCTTTACCTCCCAAGTGTTGGGATTAAAGGCATGTATCACCACCACCTGGCAATTGGAGGCATCTTTGAAAGATTCAATGAAGATGTTTTTCTTCTGGTTACTTTAGCTATCCAGGAAGTCTATTTTTACTTCCTTTAGGATAGGGTAAAGATCTTTTTCCCTATTATTACTGAGAGCTGCCCTTTTGCCTTGCTTACCTGTGTTCTACCTTTCCTTCAACTCCAGCAAAATTTGAAATATCAGGGTATAGTAGTCTTTTTGCTCATCCCTCTGGCTGCATTGAGAAATGTTTCTTCCTGTGGCTAAGAGTTATAGCGAGGAGCTCATCTTTAATCCCCGCACTTGGGAAGCAGAGACAGCAGATGTCTGAGTTCAAGGCCAGTCTGGTCTACAGAGTGAGATCCAGGACAGGCTCCAGAGCTACACAGAGAAATCCTGTCTTGAAGAATAACATCAGGGAATACTTGAGGAGGGTTGCTGTGATTGCAACAGTTCTTTGAGGCAATCTGCTCTTATTTTAAGCATTGTGTCCATGGTGGCTAGAAGAGGGCATCAGATCCCCTGGAAGTGGGTAGGCTAGTCATCAGTGGGTAGGGATAGATTGGTTACTGAATCCAGCCCAGTGTATTGCCTCATGCTGCTGTTTGCTCTTTTGGAAGTTCTCTTTTGCTGATGTCTTGTCTAAAAATCTCTCTAAGAAGATATTGAAAGGGGAAGACAAAAGAATGTTCTTCAGCTTCTTCCTAGTCTACTTTTGTATTTTCTCTGATATCTCTGATTAGTGAATTTTCCTCTTGGGCATGGAATATATTAAAGATAAAAAGGTAAAATTTATGCTGAAATTAATAAGCACAAACTGCACCGAGTAAAATAATTTTAAAGCATTAGTAGATTTCTTCAGTTTCATCCCAAATTCTGTTATTCATGGTTTTTATTTTTAAAATTAGGTCAGAAAAAAAGTGCACGCCAGTATCATGTACAGTTCTTTGGTGATGCCCCAGAAAGAGCTTGGATATTTGAGAAGAGCCTTGTTGCTTTTGAAGGAGAAGAACAGTTTGAAAAATTATGCCAAGAAAGTGCGAAGCAGGCACCCACGAAAGCTGAGAAAATCAAGGTGATAGAAGTCCCTTTAATGTGTTTTTAAATAAATTTTAATTCTTACCAAGTTTATTTTATTTTGACCTTATAGTTGCTTAAGTAGTTTCTTATGTTGGTCATGTACCTTGTTTTATCTGTCTGTCTGTCTGTCTATTTTGACGCAGAGTGTAGACAGACTACTCCTTTGTTTCTCAGCTGCCTAGACCCGAATAATCACATAGAAACTATATTAATTACAACACTGCATGGCCAAAAGTTTAGGTGTGTTCCTACCTAGCTCTTATATCTTAAATTAACCCATTTCTTTTAATCTGTGTATCACCACAAGGCTGTGGTTTACCAACATCTGTCTTCTTCAGCAGCCATGTGATGTCCCCTTGACTCTGCCTATTCTATATATCTCTGTTCAGATTTCCCGCATGGCTTTATTCTGCTAAGCCATTGGCCAAAACAGCTTTATTCATTAGCCACTAAAGCAACACATATACAGAAGGACTTCCCACATCAGCAGAATTTACTATATAGGCCTGGCTGGCCTGAACTTATGTAGGTTAGTCTGGAATTCATAGAAATCCTCCTGCTTCTGCCTCTGTAGTCTTGGGATTAAAGATGTGTTATCGGCAGGGTGATAGTGGTGCACATTTAATCCCAGTACTTGAGAGGCAGAGCAGGAGGATCTCTGTGTGTTTGAGGCCAGCCTGGTCTACAAAGAAAGTTCCAAGGCAGCCAAGGGTACACAGAAAAAGAAAAAAGAAGAAAAAAAGATGTCAGTCACCGTGCCCTGCCTAAATTTATCATTTACTTTTACCCAAGTATGTTATTTTTCATTTATCTATTTGGTGACTCACAGAAATAATTTATTTTTTGATTTTTTTCTTTTTTATAAATTATATTAGGTAAAACTGTTAGAGTTGATTTATAGTTTAAAGAAATGAGTTGTTAGCTGAATTATATCTAAAATTTTAATTGGTTTTTTATAGGTTTTCCTTATCTGATATTGTAAAAATGCTTTTAATTGAGTTACCTTTTATACTATATAATAAAATTCATAATGATTTGTTTTTTTTTCCAGTTGTTAAAACCTATTTCAGGGAGATTGAGAGCCCAGTGGGAAATGGGCATTGTTCAAGCAGAGGAAGCTGCTAGCATGTCAGTAGAGGAACGGAAAGCCAAATTCACCTTCCTCTATGTGGGGGACCAGCTACACCTCAACCCTCAAGTGGCTAAGGAGGCTGGCATTGTTGCAGAACCTTTGGGAGAAATGGTGCACTCTTCAGGGGTCAGTGAAGAAGCTGCTGCAGACCGTGGGTCTATGAAAGAAGAGGATATTCCCATGAAGAGAAGGCGAAGAGCCAAAAGGTCTAGTTCTGCTGAGAACCAAGAGAGTGACCCTGGCACAGAAAAGAGTACCCCTCCAAAGATGGCAGAGGCTGAACCTAAGAGAGGAGTAGGATCTCCTCCTGGTAGAAAAAGGTCCACAGCTTCTGCTCCACGGAGCAGGAAGGGAGACTCCGCATCCCAGTTTTTAGTCTTCTGTCAAAAACACAGGGATGAGGTAAATATGCTGGTGGGTTCTGAGTTCTTTGTCATGCCACAAGATTTCCAAATTCGAGGAATGTTCCTTTATTGCAGAATCCTCTTATTTCTTAGTACACTGCATAAGCACTGTTTAGTTTTTTTCTTTAAAATTTTTTTTTTAGGATTTTATTTATTATGTAGTGTTCTGCCTGCAGGTAGACATGCAGGCCAGAAGAGGGCACCAGATCTCATTACAGATGTTTGTGAGCCACCATATGGTTGCTGGGAATTGAACTCAGGACCTCTGGAAGAGCAGCCAGTGCTCTTACCAGTGAGCCAACTCTCCAGCCCTTGACCATTTCTTTTTCCTTCCTCTTAAATCACATGTTTATGGGGAGAGGGCACAGCAGTGTATATCGGGTCAGAGTACAGCTTCCAGGAGTCAGTTCTCTCCTTCCATGTGGATGGATAGCAGGCTTGATAGCAAGATGGTAAGATTCTTTAAGCCTTTAGTAGTAACATATCAGTCACTGTAGGTCAGACAGTTTCAAAGTAGTTTATATAAATAATAACTTGGCATAGCCCTATGTAGTGGGTACCATTTTTAAAGGGTGTATACCCCTAGGATCCTCTAATTCTGCAATTCTCAGCCTGTGGGTCAAGACCCCGTTGGAGGTTGGAGGAGACTTTCACAGGGGTCGCCTAAGACCATTGAGAAAACATTTACATTATGATTTATAACAACAAAATTAGTTATTTCAATAACAACAAAAGTAATTTTATTGTTGGGGGTTACCACAACATGAGGAACTGGATTAGAGAGGGTCACAGCATTAGGAAGATTGAGACCCACAACTCAATAGTATCTTGGAGTACTACACAAAAATAGTAACAGGTATGAGTCCAATATTTGAAGGCAGCTGCTGATTTTGAGTCTGTCTTGAATGTGATTTGTCTTGACCAGTGTAAATTGAGTTTTGACTCTCTGAGAGCTTCAGGAAATAATCAAAATAAAATGTGCTTCTTTCATACATTTTTAATCCCAGCACTCGGGAGGCAGAGACAGGCAGAACTCTGAGTTGGAGTCTAGCCTGGTCTACAGAGTAAGTTCCAGAACAGCCATAGCTTCACAGAGAAGCCTTGTTTTGAAAAACTAAAAAATGTGCTTTTTCAAAACCCAAATTGTATCCAAAATAAACATACCAAAGTGGGATCTCACAGGGGAAATGTAGAAAGGGCCCGGGGATACAGGTAGTGAGACACTGGGGCTAAGCCAGCTTTGTGCTCTGCTGGAATTCTGAGGCTTGGTAAGCATGGATGCTCAGATGTAGTGCTAGGGTGTACTGAAGGCTGGACTAAGCCTAGTAGGGCCAACCGTTGAGCAGGTGGGATGGAGTAGTAGATCTTCTGTTCTTCTGAGTACCGTTCTTCAGGAGTCATGGCATCCCAGTAAGTCCAGTCACACCAATGGAAATTGAAGCCTTCAAGGAGAGTGATGTGGCCAGCTCTTGTAGGCACACAGTCGGGGCTTTCTGGATGGCAGATTTGGCACTTTAATCCCTGGCAGCAATATTACTCCTTGGATAGCAAACCAGCCCCGAAATCGGGGATGTATGCATACACCTGCTATGTGCTGGGTCCCCCATGGGTCAGGATCCACCTCTTGTCCTTGGTAGTAGTAAGCAGCCCCTGCCACATTGGCTGCAGTCTGAGCACTGGTTGGGGTGGACCTCATAGTCAGCAATGATTCCATTTGCAGTTCTGGAAACTTCTCTGCAACACTCCTCAGGTGGTAGGACACACACTGATGCACAGGGTCTCTCAGTGGTTGAAGGTGGTAGCTCTTTAAGAAGGGTTTGAGGGCTTTGTCAAACATAACAGGTGTGCTGAGTACCAGGAAGGCCAAAGGAAAGCACAGCACTATACAACTCTAAAAAATTGTATGTGGTAGTTGTGATCTGTTCCTATAGCATATTATATCAGAATGGATTTAGTAGATGTTGAAGAAAGCCAGCTACTTACTGCTATGTAGATAGAGTCTGTTGCTTCTGTAAAGTCTGAAGAATACAATATATTCACTCTTTATTTGTACCTCAGTATCTACTTGTGTTCATCCAAAAAGAGTAAGTGGTCAGCTGAGAAGGTGTGTGCTTTTGCCCAGGTGCCAAAGTATGCCCAGAGATGTGTTAATACTTAGTAGCAAACCATGGTTAACTATTGGATTTGACATGGTACAAAATACTTAGTAGTATGTGGTCAGTTTCCATGTGGGCAGGGTATGATGATAAGCTCTAAATGGATACCACCAGTATTTGGCATCTAGGCTGGAACATAATTGGTGAGGAACTGTGTGCTCTTATCCTTTGGAAGTTGGGCAGGGCTATGCCAAATGTGAACTCTAGCTTAGCTATATTCCAGCATGTTCTAGGCTGTTTCTTTGGCGTCTAACCATAGAAAAATTAGGTGCTTGGTCAAGAGAACTGGATGCTCTTCAGCAATTCCCAGCAACCACATGGTGGCTTATAAACCATTTATCATGAGATCTGGTGCATGCAGACGTGCATGCAGATAGAGCGCTCATATACATAAAATCAATCTAAATAAATATTAAAAGAAAGAATTTAGACTACTGTCCAGAGACCTCCTCCATTCTTATTTCTTTCTGGGGCCCAGGTTCATTTCCCCTAACCCTTGTGGTACTAAGAATTGTAACTGAACTCGTAGATTGGCACCTTGATGAGAACAATGTAGACCAAGGTAAAGGTGCGCAGTAGTTAGAGTTCACTTACATATTCATCTATCCTGTTGCATTCAAGCCTCAAACTGTGACTGTAAGGCCCACTAGGGCCATTACGTTGGGTTCAGGTGCTGTTCAGAAAAGGATGGCAGTGTTCACAGTTCCATGTTGTTCATCCCCAAAGGCTGTTTTTTGAGGTAGGGTTTTTCTTTGTGGTCCTTCCTGTTCTAGAACTCTCCATGTAAATCACCCTGGCCTTGAATTCACAGAGATCTACCTGACTTTGCCTCAGTGCTGGGATCTGGGATTAAAGGCATACACCACCATGCCCAATTAAGGCTAGCTTTTTGTGTTGTTTGTTTGTTGTTGTTGTTGATGCTGTTGTTCAGTTTTTAAATTTTTATGTATATTTAAAAGTAGATGAGGCAGAGCTCTGTGAGTTTGAGGCCAGCCTGGTCTACAAGAGCTAGTTCCAGGACAGGCTCCAAAGTGACAGAGATACTGTGTTTTGAAAAAACCAAAACAAACAAACAAAAAGTATGTGTGCATGTGCCTTCAGAGGTTATAGAGGTGTGAGATCAGCGGAGCAGGAGTTACAGGCAGTTATTAACTGCCTCATGTGGGTGCTGAGAATTGAACTTGTGTCCTCTGTAAGAACAATATATATTGTTGTTTTTAACTGCTTAGCTATTTCTCCAGTCCTCAAAGCTGTTTTTTAAAAACATTTAAAATAATTTATTAATTCTTATTTTATGTGCATTGGTGTTTTGCCTGCATGTATGTCTATGTGAGGGTGTTAGATCCCTTGGAGTTATAGAGAGTTGTAAACTGTCCTGTGGGTGCAGGGAATTGAACCTGGGTTCTCTAGAAGAGCAGCTAGTACTCTTAGCTGCTGAACCATCTCTCTAAAGCTGTTATAAAAATGGTTTTGAATTAGTCAAGGGCCAGCTTTTGAGGCACATAACTCTCTTAGGCTACCTGAACCCTCTTTTGGATAGAAGACCCAAGACTTGAGGATATTTGATTGCTACCTTTTGACTTTGTGTGTATGCATATGTATATGTTCATATGGATATCAGTACCTATGCATGCACCTGCATGTGGAAGCCAGAGGTCAGTGTTGAGTGTCTTCTTCAACTGTTTCTCCATCTTATTATTATTATTTTAAAAAGTGTGTGTGTATATGACAGGTCTTGGTGGGTACTCATGCTTTGGTTTATCTGTGGTGGTCAGAGGACAACTATATGGAGTTGCTTCTCTCCTTTCATTTTTACTTTGGAGTCTGGTGATTGAACTCAGATCCTGACTTCAACCTTTACAAATACAAAAGCTCGTGAATTATCTTGAAATAAGTGGTAGGCTAGAGTATGTTTCTGAGCTTAGTATGCTTTTGTTCTTGTGTCTTTTCTCTATTCCTACCTCTTGAATTCAACTGCATATTAGAAATCCTTGGGAAGCCTTTGAAGATGTCAGACATATATAAATTGACTTGATCTTAGGTAGGATCTAAACACCATTGGCTTTAACCCTATGGTTATTGCCATCTGCAGTTAAAGCTGGGAGTTGCTGCTCAGTGATTACTGTATACCCAAACCACCTAGAAAACTTGTGAAAATGCATATTCTTTGCTAGTAGGTTGGGAGGGCCTTCAGCATATTCCAAGGGTACTGATACTCAGTAAGTGGAGAATCTGTTGCCTTTGTAGACCAGTTATCTTGGTGCTGGTTTAGCTTAGACAAAAATTAGGGCTTGCTTGTTAACTGTCGTCTGTATTTCTTATCTATGACTTGGATTGAAAGATGGAGTGTGGCTACTGTAGTTGGTGAGGATGACATAATAGACCTCAATCCATGCTCAGAGAAGCATTTTTGCACAACTTTCTGGACTACTGATTTTTCAAGGATGTCTAGGAAATTATGATTTAAAAAATGACTCAGTGTTTTTTTAAAAAGTACTTTTTGTTTTGTTTCGTTTTGTTTTGTTTTTCGAGACAGGGTTTCTCTGTGTAGCTTTGGTACCTGTTCCTGAACTTGCTCTGTAGCCCAGACTGGCCTTGAACTCACAGAGAACCTCCTGTCTCTACTTTCTGAGTGCTGGAATTAAAGGCGTGTGCCACTACCGCCTGGCTAAAAGTATGTTTTCTATTCATCATTTGTCAGTTATTTTCACTTAGAAATTTTTAGTGAATCACTGAATTGGTTATGTGCTATTTTTCTCTGAACCAAATTTTCTGGACAAAATTCTATACTGTGGGAATAAATATGTTACATACTCAATTTCATGGGACTGTGTATTTGGTTTTATGTAAATCACAATGAATTTTGTGAGTATAGAGTTCTTATTGTCCTCCTTTCTGTGTTCATAGGTTGTAGCTGAACATCCAGATGTCTCAGGGGAGGAGATTGAAGAATTACTTGGATCCCAATGGAGCATGCTCAACGAAAAGCAGAAAGCACGATATAATACAAAGTTTTCCCTAGTGACCTCTGCCCACTCTGAAGAAGATTCTGGTAAACATGGCGCGCGCGCGCGCGCGCGCGCGCGCACACACACACACACACACACACACACATGTCTTTTGCTTGCATGTGATGTGTAGAGTGTCACCACATGAACAGTGTTCATAATCCCATCAGTGCATGTCGTTATCATTTCCTCCCTTATCACCAGTGCAGTTCTTGATGCTGTTCAGGACCTCACTTTATTGTTTACACAGAGTAGGGATTCTGGTTGCAGTATTTGAAGGGGTGGTATAGGAGAGAAGAAGAAAGGAAAGGTGCGTGGTTCTAGCACTTTGTGTTTAGTGGCATGGATCAGGCCCAGTGGAGAACAGTTAGTTCTTAGCAGAACTTACAAGTGAGATGACTGGTTGACCTTCACTTAGGTGTCTGTTTCTAGGTTTTCAGTTTAAAATTTAAAATATACTGCATCAAATACCAGTTTAGGCTATGGCAAGTTGAGGAAGACCTGGAGAAAATGTGTAACAGGTTTGTTACATGTAAGCACTTAGACACACAAGCTGAGGAAAAAAAAACCTTTTAATGTAAAAATAAAGTGTAATGTGTTTGAGTGTTAAATAAAAGTAAATAGTCTGTAACTCTTAAGGTTCATTATTGAGTTTTGGAGATGCTAGACATCAAAGCTAAGGTATCCTAGGTTGTCCTAGAATAACTGCCAGGTATTAGATTGTGACAGTACATACACTAGTAGCCTCTTTGCACCTCCTGGAGATACTCATCTTAATTTACGGCTTGCTAGGTGTCTGAGTTACTTTGCTGCTGCTATAACAAAGCACCATGACCAAGGCAACTTAAAGAAGAAAGATTATTGGTGGCTATTCTGCTGACTTAGTGTTAGGGAACTCCGATTTCTTTCTTTTTGGTTTTTTGAGACGGGGTTTCTCTATGTAACAGCCCTGACTATACTGGAACTCATTCTGTAGATCAGGTTGACCTTGAACTCACTGAAATCTTCCTGCCTCTGTCTTTTTTTTTTTTTTAATATTTATTTATTTATTATGTATACAATATTCTGTCTGTATGCCTGAAGGCCAGTTGAGGGCGCCAGACGTCTTTACAGATGGTTGTGAGCCACCATGTGGTTGCTGGGAATTGAACTCAGGACCTTTGGAAGAGCAGGCAATGCTCTTAACCACTGAGCCATCTCTCCAGCCCCCCTGCCTCTGTCTTTTAAGTGTGTGCCATTACTGTCCTGCAAACTCTTTGATTTCTTTAGGAAGAGCTGTGTCTCATCCTAGATAAAGTAGGCAATGCTCTGGGTGTTCATGGGAAAGAAAAAGAATCACCTCACACCTCACAGTGAAAAACCTGCTGCTGGTCAGTAACCTGGAACTCAGTGTTTAAGGTTGTGAGTGCAAACCAGTTGAAGTGTCTAATTGGGTGTGCCACATGGTGTTTATGACTCATGTAGTGTGAGCTTACTCCTGCTGTTTCAGACTCTGCAGGCAGACCTACAGTGGTGTGGTTAGGATTAAAGCCTAGTCAAGATTTTGTTAGGTCTTGTTTATACTAGCTGAGAGTTAACTGACTGCTTGATTCCTTCAATAGTAATTTAAATTCCAGACCTGAGGAACAGCCCTGTGCAGTTGCTGGCACCTAAAGCATGGCACTTTGGCCTCCTCCTGAGGCTTTCTGGACATGGCTGTGGTGGTGTGTTCTGTCCCAAAAGGTAGTGAGTATGAGAATGACAGTGTTCTTAAGTTTTGTAAACAGTGAAGCCTGCTGGCATAACTTGTAGTCCCAGCTACTCAAGAAGCTGAGGCAGGAGGATTCAAGCTATGTCTAGCCAGTGTAGTGAGTTTTTTTTTTTTTTTTGGTCAAAATAAAATGTAAAAAGATGGCTGGGGATATAATTAAGTCCTGGGTTCTATTCTCAGTACCATACACATACATACATATGTACGAACGTACGTATGTACATACAAGAAGTTTGATAAGTTGAACCCTAACAAACAGTTATGCAAGTGAAAATAATTTGTATTAAAATTAAACTTTAGCACATTCAAAATGATTGTCTCTCTAAAATTTATTCTCTTGCCTTCCTTCATATCTTTTGAGGTCAGTGACATTTTGATACTTTATCATAGATTAATGATATTTCCAGACACCTAAAATAAGGCACTGTCAAATGTATAGCAGAAAGCATATAACTTTAAGATGCAGATGTGATTTTGCTTCTTAAAAAACTTTTATTAAAGAGAACAAATAGTAGCAACTTTTATTTGTTTTGTTTTGTTGTTTGAGACAGGGTTTCTCTGTGCAGTATAACCTTGGCTGTCCTAGAACTTGCTATGGACACCAGGATGTATAGTTGGAAGTTTTCGTGTCTGAACCACCTGCTCCCGAATAACTGGCAGCCGCTTCCCAAATAATTGACTTGGAAATTTAATATAAATTATAAATGCTTGGCCAGTAGCTCAGGCTTGTTACTAACTAGCTCTCACAACTTAACCCATTTCTATTAATTTGTGTGCTGCCCTGAGCCTTGTGGCTTTTACCTCTAATGCTTTTTGTATGTCCAACTCATGCTACATCTGGCTGGTGACTCCTCAGACTCTGTCCTTCCTCATCCTATCATTCTCAGTTTGACTCTTGTACCTATCTTTATCCTGTTCAACTATTGGCTAGTCAGCTTGTTTATTAAAACCAATTATAGTGACATATTTACACAGTGTACAAAAAAAAGGATTATTCCACAGCTAGGCTGGCATCTGCCTGCCTCTGCATCCCAAGTGCTGGGATTAAAGGCATTTGCCACCACCTGACCTTATTTAACTTTTTTAGATTTGTTTTATTTTATATAGTTTATTACTTTGCCTACATGTATGTATGTATATCTACATAGAGGCCAAAAGAAGGTGTTGGAATTACAGATGATTGTCAGCTACAATGTGGATTCTGGGAATCAAACCCAGGTCCACTATAAGAACAAGTACTCTAAACCACTGAACTATCTTTCCAGCCCTTAAATTGTAGTTTTTTTTAAAAGTTGACTTAAATTCTACTTGTCTTTACATGTTACTAAATAAATACTTTTCCTTACTTTGAGACAGTGTCCTGCTGTGTAGCCAACACTGGTATTGAACTCAAACCTTCTCGTGCTATGCCTTTCTCCTTGTGTGCTGGGATTACCATGTCTTAACTGTAAACAATTTTTTAAAAAAGACTGGTGCTGTTAAATGATCCTTCTATACACTGTGAATATGTATTACTCCCATTGGTTAATAAAGATCTGATTGACTGGTAGCCAGGCAGGAAGTATAGGTGGGACAGCTAGACTAAGAATGCTGGTAGGAAGAAGGGCAGAGTCAGAGAAGCCTCCAGGAGAGACAGAGAGAGCAAAACATGATGGAGGACAGGTAAAGCCACGAGCCATGTGGTAGTACGTAAATTAATAAAAATGGGTTAATTTAAGTTGTAAGAGCTAGTTAGTAATAAGTCTTGAGCAATGGGTCGAGCATTTGTAATTAATACAAGCCTCTGCGTTAGTTATTTGGAATAGGAATACTCCCCTTTTAACTTGGTTATATTTAAATTTAATGCTATATTTTTAATGTATATTAAAGTACAATGGTAAGATAATAATTAGTTAAAATATTTGTGGGTCCTTGTTCTGTTTTGCAAAGAATTGATCTGTAAAACATTGACCTTGGACATGTACCTGTCACTATTTGCATGATGAATGCCAGAGCATGTTGTGAACTCTCTTTTTCCTCTGCATTTATCCCAATTCTCATTCTTCATTCCAAGGTAATATAAATGGAAAAAAAAGAAATCACACGAAGAGGACAGATGATCCTCCAGAAGATGTTGATGTTGGAGATGCACCCCGGAAAAGGCTTAGGACAGAGAAGCACAGTCTTCGGAAGGTAGTGTTCTGGGCTTTCCTGGCCTATAAGAATATACGCTATAGAATTCTTGAGATTCAGCCAAGATATAGGCAGTGAGGTATTTTGGGCTCTTGCCAAAGTGGTATTCAGAAGTAAGGCGTGCCCTTTTTCTCCATTGCAAAGACCACTGAAGAAAGGACTTGCTCATTAACAATTAGGAACATCACCACAGAACTATTGATACTAGTCTGTTCAAGAAAAGAACATCCTGATGCTTTGAGTAATACACAATATTTTGATTTTATGAGTTAAAAATTACTCTTAGGTTGAAGGGGGTTAGTTCAATGCTAGATTACTTAAGTAGAATAAGCCCAATATTTAGTTTCATTGCCAATACTAGTCAAAACATTTTGTCTGTAGGGATTATTATTTAATCAGTGTGTGGATGAGGTGCATGAAACACATTAAAGATACTTTGCACAGCAATAGGAAGTTAAAGAATCTATGATAGACACTGGAAATGGATTACATGAATTTATTCACTTTGTCAGTAATTCATGATCTTGTTTACTCACTGGGAATCCAGTCTGGGCGTCATAGAGGCAAAATTGAAACTACAGTGTGGGTGAAAAGGCAACTCAGGGCCTTGAGCCTCAATATTGCCAGCATCTGTTAGGACAGCTTGCTTGGTATCTGATAGGAAGTGAAACTGACAAAGATCCATGTGTGTAAAGCAGCAGTGGATTTCTCTGTCTGCTATTTGAAGCCCACACAGAGAGAGTGAGCCTGTTAGCACTATTTGTTTCAACTGTCTAAGATATCTAAATAACTTTTTGGTAAATTGAATTTAAAGGATTCTCACCATTATGCCCAGAGTTTTCATTTCTTTGTTTTTTTTTTTTTTTAATAGTACTAAGAATTGAATCCATGGTTATGCCAGGCACATGTTCTACAACTAGATGGCCCCCCTTTTTTTATTTTGAATCTTTATTTTTAATGAATTACTTTTATTTGTGTATGTGTGTAATTGTATTCCATGGAGGCAACAAAAGGGTGTATAATCCCTTGGAGGTCGAATTCCAGATGTTTGAGTTGCCAGACAAGCATGCTGAGACCCAAACTTTGGTCCTCTGCAAGATCAGCAAGTGCCATCTCCTCAGTTTTTCTTTTCAAAGTGGGATATCACTAAATTGTCTAGCCTGGTCTTGAACTCACTCATTAGCCCAGACAGCTGTGAGTTTATGATTCTCCTGCCTCAATCTCCCAAGTAGTTAAAATTATAAATGTATAGTGACTGACTCAGCATGTTGAAACTGTCCCCCCAATCTTTAGCTGTGGGAGGTGTTTTACTATTGATCTCTGAGAGCTAAATATTGTCTAAAATTTTGAAATCCCCAGTAGTAGTACACTAGTAATGCTGGAACTGACATAGAAGGGATGACTATTTGATTGGACCTTTTGAATAGAAAACTAGGGGGGCTGGAGAGATGGCTCGGTGGTTAAGAGCATTGCCTGCTCTTCCAAAGGTCCTGAATTCAATTCCCAGCAACCACATGATGGCTCACAACCATCTGTAAAGAGGTCTGGCGCCCTCTTCTGGCCTTCAGGCATACAGACAGAATATTGTATACATAATAAATAAATAAATATTAAAAAAATGAATAGAAAGCTAGATTTCCTCTGCTTTGGATTCAGTGGGACGTTTAGACAGCACATGAAATATGACTTATGTAATGTATCTTAACACAACTATGGCAGGTATTGGCACAGCCCTGCCTATAGTACCCGTCTGACAGCTTCTAGCATAGGAGGTAAGAAAAGAATCAGTTCATAGTATTTAAAAAATCAGTTTGGGAAATTGTGGTCTTCTTGAGTGTGAGGAACACATTTTCAAAGGAAGAAGTTTCTGTTGTGTAAATTTTCAGCAACGTGTGTTCATTCACATTAGGAGAATTTTTTTCCTTTATTTTCTTTCTCTTTGTCCCCCCCCCCCCCCCCCCTTTTGAATAATAGAGAGAGACAATCACCGACAAAACGGCCAGGACAAGCTCTTACAAGACCATAGAGGCAGCCTCCTCGCTCAAGAGCCAGGCAGGTAATGTGGTCAGGCTCCTTTATTCCTGGCTCCTCTGGGTGCCTGGGCGGGTAAGCAGGGCAGCCTGCTCCTGCTCTTGGGGAGCCTCTAGTCTGGGCACCTGAGAGGTATAGAGATAAATGAGAGCAGGGTTGGGCAACTCCAGGGATGCCTCAGAAGAGTCAACAATTAAGCTAGGATCAAAAACAAGTATGAAAGATCTTGTGGAATTGAAAAATAACTGATTTAATGTGCAAATTGTCATAACCATATTGAAGTTACTTTTCTCCTAATTTTTCACTTAACTTTTTAAATTTGAAATTTTATTAGAAGAGAAATTTAAACCAGAAATACTCAGATTTCTTGATGAGTTGTTACTATAAATTCTTTTTTTTTAAATTTTTTTATGGTTTATTTAACTTTATTTTATGTGCATTGGTGTGAAGGTGTCAGATCCCCTGCAACTGGATCTTTAGACAGTTGTGAGCTGCCATGTGGGTGCTGGGAATTGAACCCAGGTCCTCTGGAAGAACAGTCAGCGCTCTTAACCACTGAGCCATCTCTCCAGCCCCTACTATAAATTCTTTCACTCTAATTTAGGCTCCTGATGGTTCATACTTACCAACCAAGAGTAAAAGTCATGACTAGTTGTTTCTGTTTCATATGAATAAGAAAGCAGCTTAAAGGATTTTCTATGAAAACCAGCTAAACAGTAAAAAGGACAAAATCAGACTTTTTGACCTGTTGGTGGATTATCCTATTGAGACATCTGTCTCATAGATTAGCACAGGTGGTCTCCTTCTCCAACTTTGGGGTGAGGAGGTATGGTTGGAAAGACTGTTTTCTTTGTGCTGCACAAGATGATCAGGTTTTTAAAAAACAGCTATTTTTTAAGCAAACACTTGCGGATGATTGGAAATTTGAACATAGAATAGCTATTTTTAAATATTAAAGTGATACTATAGTTAAGTTTTTACTTTAGAGGTATATACTAGGCTTTTTATGCATGAAATTCTATATGGAATTTGCATCAGATATAATTGTAGGGGGGGATCTTGGATCCAAGGTGGATGAAGCTGCACTGGCCTTGGGTTGTTGGTTTTGGTGGGGTGTAGACAGTAGTATGTGGGACTCATTGTATAGTTTGCTTCTTTTTAAAAAATACAGTCAAGAGTTTTTTATGATAAAAAGTTAAGCCCTTACTGACAACTAAGGATGTCATCTTTACAGCTTCACTTACTTCACTTATTTAAAGCAGTAAGGAGGTGGAAGATTTAAGATTTTAAACTTGATAAAATAAACTTACTTTACAGCAACGAAAAATCTGTCCGATGCATGCAAACCACTGAAGAAGCGAAATCGGGCTTCTGCAACTGCATCTTCAGCACTGGGGTTTAGCAAAAGTTCATCTCCTTCTGCATCCTTAACTGAGAATGAGGTAAAATAATGATAGTGATATCATGGCATTCATGTGAAGGCCATTAGTTACTCAAGTTGCAATGTGAGTGAAAATCTATTTTAAAAGAATTATGTTGGTGTTCTCCATAGGATAGGTGAGATTCAGGTGTTCTTAGCCATCTAAAATTCACAAACTTGAAAAAAATAGTGCACTGAGCACTTTGAATACAAATACATACATGCACATGGTGAATGTTTAAGTGTCATATTTTAGTCTTGTTGCAGAGTAATTGTTGCAATCTGTTTTAAAATGGTATGTTCTGTAAACCTCACTCTGTTTTCTCACATGAAAGGAAATTCATACTGGCTTTACCAGGATATGCTACAATGGCCACTGAACACTGTTGGCCATACTTATACTGGCCACTGTGCACTCACACTGGTGGAACGGAGGGGTTCAAAAACCTGTGGGGAAGCCAAAGGTTTCTTGGTCCTCATGCGTTGCGTGTCTCTGATACTTTGTTCTGGCATATTTCAGATGTGAGTGTGGAGACAAGTTAGAACTGTCACTATACTAAGATTCCTATGTTCTCTGAACTTGCAGAATATATGGTAGCAGAGAAGTCGGTGGTACTATAACAAGCTGCTTCTGCCATCACTGTAGTGTAGCATGTTCTAAAGTCTGCCATTGCCAAAACAAGGAGCAGCTACAGATGAAGGAAGGGTGTCTGTTGTTTTGTTTTTGTTGTTTTTCTGTTTCTGTTTTTTTTTTTGTATAGAGGTGGTTTTAATTTGATTTGATTCTAGTGACTACCTTTATGGATCTTACTTTCCATTTTTAATTTCTTGTTATCTTGGTCTCTATAATTCTGTGGGTTTTTTTTATTGTAGACTGGAGATTTATTTTCACAATATCTGTAAGGAGTTGATAATCTTGGTCTTTATGGAACAGGATAGTGATGTGGGAACTAGACAGTCCCCTTTCTCCTTTTGGATCAAAGGCAGCACTTCTGGCCTGGCCTCTACTGTGGTCCCTAGTAGAAGATTGGATGTGTCTTTGCTGTTTCTTCCCATTAATGGAGGACTGGGCTTTCCATTGCATGATGGTCAGGGACCTGGTTGGCCAATGGAACACCCTTGAGAAACTCTGTTGTTCACTGCTCTGAACCTGAAAGTGTGATGTAAATCCAAACTGTTTCCTTAGTTTGATGTCAGTCACAGACCAACTCAGTCATAATCTCAAGTGCTCATATTCACAGGTCTGGGACTTGCTGATAGTTGCTATATGTAGAAAACTAAGCATTTTGTTTAAGTGTGTACATTCAAGTCATTGCTGAGCTTTTATCTAAAATGTTACTAATACAAAAAGACTAGTTTTATACAAATTATTTTCCATTTTCCTCTCTTAATCCACATTTAGATTAGCAGTCTAGAAAATTAATAAAGATGGTCTAAAGTTCCAGATAATCATGTTAAAAATGGAAGGTTTCTGTTCTAGAAACCTCTTCATTTAGACATTTAAGTTGGAATTTTCATTTATGATTTTTTTTAAGTGCTGGGGTTGGAACCCAGGGACTTGTGAATCCTTTTCTACCGTTATGTTATATTCCAGCCTTATAAAGATTATAAACAAGTTTTTCTTACTTAATATTTTGGTTTAGTTGTCCAAGTGATATTTTACTTATGTTGTCAGAAATGGGAGAGAGAAAAATACTGAATTATTGAACTTTTGTCTGTCATTCTTGATCATCGGCATTGGGTATTGAAGGTGACAACAGTGAGGGTGGATCAGAGACAGCAGCTGGTGCCATCTCTGGCTTAATAGTCTGAACTTGGAAAGACTAAGATAACGCATTTTGTAACAAGACTTAGTTGCAGCACCAGAAAGTTGGTAGATGATTTAAGTACATTTATATTATGTAGGCGATGCATTAAATTAAAATCCCTTCTTACATTTTGAAGGTGATAACATAAATCTCACAGTATACATTACGTTCTTTATATAAAATAAATTTTTAGGCCTTCTCTATTGAACTACTTGTATGACTTGTGTGACTATTCTTTATAGCTTGTTTTATAGAGTTGCACTGTTAATTTAAAAACGTTAGGTGAACAAGTAGATTTATCCAGTATGTGTCAGTACTACTGATTCCGACAGTGAATGTTTACAGGTGTACAGTGCTGAGTGCCTGAAACACATGAGCAAAGCTTTAGTGTTATGAAAAGCTGTGGAGACTGTTGAATCTAGTTCTAATGTGAAAATTACTGTTTGGGGAATCAGGCCACCTCTTCGCTTTGGAACACTTATGTTTTGCATGTTTATAGTTCCCTCCCTTTACACACTTGATTGAAAGAAAGAGGATTATGTAGTGTTGGTATTACAAGACATTTTTAGGTCATGTTGTATTTTAAATTCTTGAAAAATGTATATGATAAATTTATATTGGAATAATTATTAATTACATGGTATTACATCACCCCAGTGAAGAAATTAAAATTGCACACTTGCATGACAAAGACCTGTGAAGGAATTGATGTGATTTAAGTGTTTTGTAATTTCATTTTTTGTTCCCTTAGTAGAGCAAATTCTTATATTTTTCGCCTTCACTGGTAACAGCTTTTATGGGAGCCCACATCAGTCAAGTTGGACTTGAATTCAGCCGCCCTGTACTGCACTTAGAATGATGTAATACCCCAAGATGTCTGCTGCAGGTGGTGCATCATCGTATACACTAAGTGACATTTCTATCACAATCATTTTATGGAAGATGTGTGATAATCTGTTTTTACTGGTATTAATAAACACATACAATGAAGAAAACAGATAACAAATTTTAAGACCAAGGTAAGATACCCAATCAAGGCCATTTAATCAATCACATTCATCTCATAATAGAAACACATTCATATCCTAAAGATTAATCTGAAGTTCAAGTTGAGGAGAAGGCCCCCCAGTTGAGGCTGTCCCAGGACAGACTGTGACAATGGCACCATATCGAAGAGTTAATGCTCATTTTTTCTCTCTAATTCATAACTTACTGAATTTTTATGGAAAAATGTCAGCATCTGTTCACCATCAATAAGAAAGAATAAACAAGACACATTAAGGGGTCCTTCGTCAACTATTTTCATGGCCAATGAGATGTATTCAGTATTGTAGATAGTAAACCAGTTTCCCACATAAAAGGCAGGAGGAGTTTTGATTCTGTCCTTTTTTACTTGACAGTTTTACTATGACACTAGACACAATAGATTTTTAGGGGAAAATGCCATTTACAGTATCATTGTGAACCATTCAACTAATGATCCAGTCACTGATATCTAGAAGACACCATAATCAGGATATTTACAACAACCACATCATCAGTTGCTTTTGTAGAACATCAGCATCATGTTTTAAATGTTGTGGTCCTGGATGCCCAGCTGGGGCATACTCAGTGCCCGCATGTTTGCATGGGAAGAAAGGCTCCAGTTGTCCTCAGCTCAAGAAGCAGAGCTTGTGCTGTGCACAGATGTGTGTCCGGTGACCAGGCCGTTCCACACAGACACCTCAGTATTGGACCTGTGATGAAAGTTTTTGAGAAAAAATTTTGTTCCAAACCATTAAATAATGTAACGCATGTAAAACACATAGAGTGCCTGGCACCTTGTAAGGACTCAGTGGTTCACTATTGTGACAGTAATGGTTATTACAATAAAAATAATAAACTCACCACCATTCCATTTTTATCCAAAAGTATAAATTTTTCTTTGGCATGAAAAATGATCCTCTTGACTGCATCATGCATGTGTGGATAAAATAAATCCAGAAGTAGCAGAACCCTAGCTCTATTTGTGTGACACAGTAGGGTGTTGGACTGTGAGGTTGTGGTCTACTAGGTTACTCAGCTGGCTCTGCTCAAATGTAATGAGAGACATGACCTCAGAGAATATCTAATGTGAGCATTTTAAGTTGTATTGTTCTTAAAGGACATGAAAGATCTCAGGTAAATTAATTTTTTAAAAAAATATAAATCACAAAAGTGTGAAGAAATATAATGATGTAGAAATGGCCCTGGTTCAAGAAATGATTTCTCAAAAGACACTATACTGAAAGGTCTTGGACAGAAATGAAGGGATTTCATTTGAAATTAGAGCATGATGAATTTCAGGTGGGTTCCCAGGATGCTAGTATGCATGTATTCTAGTATTCCTGCTAGATACAATAGGAATCAGCCACAAGACAGTCACTTTTCTGTGTAGTGGGGAAATGAGAACTTCACAACTAATGGTGATGTCCGCAATGTGGCACAGTTAGTACCTTCTGAGTTTAGAGAGTATGAGGGGAACAAGAATGGCGGTCACGGAATATTCTTCAACTAGGGAAGACGTAGCTAGCCCACATGGGGATGGATCGGAGCAGGATCCTCAGGATTCTGTAGTGAGTGCAGAGTAGTTGTCCTCCATGTAGGATTTTCCTCCCCCAACAACCAGCATTAGTCTTACAGTAAATAAGTAGAGTTCCATGTCAGCTCTTGACTGACCTTTCCTAGAACAGATGAGTAGGAAAGAGGTGACTCTTAAACAAGTGTTTATCAAGAAGCAATAGCTTGTCTGCTAAGAGTACAAAAATTATGTAACAAATTCATCATGCTACAAATTTAACATGGAATTCCTTTATTTTCTTTAAAAATGTCAAAAAAAGCAATGCTACCTCTCTAGCCTTAGGTTTTTTGAACTGCCCAGTGTTGAGTTTTGCTTCTGCCATACAGAGAATTATTACCATCTGATCCTATTTGGCTTCCTTCAAACCATTGTTTGTATACTATGTTTGCCTGGCAAGGGGAGGTAGCTCTCTGATTCGAAAGAGGTGAAGACTTGGGTGAATGTATAAAGGTTTGGATTGTAGCTGTTGTAACAGTGCAAGTTGACTGTTACACAGAACAGCACAGCACACCAGGGAGTACACGTGCTGGATAGAGGCCTGTGCCCAGCAGCCCAGTCCTTCAATCAGCCCCTCTGCTCCAGATGGACTTCTACCTCCCTGGCAGCTTTTCCTCAAATGAAAAGTGAATGTTGTCCTTTAGTCACGATGCCTTTAAGTGTAGTTGTAGCTCAAAACTTTATTATTCATATCTATTTACATCTGTGTTTCCCAACACAAAATAACTCTGATATTTTTTAAGGTATCCTGAAAACCAACAAGAAATGTAAGCATGACAAGGAAGTAAAATATCATAGGATCTAAGAGAAAAGGGTTCCTGCTCCATGCATGAGAGCATCCATTCTACCCACTGCCTCTGAAGAGGTATAGAACAACCTGATTCTGGCATGGGGTGGGGAGCTTCTAAACTTGATCTCTCAGCCAAGATATATCTGATTCTGGGTTTACTTGAGATAGTTCACACAAAAGCACCAGAAAACTTAAAATAGTGTTCTCTGGTGCTGGAAGGCAGATGAGGGACAGGGCCTTTTCATTAGTGATAGGACATGTCACAAGAAAAATAAGAAAAAAACAAGAAAACCTCACCTGGCAACATGCACTCATGCCATGGTTGTGTTTGGAGCCTGTGGGCTGGCTAGATGAAATAGGTTACTAGTTCCCATTAAGGGTCTGTAACACAAATACAGAAATGCTATATAAAGAAGGAAATAAAAACATAAGTAAACATCTCATTTCTCAAACAAAAATTGGTGCCTGTGTTTATGTAAAATTTAAATGATTAAAGAATGCTCCTGAGAAAAGGTCTCTTAGCCTGGAGTAATGGCCAGAACTCAATTTTGTTCTGTCTATATCCTTCAGCATTGGTGTGTATTCTATATAAGCTCCTAGCTCACTCAGCCCACTTGAGTGTAATGAGGAACCCCAGGTGAGTGGTTCTTTGTTGCTTTATATGGGCCTGAGATGCCCCATGAGATCATGGCTCCCTTCTTTAGGAAATGTTTATCCAGTGGCAGGTAAACCATAGGGTCATTAATACTTAGTAAGTTTGCTTTGTTTTTCTGTCACTGATTCTAAAGTACCATATGTCTTATATACATTCAAACATGTAGGTTACTGATCTACCTTGATCCCTGCTGTTCAGGTGGACTTCTGTTAGGGACCCCAAGGACCCTTTGGATTGCTAAATGTGCAGCACCTTATTATTAGTAAATCCATTATCCCAGTTTTGAAAAAATTAATTACCAAGGACTGCTTTTTATCTTTGAGTTAATAAAATCCAAATTATCTTTTGCTAGAGAAAAGTAGAAGGGCTTTTTCTAACATGCTTTCAGAGCTTTTATTGCTTCTTACTGATATTTTAGAAAGCTTTTTGGGTTTCGCTTTTGTTTTAAGAAACATCAATTTCTGTATATCTTAGCATTTTTGGTGATTGAATTTGACTTTGTTCCTTTTAGGTACTGTTTATTGTTAGATTATTAGAATTTTTTCACTAATTTTCTTGTCAGTGGTGAAAAATGGTTATCCTAATACACAGAAAAGTATGTTTGCATTTGTCCTTGTACAAGAAGGGTAAGAGACATGCTCCTTTGGGCTTACTAGCAAGGGTGTCTTTCCAGGAACCTGACATTTTTGTCAGACCTGTGTGTACATCCATATTTATAATTTCTTTCTATTCCATGTAGTTGTTCAGCTTTTAACATATAACTTTGGCAGTAGTTTTAACTTGCTAGCATTCCAGGGGTATTCTGCTTTTAAAAACAACTGGGATCAGGTGAAGTCCTAGTATTGATACAGGGACATTTTGCCAGTCATGTGAGCTAAGAAAGCAGGTAGACTACTGGTTCTTGTTCTCAAGCCTTCCAGGTGAGGACACATGGCTTGTTGCTGCAGCTGACTGGACCAGGCACCTGTACAGTCAATAGAACATTTAGAGATCATGTAAGGGTAAGGACTGGCCTTTATGGGAGCAGTAGCTGTGCAGCTGACTGGCCACTACTCTCATGTAGTCTTTGCTGCCCTCTTAGGCTAACTATATAGAAACTGGCATAGAATAGATGAATATGAAGCACAATGACTTTCTGTGGACTAAAGAGTTTTTTGGTTTTTAATTTCTTTTTTCTTTTTCTTTTTCTCTCTTTCATGTTCTCAGTAACTCATACCTGACTTTAAATTAAGGAGCAACTAGGAGAATTCTAGTCTGTATTAACTTTAATTAAAAAAAAATATTTTGGATTCTAGGATTTTAGAATGGTTGACTTAATTTAAAATTGTCTTAATTCCACTCTTAATATTTCACTGTGATGTTAACTGGAAGCCCTGCTTGAGATCAGTCTTTTAATTTTAGATCGTTATATCTGCTGAGCACAGGATTCTTACCATTTGTAAATCTAAAAGTCTGTGAACGCACTTCTACGCTTCTTCCTTTATGAAATCATAACTTAAACATGAAAATAATGTTGGTTATAGAAATATTTATTGTTCAAGGTCTGTAATTGTGTTTTAAAATGATGTAGTATTCAACTTGTGAAGGGAATTGTTTTGTCAAAAAAATTAAAAACTCAATGTACATCAGCCCACGGAAGGGCAGGGGTCTACTTTGTGGCCATAGTGGATAAACCCCAGTTGCACTCATTGAGCTTTTCTGGTGGCCACATAGCTCCTGGCAGTGGGTTGGAAGATGTCTACTGGGTCACATGATGTTTGGTAATGCCATCTTGAAAGTCCCTGTAATAGATGAAGGAGACGACATTTCCTGTTTGTGAAGGAATGTGTGTCTAAGGAAGGTAGGCAACTCAGTACTGTCACTTACTGAGTAGAGAGTGGAGAAAGTATTTTCAAACTCAAGAACACTTTGGAAAGTCAGGAACTAAGCTACTTGGAAATATGTGCCACAAGCATGACCTTGGTGGACACAGGAAGCCACAGGAAAGAAAATTCTTGACAGTCTGTGTCCCATCAGTCACCTCATTTTTCTTTTTTCAAATACATTCTGTTGGATACTGAATAGATCATAGATGTCGTAGACTGAGATCTGGGACTGTGTTGGGACCATTCAGGTGATATGTTACTTCCACAAATGGCATCTCCAAGTAAGCTGTCACCTGGTACACATGGAGGTGGAGCCTGCAGCTGGAGTGAGGAGCACACTTGGCTCTACTTGCAGGTGGTTTGCTGAGCAGAGAGCTGAGGGACCCTCTTGACTGGGTAGGGGTTTCGTCCATTTGTGGGGGAGGATGTGGTGGGTGAAGGTGGACCTTCTACAATCTGTCATGGACTGTGATATTGTAAGGTCTATATTCTGTATGTGGATAACAGACCCAATCAGGAAACGAGCCTTATGTGTGTCATTAACATTTATATTTCCATTCAAAATATGTATTCAGTGTTTATTTCCGCAAACAGACTTTGTTAATTTAGGAAATATCTCCAAGTGGAAACGTGCTAACTTTCTGTAAATCTTAAATAAAAGGTGCTGTTCCTTCCTCTGACCCAGGACTGGTTTGTGTTTTCTGTCTTTCTTTCCATTCCTTTCTCTTTATAGTTTTTAAGTTTGTTTTATTCACATAAAGGGAAGAAGTGGGTTGGTGAATGGAGCATGGGCTCTCTTCCATGGATGCTATTCTAAACATCCTTTGGGTCTCAGTTCCTTCATCAGTCAGGTGGGTCAGCCTTGTGTGGCTATGGGAGCTGCTCTCTAAGCCAGGGCAAGCTATGTGACTACTGATTCCTAAGGACCTGGGCTTCCCTAGTACTCACTTCAGTCTCAGAAGTGCTCAGATCCCCATCTGTGATCCCCATATCTGATGGGCATACTAATTTGGAGTTTAAGCTCAGAGTATTTTAAATGACCTCTTTCTGGATGTTGATGTTAAAGAAGTGGGAGGTGAGCTGATGGGAGAGGAACTGGCAGTGGGCCCTGTAGTTCCAGCTAGTCAACCTCCTGGTGACAGACTTCATGATGTGACACTAATCTGGTGTTCTTAATGCTATTTCCATCTTCCTGCACAAGGTGAGAAAATTGAGTTGAAAGGCCTTTCCCCCCCATGACATCCATGTTGCTAGATGTGTCTAGTGAGACTAGAACAGGTGATCACACAAAGCCTGTCCCTTGTTCCAGTGAACCATCAGAGCCACAGGAGTCATTGTTAATTTACTGCAAGTTAACATTGAGTTCAAATCTGAAAATGCCTTTTTTCCCCCCTCTCTCATTGCTCCCAATAATATCAATGATATAATCTGGTAAAAGCTCATCAGTAAACCTGCATAATCTGGGCCAGAGTCCCTGGTGAGGTTGTTTGGTTTGGTTGTTTTTTGGTTTGTTTGTTTTGGTTTGGTTTTTTAATCTTTTTTTTTTTTTTTTGTCTTGGGTTTTTCTTTGTTTTTGTTTTTGTTTTGTTTTTCAACAGGGTTTCTCTGTGTAGCCCTGGCTGTCATGGAACTTGCTTTTTAGAGCAGGCTGGCCTCAAACTCACAGAGATCTGCATGCCTCTGACTTGAGTGCTGGAATTAAAGGTGTGTGCCACCAATGCCTGGCTTGTTTTTAGTTTTTAATGTGGCCTAAATACAATTTCTAGCTTTGTGTTAGCTGGCAAATAGCAAGCCTATAACATAATTACTTGTGATTATTGAGGTAAACAAGAAATGTAGTTAGGGCTGGAGAGGTGGCTCAGTGGTTAAGAGCATTGCCTGCTCTTCCAGAGGTCCTGAGTTCAGTTCCCAGCAACCACATGGTGGCTCACAACCATCTGTAATGAGGTCTGGTGCCCTCTCCTGGCCTGCAGGGATACACACAGACAGAACATTGTATACATAATAAATAAATAAATATTAAAAAAAATGTAGTTAATAGTTTTTTGCTTTGTTTTATCTCCAAAATTCAATTTTCAACACTAAGATCAGTTAACCCCCCTCCCAACTTAAGCACTTGAATTTGATAGACAAAAGGGTTTTCTGTTTACCCATTCTAACATTTATGGCTAGTACTTGTTAAGCAAGGACAGGATGCTCCATGCAGCAAGGGTGATGTTGTAACTGGATACTAATCTCTGTTCAGTGGAGGAAACCCGGTAAAATAGGTGCTTTTCCTCTGTACACTGCATTTCTCCCCAGTCTTTTCATTAGACTCCAGTGTTCTGTGGGAGAGGAGCAGCTGAGCTGTGACTAGTTAGCAGTGAGAGGATAGACAAGGCACTCAGGCTGCAGTGCAAGTCAGTGACTCTCCTGAGTCTTGAATCAGTTCCAGGGGAGCACTATGCTTCTGGAAGAGCACAATGTCCTCAGCAGAGTTAGAAACAGCTTCTGTGAAGTCTTTTTGTGACTTCACGGTTTTTTTTTTCTTTTCCTTTTCTTTCTTTTTTAGTTCATGTTGTATTTGGGTCTGAACACATTGGGTAGGAAACTGAAAGAGTATATTGATTCCAGAGCTCATCTCAGTTTACTTAGCAAAGATAATTGGATTTTTATAAGTTGCTTTACTTAAAGGAATATGTCTTATATACATATGTACATTAAATATTGAGTAGAATAAGGTCCACTTCTGAGTTTACTTTGTAGCTTTTGCAAGTTTTATTACTTCCAAGCCAGTGATATATCTATACCACATCACTGGGCAGTAGGGCTGGAAGTGGGCCGTGTCCAAAGGATGTGGCCACCTGTTTTCTGTGGCTAGTGAACTGTCGTCAACCTCCTTCATCTCCAGGTCTCAGACAGCCCAGGAGATGAGCCTTCAGAGTCTCCGTATGAAAGTGCAGATGAAACACAGACCGAAGCATCCGTCTCGTCTAAAAAGTCGGAAAAAGGAGTAGCTGCCAAAAAGGAATACGTGTGTCAGGTGAGGGCTAGGCGGTGTCTGATGTGTTGATGAGGGCTTCTCCTGAAGTCACAGAAGATGAGAGTGAGTTTCCAGCATCCTCTTTTCCTCCAGACCTCTCTTCTGCCCCATTACTACTCACAGGTAGATACCTCTTTGGAAGGGCTAGACCACTAGCAGAATTCTGGTATTAAGTTGCCTAAGTTAACATTATTCGTTCTCAGGTGGGATGTTTCATGTACAGCTCCAGTATACATATGGGAGTTTGAATAGTTCTTGGGAATGTATGCTGTAAGAAATAAGGTGCTAGGGTGATGTGGTGCCCTTGCTGCTTTCTTAGTTCACTGGGAGACCAGTCATGGGCTGGGGTTACGGTGTGACTAGACCCATATCCCCTACAGTGATATTGCCTGGGTCAGTGTCCTACATGGGCTGGATGCTGGGTTGGTGATCTTAATAAAGCTGCTCACCTTTCTGTGCCTTAGTCGCTGCGCCATTCTGAGTTGTGGTCAGTGCTACTATCCATGTGAGACTGCTGATTTGTCCACCGTTGCAAAATGGCTGACAGCCCCATTGCTGTCATCTGTGGAAGGATGGCTGGTTTATGGTGAAAATGCCGTGGGTTTTGGGTTTTTGACATTCACATCTAATCTAAAACACCCTGGATGCATACTTCAGGGTTTTGATCTTTTGTTTCTTTAGCCCTTGCTGAGGGACTAACATCTTTGTGTAACTTGGCTGTAGTCTATAATCCTGCTAGGCATTTCACTGTGTACAGATACTTATGTTCATTTGCATGCCAGAGATGGAGTCAAATTGCCCAATGTGTACAGATACTTATGTTCATTTGCATGCCAGAGATGGAGTCAAATTGCCCCACATGGTGAGGAGAGTCCTGAAAGGGCTCTGACCAGTTGTAGGTTCATGCCACCCTTTGTTCCCCACAGTTGTGTGAGAAGACAGGCAGCCTCTTGTTGTGTGAGGGCCCCTGTTGTGGAGCATTCCACCTAGCCTGCCTTGGACTTTCCCGAAGACCAGAAGGAAGATTCACCTGCACTGAATGTGCCTCAGGTAAGTTTCATTTTCTGAAGCTGGGGATTGTGTGTGGAGGTTGGTTCTGTTTGTCCCTTTTTTATGTGCTTCCTCAAGTTGTGTATGAGACATTTAGCAGAGAACAAGTTCCACACATATTGACTCAAAGGTTGTATGCTTCTAAGTTCTTCGATTGTACTGTGGGCTTTACTATTTGAATGACAGTATCACTGGGCAAGTGGTTCAGGATACAGCGACTGGTAGAGTGAGGGAATAAAAGGCTGTGTACTTTTCCAAACCCTTCCTATGGGGCTAGCATACACCTTGCTCTATAGGCAACAGTTATGGAGCTTGGCACTTCCAGACAAACAGTTCTGCTTAACTAGTAGTCAGCTATAGAACACTGGTACTTATAGAATGCTCAGTCCAGCCAGGTGGTGGTGGCGCACGCCTTTAATCCCAGCACTCGGGAGGCAGAGGCAGGTGGATCTCTGTGAGTTCTAGACCAGCCTGGTCTACAAGAGCTAGTTCCAGGACAGACTCCAAAGCTACAGAGAAACCCTGTCTCGAAAAACCAAAAAAAAAAAAAAAAAAAAAAGAATGCTCAGTCCATTACAAAGACTAGATGTCATTCGTAGCTTCATTTTCAACAACGAGAACTTAACTGGGGGGCTAGTGCTTCTGCTCTACCACCACTCTAGTGCCTCAGGATTCGGCCGACAGTCTCAGATCATAGCGGTCCCTGCTCCCTCCTAACTAGACCCAAGAAGGGTCAAGCCGCCCAGATAGCCCAACAGCAGTAGAACACTTTAGATGTCAGTCTTCTCCAGCCAGAGCAAGCCTTTGCTGCACTGGTGAGTGGGCCTGGAAGCTGGACATTTGACGACAGCAAACTCAAATGACTAGGCTTTTTTCTGAAGAAAGCTTAGATTAGTCAGCAACACAGGCTGCTCCAGAAAAGTTGCTTAGTTATAGTCGCTCAGAACTGCAATATAACTCTTGTTATCTGCACCTTCCTCTTACCCCTTTCTTTAACCACTTGTTAGGGATTCACTCATGCTTCGTGTGTAAAGAAAGCAAGATGGAGGTGAAGCGCTGTGTGGTAACTCAGTGTGGAAAATTTTACCATGAAGCTTGTGTAAAAAAGTACCCTCTCACTGTGTTTGAGAGCCGAGGCTTTCGCTGCCCTCTCCACAGCTGTGTGAGCTGCCACGCCTCAAACCCTTCAAATCCACGGCCATCAAAAGGTACAGATAGATGTGATGGGTCCTTACAACTTGGGTTTACTCGCAGTGTATAGGTGTTCTGAAGGTGGAACCATTGATGCTAGACAAGTGTCACCAGAGGTTATGAACTCTAATGGTCTCCATTATCTCCTGTTATGAGTCAAACGTTTTCTTTTGTTCTTGTAACGTAAGACTTGCCCCCATTCTATTCTTTCTATATCAGTTAGAAGTTTCAGATTCTTGATTCTCAACAAAGAATACTACCTGAGTTGTCTCTGGATTCTCTTTGCTCCTTTTTAAAGGCACTTTTATATATAAGGGAAACTTCTATTTGTAATACAAGAGGTAGAGCCATGGGCCTAACATACCAGTCAAGTGCTTTACCTCTGAGCTTCATTCCCAACTGGGAAATATTTTAAAATAAGATTACATATGTGGCCGGGCGATGGTGGCGCACGCCTTTAATCCCAGCACTCGGGAGGCAGAGGCAGGCGGATCTCTGTGAGTTCGAGACCAGCCTGGTCTACAGAGCTAGTTCCAGGACAGGCTCCAAAGCCACAGAGAAACCCTGTCTCGAAAAACCAAAAAAAAAAAAAAAAAAGATTACATATGTGGAAGATAAGGGTAGCTGTGTGGGGTTGGAGAGGGCAGGTGCTGTGTCCTTTTTGTTACAGGGCTTTTCTGGTAGGATATATATATATGACGGGGGGGGGGAGCACTCGTAACATTTAGGAACACTATGCTATCAACATCTACTAGGAAGGGTACCCAGGAGAGAGACTCTCACAAATCCCAAATGATAGCAGCTCTGGTTAAGAATTGCTGGTTGATTGGCCATGCTATGGTGGTGCATGACTTTAATTCCAGCATTTAAGAAGCAGAGGCAGGTGGATCTCTGTGAGTTTGAGACCAGCTTGGTCAACATAGTGAGTTCCAGGACAGCCAAGACTACAAAGAGAAACCTTGTCTCAAAAGAAAGAAAGAAAGAAAGAAAAGAAAGAAAAAGAAATGCTATAGAATGTGTCGTTTAAATGGTGTTTCTCAAACACTGCTTTGAAACACCTTTGCTTTGATGGAAGATAGTGTTATTAAGTATCTCCAGGCTCTTCCATCATAACTTTATGAGTCATGGGAGTCAACAATATTTGTAGTCCTCAGGGTGCTTATTTCCTTTAGGTAAAATGATGCGATGTATCCGCTGCCCTGTTGCCTATCATGGAGGGGATGCCTGTCTGGCAGCAGGATGTTCAGTGATTGCTTCTAACAACATCATCTGTACAGCCCATTTCACTGCTCGGAAGGGGAAGCGACACCACACCCACGTCAATGTGAGTTGGTGCTTCGTGTGCTCCAAAGGTAAGGATGGGTTCTGCTGTGTGTGTTGCTGCACACACAGCTCTGCTGGTACCAGAGGCATCACCTTGGCCCTTTAAACTAAGTGGATCCCATAGACACAGGAGACGACTTTGGTAAAGCAATGCTCTTGGGTGTTGACTTATGGATTGACGTTCTGACACTTCCTGCTTCCATCAGGTTTGTGCCAGTTACAGGCTGAGAGGGCCTAGACTGACTGGTGAGACAAGCTCAGGCTGGCCTGTTCTCTTGTAGGGGGAAGTCTTCTGTGTTGTGAGGCCTGCCCAGCAGCCTTTCATCCTGATTGCCTGAACATTGATATGCCTGATGGCAGCTGGTTCTGTAATGACTGCCGGGCTGGGAAGAAGCTACACTTTCAAGACATCATTTGGGTCAAACTTGGAAACTACAGGTATGAAATAAAATTCTGTGCTTTTGTGTCTGTATTTATTTAAATGTTTTTGTTTTACTTTACTAAGTATTGAAAATTTTGTCACTATGAAGAATCTGTGAATCTTGTTTTTAATGTTTATAATAGGTGGTGGCCCGCAGAAGTTTGTCATCCCAAAAATGTTCCCCCAAATATTCAGAAAATGAAGCACGAGATTGGAGAATTCCCTGTATTTTTCTTTGGGTCTAAAGATTATTACTGGACGCATCAGGCACGGGTATTCCCATATATGGAGGGGGACCGGGGCAGCCGCTACCAGGGAGTCAGAGGGATTGGAAGAGTCTTCAAGAATGGTATGGAGATTTCCCAATGGCGTGTAGATGGCATTCTTATACGCTTGTTAATCCTAATTTCTGTTCTTTTGAAATTTGATCTCTTTAAAAATTCCTAGACTAAACATTCTATCTCTACTTCTATATTAGAAAAAAAGGAAATTTGCAGTCTGATGTGTCTCTTGATGTATGTTTATGCTATTTAAAAACTTTCACAATATTAGCTTATAATTAATTTCATTAAAATGAAGTAAGGGCCGGGCGGTGGTGGCGCACGCCTTTAATCCCAGCACTCGGGAGGCAGAGGCGCACGCCTTTAATCCCAGCACTCGGGAGGCAGAGGCGGGTGGATCTCTGTGAGTTCGAGACCAGCCTGGTTTACAAGAGCTAGTTCTAGGACAGGCTCCAAAACCACAGAGAAACCCTGTCTCGAAAAAACCAAAAAAAAAAAAAAAAACCTAAAATGAAGTAAGGCTTTTTTGCTAGACAGTAGTATTAATCCCAGAACTTGGGAGGCAGAAGCAGCCTCCAGAAAGAGCCAGAGTTCTCATGCAGGCAGCATGACCCAGAAAGCTGCCATTTCAAAACCACTTAGCTTTTTTTCTGCTACTGTTGAATCAGGAAAACCTCTCTTAAAGGAACCATGGCGTTAAGCCATGCTAAACTCTGTTTTTTCTGTGTGTGTGTGTCTTAAATTACTTTTTAAGCTTTTTTAGGTTTTTCATGGATTTAGTTAATCACAATGGGATTTGCCATGGTAGATGAAAATGTATGCCTTAGGAGCTGTTGGCTCCTTGCTGCTGAGAGTTTAGCAGATATCAAGCAACAGTAGCCTGTCCTCTTTCCTTGATGCCTCAACATTCGGGGGCTTCAAGAGGACTGAGTAAGAATGGATAGTTTATTAGCCCAGCAGTGGTGGTGCACACCTTTAATTCCTGCACTTGGGAGGCAGATGCAGGCAGATCTCTGTGAGTCTGAGGCCAGCCTGTTCTACAAAGGAAGTTCCAGGACAGCTAGGGCTGTTACACAGAGAAATCTGTGTGTAAACACACATATACACACACACACACACAACCAGATAGCTATCAAAAGATAACTTGAAAATCATCAGAAAGGAGAGATTCTGGTAGAGATTGGGAACCCAATGAGTTTGATATTGTACCAAGTGATGAAGGTGGGACTCTAGGCTCCTGACTCCTGATACTGACCTGCTATTAAGTCATGCCTGCTAATGACTGACTAGCAGCTGCCAGCTCAGCTCAGTCACTGACCTGGCCTCACAGTGACATTGACAATTTGCAGATTGGGTATTGATATGGCCTCTGTTGATCTGAACTGGTGCTTCTTCTCAGAGACCTTTTACTTTAAAAGGAATAAAAGTTCACTTTTTTTTTCTAAGTACAGTATGTTCAAAGCACTGATACTGTTGCCTTATCCTTAGAATTCAGTACAGAGAGTGGGTAGTGCTTGATAGAAACTCAGCTGCTAGGCTTTATTCAGAGCTGACATAAATCAGCTCCTAGTGTTTAGTCACTGGGGATGCAGGCATCTGTCTGCCTTTTACAGTGTTTCATAGCCCTTAGTTTCAGGGAAACTTGGAACTCCTTAAAAATATATTTACTGAAATATATTTCTCATATTCTGTTGGCTTTTTTAGCACTGCAAGAAGCTGAAGCTCGTTTTAATGAAATCAAACTTCAGCGGGAAGCCCGAGAAACACAGGAGAGTGAGAGAAAACCTCCACCATACAAGCATATCAAGGTGATGGGCATGTCAGGATTATGTGTACATGTGTGTGTCTTCCTTCTCAACGAAGTGGTTTTGATGTGGCTCTTGGGCTACAGATTTTTCAGTCCCAGATTATAGTTATTAGCGGTCTGTCAGAAACTATCTTTGTGGGCCCAGTCATGATTATCAGAATGCATGTTTCTAAGGTGAGCCCTTGAAGGCACAGTATGAGTGTGCAGGGATCCAAGGACTCTATTTACAAAGTAGAGTCAGGACAACTTGTTTTTTCTTATAGGTGAATAAACCGTATGGTAAAGTCCAGATCTATACAGCTGACATTTCTGAAATCCCAAAGTGCAACTGTAAGCCCACAGATGAGAACCCCTGTGGCTCTGATTCAGAATGTCTAAACAGGATGCTGATGTTTGAGTGCCACCCGCAGGTGTGTCCTGCAGGTGAATACTGCCAGAACCAGTGTTTCACTAAGCGCCAGTACCCTGAGACCAAGATCATCAAGACAGATGGCAAAGGGTGGGGCCTGGTTGCCAAAAGGGACATCAGAAAGGTATGCCATATGTCCCCCTGCTTTTTATACTGTATAGTGATTCTTAAGTGTATGTTTGTGTGTTCAGTGGAATGTGTGTAGATATGCATGTGCCCTGACATGCATGTAGAGACCAGATGACAAGTTTCGGGAGTCAGGTCTTTCCTTCCATGTGGGTCCCAGGGACTGAACTTAGGTCCTCAGACTTGGTGGCAAAGTACTTTTACCCACTTCATCATCTCACTAGCTCTCTCTTCCCCACTTGTAAGAATTAATGGCTCACCTTATTCCCTCCCCTCTTCCTCGCTCTCTCCCTTCTTCCATTTTGGTGGCACACCTTTAATCCCAGCACTCAAGAGGTAGAGGCAGTTCAAGGTCAGCCTCGCCTAACAAGTTGTAGGACAGCCAGGACTTCACAGAAACCCTGTCTCTAAAAAGAAAACAAAAACAAAAATTAAAAAAGATCACTGAGATGCACTCTTCCCCAGCCTTATTCCTTGGTTGCCTCAGCTGTTGCTTTATGTAGACTCGCTGTGGAGCCTGCCTGTCAAGTTCTTCACAACCTCTTTCCTATTAGAAACCTGCATGTAATTTACTACTTAAATGGACAGTGGGTTAACAAAGATGCTCCTTTAAGGCAAGACATTGTAGAAAACAATCTGGGATGTTGCTACTCTGAGAATGCATGAGTATATCTCCCACTGGCAATCTTTATAAGGATGAGATTATTTGAATTTGAACTTAATGAAGGAGCTCTAGAAACCACACCCCTGAGGTATTAACATGTTATCCTTGAATAATTGATGGTGTCTTGGTATCTTGAACCCTGATTCTAAGAATTGGCCGGTATGTACTCAGTTGTTACATTCTTCTGATTTCCAGGGAGAATTTGTTAATGAGTATGTTGGTGAGTTGATTGATGAAGAGGAGTGTATGGCAAGAATCAAATATGCTCATGAGAATGACATCACTCACTTTTACATGCTCACCATAGACAAGGTAACGGGAAGTGTGTCTTTGCTATTCATTCATGACGTCTTGAACATGGACCTGGAGGGTTCATTACCCCTATAATTGGCCCTTGTATTTTGGTGATATTCTCATTTCATCTCCTTAGTAACTTTCCCCAATCATCTGCATATTTTTTTCTAAATGTAGAGCTGCCTTTGGCATTGAACATCCTAAGAGCCATGTGTGTCCACAACAGAAAAAGTGTATCAAGATTCTTCTTAATATCAAGGGGGGAAAAAAGGGAAAAAGCATAGACATGACCATTGCATGTTATCTGAGCTACATTGTAGAGTGGTTTTGGCTGTGCTGTGCTCTATTTGCTTATGAATACTGTGTTTTCCCTCTCTGTGTGTTTCCAAGACTCACTTCAAACTTCTGAGTGCAAGCACTTGTCTGCCTCAGCTTCCCAAATATGTGGAATAAGAGGCTTGTGCTATTTCCTAAGACTTTGTAATTTATAGTTTTAAACATCTGGAACCTAGTTGCTAGATGTTTTTGTTATTCTCGGAATAAAGGTAAATAGGTAACTAGGCCTAGGTAGAAAAGTGCATCAGAATGGTACTCTTGTGCCTTCCATTACCAGTAAGCTCAAAACCCAGCAGAAAAGTGGGGCTCTGTTTAAAAGACACCACTTAAATAATGCTTGAAAACAAGATAGAAAATGTCTATGGACCAGGCATTTTGATTCTGGTATCTGGGACTATAGGGACTCTGTAGAAATTGGAATGGCTCCAAAGTCCCCAGCCAACAGTCCCTCAGATTCTCAGTCTATGGAGTATTATTGGGCTCCTGTCATTTGCTATAGGCAGTGGGAGTTGGGCCTTGTCGTTGTCAGGACAAGATTAAAATATTTTTAAAAAGATACAGGAGATACCCAAGCCAGGGATGATGGTGCATGCCTATAATTCTATCTCTTTGGAGAAATAAGGCAGTGTAGGATCCTGAGTTTGAGGTCAGTAATTACTGACCTCAAAATGCTGAGGGGATGAAGGGGAAGGAGGGAGAGCAAGCAAGCCTATGTGCAGGCATAGAGCAAGATGTTCCCAGCTAGCCCTGAAAGGATTGGTGGTGGTGGTGATGTGTGTCTGTTTCTATACATATACATGTATGACATGTATGTCTGTGCCAGAAGAGATGAAATAATCTGATTTTCAGTTACTATATTACTAGTTTTAAATGTCCAGTTTTCAGCTGAAAAAAAAAACCTAAGATCTAAAAAGAACAAAAACGAATTAATTCTAAAGAAGATCTTAGCTCTTTAGGCAGAAAACTTTGAAATTACTTTTGTTGTTTTGTTCTAAATGTTGGAGAATCCAACTCTAACCCAATAAATTCTAGGCAAGTGCTTTACCACTGAGATACATCCTTAGCCCTGATTTTGAACTAGCTTTATAGCCCACTAGCTTTATGACCTTGAACTTGGAATCCTTCTGTCTCAATCCAACTTAGTGTGGAAATTATAGACACAGGCTACTGTGCCTGGTCTATATAACCAAGGCTTTTAAGTTAATTAAAGACCTCAGAGGACTGAGCATGGTGGCCCATACCTATATTCCCAACATTTAAGAGGTAAGGCATAAGGATCCTTCCCATGTATGTAAAGAATTGAAGGATTAAAGAGAGTACCCTTATAGATGTATTTATTACAATTAATTATACACCTGGCATATGGCTCTGTAGTAGAGTGCTTGCCAGCATGTGCAAGGCGGGTTCAGTCTCCAGATACACACACTCACCAAAACAAAACAAAACCCAGTAAACTTTTATGTCAGGTATATTTTAAAATAATAAAAGAATTTGAGACTGGTTTAGTTGGTGAAATACTTGCTGCACAGAGCATGAGGACCCAAGTTCAATCCCCAGCGTTCACATAAAAAGCTGAGTATGGTAACACTCTTTATAGTCCCAAAGCTAGGGAGGGGGAGACAAGAGGATCTTTGACTTGGTGGCAAGACCAGGCTAATTGGTGAATCCTAGATTCCAATGAAAGAATTTATCTCACAAACAAGGTTTGGTGGTGAGGTAAGATCACTCATTGGATAAAGGTTTGGCAAAAACTTTATGACTTTAGAGTTTGATCCCCAGGAACTACATGGTAGAAGAAGAGCACCACCTCAAGGAAGTTTTCCTCTAGCCTCCACATGTGGCACATAATTAAGAAAGGAAATGGATATTTAAAAAAAAAAAAAGACGGAAAGTTTTAGAGAAATAGCATCCAAAGTTGACCTCGCCTCTACGTGTATGTACACACATATACATAGCACCCACATCAGGCAGCTCCCAATTGTCTGTAACTCCAGCTCCAGATCTGACACCTTCTTCTGTCCTCTATTCGTAATCTCATTCACATGACATGTAGTCAGAGAAAAAAAAACATAAATAAAAGTAACTTTAAAAAATATTCAGTTGGAAAGCTCTCAAGTCAGCTAGCCTGGAGTACATGATGCAGTGTTAGAAACCAGAAACTCAAAACGAGCTGGAAGCAGAGAACTAACTTCTAAACAGTTGTCACACATGTGCCTGCAGTCACACTGTGCACTTTTTAAAGCATATATTTACTTTGTGTGTACATATGTGTGACTGTGCATGCTGTGGCACACTTGTGGAGATCAGAGACAACTTTTGGAAGTCAAATCTTTCTTTCTGTGGTATGGACTATTGGGGTTTAAACTGAAGTCATGGGCTTGATGGCAAGTACCTTATCTTGTAAGCCATTTCACCAGCAGGTAAATGTACAAATACAGCTGAGGTTGATTCAGCGATAGATTTTCATCTACTGTCTAGAAAACCTTGGAGTTTAAAACAACAACTAGTATAGTAGAAAGCAGATCATTTCTGCTTTTATTCTCCTGAGGTGAATTCTGAGTTCTGGGCTGAAGTGATATCCTTTGTTAGCATCCTGAGTGGCTAGGACTGCAGGCATCTACCCACTAAGTTTGACTTCTCCGCTTACAACAATCAATGGGCGGCACAAGCATAGTCTTCCAGTGTGGTTGCTTTTGTAGTGCTCTGTGGTCCACAAGGCACAGCTAGAGGTGCTCTTGGCAGAGATTCATCCCTTCTCGGACATGTAATTTTTTACCAATTTATCTTTGATCTCAGAGATAAACACTGAAGAGCAGAGATCCTACTGAGCTGTATATTTGGTCTAGAGGTTTTCAGGGGAGAAGCTACAGCTGTGTATCTACCTGCCTATCTTCTTTCTGGTCTGAGCCATAATAAGTGCTTCTTATTCCTCCATAGTGCTTGGACCCTTGAATTTCAGTGAGTCAGTTCCCAGGGCCACTGTGTGCTTGCATTTGTGATTTTGCAGACTGCTATCTCCGAACTGTCAGCCTGTGCCTGTCCCTCTTATGGCAGCATAGCATCAGCATCGTGGACAAAGTCCATTGTTTGCAGCCAGTGGGAACTCGAGCATGCTGTGCTTGTACCTCCTTTGCTCTCTAGGAGTGGATGCTGCTTGTCTTTTATTAATGGAGTTTGCTGTTGTCTGGCAGTGCTGGTTTTGTATAGGCTCTTGCTGCCCTTCCCAGGTCTGTGACACTTGTATTTTTCCTAGCTTATTTGTTGCTGGGGTGGTGTTACAAGTGCCAGTTCACAGTCTTCACCACTCTCACTTGGGTTCAGTCTCTCCTTGTGTTCTGCCCTTCTGCAAGAATCTGGACTGGTTGAGGGTTGTCTGGTCCAGGTGGACAACAGGATACCAAGGTTTTCAGTATGACAGACAACACTGTATCATCTGATACAGCCTATGGCATTAAGAGGCTCTTTAGAGATAAGATGTTAGCTGGGCATGATGGCGCACGCCCTTAATCCCAGCAGAGGCAGGCAAATTTCTGTGAGTTTGAGCCTAGTCTGCTACAGTGTGAATTACAGGACAGCCAAGGCTGTTACAGAGAAAAACCTTGTCTTGGAAAAAATAAAATGAAAAAAAAAATTAAAGATGTCCTTGACTTTTTATCCTGCAGGACCGCATAATTGATGCTGGCCCTAAAGGGAATTATTCACGATTCATGAACCACAGCTGCCAGCCCAACTGTGAGACCCTGAAATGGACAGTGAATGGGGATACACGAGTTGGCCTGTTTGCTGTGTGTGACATTCCTGCAGGTATATCACTGGGGTCCTACAAGTTTCTGGTGCCATATGAACAGGCAGAGAGGCACTGGCTGGTATTTGGTGTGGTTGGGTTTGGAAAGGCTCTAGGATAGTGATTTGGAAGCTTTGTTTGGGATATCTGTTTTAAACAGCAAATTGATGAGGTATATATGAGCCATGCCAGGGTGTATATGAAGGGGGTACGTTTTCTTGAAACTGATTCTTTGACATCCACTGCCACAGAACAATGGCCTCTAACATTGTATTGTGTCTCTTTTAGGGACAGAGCTGACATTCAACTATAATCTTGATTGTTTGGGCAATGAAAAAACAGTCTGTCGGTGTGGAGCCTCCAATTGTAGTGGGTTTCTTGGAGACAGACCAAAGGTAAGGACATCACAGCTTTCTGTGAAGCTGAAACACATAGCTCTGGTGGCATCATGGCATCTAGGAAGATTACATTCTAGTGAGCCATAGACCTGTTGCTGTTCAAGGGCAGGATCCATGTAGCATGTGGGTTGAGGTTAATGAGATCCTCTCTCAGTATAGGCTGCTTGTTAAGATGACTTCATTGATGTAATTCCTGTGGAGATGTGTGACTTAAACATCAGAAACATGGATTCAATCTTGAAGGCAGGTCCACATTTGCTCCTAAGTATCTTTGAAAGTCTTTCAGGCCTCTTTTCCAGCTCCTGTTGGTGTTCCTCAGGTTGTAGAATCCTTACTCCAGCATTCTGCTGCTTCTCATGAGGTGCCATGTGGTGTTTGTCTTGACCACTTCCCTCCATTGTCCTACTAGTTACTTGTTGTTTACATTGCTGTGTATAGATCTCTCAGGGCCCATACCCGCTAGGCAAGTGCCCTCCCACTGAGTCACACCTTTGGCCACCAGTCCATTCAGTCTAGTCACAAGTCATGCTTGCTTGATGTGCCGGTATCATAGTTACATGCATTTTAAAATAAAGTCATATTCCAAGTCCTTGGAAGGGCATGAATTTTGGGGCATTCCTTGTTGGAACAAAGGTTAGGACAATCATAGGCACCTCCAACCTGAGCTGGCATCTGGGCACACCCTATAGATGTTTTCTGAAAGACTGCTTCACTAGTTTGCCCTTAAATATTTTAGTTAGGGTTTTATTATTGTGAAGAGACACCACGACTATAGCAGCTCTTATAAGGGAAAACATTTAATTGGGCCTGGGTCCAGAGGTTTAGTCCATTTTTATCATGTCAGTAAGCATGGTTGCATGCAGGTAGACATGGTGCTGGAGAGGTAGCTGAGAGTCACATCTGAATCCACAAGAAGAGAAAGCCACACTGGGTGTGGCTTGAGCATTTGAGACCTCAAGGCCAGTTCCTACTACACTTTTCTCTGACAAAACCACATCTACTCCAACAAGGGCACACCTCCTAGTAGTGCCACTCCTTATGGGCCTTTACTCAAACCACCACACCTACACTGCTCATAATTTAGTTCTTCTATATTGTGTTTTTTTGTTTTTTGTTTTTCTTTTTGTCTTAGCAGGAGTTGCCCAAGGTATAGTGGGCCATGACCTGCTTTATGTAGGTGGCATGCCCTTTTATTTTGTGATGCTAGGAATGGAATCTACAGTCTTTAGCTATACCTCCAGCTCAGGCACCACTCACCATGTTGGAACAGCCCAGGAATCTGTATCACTTTGGACCTTCCTTTTTGGGCATCTTTATAGTTTCCTTTCCTTTTTTTTTTTCTTTTAACTGCTTCCATCTATGTTTTTTTAATTGAACTATGCTTAATTCTTTATTCTAGACCTCAGCATCCCTTTCTTCAGAGGAAAAGGGTAAAAAGGCCAAGAAGAAAACCAGAAGGCGCAGAGCCAAGGGAGAAGGGAAGCGGCAGTCAGAGGATGAGTGCTTCCGCTGTGGTGATGGTGGACAGCTGGTGCTGTGTGACCGAAAATTCTGCACCAAGGCCTACCACCTGTCCTGCCTGGGCTTGGGCAAGCGGCCCTTTGGTAGGTGCTCAGTACCCATGCAGCTTCTGACAATTTGCAGTGCACTTGCCTGCCATTCTTATTCAGCCTCTCTTAATCCATTGGGTCTTATCTAGTTGCATATTCCTTGGAAGGTCAATGTGGTAAATGTCCCCAGTCCAGGGAACCAACTGGAGCACAGGGTGGGAGCAGGCAGTAGCTTCCAAAGCCCAGTGTTGAGTGGTCATCTCATTAGTGCCAAGATCTAAAATGACATGCACGAGGCTCTACTGAAGAAGATAGGTTCTACTGCAGCAGCCTCACCATGACTGGTTTTGTCATTAGGCGGCCTGGTTGTAGGACATGTGACCTCTCTTCTCAGGACTTGTAGGCTCTGTCCCTAGAGATCACACAGAACTGGAAGACAATAGGCTTTTCCTCTTATGTACTCAAGAGTGGTCACAGCATCAGAACAAAAAGTTAGAATTTCAAAAGAAAAACTGTAAACACTTGACCCAAGGACAAGAAACCTAATAATGGTTTTACATATATATTTAAATTTGACAGTTATCCCTACCCTAATCTTCAGAGATTCACATCTAAGCATAAAACCATTTCCTTATAAATAGGCAAGTCCCAAGCTGGGTGTGATGATGCACACCTTTAATCCCAGCACTCAGGCATTGGCGGGTGGACTTCTTGAGTTTGAGGCCAGCCTGGTGTACGGAATACGTTCCAGGACAGCTAGGGCTACATAGAAAAACCTTGTCTCAGAAAACAAAACAGGGCCGGGCGATGGTGGCGCACGCCTTTAATCCCAGCACTTGGGAGGCAGAGGCAGGCGGATCTCTGTGAGTTCGAGACCAGCCTGGTCTACAGAGCTAGTTCCAGGACAGGCTCCAAAGCCACAGAGAAACCCTGTCTCGAAAAACCAAAAAAAAAAAAAAAACAAAAAAAAAAAAACAGTAATACAAAAGGGCAAGTCAGAGGGCAGCTGTTGCTATCAGTAGACTCTGCTAGGGACCAACAGCAGCAAGCTGCCCTTGGTGTCTTATGTAATGCTCCAGCTGGCCTGTAAGTATACTGTAGTCTGCAACACTTGGTACCTACCTGGCCTTTGAGCATCAACTACTAGCTTCTCTCTGGCAACTGAAATGCAGTCTCTTGTGTTAATTTGCATTTATGTGACTAGCCAGTCTTATTTATTTTCGAGGCAGGGTTTCCGTGTACTTTTGGACCCTATCCTGGAAAGCTCTGGTAGACCAGGCTGGCCTTGAACTCACAGAGATCTGCCTGCTTCTGCTTCCTGGGTGCTGGGATTAAAGGCATGCACCACCACCGCCTGGCTGACTAGCCAGTTTTAAAAGTAATTCTAGTTAGGTATGTTGGTACAAGCAACTCAAGCAGAAGATGACTAAGTCAAGGGAAACATACTTTGTGGATATTAACTTAGTACGAGACCAAATGCTTGAGTCCCTTCTGGGCCCAATCCCAACACTTTTCAAGCCCTGAAAATGTTAAAGCTTGTTTGCTGATGGTGTATTTTGTTTTGCAGGGAAGTGGGAATGTCCTTGGCATCACTGTGATGTATGTGGCAAACCTTCTACCTCATTTTGCCACCTGTGCCCCAACTCATTCTGTAAGGAACACCAAGATGGGACTGCCTTCCGTTCCACCCAGGATGGGCAATCCTACTGCTCTGAGCATGACTTGAGGGCAGAATCTGCAAGAAGTACCAAGACTGAGAAACCGTTTCCAGAATTACTGAAGTCAAAGGGGAAGAGGAAGAGAAGACGGTGTTGGCGAAGAGTCACAGAAGGCAAATAGCGCTTGGTCAGATCCAGGGGTGGCATGGGACAGCCAACCCTGCTTGTAATGGGAAGGCAAGCACGGCACTTGCCCCAAGGACCCAGCTCATAATGCTATGACATGTATAGGCCTCCTTGGGTGGGAAGGAGCACCTTCTACCACTGAGCCATCCTCAGCAGCTGTGCTGCGTCTGCACTGATGCTTGTCAGCTGCACACTCAGCGGTCCAGGACAAACAAGCCTTACTACGCAGCATCACCGCTACACTTGAATCTGAGACCCAACGTCAAGGTGCCCTCCCATTTTTATTTTAGATTAAAGTTATGATTGAAGATTAACTGGCATGTGAAATGCTTTTATCTTACCCAAAATGTATAGAATAGAATTTTCTAAAGGTCACTATTAGCTCTATCCTGATGGTTCAGGCTTCTACTCACATACCCCACTCAGGACAGACTAGGACTCAGGCCCTGTGCTACTCCTAATCAGGATTGATCATTATTTTGCTCTTTTGAAACAGCCTATGTTCTTCATACTAATGTGAATTTTTCCCTCAAAGTGCTGTTTGCACTTTGAGTGGTTGTGGTGTTGCAAGATTCCTCTCATGACTTTCCTTTGTGTGGACTTGACAACTAGTGATGGCAGTGTGTCCTGTGGAGCAGTGCAGCTGCCTTCGTTGTGGCTGTTTTCTCTAATGTCTTCTGAACCCACATTCTTGGACCAACATTTGGGGGAAAACCTTCAATTGGTTTTTCTGTTTCTGGCATTTATTCCCAATATACTTTTGCTAAAACTGTTTCAAATTATTACCAACTAAAACGTATTTGAGTTGTCAGGCAGATGTCAACTATTGAGCGAGCACGGAGGACACAAGGCACACAGCCTGGAGCCTAGGCTAATGCTTGCTGATGTGCTCTCTCCTCTGTGCATCTGTTCGCTGAGCCCAAGCTTCGTTGCTCTGTCCTTCCACCAGGGCACCACATGGTCTCATGGTAGACTGGTCTGATGGTACCTGTTTCCCTAATGATATTTAAATTTCTCTAAAAGCCCAGCCCAAGGGCTATTAGATTCTTTGGCAGGCTTCCTTCTGCCTTCTCAGGAGTGTATCTTGGCCCTGGAGAACTTGGACACTGAGAAAGGAGACCTCATGCATTCCATTGGGAGGGAAGGTGTAAGCAATGCAGCAGAAATTGGTTTTAGAAAACCCATAAAGCAAAAAAGCTTAAACTCCTATCCATTAAGTTCCTAGCAGGGTTTGCTACTGTTGTCCTGCTGCCTTCCAGCCTTGGAGAACTGCAATCGCCATTTAGAACAGGATTGACCATTCTTAATAGTCAGGGTTGTGCGTCAGCCATAACACTTGCAAGCCTAGCATGTCATGACCACCCCTTTGCTCTTCTCTAGTAGTAGTCCCCCAAAAGTTTCTTTGCAGGCAGCCTATGGCTTGGCTTCCATAGGCACAAGCCTAGTAACCTCTGGTGACATCTGTTTGAGCAGATGAGACAAGGAGCATTTTTCAGTTTAGAACTTAACCTGGCTCAGACTGTCCTGAAAATATTAGATTGGCTCATAAATTTGTCATCTGTGCCCTACGTTTAGAAGGCTGGTGTGATAGGCCAGACAGCCTCTTCACATGCACACAGCCCCTAGGCCCCAGGGACCTCCTGGGGGCCCATCTTGTTAGTTGTCCACCAACTATGAAAGAGCATCAGAATTGCTTTTGCAGCACATTGTGGGGGATCAGATTAACTTTCTTTTTTAATGTTAAGTAAATCTTGAGAATTTTGGTTCCAAGTAACTATTTATCATCTTTCTGAAGGAAATATTGTGAACTTTTTAAACAACTCATCTTCCCAAAAAGTATTAATGAGTAAATAACACTAACTCTGAAAACCAACCGAAGACCAATATACAAAGCTGAGTAAAGTAACCCCCTGGGGTGATAGCCTTTCCCACAGAAGGTGTGACTCGGGATGTGCCAGGTGCTCTGATGAGCCTGAAAGATGTGTGACTTTCTGACCATCAGCTCCAGTTGTTGTTTTCTTTAATTTGAAGCAAACCAAATGAAACCTGCCCAGATTCCATGTTCCTCAGGCACCTTCAGTATCCAAAAACCAGCTAGCTGTTCCCTAACCAGTACACACCTATGTGTGTGTACCTCTGCAGGGTGGCAGCAGCCCAGGGGTGCAAAGCCAGTGTCCACACCAGCATTGGTCTAAGAGAATGTGGAACTTATAGCATTTAAACCTAGGCACCTGTAAGGCAGTGCATCTCAGAGTGACAAGGATTCCGGTGCTAGCTTCTGAGGAATTTCCTGGCACTAGCACCTAGGACTCCTGCCAGGCAGGCACACTCAGGTTGGCATTTCTGATGATTTCCAAGTGATACTTGTAGCACTATGTGTGAAGTGCCCATCTTCCAGAGCTACTTTATTTTCAAAAATTAAAGATAAAAATGTTTTGATTAAAGTTAATGCAAACAACTGTCAGTTGCCAAATCTCTCTTGTCTACAAGAGTGTAGCTGATGACTGTTAGTCAGTAGAATAAACGCTGTGTCCTTATGTATCATGGTGCCCCCGTATCCTGTTGAGATGTGAAATGACCTATCAGAAATTAAATTTAAGTTTAAATGTGCCTATTGGTGTCTAAACTTCATACAGTATAAAGTCAGATTCCTTTTAGGAATGCTGGGTACTGTCACCAGACCTGATAGTGAAGGCTTAAAAACTTGAAGTTTGGGAGGGAGGGGGGAAGTAATATTGAAATATAGACAATAATTACCAGTTGGGGGAAAATAGCATTTAAAGTGGAAAGTTGTGTTTGGAAAACTGTATTAAGTATTTTTTTATTAAAAAACTTTAAAGGCCTTTTTCTCATACTTCTTTTATATGGGACTGTGTTTGACTCCTCCAGCTTCCTGGGTGCTATGAATTCAAGGCAGTTTAGGCCCATTTCTCAGTGCTGTGGCTTTGACTTTCCTGTTGCTGCCTCACTCTACCCCCAAGGCTGCCTTGCCCATTACCTACCTGGTTTTTTTTGTTGTTGTTGTTGTTTTTCAGGTAGTCTTGTTATCTCCCAGCCCTGCTTCTTCTCCTCTGGGATTCTTGACAGTTGTATAGGAAGGGGTTTGGTCCCAGAGCAGGGAGTCAAGCTAGCTTGAAACATAGCTCTGTGGGCTTTCTTTAGAAAAACTAAACTTTAATACTCATATCATTTTACAATGAAAATAGGTACCCAGAGACAGGTTTGAAATGTTTACAACTGTACAAAAGACATATACAAATCCCTGGCAGGCAGTGGCATCAAGGCTGGTTATAGCCCCCCTCACACCCTAGCCTGTCGGGTGTCACCTTTGGTCCCCTCAGCCTTGTGAGGGAAGGCATGCACAAGCAGAGGAAGTCCTCTCAGCCAGTGCAATTTTTTAAAGAAAAAATAAAAAAGGTAAAAGTCTAGCAGGCACTAAAATGAAGTTGTAACTTTTTTGGTTTAGCATTTAAAGTGTAATATTGAATAAAAAAAAATGTATCTTAAGCACACAAAAAAACTAACCCATTATAATTTAAAAAAAAAAAAAAAGCCTAAACTCCCCAGAGAAATGACCTAAAACTTAAAAACAGCTTGGGGCCCAGTAGACTGGATGGCAGGTATTGGGGTGGAACACGTCCTTCGGTATCTGCTCAGGTCACTTAGCATAGCCAGCAAAGCTTGTCTTCTGGCCTGATGCGGGTCAGCAGCAGAGATGGCACTTAGGACACATTGGTCATGGGCTTGTACTTCTTGAAGCGTGTCCACTGGCCTGTGGCGTAGTTCATCTCGAACACTGTGTCCACTAGCATGGTGGTACTGCCCTGGCCGTCTGCCTTGGGCAGATCCTCTGTGTGCTCGCTGAGCTTGATCTGGATCACATCCCCCTGCTCCGGGCACGGGTTCTCTGTAGGGAGCAGGAGCTGCTGGACTGGTGCCTGGGGCCAAGGAACCCATCCCCCACCCCATGGGGGGCACCTCCCCAGGCTAGTAGCACAGACGCACCTCGAGAGCCAGCCATGAAGCCCAGGATGAGGGCCTTCTCTGGCCGAGTGACCTTGTTTGCTGTCTTGAACATCTCCTGGGCAGCAAACATCTGTTCTCTCTGTAAAGAGAGGATGTGGGTGCGGGGGCTGCTGGGCCCACCCACTGGCCCTGCCAGGCTCATCCCATAACAACAGTCCCCACCCCCTGCTGCAAACAGGCAAAGCTATGCCATCCACCTAATGGCTATGAAACCTGACAAGATACTTACCGTGAGAGACAGGTTCTTCTTAGGTTGCTGCTGAACAGGGGCAGGGGCAGGTGCCTGGGTCTGTGGGGCCACCATGGCCACTGGGGGTGTCTGAGCAGTGGGTGTGGCAGCTGGGGGAGTAGTAGGTGTCAGAGGCGAGGTAGGTGTTGCAGGTGTTGGCGTAGCTGGGCTCAGGCCACTGTTATACATAGGTGCTCTTTGTTTAAATTGAGCTGGCAGTGTAGGACTTGGAGCACTGGGCTCCTCAGGGGGTCGGCTGGCTTCCCGGGATGGAGGGACTGCAGGCAGAGCAGATTTACTAAGGAGAGTTATTCAGGAAAAGGAGTATACCTCAAATCTATTCATTCCAGTCTCCAGGCTGTCTGCTCCAGACATCATATGCTGGAGACAATAGGCTCAACTCAAATCTTCCAGGTTCTGACAGCAACTGTGTCCCATACCGGCCTGCTCTGTCTTGCTCCAATCACTGCTGACCAGAAACCCTTGCTGGCCATCGCAGCTAGGGACATGTGCCTTGTGCACTACTACCCAGCAGGGCAGAACCTACGTCCTCAGGCATTTCTAGATCCAGAGATAAAGTTATCCAGGACTCTGGTTAGCTCCTGACCTATGACAAGTTCCCCATAAACTGGGTGCTGGTTTCAAGGCACCGGAAAGCAATTCCCCCAAGCCTAGCACTCTTTTTGCTCAGCAGGGTTTCTTAGATGACCCTCAACCCACTAATGAATAGACTAAGCTGAGCCCAATGGAACCAGCCTCCCTCTCCCGCGAACAGCTGACTAACCAAAGCTTGTGTCTGACCCTGAAGGAATTATCCCCTCTGCAGTATCCTTCATCAGGGAAGAAACAATCCTCATGACCCCACCCATCCAGAGATCAAGGTGCCAAAAGTGGCAGTTTTGGCAGCCACTCATGCACTCAAAACAGGACTTAGGGCGTATTTCTTGGCCAGGAGGAGTTCCCTCCACGCTGCCTGAGATCAAGAGACAATGAGACAGGCGCCTTAATGCTAAGCAGCACCACGTGTGCAAGGCTACTTCCTAGGTGCACATGCTAGGGCAAGCCCTGTGTGGGCTTAGCATACTGCAGGCTACTCACCTGGGGGAGTCTCCGAGCTGGGGATGTATGATGAGGCAGGTACCACACTGGGGGTAGAGGGCAGATAACTTGTGGAGGGAAGTGCTGGCTCACTATTCAAAGACCCAAGTTTCTGGAAGACAAAGGCCATGATCCCTTCAGGCAAATCTCAGGGTTTTAATTCACCTCCCAGACAGCCTCCATCAGCCCTTGCCCATCAATGGAGCAGGACGACTCATATCCCCAGGACAGAGACAGTGGCTTCTCCAGGCCATAGGTCCCTGGTTTTAATGATGCTGGACTCCAAACTTAAGCCATGGCTACCATCCCATGGTCCCAAACTGATACCTGGAGAAAGAAGTTCAGCAATGCAATGACCTCAGAGGCAGAGACCATACCATGCAACAGGGCCACACTGCCTCTACACATGCAACCTCTGTACCTATGGCTCTGAAAACCTATTTCTATTTCCACAGACAGCCTCTGGGGAAGAGCTGTGCTGGCTGATTCACCTACATGCAAGACCTGGTCTCCAGGGCACTGGGGACTATACCCACTGGACAGAGAGGAAAATGAGGCACAGAGGTATGAAGACAGCCCAGGCAGTAATTTCAGTATAAAGGAGGTATTCATTCCAAACACGTGGCTGATGCCCAAGTCAGGCTCTGGCTCCCTTTGCCACTCACATACACATACATACATACCTGCATACATGTACACTTTTACAGAACACAGCTTAGCGGCTAGCAATCAGGATAAGGTGGGGCATATTATTTTGACAGTTGAAAGTGTCCATGGCTGCACTGCATGGAAGCCCTACCTGTGTGGACACCAGGCCAGCAGCATAGTCAGGAGTGGCATTTTCAACAACTGTCTCTTCCTTGGTGGGCTTTTCCACCACTTCTGTGTCTACCAATAAAGAGAGTTGGTTAGTGACTCTCTGACCCAGCTCCAGTTCAGAGGTCACAAGTGTCCCCTGGTCTCTGCAGAGAATAAATGTAATCCTAACACTTGGAAAGTTACAAGCTTGAGGCCAGCCTGGACTACAGTGTAAGACCTTGTCTCAAGAGCCATTCCCTCTCTCCACCCCCACCCCCCACCCCCACAAAGAAAAAGGACTCCTGGGGAAAGTCCTGTTACCACTGTGGTAAGATAAAGCACTCAGGCATATTGGACCCAGAAGGAAACCCCAAAGCACCAAGATACTACTCAGGCAGAACCAACCATAGCACACGAGGCTACAGTGCCTCTAACCTCCCTCCAGACTTGAAATGTCCCATACACACCTAAAGTCTTCCTCCTCCTCTTTGCCTCTCGGCCAGCACCGACCGTATTCAGCTCAGAAATATCCAGTAGCTGCCAAAACAAGTACATTCCATACTTAATTATAGAGCGAAGAATCAGGACTTGGCCTTGCCAGGGATGAAAAGGGATGTCCCACCTTCACACCCCTTTCTTTCTGCAATGGTGTCCTCGAAGGTGGTATTGGGGTCCGGTTACCAGAGGGACTGAAGACGCTGGGTGTGGTGGGACTTCTGAAGGGGGCTTGCTTCGGGATGCCTTTGAGAGGGGCTACAGAAAAGACTGATGTCAATGGAAACAGCAACTTTTGAGCACAGGTGGGTTAAACAAGGCTGCTTCTGCCTTGGGGAAGCTTCATACAAATTAGACTCTCCTATCACATTTTGTGTTTTGTATATTTCATCCCAGGCTAAACAGAACTTGAGGCTGGGCCAAGGGTGGTGGCACATGCCTTTAATCCTAGCACTCAAGAGGCAGAGGCAGGCATATTTCTGAGTTCAAGGCCAGCCTGGTCCACAGAGTGAGTTTCAGAACAGCTACACAGAAAAACCCTGTCTCGAAAAAACAAAACAAACCAAACTCGGGGCTGGAGCAATGGCTCAGTGGTTAAAAGCATTCTCCTAGAGGTTCAACTCCCAGCCCCACTGCTAGCTCCAGTCCCAGGGTATCTGGTGCACCCTCTGGTCTCCAACAGCACTGCATACAGGTGCAGACATATCCAGACAAAGCACTCATACACATACAATAAAATAATTTTTAGAAAACCAATTAAACAACCCACTCAGACTGTTTTTGCCAGGGTCACTGTGGTGAAGGGAAACTGGTTTAGACCCTATAAACCTAACGACATCTCTGAAGGTCTTCTGGGAAGACCCAGGCTTGAGACTCTGGAAGTTCATGACTCATATCCTTTCTGGGAAGGCTGGAGTAATGGAAGATAACAGCTGTCTATGACACCAGAGACCTCCAGACCTTATAGGTCAAGAACTATCCAGCTATCATCTCTGCCCAGAAAAGTAACGACACCTATGTATACCTATATACATTTGTCATCACCTAGGAAGCCTTGTGCTACAAAAGCTGGTTGTCAAAAGTGGACATATAGTGATCGTCAGACTTCCCCTTTAAAGAAAAGTTTCTGCAGTGCCTGTCCTCAGGGACAAGGAAAGCAAGGTGGAGCCTATGCTGTGGCAACAAACGGCAGCAAGGGAAGAGCCCTGCCCTGCAGTAATAATGGTAGAATGGTGACCCATACTATAGACTCTCCACTACTAGCTCTATGTCTGCTTTGGGGTTATGGGAACTTGGTATGCCAAGACACCAGATGAACCTCATCCTACAGCTGTCCTGCCTGCTGGGCGCTGGACATGGTTCGAGGAGTCCTGTTTTCTTGTACTTCACAGAATGCAAAGCAGACATTCATACAGGCACATGCATGAAGAGCCAAACTGCTGTGTGACCCTCCATCTTGGAAACTTGCCCTGAGCGCTCAGCCTAGCCAGCCAGCTGTTACACCTGTTACACCCAGGAGGGCAGCTACAAGTGACAGGGCAGCAGCCAATGTTCCTCCAGCTGGGCTGCTGCTGGCTCACCACACACGGCCACCTCCCTCAGGACTCATGTCTGACTCAATCCTTTCCCATCAAGTCACCCTGCCTGGCAGGCACCACAGCACTGGCCTGAGAACACACGAAGCCTTACTTGTCGTGTCCATCTTGCGGAGCAGCCCCCGGCCCTTGGCGTGGAACGGCACCCCGGCACTTCTCTTCAGCTGCTGGGCTGTCTCAGTGGCTGTGTAAAAAAAGCCACAGGGTCAAGATCTCTTAGATCATAGGGCCTCTCAGCCTATAAAGTAACCTCAACAAAAGTGATTCATAAAAATACCCAAGGTAACTTCTTTGTATAACCCAGCAGGAATGCAGTCAGTAATGGCACTGACCTTACAGTGATTATTCCTTTAAAAAAAAAAAAAAGGAAGGAAGGAAGGAAGGACTATTTCCTGGTGATTTGTAAAACAAACCATTACCTACCTACTCAGATAATCTAACATTAAGTGAAGAATTAGTGGAAATTTTTTGCTACTCAGTCAGAGCTTCTAAGAAGTCTATTTTTCACTGGGCATGGTGGCGCACACCTTTAATCCCAGCACTCAGGAGGCAGAAGCAGGCGGATCTGAGTTTGAGACCAGCCTGGTCTACAGAACAAGTTCTGGGCAGTCAAGGCTACCTATTCAGAGAAACCCTGGCTCAAAAATACAACAACAAAAAAATTATTTTTCTTTTATTTTCATCACTGTTCCCAGGGTAGCAAGATGAAATAGAACGGAGATTGGTGACAGGAGACATGGGCTACAGCATGTGTGGGCTTTGGTTTCCTTGGCGGGAAAGAAGGAAGTGGCCAACTGCTCACCGCATGGCTTCTGGGGTGCCAAGTCTCATCCTGGGTGCCTGTTTCTAGGTGTTTCTGAGGATACACCGATGGGGCAACAGTTAGTTAAGACCAACTTAATTCCCACTACATCCCCTCCAAAAGGGAGAGCACCGCACTCGCCTGTGGCCATAATTCAGTCCGCTGAGGCCTTCCCTTTGCTCTGGTAAACAAAGCTTGTTTTGGGACAGATCCTGGCGGCATAAAATGGACAGAAAACAGAAAAGTCTTTCCCCTGGGATGGCCCTGACTTGGCTGCCTGTCTTCTTCATCTGTGGACTCTCAGACCTCTGCCCAACTCTGCTCCATTCACCAGGGACTCTTGTGGCCATGGAAGGACTAACACCAGGGCTAGTATAGCAGGCGTGTTTTCTCTTCTTGTGTCCCTTAACAGAAAATATTAAATTTCCCTCTTAACTGCACTGGCTTTCTAAAGTGATGACCTAAGCCAAGAAAATACCACTGACGGGGCACTTGAGATCGCAGCAAGATAGATTCTTCCATTAGCACAGAGTGAAGCCAACTATGAAAGAGCTGAATGTTAAAGAAAAGGAATTGATCAGAGCCGTAATAAAACAGTATCAAACAATAAACTCATCAGTTGTAAGCATATGTGTCTAAACCTCCCCAGTTCATGGAGCAGCTTGACACAAGCTTAAAAGCAGCCGAGACTGTGTTCGGAAATTTGCATTTAAGTGGCTGCAGAAACATCACAGCCACCTGCTGCACCCCAAGAAACCTGGACCCTGAGAGGGGCTGATATCTCTCACAGGTCCCGCAGCCATCTTTACAGGAGGCCCAGGCCTCACAGAGTTCTACATAAGTCTGAGAAAGAAACAGATTATCCTCCAGTGGCTCAGGAAAGCTGCAGGGTTAGACCGAAGGCAGTGGCCGTGCTGCTGACTGTCGACAGCAGAGACCTTTCAGAGCAGCTCAGTCGGCCTGCCCCACAGCTACCAAGCAGCACAGACCGCAGCCAACTGACACAGCCGGCTCCAGGCTCTTCTCAGATTTCTCCAAACCATATTTGCTGGGCTTGGTGTAGCTCTGTGATCCCAACACTCTAGGAGGCTGAGGCAGGAGAGGGTAGAACTCAAGCCACCTTAGGCTACCCAATGAGACTGTATTCCCAAAACAAAACAAAAAACCAGAGCTATTTACAAACCTTAGTAAATGTTAACTGCACATTTATGACCCGGGCGGTGGTGGCACACACCTTTAATCCCAGCACTCAGGAGACAGAGGCAGGTAGATATCAGTGAATCTGAGGCCAGCCTGGCCTACAAAGTAAGTTTCAGGACAGCCAAGGCTACAGTTTATGGAAATTTATGTTTTTTATTTTTAATCCTTTTCATTTGTTTGGCTTTTATTTGTATTGTTTTGCTAAAATGAGGTTTTGAGCTGGGTATGGTGGCCCACACCTTTAATTCCAGCACTCAGGAGGCAGAAAGAAGCAGGCGGATCTCTTGAGTTCAAAGCCAGGCTGGTCTATAGAGCTAGTTCCAAGACAGCCAGAGCTATAACAGAGAAACCCTGTCACAGTCTGAGCTCAAGTGATCTTTCTGCCTCAGTATCTCAAGAAGCTGTGACCCAGGTACACAATACACCTGGCTTAAAACCCATACTTTAATGTTATTTAGCTAAAGGACACTTTCTCCAGCAAATAAGTGCCTTCTACACAAACCATTGTAAGACATGATTTAGGAAAGCACTTAATGAAATCCTTCAACCTCTTCTATAATAGACACAAGGTCAGGACACAAGCAGCAGTCTCGCATCCCGTCTTGGCCAGCAGATTCTACTTTGTGAGATTACAGGCACCACACTTAAAAACCCTGAGGTCTTGAATGCGTGTTTCTAAACAACAGTGATCTAACACAGAAAAGACAAGCTACGCTCTTTCAAGACAGCACAGAGAAAGAGCAGGACTGTAACCCAAGTACTCACACTTCTGTAGCAGCTCTGCCCGCAGAGTGGCACTCTTGGGCTTCCGCTTCAACTGGAAATGTTTCACTGGTGGGGTGAGAGGCCCGGCAAGGGTGGTCAGGGCATTCTTGTTCAGGTACTGGCACTCCAGTGGTAGCATGGCAGACGCCTCACACTCACCCACTGTGGAAAGCCAGAGTGTCACAGGAAGTCAGAGCTCTTGCACCAGGGAGCTCAGGCTGTTTGTGACCCTCACAGCTCACATTCCAACGGCTCCATGTAGGTTTCATTTTATAGGCATGGCAGCTTTCTGCTTTGGTTTCAACCCCCTGTGGTTCCCACCATTCCAAGAACCCAAGATCATCCAAGTGGGTCAGGAACAAATGATAGGCCTGCCACCCTAGAGGGAGGCACATCAGACTCTCCAGGGACGTTTTAAAAACAAGAAATGCTAGAAGACAAGGATTCCTCAGTTATGTCAACTACAAGCCGTGGGACTGCAGGGGTGCAGGAACCACAGCATACTGTGTATAGCAGCATGGAGAGCAGTATCCTGCGTCCTAACGACAGGGCAGCCTCAACACCAGGAAAGCCCCCCCCCCTTTGACTACAGAGCACCGGTGGTCGGTCACCCTAGACACTGCTCAACTGCGGTCTTAAAAACTACCCATGTGTGCCCCTGATTCAGTGTGCTCACCAGAGGTCAGAGCCTGAAAAACTCCAAAGAGTTGCCCCAGTCAGTTACATAACAAGAGAAACAGATTCAGGAGAAGTTGCTTCATCCTTCTGCTCCCAAGAGAGTCAGCTACCCCAGCAATGGGGATGTGTGACCTGTGCAGGCCAGTGTTCCTAGACTGCAAATAAAAATCAAAACCCCAAAATGTACTAGGGCCTCACAAGCAGCCATGCAGGGGTGTGTGGCCTCAAGCCTTTATTTTTCCAAGAAGAAGAATGCACCAGAGGTGTGGAGACTCCACTGTCGCTTCTCTAAAACCACCTCAGATTCTAGCAACATTTGTTATGTAGGACAGAGAATGTTTTAGGTTCTGAAGACATTAACTTGCAGCGTTCAACCCTCATGGAGCTTATGGAGAGACAGCAAGTACACCAGGGATGAGTCATCTGAAGTCAGACTGCAGCATGAGGAAGGAGAGCCACTGTCTGAGGAGCCACAGCACGCCACACTTACAGTGTGATATGGACAACCCAATTTCTAAAGTGAGACCCACTTCTTCCCATTGTAAAATAAAGCCAGACTACTTACCTTTTTCTCTAAGTTCTCCTAGGATGTCTTGAACATTGGGGTTCTGCTCCTCAAGGTCTAGATTCAGTGAGCCCGTGTCAGGAAAGGATTTCAGAATGTCAGCAACCATAAGGACCCAGGGGTCTGAGTCCAGGGTGGCCAGTTGGATAATATCCATCAGAGCGCCCTTCATCTGCCAAGACAGAAGATGCCAATTACATGCTATAAAAGTTACCAGCCCCGCTTCCCCTCCTGGAACAGCGACAGCTTCAAATGCCTCCTGCCACGAATCTACCCATTTTCACACTGTGGCCTCTGGGTGGCCTGTGACAGTAATCACTGTGACAACCTGTTGTGGAATATGACTTTAACTGTGTAACTGTGGTACTTTTGTATATGCTGCATTTGTTTAATGATGTAAAGATGTGTTGCTATTTCACTTCGGCTAAGGCACCTGATTGATCTGAAAAGCTGAGCTAGGCAGATCTGAATAGCTAGGCAGAAGAGGGATAGGTGGGACTGGCAAGCAGAGAGAACAAGAGGAGGAATCTAGGCTCAGGAGAAAAGGAGAAGAGAGAAGAGAACAAGGGAGAAAGAGAAGGATGCATCAGCTAGCCAGACATGGGGTAACCAGCGAAGTAGGACATACACAAGAAAGGTAAAAAAACCCTAAGGCAAGACATAGATGAAGAGAAACAGGTTAACTGAAGTTGTAAGAGCTAGTGGGACAAGCATAAGATAAGGCTGAGAATTCATAAGTCTCTGGGTCATGATTTAGGAGCTGGTTGGTGGCCCCAAAGCCTGCTACAGTTAAGTGTTCCAACATGGGGCCCAAATTTCCACATAGGGCCTGAGAAAGCTGAAGAGAGAGAGAGAGAGAGAGAGAGAGGGGAGAGGGGAGAGGGGAGAGGGGAGAGGGGAGAGGGAGGAGAAAAAGAGGATATGGCTCCTTTAAGAGGCTCTGCAGAACCAACAAGCTAAGTAAAATCACCTGCCACAGTCCCAGGGTTGGGGCAGCTGAATGTTAAGGCTGGCTGTAATGGACCTGAGGAAGGAGCAGAGCCAGTCACCAGGGCAACACAGCAGTAGCTTAAGGTTTGGTTCACAGTCAGATGGAAGAAAAACCTCTAAATCGGTTACAGTGTGTTTAAGTGTGCAAAATGGCTCAGAAGTTAAGAGCACTGACTGTTGTTCTACTAGAGGTCCCGAGTTCAATTCCCAAAACCCACATGGTGGCTCACAACCATCTGTAATGAGATCTGGTGCTCTCTTCTGACATGCAGCCAGGACACTGTATACATAATAACTAAATCTTTAAAATACATAATAACTAAATCTTTAAAATAATAATAAAGTCTTTAAGCAGAGAGTAAAGTAACTAACAGGCACATAAAAGTGGGAAATAGAGAGTCTGGTTCCTATGATGTTGACTTTGAATTTTTTGAATGCTGATGAGTGAACCACAGATGCTGAGACAAGGGATTGTGAAAGGGACTGCTGAATTAAACCAGCCTAGATATGCTGTAGGATCCCCTCTGTGCTGTGACGATGTTTAATACCATTAGCTAATAAAGAGCCTTTGGCCTACAGCAAAGCAGAACAGAGCCAGGTGGGAAATCCAATCAGAGATACGGGGAGAAGTACATTTGTTTATGCTGAGGAATATTATTTTAACTGCGAAAAGGTGTGTTACACTTGTTTACACTGCCTTTGTTAACAATGAAAAGATGTGTTACATTCGTTTATGCTGTATTTGTTTAACTATGTAAAGATGTGTTGCACTTTTTTCACCTTGCCTGCCTAAGCCACCTGATTGGTCTAATAAAAACCTAAATGGCCAACAGCTAAGCAGGAGGATAAGAAGGGCTGGAGAGCAGAGAGAAAAATAGGAAAAAATCTAGGCTTGGAGAGAATGAGGGAGAAAGAGAGAGACACACAGGCCAGCCAGCCAGCCGCTAGACAAGAAAGAAGCAAGAAAAGTAGAACAGACAGACAAGAGGGAGGGAGGGAGGGAAGGAGGGAGGGAGGGAGGGAGGGAGGGAGGGGAGAGAGAGGGGAACAGGAAGAGAGGTAAAAAGCCCCAAGGCAAAATGTAGATGAAGAGAAATGGTACTTATAAGAGGGACAAGCATAAGATAAGGCTGAGCATTCATAACTGATGAGAAGTCTCTGATTTGGGAGCTGGTTGGCAATCCGAGAAAGCCTGCTACAGAGTACCTTCCTATCCTGGAGCAGCACTTCCTATCCTGGAGCAGCACTTCCTATCCTGGAGCAGCACTTCCTATCCTGGAGCAGCACTTCCCATTCCTCAAGGCCTTTAAATCAAGTCAGTTTCTGTTGTCTCTGCAATCATCTGCATGCTTACACAAGGTGTCCTTACTTCCCAGCCACACATTAAGGTGTCAGCAACTCCAACTAATTCTGCATCCCTCACTGATTCACTGAAACACCTTTCTCTTTGATAAAACTGGTTGAAAACCCCAGACCCTGAATTTCCTGTAAACAACTTGTTATGCTTGCAGCTGCTCTGAGCAAAACAACTTGTTTTCCCGTGTTTGCATCTGCTCTGAACACTAGACCCTCAGGAGTTCCTGAAGAGTTCCCTCCGTGACAGACTTTATAAACTCTAGCTGAAATAATTGACTCCCTAAGTAATTTTTAGTTATGGTATCTTTTTAAAGAATCATTCATTCATTCATTTATTATTGTAGAGTGTTCTGACTGCATGTATCACTGCAGGCCAGAAGAGGACCCCAGATCTCATTATAGATGGTTGTGAACCACCATGTGGGTGCTGGGAATTGAACTCAGGACCTCTGGAAGAGCAGAGCTCCCTTACCAGTGAGCCATCTCTCTCCAGCCCTGGTTATGGTATCTTATTACAGTGATAGAAATCAAACTACGAAAACAATATATTAGTTACTTTTCTATTGTTGTGAGGAACATCATGACCAAGGCAATTTACAGAAGAATTTATTTGGCTTTAGGATTCCAGTATTAAAGTCCACCATGGCAGGGAAGAGCTGGAGCACAGCTAAGTGTTCACATCCTCAACCACAATGACAAAGAACGAACTTGAAATGGTCAAAGTCTTTAAAATCTTAAAGCTCACCCCACCCCCAGTGGCATACTTCTTCTAGGAAGGCCACACCTCCTAAGCCTCCCAAAACTGTGCTACTAACTGGGAGCCAAGTATTCAAATCCCAGAGCCTATGAGGGACATCCTCATTCAAATCACCCCAACACTCACACCAAGAAAAAACGATAACTAAGCTAGTATTAATGTCAGATAAAAACTGTGACAAAGGCCAGACATGGTGGTTCATTTCTTTAATTCTAGCACACAGGAGACAGAGACAGATGGAGCTTTGTGAGTTCCTGGCCCGTCATGGCTGCACAGTGAGTGTGACTCTGTTATTAAAAACAAACAAACATAAAGGACCTAAGGGCCAGCGAGACAGCGTAGCAGAAGTAAAGACACTTCCCACTAAGGAGAGTTCAATCTTTGGAAAAAACCTACTCCCACAAGGTATTCTGTGACCTCCACATATAAAGTATGCAACATAATAAATAAATGTAATAAAAATTAAAAAATAAGGGGAGATAATCTTTATGAACACTTATTTTTAAAAGACCTAAGGAAAAACACTGGCAAATACTCAGATCTCCACCTTCTCCTCAGTTTACAAGGTCACAGCAACAACTACCAAATTATACACACCTATGAACATGAACCTAAAATATACAACGCAACAGCTGACATGGAGGAAGAGGCAAATTCAGGAGCTACAATGGGGAGATCAACAGTACAGCAGATAATGAGAACAGTAGGATAAGAAAAAAACCAATAAATGCCAGTTACACAGAGAACAGTCACAATAAGATCTCCGCCCAGAGCCAGGTGTTTGCCTTTCATCCCAGCACTCAGGAGGCAGAGGCAGGTAGATCTCTGTGAGTTCCAGGCTGGCCTGGTCTACAGAGTGAGTTCCAGGACAGTCATGACTATGTAGAGAGATCCTGTCTCAAAAGACAAAACCACCATCAACATAAAGAAGACGATTTCAGCCCAGGTGCTATTCAAACTTCTTACCTAATGTATTTCTATATATCATTAGCACATAAATTATGAAATATATGAATACAGGCAAATCATAGAACTTAATGATGGTTCTAAATAACTGCCCAAACCTCTAAGCTACAAGACTAATACATACATACATACATACATACATACATACATATGTGTGTGTGTTTGTGTGTATGTGTGTTTTTCAATACGGCTTCTCTTTGTAGTCCTGGCTGTCCTGAATCTTGCTCTGTAGACCAGGCTGGTCTCAAACTCAGAGATCTGCCTGCCTCTGCCTCCTAAGTGCTGGGATTAAAGTCTTGTGCCACCACCGCCCAGCAAAGTTCTATGCTATTAAGACTATTTACCCTGTGAGCTGAGAGAGCCTGGCTCAGCTGGTAGAATACTTGCCAAGCCAAGTCTGAGTCTGCGTTCAGATCCCCATACCCAAAGAAGAGCCTGGCTCAGTGGGTACACAGCTATAATCCAGCACTACAGAGGTGGAGGGAGACAGGAAGAGCCCAGGAGTATGCTGTGGGGCAACTGATACAGACACCTAATCTGGACTCTGGCCTCCAAATGCACATATGCACATATACTTTCACAGACGTACGCACATGAACGAACATGTAAACACAAAGAGACAAGACTGACACAAGTGCTAGGGGTTAAGAAAAGCTGAAGCCATTCCTGAGGTGAGGTGAGGCTTCACCCTGTACGTCACTGCTGCAGGATATTTGATCACACTGTGAGCCCTGAGTTTGCGTTATTTACTGGAAAAACCTGTTGCTAGTTGTGGTGCGGCTAAGTCCTAGCACACACCTTTAATTCAAGCTTTCTGCTTGAATATTGTAAACAGGATTAAATAAAGTCAACCACAGGTCAAGAGGTAGAGCAAGCAACCAGTTGACAGGAAGGGAACATAGAATTATTAAGACACCGTAGAGAGTCTTCACAGACCTCGAAAGAACGGTACTCAACTTCCTATGGAAAAGCAAAAACCCCAAGATAGCCGAAACAATCCTGTACAATAAAAGAACTTCTGGAAGCATCACAATCCCTGACTTCAAACTCTACTATACAGCTACAGTACTGAAAACAGCCTGGTACTGGCATAAGAACAGACAGGAGGACCAATGGAACCGAATAGAAGACCTGGATATCAACCCATACATCTTTGAACACCTGATTTTTGACAAAGAAGCAAAAAATATCAAATGGAAAAAAAGAAAGCATATTTAACAAGTGGTGCTGGCATAACTGGATACCAACATGTAGAAGAATGAAAACAGACCCATATCTATCACCATGCACAAAACTCAAGTCCAAATGGATCAAAGACCTTAACATAAAGCCAGCCACACTGAACCTTATAGAACAGAAAGTGAGAAATACACTTGAGTGCATTGGCATAGGGAACCACTTCCTAAATAGAACCCCAGCAGCACAGACACTGAGAGAAACAATAAATGGGACCTCCTGAAACTGAAAAGCTTCTGTAAGGCAAAGGACATGGTCAACAAGACAAAATGACAGCCTACAGAGTGGGAAAAGATCTTCACTAACCCCACATCAGACAGAGGTCTGATCTCCAAAATATACAAAGAACTTAAGAAATTGATCACCAAAAGAACACATAATCCAATAAAAAAAATGGAGTACAGACTAAACAGAGAATTCTCAACAGAGGAATCTAAAATGGCTGAAAGACACTTAAGGAAATGTTCAACATCCTTAGTCATCAGAGAAATGCAAATCAAAACAACGCTGAGATTCCATCTTACATTTCTAAGAATGGCCAAGATCAAAAATACTGATGACCACCATAGATAGAGAAAACGAGTTATTCCATGACATAACTAAATTTATCTATCCACAAATCCAGCCCTACAGAAAGTACTAGAAGGAAAACTCCAACCCAAGCAAATTAGTTACACCCACCGAAAGAAAACCAACTGCTGTAGGAACTCCTTCAGCCAGAGACCTTTCAGTTACAAACGTACTTGGGGGTGGCCTCTTATACTTTAAATGCTGATGTAAAGAGTGTTTGCACTCTTCCGGCTGCTGTTTCCCAATTCATGCAGCGGACGGTGATCTGTGAATCTACCCCTAAATAAATAACCCTTTATTATACTAAAAAAAAAAAAAAAAAAAAAAAACTGCCGGCGTTGGTGGCGCACGCCTTTAATCCCAGCACTCGGGAGGCAGAGGCAGGCGGATCTCTGGGAGTTCGAGGTCAGCCTGGTCTACAAGAGCTAGTTCCGGGACAGGCACCAAAGCTACAGAGAAACCCTGTCTCGAAAAACCAAAAAAAAAAAAAAAAAAAAAAAAAAATACTGATGACAACTTATGCTGGAGAGGTTGTGGGGAAAAGGGAACACTTCTGCACTGCTGGTGGGAATGCAAGCTTTGGATGTCAGTGTGGCGATTTCTCAGAAAATTAGGAAACAGCTTTCCTCAAGACCCAGTAATACCACTTTTGGGAATATATCCAAAGGATGCTCAATTGTGCCACAAGGACATGTGCTCTCAATTATGTTCATAGCAGCTTTGTTTGTCATAGCCAGAACCTGGAAACAACCTAAATGTCCCTCTGTTGAAGAATGGATAAGGAAAATGTGGTAAATTTATACAATGGAGTACTACACAGCAGAAAAAAATAACGACATCTTGGGCTGGAGAGATGGCTCAGTGGTTAAGAGCATTGCCTGCTCTTCCAAAGGTCCTGAGTTCAATTCACGGCAACCACATGGTGGCTTACAACCATCTGTAATGAGGTCTGGTGCCCTCTTCTGGCCTGCAGGCATACACACATTCAGAATATTGAATGCATAATAAATAAATATTAAAAAAAACCGACATCTTGAATTTTGCAGGAAAATGAATGGAGCTAGAAAACATCATTTTGAGTGAGGTAACCCAGACCCAGAAAGACAATTATCACATGTACTCACTCATAAGTGGTTTTTAAAGATAAGACAAAGAAAGCCATCCTACAAACCACAATCCCAGAGAACTTAGACAACAATGAGGACACTAAGAGAGACTTACATAGATATAATCTACATGGGAAGTAGAAAGTAGAAAAAGGCAAGATCTCCTGAGTAAACTGGGAGCATGTGGACCTTGGGGGAGGTTTGAAGTGGGGAGGGAAGCAGAGAAAAATGTAGAGCTCAATCAAAATCAATAAATAAAAAAATTCGAAAAAGAAAAGAAAAAGAAACCATAGAGAGTAAGAGAGTCTGGAGGACAGAGAGGCACAGGAAATAGGAGGCAGGGGCATTCAGCTGGAAGAGAGGTTTTGAGATGGCTTGGAGAAAGGCTTCTGGGATGTCAGCTGAGGAGGAAGGTCAGCTTTCTCAGCCTCTCTGGGCTAGGAGGCTTTCACCCCAGCATCTGGCTCCAGACTCTTTATTGATAAAATTGAACGATTGAGATTTTGTTAAAAACATGTCACACATCAAGACACACTAACAATAAAGTGACAGTAAGTAGCTAACACATTATTAGCACAACATAGAAATGACTTAAAAAAAAAAAAAAAAGCTCAAACACCCATAGCAGAAGCAACAATACAGCAGAGACAGTCTGCAGGTGGTGCTGAACCTTTCCATAGCCACACTGCAGAACTCTCAGCTCCACAAACCACCCGTCCTGGCCCATGAGAGAAGGAGGTTCACAGCACAGTGCTAACAAGACCACAGGGAAGGAGAGACAATCACCAACTGGCTAAAAACCAAGAGCTTCATCCCAAAAGCTAAGCCACAGCTGGGAAACAGCTGTAGCATGTCACCAAACAAAGACAGTAGCCAGCATTTATTAAAAAGAATATTCCTCCAAAGCGACAAGTCAAGAAAAATAGACAATCATGAAAAAACAAAACTGAACAACTCACAAAAAAAGAAAGCCAAACAGAAAAATAAGCGATGGCAATATTCAATCAAACATCGAGGAATATCTACATATTTACTTGTCCTACGTATTTTAGCACTATTTGACAATATCACTTGGAAAAGCCCACTTGCCATAATCCTGCTTACACCTCCAATTCCACGTCTAGAAAACTGCGCGCTCTCAATCACCTGAACATGTAAAGCTGGTGCCAGTCACAACGGAACAAATTAACATGAAACAAAAACACCAATGAAAACACTAGACACAACCTAATCATCCATACGCGGTATGCTCGGAGAACGGACGACCATAATGCATGGAAATCTAACTGCAGCGTCTTGGATGGATCTGTCCAGGTGTCTCCCGACAGAAGACACACCCACACCACCCCGAAACTTTGTATGGAACATGGCAACATGTTGCCATTCTAAGTTCAAATGATGCAAAACTAAATACTCGTGCTAGGAATGTACACCACACAATCGACAATCCTGCATAGACAGACAGACAGACAGACAGATGTGGGGATTGCTCTTGTGGGTAAGAGAGAGGGAAGCATGGACGGGCTATAGAGAATCCACCCTTGTTCTCTTGTATGGAGGAGATAACGAGTGGGTCGTTTAGCGATTAGTATTTGATAAACTGAAAAAACACGTAGCTTTGGTTTATGGCGCAACAAAGACCAAAACCAACCTTAATGATAAAACAGTAACCAGAAATGTTTAAAAACTAGGGTGCTTCGATGTGGTGGCCCAGCTCTGCAATCCCAGCCCTCCAAATAGTGATGCAGGAGGATACCAAGTACGAGGCCACCCTGGGCTACACAGTGAGACCCTGGACACATATCATTTGTGTACATGTTTGCAAGGCATCGTATATTTTGCACAGAGATGCAACGTGGAGTAAAAATGCACTGAAAGAGACGACAGACTAGAGGAAGCTAAGCAGACTGACACTCCGTGAGGCAAAAGCAACAAAATTAAGGTCAGCAGTCCCTTGAAAAGTTACACTAAGAGCCCCAAATCAAGGGGTAGCTTCGGAACTGCGGCGTCCAGAGCTCCGCTCCGGGCCGGCTCGGCTGAGGGCGGTTCGGGCCTTGGGCCCACGAACCTCGCCCGCAGACAGCGTCCAGCAGCGGAAGGCACTACGGCGTCGGGCCGGGTGGGGAGGCCCGGCGGCGCCCACCCGGAGGTGCGCGCGGCCAGCGGGAACAAGGAAAGGCAAGGCGCCGGCTGGAGGCGGGAGCTGCGCTCCGGCCCGCGCCCTCACCTCGTCCACCGTGCGGCGCGGAAGATGCAGCGTCCCGAGGAGCAGCTTGAGTTTCACAGCCGAGGAGAGGCGGTGGAAGCAGAGGCGGATGTTATCGATGACCGCGGCGGTAAGCAGGGACGCGATGCTGGGCGGCGCCCACAGCTCGTCCGTGGCGCCCAGCTTGTTGTGCAGCCACAGGCCCGTGTCGCTCTCCCGCATGGACGCCATCTTGGCGGCAGAGGCGCGCGCGAGCCGGCATCTTACGCAGACGACTACGTGTCCGCAGCGAGGACCCCCAACATGGCGGCGCCCGTGGGCGCGGGGCGGGGCCTCGAGCGCCGACAAGCGCAGTGGCGGACGGCCGCGCCCTCCCGAGGCTTCTAGCGGTGGCGCGAGAGAGTGAGCGATAAGGCGCGGGGCGGAGGCTTGTGGGTTTCCGTACAGCATCATGGCGGCGCCCAGGCGGAGCCGGGCAATGACGTAGTCGGTAGCATCTGTGTGCGGTCGAGGTGCTCCAGAGACGAGAGTTAGCGTTCTGTTTCACGTCAGCTGCTCAGGTCTGCAAAGGCTGCTGGCCTCGTTTCTCACCGCCTCGCTTCGCAGCCTCTTCCCCTTGCCCATCCTGCAGGCAGTCCTGCGATGGGGCCTTTAAAGTTGTTTATATTTTTTATATAAAATTGGATCTTGGGGATGAATGAGAAAGGAAGGGCTGTGGTTTAAAAATGATGTGTTTGTGAATTGACAAGGGGTCGGGACTGCTGGTGTTGTGTGTCCACCTGACATAAACTAGACATACCAGAAGAAGGAGCCTCTGTTGAGGAAATGTCTCCTTGAGATTCAGCTTTGTAAGGCATTTTCTCAATTAATGATCAATGGGGAAGGACCCAGCCCCTTGTGGGTTCTAAAGGAAAGCTGGCTGAGCAAGCCAGTAAGCAGCACCCCGCCATAGCCTCTGCAGCAGCTCCTGCCTCCAGGATCCTGCCTTGTTTGAGTTCCTGTCCTGACTTCCTTCAATAATAAACAGCAAATGCCGGGCAGTGGCGCACGCCTTTAATCCCAGCACTCGGGAGGCAGAGGCAGGAGGATCTTTGTGAGTTCGAGGCCAGCCTGGTCTACAAGAGCTAGTTCCAGGGCAGGCACCAAAAAACTATAGAGAAACCCTGTCTCGAAAATAAATAAATAATAATAATAATAAAAAACAGCAAATAAACTTTTTCCTCCCCAACTTGTTTTTGGTCATGATATTTCATTACAACAATAGAAACCCTAAGACAGGTTGGTACCAGGAATGTGGGTCCGAGTACAAGACCGTTCTGTGTGTGAGACAGAGATGCCCAGGTCGAGATGCCAGTGGTTAATCAGGAGAGTTGCAGACCATCACTTCTACCCCAGACCCTCCAGTGGAGTAGGCATGCCGGAAGCCCCCACCTCCCTGATGCTGAGGTTACCAAGAGACGCCACACCCTGGCCTGTTGCTTTTGGGAGGGGGGGTGGATTTTTCAAGACAAGGTCACACTATGTTTGTAGCTCTGGCTGTCCTGGAAGTCAGAGATCCGGCTGCCCTCTGCCTCCCAAATGCTGGGATTAAGTGTGCGCCATTATGCACTTCCGCACTTCCTCTCTTTCCTTTTTATTCTTTTTTTTTTTATTTTTTCGAGACAGGGTTTCTCCGTAGCTTTTTGGTTCCTGTCCTGGAACTAGCTTTTCTAGACCAGGCTGGCCTTGAACTCACAGAGAGCCGCCTGCCTCTGTCTCCCGAGTGCTGGGATTAAAGGCGTGAGCCACCACCGCCCGGCTTTCTCTTTCCTTTTTAAAGGAAGTGCAGCGGAAGTGGCAGTGGCACCTCGCTCTGCTCACAACTACCCTTGAGATTGAGAACAGGTTGAGCCGAGGACATAGATAGAACCCACCCGTGCAAAGCAGTGAAACCCTATCTCTTAAAAAATTAGGTATTAGCACTCGGGAGGCAGAGGCAGGCGGATCTCTGTGAGTTCGAGACCAGCCTGGTCTACAAGAGCTAGTTCCAGGAGAGGCTCCAAAACCACAGAGAAACCCTGTCTCGAAAAACCAAAAAAAAAAAAAAAATTAGGTATTGCCGGGCGGTGGTGGCGCACGCCTTTAATCCCAGCACTTGGGAGGCAGAGGCAAGCGGATCTCTGTGAGTTCGAGACCAGCCTGGTCTACAGAGCTAGTTCCAGGACAGGCTCCAAAACCACAGAGAAACCCTGTCTCGAAAAACCAAAAAAAAAAAAAAAAAAAAAAAAAAAAGAAAAAATTAGGTATTGGTGCTGGAGAGATGACTCAGAGGCTAAGAGCAGTGGCTGCTCTTCCAGAGGTCCTGAGTTCAATTCCCAGCAACCACATGGTGGCTCATAATCATAATAAGAGGTGTATCATAATGAAATATGGTTCCCTCTTCTGGCCTGCACGGAAAAAATGCAGGCAGCACACTGTATACATAATAAGTAAATTGTAAAAAAAAAATAGGTATTCTGGGGTTGGTGGTCTGTTGTTTACTCTTTGCTTCTTTTGGGGGCCCCACATTCCAGCTCCTAAAGGGTCCAGGAATAAAAATAAAAACTATAAATTTGTAAGCCTGAAAGAAATAGGAACTAACAGTCATCAGCACTGTCAGAAGCAAGGGATTAACTTTTAACAATGGCTTTTGCCTTACAGTTTACCTCTGTCAACAGCCAGGGGATGACCCTCTGCCCCTTACACCGACAACTGCCTGGACCGAGGTTAACTTTTAAGAAGTTGTTCCTCTGTGACTTTAGCTTTACATTGTTTCTTATGTCCTTCCCTGCTATGGAAAACCGGTTGTGCCCAGAAGGTTGTAAAGTTCTTTACAGACACTATCAGCTGGGAAGGAGATCCTCAGGCCTCTGCAGACACCATCTTACCTGAAACCTTGTTATCAAAAACTTTAAATCTTAAAGTTTTATCTTGAAATTGGAAAAATTCCTTTGTCCATGTTTAATGTTTACTTATTACTATAAAAAAGAGGTCAGTGCCCCATTGCCACAGTTTTAGAAGCCTGAACTCTGGCTGTGGTCTCAGCTAGCTGATAAGTTTTTGTGCTCCGTGGTTTTTTTTTTTTTTTAATTAAGTTTGCTTCTGATTTTAAGGACATTTATGGTCTGTCCCCATCACTGCGTGACCTCAGACCCAACACTCCAAATAATCATACATAAACACCCTCTTATAAACGCCTGGCCTTAACTTGGCTTCTTTCTTTCTTTCTTTTCTGGATTTGTTTAGTTTTGATTATTCATTTTTTAAATATATTTTTATTGAGCTCTACAGTTTTCTCTGCTCCTGTCCCTGCCTTCCCCTCCCCTCCCAAGGTCCCCATGCTCCCAATTTACTCAGGAGATCTTGTCTTTTTAAACCCATGTAGATTAGATCTATGTAAGTCTCTCTTAGGGTCCTTGTTGTCTAAGTTCTCTGGGATTGTGGTTTGTAGGCTGGTTTTCTTTGCTTTATGTTTAAAAGTCACTTATGAGTGAGAACATGTGATAATTGTCTTTCCAGGTCTGGTTTACCTCACTCAAAATAATGTTTTCTAGCTCCATTCATTTGCCTGCAAAATTTAAAATGTTGTTATTTTTTCTGCTGTGTAGTACTCCATTGTGTAAATGTACCACATTTTCCTTATTCATTCTTCAGTTGAGGGGCATTTAGGTTGTTTCCAGGTTCTGGCTATGACAAACAAAGCTGCTATGAACATAATTGAGCACATGTCCTTGTGGCACGATTAAGCATCCTTTGGATATATATCCAAAAGTGGTATTACCGGGTATTACAGTTGGGCGGCGGTGGCACATATCTTTAATCCCAGCACTCAGGAGGCAGAGGCAGGCAGATCTCTGTGAGTTCAAGGCCAGCCTGATCTACAAGAGCCAGTTTCAGGACAGGCACCAAAACTACAGAGAAACCTGTCTGGAGGGGGATTGAACTTGGCTTCTTTCTAGCCACATTTTCTTAAATTATTCAATCTACCTTTTGCCTCTGGGCTTTTCTTTTTCTTGCTTCTGCATATCTTACTTTCACTCTTCCCTGGCTGACTGGATGGACGGCCCCTGGCATCCTCCTCTCCTCCTTTTCTTGATCCTCAATCTCTCCTCCCAGATTTCTCCTTCTATTTATTCTCTCTGCCTGCCAGCCCCACCTATCCTTTCTCCTGGCTATTGGCTGTTCAGCTCTTTCCTGGACAAATCAGGCAGCTTACAAAAGTTAGAACTCTGGTAAAAAGTGCCAAGGAAAAGGCACCCCACCCCTAGACCCCAGGACCAGACCACATATCTCTGAGATTGTCCAGAGTCAGACTGCAGAATCCCAAAAATCCCTGAGGTTCCTGACCAGGAAATCCCATCAATTCCTGGTTTTAATCCCAGAATCAGGCCACAAAACCCCACCAATTCCAAGCCATCCTGGAAAGCTTCACCCCTCCCCCAAGAAACCCTATATAAGCTCTGTATATATGCATGTATGTATGTATGTATATATGTATGTATGTTCAGTTTGCTGCTGCTTCTCATCCCAGAGGCAGCCACCCTCCTGCATTCTTCCTTCCCAATAAATCTCTTCAGTGAGGCTTGTTGTGTGGAGTGATACCCTGAGCGGAGCATCTTTGGCAGGGCTGGAGCTGGGCTGAGCTGAACTGTTAACACTTTCACTTGGGAGACTTTCCCCTAGCAGAGCAGACCTGTTACACTCCAGGGGACCTGAGCAGAGCTGTAACTTTCCTGGGGAAACTCCCCTGCCTGAGCGTTGCTGTTACACTTACAAGGGGGAAATTGTTCCCTGGAGCAGGGTTGTAAATTGCTATGCTTACAGTGACCTTGTGGCATTCCCTGGGTCCTGTCAGCCAGGATCTCTTTCCATCCAAGCTGCAACACCTACACATTGCATGGCAGTCAGGCGGCTGGACAGGTTGGAGGGCGTCCTTCCCGGGTAGCTCAGCTGCTCTTTGTTTCCTTAGGCAGTTCTACTGGTGGCTGCATCTACTAGTTTTTAGGTCTCACAGACAGCTCATTTATCTAGAAATGAGCTCAAACTGGATTATGGGATTTCTGGAGTTAGATAAGGCGACATTCCTCAGAAATTTGTGAAACCAGTCCTCACCTGCCAAAAAGAGTTATCTCCCCTACCCCCCACCCCCACCCTGGGCAGAAGGAGCCAATGGCTGCCTGCGTTTGCACATCAAAGCACATGCTGGGCTCCAGGCTCCCCCAGCATTACAGGTACCTAGTATACATTTCAAAGTGTAGGACAGCATCCTAGCCCTTCTCACCTCCCCAGGATTCCCTCCTCCCAGACACCTGTTTGTTCTCTTTCTGATGGCAGGGTCCCCCCCACTATACTCGCTATCTCTCTCTAGCTATACCTCCCACTTGCACACTCTCTCTTTCGCACACTACGCTCTATTCTCTAACTCATGCTGTCCCACTATCTCCACTATTTCCTCCCATTCCCCCACTTCCCTAATCCTGGCCACGTCCAGCCTTCTGGCCATGGTCAGTCAGTCTACCTTCTCCTGCTCTGGACTCTTCCAGATGCCCCTGACTGTTCTCTCTCTCATATCTACAATAAAAATCCTTACCCAGCCGGGCGGTGGTGGCGCACGCCTTTAATCCCAGTACTCGGGAGGCAGAGGTAGGTGAATCTCTGTGAGTTCGAGGCCAGCCTGGTCTACAAGAGTTCCAGGACAACCTCTAAAAGCTACAGAGAAACCCTGTCTCGGAAAAACAAACAAACAAACAGACAAAAATCCTTACCCATATCATGAAGAGGTCATGTCATCAATTTCCTTTTTGTTTATTTGTTTGTTTTTAGAGACCAGGTTTCTCTGTGAAGCCCTTGCTGTCCTGGAACTCATTTTGTAGACTAGGCTGGCCCTGGAAATACCTTTCACAAGTGCTGGGATTAAAGGCATGTGCCACCACCACCCACAATGTTGTCAGTTTCTTTATGATGCTCCCTTGAAAATGCCTGGTACTGAAAGGGAGCGAAGAAGGTTTAAATATAAGAGATTTTCTGGCTAGGCATGGTGGCACACAACTTTAATGCCATCACTCTGGATGACAGAGGGAAGTGAATCTCTGTGAGTTGGAGGCCAGCTTGATCTACATAGTGAGCTTTAGGACAGTCTGAACTGTGTAGAGACAGCCTGACTCAAAGAAAGAAAAAAAAAAGGAAAAGAAGGAAAGAAGAAAGAAATTTTTTTTTAAATTTATTTATTATGTGTACATATTCTGTCTGCGTGTATGCCTGCAGGCCAGAAGAGGGCACCAGACCTCATTACAGATGGTTGTAAGCCACCACATGGTTGATGGGAATTGAACTCAGGACCTTTGAAAGAGCAGGCAATGCTCTTAACCACTGAGCCATCTCTCCAGCCCAAGAAAGAAATTTTTGAGAGTGGAGAGCACAGAAAGTTTCGAGCTAAGAAGTGTTGTGTTGGGATTATTTGATTGTACAACCACAGAAGTTGTTATAATCTGCAAGTCTGGAAGCCAGTGTGCCATCTTTGACCACTGAGCTGTACTGAGTGTTTGGTTGGAACTTCTGACTTGCTCCTGCAGCTCCTGCACAGCCTAGGAAGCCCCATTCCTGTCTCTCCAAACCCTGCCTGCTCAGAGAATCTCTGAACAAAGAGAAGGCACCAAAAAAACCCAGTTCCACAGCTTCTCCCCTGAAGGTGCCAGCAGCCCAAATCCCCACCAACAAGCTATATAATCCCTCTGCTTTAGTTTGGGCGTGTGGCTTCTCCAGCCTTGATTTCTGGGACTGAAGAGGCCTCCTGGGAGTTGCTTTGCTAAAGTAAATCTGTTGTTATAATTTTCCAATTCAGCTTGGTCTGACTGCACCGGTGGAGAACCGTGTCATAGGATCCAGAAAACCTGTTACTGAAGCCAAGCCGTTTGCAGTAAGACAGTCAAGCTTTCAAGAAATCTCAGTCCGAGGCGGGAAAGAGATTAAGAGCCTATGGAGCTCAGGCTCCCGCAGGCAAGCAGGAGGGACAGGGCAAGCTCCAGGAGAGAGCTGAGAGATATGTGGGGAGGGAGCCAGGGCAAGGCACGGAGGTAGGACAGACTTCAGGAAAGCGGGGAAAGAAAAGAGCAAGTGTCTGATGGCAAGAAATTTCAATTCAGGGTGTCCCCAAACCAAGTGGATGAGGAAACTCGTCAGAGTAAAATGTCCCAAATCACAAAGAAGAGGCTCCCCTCCCATGAGGTGGGTGTTCAGAAGGATGAGAAGCTGCCTGACTCACAGCATGGCTTTTGTAGCAGTAGTAGGCTTCAGGAACTCAAGGAGCAGAGCCAGCTACGCCGAGGTGCTACCTGAATAGATCAGGGAGGTGGAAGGAAGAAGCGCTGAGGAGGTGGACGCTCAAGTTTGGAGCTGGATATGGTAGGTGGCAGAAGCCAGCAGAAACAAAGGATCTGTGCCTTAGGAGGGTCAGATCAGCAGCCTTGTTCAGTTAGGAGAGGCTGTGTGACTGGCTAAGACAGTTCAAAGGTTCGTCCATCCACCTTGTATTCTTGCTGAGGCCATTTCAAGTTTAACTAGAATTTGATCTTCTTGACAGAGACTCCCATGGAAAATTACCCCACTCGATCCTAGGAACCCGAGGTCAGGATGGCCTAGCTAACTTATTCTAGCTTCTGTTTAACTGCCTGTTTTGGGGAGCCCCCTCCAGCTAACCTGCTTATCTTAGCTTCTGTTAAACTGCTTGCTTCTACAGCAGCTTGCTATGGAAATAAGACTGTGTGAAGATCTGTTGCTCAAATTAGTTTAATAAAAAGTTGATTGGCCAGTAGCCAGGCAGGAGTTATAGATGAGACAACCAAACAAGAAGAATGCTGGGAGGAAGAAGGGAGAAGTCAGGGGGTGACGCCAGCCAGCCACCGAGGAAGCAGAGCATGTAGCAAATGAGGTAACAAGCATGAGTCACATGGCAAAGCACAGACAAGAAATATGGGTTAATTTAAATGCAAGAGTTAGCTAGTAACAAGCCTGCGCTATCGGCTGAGCTTTTATAATTTATATTAAATTTCCATGTTGGTTATTTGGGAATTGGTAGGTGGGAAAGAAATCTGCTGAAGTCCAGCTCCAGCGCTGTTCTTGTACCAGGACAGTTGTGTAAAGTCGGCGGCGAAGAATGAAGAGTCCGACCTCAGTTGTCTTTCAAACTGATGGCCCCAACTGGCTCAGGCTGTCTCTATTTATACAAGTTCTGATGCATTCAAGCATGAGCAGTTTCAAATCTTTTTTTTTTTTTTTTTTGGTTTTGGTTTTTCAAGACAGGGTTTCTCTGTGGCTTTGGAATCTGTCCTGGAACTAGCTCTTGTAGACCAGGCTGGCCTCGAACTCACAGAGATCCACCTGTCTCTGCCTCCCGAGTGCTGGGGTTAAAGGCCTGTGCCACCACTGCCTGGCTCAAATCATTTCTCTTTAATCATTTCCAAAAATCATTAACACTTTGGTTTCCCTTTTTCTTTCACACCCTTGACGTCATGGACCTTTACCCCATATCATTATAATGCAAGCCAAATGTTTATATCTAGCTAGGTGCATCTTATGCATACTGTGCCCTAGCTGGCCACAAACATGCGGTTACAAAGTAAGAGATTTAAACCCTGTGATTAGTTCTTAACAATATAAAACCAGATGAGAGTATTGTCATGGTGCCTTGGATATCCTTCTCGGTTGTATACCAGTTTCTAAGAGATCTGCATGACCTTTTTGTCATATGGGCTACAGTTGTAACCCTCTTCTTTATAAGTTCTCAAAATAGCAACGATTAACACCTAACTCTTTAGTTGTTGGTGTTATGATTCCGTCTCTGGCATTTTCCAACGGGTGCCGGCTGCTGATGGCCACCAGTGGCACAGTAGCGGAACACACACTGGCCGCCCACCCCAGACTCTGGGCACAGTCCCCGGAGCTGCCTGCGGTGAACTGTAGACACCCCGGATCTGTGCGCGCACTGAGGAGGGCCGCCTTGCATTTCCTTCCCTGATCCCTGCCCTCCCTAGTAAACACCTAGGTGGGTTTGCTGAGCTCTGCAGCTTACCTCTCATGGCCGTAGAATCAACAGTATTCTTCCTGGCAGCTTCTGTGTGTACTTTTCTTTTAAGGGAACTGGGATTTTTAGATGCCTTTATTGATGTATTAGAAAAATATCTGAGTGCGCATGTCCTGGCGCCAGGGAAATGTCTGACCTTTCATGTCCTATATCTTTTCCTTATGTGTGCCTATAAGTTTTTTTTTTTTTTTTTTTTTTTTTTTTTTTTGGTTTTTTCGAGACAGGGTTTCTCTGTGGTTTTGGAGCCTGTCCTGGAACTAGCTCTTGTAGACCAGGCTGGTCTCGAACTCACAGAGATCCGCCTGCCTCTGCCTCCCAAGTGCTGGGATTAAAGGCGTGCGCCACCACCGCCCGGCTTGCCTATAAGTTTTTAATGTCATCTTTTAAGAAGCCATTTTCCAAGTTCTTAAGTTCTTTGTGGCATATTATCTCCTTTTGGAATTTAATAAGCAATAATAATTAACCTTACCGAGTTCCTCCTGCTTACTCAGGATGGCCACAAAGGCAGCCAGGGGTGACCTGAGAAACTGGTTTCTGTAAGAGTCCAGAGAAATTTAATTTTTCTGTGGGGGATTTTGTTCCCAATAAACACAGGCACAATCGTGACCAATAAAGCAAAACTAAGAATTACCATAAGAATAAGCATGGGAAAGAACAAAGGCCTGAAGTCCGTGAGTTCTCTGGGATTAGTGCAAGGGTTTGCAGTACTGTTTCCATGGGCCTTGCCAAACGGATGGGTTTCTCCAGAGGGCCTTGCTGTCTAAAAAGCTCCATTTGCAAAATATTTATGCACCATTCCCAGCATGGTTTCTGCCTGAAACATCCACCTATAGTAGCTGAGATGCCAGGATATGGATTCTGGCTTCAAAATCCCTGTCCTCTGGGTACTTGGGAATATATGTGGTCCCCAAATACTTGGGTGTAGTCTCAGCTTGCTAGAATAATTGTTAGCTCCTCTAGGCACACAAGTAGAAGGCCCCCCAGGACCTCCAACTGCTGGGTTCCATCCACATAACACTCACTGTCCTAACAGCTGGACCCTGCCCCCACCCTACAGAGTAAAAAGCCCAAGCCCTGGACTTATAATCCCACCAATTGCCACCCTGGAAAGCTTCACCGTGAAGAGTTCCACTCCCCCCATGAGAAACCCTATATAAGCCCTGCCTTCTGTTCAGCTCTGCTGTTTCTCACCCAAGCAGAGGCAGCCACCCTCCTGGTTTTCTCCCTCCCAATAAATCTCCTATTAAGGTTTGTTGTGCAGTGTGACTTTGTGGTGTTCCTTGGCTCCTGACTGACAGGAGAACTTTCCATCTGAGCTGTAACTCATGCAATAAAGATGTTCACTTGCCTATAAACTGTGTCTGAGTGGTCACCTTTGTGGGCTCCCTGTAACAGCTGGGTTTGTTTGGAAAGGGGTCTATTGCGCCCTTTCCTGGTATTCAGCACCAAATGTATGTGAGGGGGTGTGGTAAAAAATTTGCTGGCAATCACTCCATGATGAGGCATCTGGAAGAGTCCAGAGCAGAGGGAGAAAGAAGTAGATTGAGCAGGGCCAGCAGACTGAACCTGGCCAGGAATAGGAAGTGGGGGATGGGAGAGAATAGTGGAGACAGTGGGACAGCAAGAGATAGAATAGGGAGTGAAAGAGAGAGAGGGACAGTGTTGTAGAATATTATTTTATGATGTGTTACATTTGTTTATGCTGTGGAACATTTGTTTAAACGATGCAAAGATGTGTTGCATTCTTTTTGTTGTTGTTGTTGTTTTTCAAGACAGCTTTGGAGCCTGTCCTGGAACTACCTCTTTTAGACCAGGCTGGCCTTGAACTCACAGAGATCCACCTGCCTCTGCCTCCCAAGTGCTGGGATTAAAGGTGTGCACCACCACCACTGCCTGGCTGTGTTGCATTCTTTTATGTTATATATATTTTTAAACTGTGAAGCTGTGATTCTTTGTCTGTCTGAAACACCTGATGGTCTAATAAAGAGCTGAACAGCCAATAGTGAGGCAGAAGAAATAATAGGCGGGGCTGGGGGGAAGAGAGTATAAAAAGATGGAGAAGTGTGGAAGAGAGAAAAGAGCAAGATAGAGGGCTGGAGAGATGGCTCAGAGGTTAAGAGCATTGCCTGCTCTTCCAAAGGTCCTGAGTTCAATTCCCAGCAACCACATGGTGGCTCACAACCATCTGTAATGGGGTCTGGTGCCCTCTTCTGGCCTTTGAGCATAGACACAGACAGAATATTGTATACATAATAAATAAATAAATAAATAAATAAAAACAAGAAAAAAAAGAGCAAGATAGAACAGGGAGAGGAGGATATCAGGGGCCAGCCACCCAGCTACACAGCAAGCAATGGAGAAAGAAGTAAAGAAAGTTATACAGAAATAGAGAAAGATAAAAGCCCAGAGGCAAAAGATAGATGGGATAATTTAAGACAGGAAAAGCTGGCTAGAAACAAATTAAGCTAAGGCTGGGCGCTTATAAGAAATAATAAGATTCCATGTGTGACGAATTTGGGAACTGAGTGGTGTCCCCCCCCCCAAAAAAAAAAGCCAAAAGAGTAAAATAACAACTACATTTTGGCACCCAATGTGGGGCTAGAGTAAAAGAAAATCAACGAGAGAGAGAGAAAGAGAGAGAGAGAGAGAGAGAGAGAGAGAGAATAGTGTTCTGTGGGAAACCCCCGCGCTATCATAAAGAGAACAAACAGGTGTCTGGGAGGAGGGAATCCTGGGGAGGTGAGAAGGGCTAGGATGCTGTCCTACACTTTGAAATGTATACTAGGTACTTGTGCTGTGGAGGGAGCCTGGAGCCCAGCATGTGCTTTGATGTGCAAACGCAGGTAGCCATTGGCTCCTTCTGCCCAGAGTGTGGGAAATAAATCCTTTTGGCAGGTGGGGGACTGGTTTTACAAGTTTCTAAGGAGTGTCGCTTTATCTAACCCCAGAAATCACACACACACACACACACACACACACACACACACACACACACAGTTTTCTGCTATTTGGAGAATTGGAGCTCCCTTTGGACCAGACACCAGGCAGCTGTGCTGGTTTGAGAATGACTCTGGACCATCTTTATTGCGTATGCACTCTATTTGGAGGGGTACGGGATAGCGAACAGCTTCACCTTGGAGCTCCTTTATTAAGTTGGGCTATGCTAGTCAGTGTGCCCCAAGTTCTTATGCCAGTCCTGGATGGCAGGCACACACTGCTCCACCCAGGGTGTTATAAGGAGCTACACATCAAACCCTGGTTCTTGGGTATGCATGGCAAGCACTTTATTTAATGAAACATCTTCCGAGCTTTTTTGAATCCATTTTAAATGTTAAGATTAATGTTTGTTGATCAGGGCTCAGTTACCCTAGTGATTTAACATACCTTTAATTCCTCAGTGTAGCTAATCCAGGTATGTACGCTATACAACTTCGTTCCATGCCCCACGTGAACTACGCAGATATGCCACAGTGACCATGCCCAGCCACACAGTTTGTCTCTCCCTTCTTCCCTCCACTGATGTCCATGGGGCTGGCATCCGGTGTGCTATTCCAGGGACCTGTGAGGCACACAGTCTGTATTTCAGTGGCTCTAAGCCCTGGGTGCTCACTATTTATCTCAGGTACTAAACTTCAACCGCTCTGCTCCACAGCCTGTGACATTTTCATCCAGGGCAAACCTGAATTCAAGGGCAAGCCGTGGCTCAGGTTTTCCTCCCCTTGGCTTTCACAGTCCCTGCAGAAAACTGCGGGCAATCTGATAGCCAGAGGAAATGCCTTTAGGTGCCCTTCTTGGGGAAGTATGTTCAGGAGATAACTCTGAGCCCTTACTCTCCAAAGTTCTAGATAAGGACCCATCCTCCTACTACCCCCTCCCAAACATACCAAACCACAGAGAGCAGAAAGGATACAGACACTGCCTCAGGGGCTGTGAGGGTGAATTTAGGACTCACTGAGGGGGCTTGGCCCTTGTGAGAAGCCCCATCTTCTGTGGAAAAACTTGACAGAGTGTTGTGGAATATTACTTTAAGATGTGTTACATTTGTTTGTGCTGTGGAACATGTGTTTAGTGACACAAAGATGTGCTGCATTCTTTCATGTTGCATTTGTTTACGCTGTGAAGCTGGGTTACTGTGCCTGTCTGAAACACCTGATTGGTCTAATAAGGAGCTGAATACACAATAATGAGGCAGGAGAAGGAATAGGCAGGGCTGGCAGGCAGAGAGAATAAATAGAAGAGAACTCTGGGAGGAGAGATAGAGGATCGAGAAAAGGAGGAGAGGAGGACACCAGGAGCCGGCCACCCAGCCATCCAGTCACCCAGTCAGCCAGGGAGTCAGAGTGGAAGTAAGATATTCAGAAGGAAGAAAAGGAAACGCCCAGAGGCAAAAGGTAGATTGAATAATTTAAGAAGAGCTGGCTAGAAAGAAGCCAAGTTAAGGCCTGGCATTTATAAGAAAGGTGTTCGCGTGTTGATTATTTGGGAGTGTTGGATCCAGGTTTGCGCAATGATGGGGACAGATCACCAAAGTCTATAAAATCAGAAGCAAACTTTATTCCAGAAAAAAAAAATCACCACAGAGCACAAAAAAGCTTATCACCTAGCTGAGACTACAGCCAGAGTTCGGCCATGGGGCAGGTTCTGACCTCCTTTTTATAGCAATAAGTAAACATTAAACATAGACTCCAGGGGTCAGCCACCCAGCTACACAGCAAGCCATGGAGAAAGAAACAAGGAAATGTATACAGAAATGAGAAAGATAAAAGCCCAGAGGCAAAAGATAGATGGCTAGGGGCTGGAGAGATGGCTCAGAGGTTAAGAGAACTGGTTGCTCTTCCAGAGGTCCTGAGTTCAATTCCCAGCAACCACATGATGGCTCACAACCATCTGTAATGAGATCTGGTGCCTTCTCCTGGCCTGCAAGCAAACATCCAGACAGAATGCTGTATACATAATAAATAAATAAATATTTAAAAAAAAAGAAACGCTGGCTAGGGGCTGGAGAGATGGCTCAGTGAATAAGAATATCAGCTGCTCTTCCAGAGGACCCAGGTTCAATTCCCAGCACCCACATGGCAGCTCACAACTGCCTGTAATTCCAGTTCCAGGGTACCTGACACCCTCACACCAAACACATAACAATAATATGAAATAAATTTAAAAAGAGAAACGCCGGCTAGAAACAAGCCAAGCTAAGGCCGGGCATTCTTTTTTTTTTATTTAAATTTATTTATTTATTAAGGATTTCTGCCTCGTCCCCACAACCGCTTCCCATTTCCCTCCCCTTCCCCCGATCAAGTCCCCCTCCCTCATCTGCTCGAAGAGCAATCAGGGTTCCCTGACCTGTGGGAAGCCCAAGGACTGCCCACCTCTATCAAGGCCGGGCATTCTTAAGTAAGAATAAGCCTCTGTGCATCTTTTTGGGGACTGGATGGTGGCCTCCCCACAAGAGTCAAAGAGTGAAAATCAATTACAAGAGGGAATGGGGCTCAGCAGTGTCACCTTCAACTTGGTTCTGGCTGCAGCTGGAAGGCAGTCCCCACTGCGTGGAGCACCAGAGTCCCTGACTCTGCCGGGCTAGCCACACCTCTGGGGAGGAGGCACACCAGGCTCTTTTCCTGTGCTGGCAGCAGTGACCTTTCCACCTTCCTCATGGCCAGCTGCTGGCAAAGCCCAGTGATGCCCCAGCTGGTGATGGAGCAGTGTTCCTTAGGCTCAGCCTCACACACAGCATGGGAGACCCACAGTCTTCCCTGAAGGTACGCTGGAGTGGGAGTGGGGACTGCCTCCTGTTTCTTCTATTTGTCCAGATTATTAACTAGCCCCTGTCTCTGTTTGACCCTCCACTGCCTGTCCCCAGCCCATCTGCTGGACTTTGGGACTGTGTATTTTTCCTTTTTTAAAAGACGTTTCTTGACCGGGCGGTGGTGGTGCATGCCTTTAATCCCAGCACTTGGGAGGCAGAGGCAGGCGGATCTCTGTAAGTTTGAGACCAGCCTGGTCTACAAGAGCTAGTTCCAGGACAGGCTCCACAACCACAGACAAACCCTGTCTCAAAAAAGCAAAAAAAAAAAAAAAAAAAAAGACATTTTCTGTACAGCCTTGGCTGTCCTTGAATGTAGTTGGGCTCTTCTTTTGGGCTGCCAGCTCCAAAAAGTGACGCAGAGACTTATTATTAGTTATGAAAGCTCAGTCTACGGCTTAGGCTTGTCCCACTAGCTCTTAGAATTTATATTAATGAATTTTTCCTCATCTTTGTTGCCACGTGACTCGTGGCTTTTATCTCTCCCCTGCACGTCTTGTTCTCCCTGCATCAGGCTGAAGACTCCTCCTTTCTTCTTCCCAGAACGCTGTGTCCATAAGTCCCACCTAACCGCTTCTTGCCTAGCTAATGGCCGTTCAGCTCTTTATTAAACCAACCACAGTGATACATCGTCACAGTGTAAAGGGATATTCCAGAGCACTGGAATATTGCTCTGTAGACCAGCCTGGCCTTGAACTCACAGAGATCCACCTGCCTCTGCCTCCAGAGTGCTGGGACTAAAGGCGTGCGCCACAACACTGTACAGCAGGACTGTGTTCTTTTGCCCTAGAATTCCTGTTTGGTTATGTTTCAAACTTAGTTGTGTTTCCTTGCTTGTTTAAGACAGGGTCTCCTGTTATCTTAGGCCGGCCTTGATTGTCCTTCTTCAGCCTTCTGAGTGCTGGGAGTGTAACAACTACACCGAGTCCTTTCTCATGTTGTCTCATCTTAGGTTTACCATTTCTTGATGTTTTCCCCTTTCTCTCCCTTTTACAAATCTCTTGGCACAGTCCCTTGAAAGCCAGCCCTCTCTTGCTTCCTGTGGGGTCCTGTTCCTGGTATGTCTAGTTCCTCGGCACACTGCTCATTGCCCAGGACAATTACCTCTTAAACCCCAGGTCTCAGATGACCCTGTTGCCTGCAGGGTCATGGGGGCTGCTTTGGCTCATGTTTGGAAGTGGAACTGTTCTAGGACCATCACTAATATGCCTGCTATTTCACTTTTTCTTTTTCTTGTTTAAAATTTTTTAATTGATTTTTATTGAGCTCTATATTTTTCTCTGCTCCCTTCCCTGCCTCTCCCCTCCCCCCTTCAGCCCTCCCCCAAAGTCCCCACGTTCCCAATTTACTCAGAAGGTCTTGTCTTTTTCTACTTCCCATGTAGATTAGATCTATGTAAGTCTCTCTTAGTGTCCTCATTGTTGTCTAAATTCTCTGGGGTTGTGGTTTGTGGGTTGTTTTCCTTTGCTTTATGTTTAAAAATCACCTATGAGTGAGTACATGTGATAATTGTCTTTCTGTGTCTGGGTTACCTCACTCAAAATAATGTTTTCTAGCTCCACCCATTTTCCTGTAAAATTCAAGCTGTCATTATTCTTTTCTGCTGTGTAGTACTCCATTGTGTAAATATACCACATTTTCCTTATCCATTCTTCAACTGAGGGGCATTTAGGTTGTTTCCAGGTTCTGGTTATGACAAACAAAGCTGCTATGAACATAGTTGAGCACATGTCCTTGTGGCACAATTGAGCATCCTTTGGATATATACCCAAAAGTGGTATGACTGGGACTTGAGGAAGGTTGTTTCCCAATTTTCTGAGAAATTGCCACACTGACATCCAAAGGGGTTGTACCAGCTTGCATTCCCACCAGCAATGCAGAAGTGTTCCCTTTCCCCCACAACCTCTCTAGCATAAGTTGTCGTCAGTGTTTTTGATCTTGGCCATTCTCACAGGTGTAAGATGGAATCTCAGAGTTGTTTTGATTTGCATTTCTCTGATGACTAAAAATGTTGAACATTTCTTTAAGTGTCTTTCAGCCATTTTAGATTCCTCTGTTGAGAATTCTCTGTTTAGGTCTGTACTCCATTTTTTTTTATTGGATTATGTGTTCTTTGGTGACCAATTTCTTGAGTTCTTTGTATATTTTGGACATCAGACCTCTGTCTGATGTGGGGTTAGTGAAGATCTTTTCCCATTCTTTAGGCTGTCGTTTTGTCTTGTTGACCGAGTTCTTTGCTTTACAGAAGCTTTTCATTTTCAGGAGGTCCCATTTATTAATTGTTTCTCTCAGTGTCTGTGCTGCTGGGGTTCTATTTAGGAAGTGGTTCCCTATGCCAATGCACTCAAGTGTATTTCTCACTTTTTCTTCTATAAGGTTCAGTGTGGCTGGCTTTATGTTAAGGTCTTTGATCCATTTGGACTTGAGTTTTGTGCATGGTGATAGATATGGGTCTGTTTTCATTCCTTTACATGATGATATCCAGTTATGCCAGCACCACTTGTTAAATATGCTTTCTTTTTTCCATTTGATATTTTTTGCTTCTTTGTCAAAAATCAGGCGTTCGAAGATGTGTGGATTGATATCAGGGTTTTCTATCCAGTTCTATTAGTCCTCCTGTTTGTTCTTATGCCAATACCAGGCTGTCTTCAGTACTGTAGCTGTATAGTAGAGTTTGAAGTCAGGGATTGTGATGCTTCCAGAAGTTCTTTTATTGTACAGGATTGTTTTGGTTATCCTGGGGCTTTTGCTTTCCCATATGAAGTTGAGTACCGTTCTTTCGAGGTCTTTGAAGAATTTTGCTGGGATTTTCATGGGCATTGCATTGAATTTGTAGATTGCTTTTGGTAAGATTGCCATTTTTACTATGTTAATCCTGCCTACCCAAGAGCATGGGACATCTTGCCACTTTCTGATGTCTTCTTCAATTTCTTTCTTCAAAGATTTAAAGTTCTTGTCATACAAATCTTCCACTTGTTTGGCCAGAGTTACTCCGAGATATTTTATGCTATTTGTGGCTATTGTGAAGGGTACTGATTCTCTGACTTCTTCCCTAGGCCTTTTATCATTTGTGTACAGGAGGGCTACTGATTTTTTTTGAGTTAATCTTGTATCCTGCTACATTACTGAAAGTGTTTATGAGTTGTAGAAGTTCCTTGGTAGAATTTTTGGGATCACTTATGTAACTATCATATCATCAGCAAACAGTGAGTTTTATATTTTTTTTTTTTTAAAATGCTACAAGATCCCCGGCAGCAGTAGGCAGCAGAAATGCTGTAGGTCTCAAATGGTGGTAGTGGGCCATGTGGTGGCAAGCTCTGAGAGCTGCCAGCCCCAGGCAGAGACGGCTGCTGGTCCCCAAGCAGTGGCTGGTCCCAGGCAGGGAAACACATGGTGGGTGGGCAGGAGACAGAGACATGGATAGACACGACTTGCAGAATGAGGTTGGATATTTATTTAGGGGGTTATAAAGGGGGAAGGGAGAAGGGGGCAGAGAGAGAGAGAAGAGAAGAGACAGAGAAGGGGGGAAGCAGAGAAGTGGGGAGAGAGGCAGAAGCGAAGAGGAAGATGGAAAAGAGAGCGAGCTCAGGCTGGAAGCTGAAGATCAACCTGCCTCAGTGGATGGGGGAGGGAGTGGGCATGGCTCGTCTCTTAAAAAGACAGAAAACCGGGCTGGAGAGATGGCTCAGTGGTTAAGAGCATTGCCTGCTCTTCCGAAGGTCCTGGGTTCAATTCCCAGCGGCCACATGGTGGCTCACAACCATCTGTAATAGGGTCTGGTGCCCTCTTCTGGCCTGCGGGCATACAAACAGACAGAGTATTGTATACATAATAAATAAATATTTAAAAAAAAAAAAAAGACAGAAAACCATAACAGTGAGAGTTTGACTTCTTCTTTTCCAATTTGTATCCCCTTCATCTCCCTTTGGTGTCTTATTGCTCTAGCTAGGACCTCAAGAACTATATTGAATAGATATGGAGAGAGTGGACAACCTGTCTTGTTCCTGATTTCAGTGGGATCGCTGTGAGTTTCTCTCCATTTAGTTTGATGTTGGCTGTTGACTTGCTGTATATTGCCTTAATTATATTTAGGTATGTTCATTGTATCCCTGCTCTCTCCAAGACCTTTATTGTATGTGGCATATTAACCAGGCTAGCTTAATATGAAACAGCAAATTTTAATGAAGGAATAGCTTACAACACCAGGGATCCAGCGATGGGCAGGAAATACAAAAAAAAGGACCAGCAGGGTTCACACCTGCCAGATTTATACGTAAACATTAGCCCGAGGCGAACATGCCCCCCATTGGGCTGGGCTTACCCTTCACTTTATCATGAAGGGATGTTGTATTTTGTCAAAAGCTTTTTCGGGCTGAATCGCCGCCAGGTCTGCTCCGGCTGCACACCGCCCGCAGCCCCGCCTCCCACGTCCTTCTCCTCCTCCTCCTCCTCCACCTCCTCCGCCAACGCCGCAGCCGCCACCATGGGAGTGCAGGTGGAGACCATTTCTCCTGGAGGCGGGCGCACCTTCCCAAAGCGCGGCCAGACCTGCGTGGTGCACTACACGGGGATGCTTGAAGATGGAAAGAAATTTGATTCCTCTCGGGACAGAAACAAGCCTTTTAAGTTTATGCTAGGGAATCAGGAGGTGATCCGAGGCTGGGAAGAAGGGGTAGCCCAGATGAGTGTGGGTCAGAGAGACAAACTGACAATCTCCCCAGATTATGCCTATGGAGCCACTGGGCACCCAGGCATCATCCCACCACATGCCACTCTGGTCTTCGATGTGGAGCTTCTAAAACTGGAATGACAGAAGTGGCCTCCTCCCTTAGCTCCTTGCACATGGATCTGCCATGGAGGGATCTGGTACCTCCAGACGGGTGCACATGAATCCATGTGGAGCTTTTCCTGATGCCCACCACTCTTTGTATAGACACCTACCCGACTGAATGTGTTCCGTCACTCGGCTTTGCTTCGGACACCTCCATGTCCTCTTCCTTCTCTGTATGTGTGTTGACCTAAACTATATGTCATAAACCTCAAGTTATTTTGTTTTGGGGTGAAGATTCAATTTAAGTCTTTCAGATCTAGGTTTCCAATGAAGTATATTGTCAAGTATTAACAGCACAAGCGATGGGTTAACTTTAGAATAGGAATTGGTGTTGGGGGTGGGATTTGCAAGAATTTTTATTTTATTTTATTTTAATTTTTTGGATGAAAAATTTATCTATTATATATTAAGACATTCTTGCTGCTGTGCTGCAAAGCCATAGCAGATTCGAGATGCTGTTGAGGGCTGGATTTTTCTCCAGTGTGGGAAGTCCTGTTAAATTGAAAGCCCTACCCAAACTGAAGTGGGAAGGGAGGGAGCGAGCCTTTGACAGCCCTCCCACCTTCTGAAACTGTCTGCCTTGTAAAGCAGGTCCCTTTACTGCTGTGTTAGACACTACAGTCCCTGTCCCTGGGTCGACAGGGACCTTTGAAGCCTTCTTTGTGACCTGGCTTAATTTGTTTTTCATCCTATGGTTTTTCTAATGGATTTTCAGGACTTTTGTAATCTTGTAACTATCCAAGCTCCACTTCCTAAATTTTAAGAACTTTAATGGAAAGTTTAAATTGAAGGTGCTGTTTGTAGACTCACCACCCGATGGACGCCCAGTCGTCACTACAAATCCTTGAGTGTTCTCTAAGAAGATGATGCTGGTCATCACAGCTTCAGCATCTCCTGGGTTCTGATGCTTGGCTCTCTCTGCTAATCTTGGCTTTCTGGCTTTTCCTCCCTCAGTTCCTTCTCACCCTCTGCTGTCCTGTGTAGTGATTTGGTGAGAGAAAGTACGCTTTTGTCCCTTGCCCTCTGCACCACAAATGCGTTTCAAGTTTTATTATTGCAATAAAAGTGCTTTATGCTGGCTTTTCTCAAAAAAAAAAAAGCTTTTTCGGCAGCTAATGAGATGATCATGTGGTTTTTTATTTTTCAGCTTGTTTATATGGTGAATTACGTTGACAGATTTCATATGTTGAACCATCCCTGCATCTCTGGGATGAAGCTGACTTGGTCATGGTGGATGATGGTTCTGATGTGTTCTTGGATTCGATTTGCCAGTATTTTTTTTAGTATTTTTATATCAATGTTCATGAGTGAAACTGGTCTGTAATTCTCTTTCTGTGGTTTGGGTATCAGGGTAATTGTAGCCTCATAAAAAGAGTTTGGCAGGGGCTGGAGAGATGGCTCAGTGGTTAAGAGCATTGCCTGCTCTTCCAAAGGTCCTGAGTTCAATTCCCAGCAACCACATGGTGGCTCACAACCATCTGTAAAGAGGTCTGGCGCCCTCTTCTGGCCTTCAGGCATACAGACAGAATATTGTATACATAATAAATAAATAATTTAAAAAAAACATTAAAAAAAAGAGTTTGGCAATGTTCCTTCTGTTTCTATTGTGTGGAATAATTTGAGAAGTATTGGTATTAGTTCCTCTTTGAAAGTCTTGTAGAATTTTGAGCAGAAACCATCTGGACCTGGGCTTTTTTTGGTTGGGAGACTTTTGATGACTGTTTCTATTTCTTCAGAAGTTATAGGTCTATTTAACTTGCTTATCTGGTCTTGATTTAATTTTGGTAAGTATTTCACTTTTTCTTGACCACTCCGTGGTCATGATTTGGTCACAGCTACAAACCAAATGGGTGCTTGCCATGAAACCACCAGAGGTATGTTTCCCCTTCTTTGGCCCCAACATCAAAAAGACACGCCTCTGGGCATGTCAGTGTGGGTGGGAAGAGGCTGCATTTACTCTTTATGCCCCCAATTCCGTTCAGTGCAGGGAGTGACAGTGGAGACACCAGACACCTGGGATTTGCCACAGGGATTTTTAGGTCAGAAGTCCCCACCCTAGCTCTCATTTCCCTTCCCTGCCCTATTGTCTGCCAGGAGCCAATGCATGAGTCCCTGTCCCCTACTCTACCCTACCCGTTTTAGCCTCAACCTGAAAAAAAATTGTTTTTTGAGACAGGTGTTCACCATGTAGCCCTGACCTGGACCTCTCTATGCCAGACAGGAGATAGCAATCTCCCTGTCTCTGCCTCCTAAGTGTGGGAATTAAAGGTATGTACCACTAAACCCTTGTCAAATCTTTAAAAAAAATTTTAAATTGTGTTTAGGATTATTTTATGTATTTAGGTGTTTTGCCTGCATGTACATTTGTAAACTATGTGCAGGTTGGTGCCCACAGGGGCCAGAAGAAGACATTGGATCCCCTAGAACTGGAGTCACAGACGGGTGTGAGCTGCCATGTGGATGCTGGGAATTGAACCTGGGTCCTCTGGAAGAGCTACAAATGCTCTTAACAACTGAGCCATCTGTCCAGCTCCCAATTCCTGCCAAATCTCGATTCCAGGTAATTCCCACAGACATACCAGGATCCTTTGGGAAAGCTGATTCGGAGAGGTTGTGGGACAAGATCCAGAGACAGAGCTGGAGCAAGGTGGTGTGTGTGTGTGCGCACGTGTGAGCGTGTGTGTGAGAGCTTATGCATGTGCACATGCAAGCGTGAGTGGGCACCTGAACAGTATGTTCAAAGTCTAGGGTCACAGTCCCTGACAGAGCCCAAAGCAAGTATGCAGCAGTTGGTCTGGCTTCGCGAAGGTCTCCAGAGCAGATGCCCCAAATCCTACCCGGCCGTGAGAGGTAGAAGCCTTTCTGAGTGAGGAAGGCTGCTAGGCTTTACTTTTCAGGCAGGACCCATTTCCAGAGCTCCCTGGGGTACCTTAGGCAGCATGCTTCCCAGATTCACACACCACATCCTGCAGCCAGACAGGCACAGCCAATGGGGCAGCTTCCTGAATGTCACTACACCTGTATCTCTTCGCTCCCAGGACACCACACTACGGTTACCTCTCTCTAAGTAGGTGGCCCCCACCCACATTCAGTCCCTAGAGATTCCAAGACAGTCCTGCATGCCCTAGATACTGGTAAACATCCTGACGGCCAAACTGTCTCTGCTACAAATCCCACCACCCCCAACCTCCAGGCCTCGAGAGCTACCAGACACAACTGTCAGCTTACTCCATAAAATGTAAGGGGATCTGGGCATAGGGGTATAGGCCTTTATCATGTACTTGGAGAGGCAGAGGCGGGCAGAAGTTCCAGGCCAGTCTCACTACATAGTGAGACTCTGTCCGAAAACAAATGAAAAAGATGAGGGGAGTTGAAAAAGATAGAGGCCACTGATGCTATGGGATATTTATGACCGCCAAACTACTATACTTTGGCCTTGGCCCTCAGTGTGGCAGAATGCAGATTAACAGAAGCAGGTTAATGTAAGTTATGAGCTATGAAGGTCTCTGAGGATACTGCCTCAGCTGATGACTGCAACGGTCATGGAGTCCGGTGGTGACTGTGGGGCCCGAGAGCCAAAATGACCTCAGGCTTACTTAAGTCCTCTGATGGTTACTCTAACTTGGCTGTCTGACTTGGCATCCCGGTGACTAATATGTTTCTCAGAATGGATCACCAGTGTCCCCCAACTATAAAACCAGATACCGTTTATAGAAGAGGTCCCGCCTGCCAGATGCAGCACCAATTTGTCCGGCATCTGCATTTCCAACCTTGGCATTCACTTGGCTTAGAACAAACTAGGCTTTTCTTGAAGGGCACATTCCTTCCTGTTACTGGTGACCTTTGGGGTCACTTTTGTGTGGTTTGAATAGCAATCTCAGCGGGTTTTCCGAAGAGTGCGTGTACAGTGCTTGGGCGAGAAGGAAATGGCTCTCTTGGATCCCCCCCTCCCCCCCAGCGTGGCTACTGGTCATGGTCAGCTTAGATCCTGGAATGAAACAGACTCACTTGGGCCAATCCCATAAGATGCAAGTCTAACTAGAGCCCTTGCTTTACGAGGGAAGGTGAACTCCTCTCCTCGACACCGTGAGGACACGACGTGCAGGGCACTACAGTGACAAACCAGTGTGGTGTGGCTCTTTCCTGACTGCAGGCTTGCCCGCACCCACCGTGAGGCGCTAACGCTCCAGTTAGGACACTCCTTCAGCCTGGGTGTGCGGTTCCTGGCAGGCTCTGGACTGGCTCCCACGCTAGTCTCCCACACGCGTGGGTCCCGGAGAGCGGGAAATCAAATTCGGCGGCGGTCAGCATTTGATCACCGCAGGTGCTGGCCGAGCACGGAGCGTGCGGCCATAATGGGGAGGTCGCGGTAGGCGCCCTGCAGCCCGGCTCCCGTGTCCTCCGCTTCGCTCCTGCGCTAATAAGCTTCGCGCAGAGTGGGAGCAGCCTGCGCCAGGCGCGCGCGGCCGCGGTGTTTCCATGACGACGACGTCGGGGACCCGGGTGGGGTCGGCTTGGGCGCATGCGCGCGTGCGGGTCGCGGTGCGTACTCCGTCCTCCTTCCTGAGTCGCCCGCGCTGCTGGTCGCGGTTCCGTGAACCGCGGTAAGAGCGAGGTGGGGGTCCGCGAGGCCCTGGGAAGGGTGGTACCGGGCTAAGCGTACCCGAGTTCGCAGGACGCGTGAGTGGGGCTGGGCTGTGGGTCGCGAGCCGGGGGTGGGCGGGGCCGGTGTCGTCGCCCGTGGACCGGATCGGGTGCAGCCTGGTGTGCGGCGTCACTGACCGTGCTGCTCGCTGCAGGGCGGCCCCGGGCTCCCTCCTCGGCCATGGCCCCCGCGCCCAGGTTCTTGCTGTCGCCGCCGACTTTGCTGCTGCTGCTGTTGCTGCTGAGCCTGGCACTGCTAGGCGCCCGCGCCGAGTCCGCCGCCGGGAGCGCTGTCCCCGCGCAGAGTAGGTGCTGGAGGAGGGGGCGTGCGGGAGGCGTCTTTGTTTCCTGCGCGGGTCACTTCTTGGGTGGGAACTAGAGGGCAGGCGACGGGGACTGGGACGCCGCTGGGTAATTGGCTAGGACCTGGCTGGGGCTTCTGTTTGTCTACCCTCACATGATGCTGACCCCCGTCCTTGCAGGCCGTCCGTGTGTGGACTGCCACGCGTTTGAATTCATGCAGCGCGCCCTTCAGGACCTACGGAAAACGGCCTACAGCCTGGACGCGCGGGTGAGTACAGAAGGCCAGGGAGGACTGGCTTTGGTTTGTAAGCATCCCAAGACCTAGCCACTCTAGGGATCTGGGAGATCTCACCTGGAAACGCCCCCACGCCCAGCGCACTGTCTGACCTCTGCCGAGGCCTCAGGGCACTCTGTCCTGTAACTTGTGGTAGATAGTGTATTCCACGGCTGTGTACTAAACTCGGATCTCCCGTGAGAAAGGAGCCCAGAGTAGGAAGAAGAAACTGAGGCTGGGCATAGAGGCTATGGTGTGTGAGGAATGGAAAGCTAGGTAGGACCAGAGATCTGGGTGTGTGTCCTGGAGTCTTGGGTCCTCACCGGTTGGGTGAACTTGTAGCTCTCCAGCCCTGGGGAGTTGACTTCTGTAAAGAGAATTCCTGGAAATGGGAGGAAGGAAAGGGCACAGTCCCAACGCTGGGGTCTCTCCCCACTTTCCAGTGAGGCCTCTGCTCCTCTTGTGGATTGTGAAGAGAGGGTGCATGATGGAGGAGCTTTGAGTGATGGGTGTGAGTTGAAGACTAGAGTGGGGATGGGTATAAGGAGGGACCCCAGCATCGGCAGCCACTCTGGAGGGAATGGGGGTGATAAGGCACCTGAGGGGCCAGGTGAGGAGGCCTGAAGCCCCAGCAGGGCAGTGGTGACAGTGAAGAAGCCAGGAAGGCCCAGGAAGGTGTCCATTAAGAACTCTGTCCTACCCGCATGTTCTGGTTCTTTTGCAGACGGAGACCCTTCTCCTGCAGGCTGAGCGCCGGGCTCTGTGTGCCTGCTGGCCGGCTGGACGCTGAAGATCCTCGGCCAGTGATGTTCCCTGTCAATAAATGCCTGCTAGCATGCCTGTGTCCCGTGTCCCTGCTCTGGCCATCAGAGCCGCTCCTGTTGCCCTGTTGTAACCCTCTCTGGATCTTGGTTTCCCTGTCCCCCAGCAGCACCCGTGCCAAGGGGCACTTGGGTGTCCATCCAAACATGTGGCCCTACTGACATTGTCACTGCAGTGAATTAGACTTCTCAGACCCGTGCCAGCCAGCCTGCCCTTGTTTGCAGGCCAGGGGATCTTGATAATGCCCACCTCCTCTGAGTTCCCCAGGTTCTGTACTAGGGTGGGCATGGCTTTCTGGAAGCTGAGCTCTGGGTCCCTAACCTGGGGCTTCTAGAGAAGGGAGCAGCAGTGGGCAGCAGGCAATGGGTAAACGCCGTTTCCAGGAGGGGAAGCTGAGATGGGTCCATCTGCAGACTTGCCCTTGGCCCCTGGGTACCAAGGACTTCTGGATGGGAGTTAGTGGCCCCTCTCACATCTGCGCAAGTGTGCTAAATGCTTAGCAGGCAAAGCTCAGGCAAAGTGAGTATAGCTCTCTACTTTTATTGGAAACTTTGTGCAAAGGTTTTTATGTTTTGTTTTCTGGGGGTTTCTCTGTAGCTTTGGAGCCTGTCCTGGAACTCGCTCTGTAGACCAGGCTGCCTTGAACTTACACAGAGATCCGCCTGCCTCTGCCTCCTGAGTATTGGGATTAAAGGCGTGTGCCACCAAAGGTTCTTCCCCCACCCTTGGACTGCCTCACCCTAGGCACAACACTGGCTTATCTGGGTGTTGGTTCCTTGATTAGCACCCCACCCCACCGTGGAGCGTGTTGGAGGAGAGCTGAGACCGCAGTCCAGGGGTGCTGCACCAGCCAGGTCTCTGGGTTCTCCCTGAGCAGAGGACGTAGAAGTATACTTCTGTCCCATTGGTTGCTCTCACCCCTGGCCATTCCTAGTTGTAGGAGAGGCCAGAAGTATAACCTTGTTCTAGGTGCAGGTTGCCAGATTTAGCAAGTCAAATACAGAAACACTTTTTATACAACGTTTGTGGGATGTACTTACACCAAAAGTACTGTTTACCCTAAATTCAAGATTAACTGTCCTGTATTTTATGGAGGCTATTAGCCCTTGATACAAATAGCAGAGAAAGGATGGAGTAGGGTCCCCTTAGGGACATGCCTATGGGACAAAGTAGGGATATCGTCCAGGAAGGTGGGATGGAGGGGTCTGGAGGTTGGTAGGCATGATCCAGCCTGTCCTGCAGGAGTCTGGGGGCTGCAGCAAGCAAGGGAATGGAAGAGTAGAGGCAGCTTGGCAGGTGAGTATCCTGGGAGCTTTGTGGTATCTTTAAAATGTAAAATGTATGTGTGTATGTGTGTGTGCGCGCACATGTGTGTGTGCATGCACAGACACATATGCATGTGCACAGAAGACAATTGGGGAGATAGCTGTCTCCTTCCACTGTGGGTTCCAGGGATTGAATTCAGTTTGGTAGGCTTGCCTTGCAGGCACTTTTAGCCACTGATCTCTCTGGCCTTTGCGTGGTTTTGAGCCAGCAGAATCTAGGTCTATGTGAACAGGGTGCTTATGGTTGCTAGAACCTCTAGATGACTGTGGAAGATAATACAGGCCCTTGGGGAAATGGCTGCACCCACCATGGAGAACAGCTGGAATGAAGTGGCTGGATTCCAGAAGACTTGAAAACAGAGGTGGAGCATAGTGACATGTGACACATAACCTTAGTCCTGGCACACAGGAGGGAGAGGCAAGCAGATCTCTGGGTTTAAGGCCAGCTTGGTCTACATAGAGGACAGTCAGGGCCACACAGAGAAAAAAAGAAGAGAGGAAGTGAATGAAAAGAAAACAGGAGGATTTGGGATGGGGCAGGTCACTGCAGCTGTAAGACTATACCTGGACAAGCACCAGGGAAAGAAGGGTGGGACAGCTAACTGTTGAGTTCTCCGTGCCTGAGTGTGGACGAAGAGAGGAGCGGAGGAGACAGATACAGTGAGGGACCTCAGAGTAGGAGGAGCAGCCATGAAGTGGGAAGAAGGGGACCTCATGCTGCTGAGGTTAGCAAACACCAAGACTAGCAACAGATTTGGCATTTTTGGGCTCTAGTGATCTTGAGCAACGATCATGAGTGAGCTTGCCCTGGGTTTCTGAGAAGGAGCAGAGATGGAGGGGTCCACAGCACAGACATCTGGCAAGTTTAGGCTTGCATAAGGCCAATGGCCTCTGCACTGTCCTGGAGCTCCAGTGCAGCTTTCCTGTTTGACATTAGCTCAATATGGCATTCGGAAGGACTAATCATAGCTCAGCATATGGCCAGGCACATGGCATGCATTTTCTTTAAGGTACCTTTCATTCTCCTGGATTTAGTGTTGGCTGCTTATGTCCGGCACTGAGCCCAAGCCATGGGCACGGCACAGGATATCTCTTATTTGCCTGGATTTCTGTTCCTGGTCCCAGACAGATGTGCATCCCCACGCTGGCTGCCCTCTCGGGAGCAGAGGCAGTCCGGAGAGAATGTGTGGAGTTTGTGTGTGTGTTGATAATGATTCGCAGACGTGTGTAAGCCTAGCAGCTGCAGCCTGAAACTACGACCTGTACACAGCTCTGACAGGGACTTGCTGCCCCTTGTGCTGTACCTAATAAACACGCTGAGGTTCCCGGTTCCAGGGCAAGTGAGGAAGGACCCCACCTGATCCAGCTTTACCGTCCTTCATTCTCTTGCTACCCCTAGCTAACTTCTGCGACCCAAGCCACCAGACATAACACTATCTACCTTTCTCTCTTCTGGCAGAGTCACCTTTTTCTAGGTTTCAGGCCCTCCACCCTTTGCCGCCTGTGCAGAAAGGTGTTCAGGAAGGAAATTCTGAGTCAATATGTCTGAAAATAATTCTATTGAATTACTCCATCTGTAATGTCACCCCCACCCCTCAAAGACTTTGCATGTACTGTTTGCTGTCCTAAGCTACCCCCTTGGCTTCTGTGGCCTGCTTCACAATTCAGTCCTTATCACTCCTCCTTTTTTTTTGGGGGGGGGGAAGGGCCTCATGTTGCTCTGGCTGTTCACCTCCTTGTTGGGTAGCTAAGGACACCCTTGAACTCCTGGTCTTTCTGTCTTCACCTCTCAAGTGCCTGGAGCCACTATGCCTGTCCCCCCCCCCACTTTGGTAGAGGTGGCTCCTAAAGGATACTAGACTATTTTCTTTTCCTCCTTTCTTTTGATTGTTTGTTTGTTTTTTCAAGACTGGGCTTATCTGTGTAGCCTTGGCTGCCATGGAACTCATTCTGTAGACCGGGCTGGCCTTGTACTCACAGAGAGAGATCTGCCTGCCTCTGCCTCCTGAATGCTGGGATCAAAGGCAGGTGCCACCCGCTGCCCCGTTTTGTTTTTCTTTTTATTAGCATATGTCCTCACCCTAGCGCATGGCTGGGTGTGACTGAATTGGTCAGGCCCAACACAGTGTGGGGACTCTCAGGTTACATTTAGAAGGATGCTTGGCGGGGTAGGTGTGGTTTTCTAAGTATGCTCACTTTGCCGCCGCAGTGATGCCATGTGGCTCTTGAGAGGGGGAGTTCTGGGGTGGCTTTCCTAAGAGGCAGCCCCTGAGGTTGTTTGGAGACCGTTTTACAGTCAGAGTGCTAGGCAGGTTGAGTCTGGGACTCCAGGACCTCTGACCTCGAGACGTCATTGCAGAATTCCCATTTGGTGACATCTGTTAGTGGCATGCTGGGCTTGTTTTTTTTCTTTTTTTTGGGGGGGGGGACTCTTCTACTCTCTTAAGGCTTCTGTCCTCCCCCAGGCCTCAGCAGCTTATACCATTTTCCAGGACTACTTTGGCTGTGCTTTCCAGTGCCTGGCTCATCCTCCCCCCACATAGACCCTGGGGCAGCCATGCCAGGCAAGGATAAGTTATCTGTCCCCAACATCATTAGAGGACACACCCTCGGTGGAGGGTGGCCCAATTAAGGAAACATCCCTACCCGCGATGTTGAGGTGTAAGGGCTTAGGGCGCCCGCCCCCATTTCTGTCTCTGAAATTGGGCAGAGGTCTTCAACCCTGCCTAGCTGTAGGCAGGCGCTTCTGGACTCCTGGAAGGATTATTCATCAGCAGGGCGTGAGGAAGTCAATTTTGCGTCTCCAGAGTCTTCCTGGAGACCCAGACAGAGGAGGGTGCAGGGAGTTCAGGAGAGGTAGTGGCTCCAGGCTGGGTCTTTATCAGAAAGGGCCTTGATGCCACCCGGGAATGCCCTAAGGGATACCGGCAGAGGGCGCCCCACGACAGAGGAGGAACCAGGCTAACCAGGGCCACTGACTGCCCCGCTGTCTGTGCAACCCAAAGTCTTTGGGTCTCCAAGCCCTTCTTAATGGCTGTGCCTGGACCCCAGTCCTGGTCCCTCTACACTTCCAGACGGTTATGATGTGTTCTAGTTGGTCACAGCACAGGCCTCCATCATGGCCACCGGGGATGGGGTGTGCACACGGTTAAAGGAAGATTGGGGCACTGAAGGGCGTAGTCAGTCCGACCAGCGGAGGGGACCTCTGCAGAACAGGAAGGGCTATCAAGGTCGCGTTGCTGCGAGCCTTGGCCCCTGGGCCTGCGGTGTAGAACAGCGAAGGAGAAGCTCGGTTCGGGGTTTGGAATGAGCCCCTACAGAGGCTAGACTATTTTGTTACCTCTAAGGCTTCAGCGTCCCCAGTGACCCTCAAGTCAGACCTACTCGGCTTCACCTAATTTCTCCTCAATGCCCAGTCTCCTCTTCTCCCAGCTTGCCCGAACCTCCTCACAGGCCGGCACAGTTCCTGCACACCACCCAGCCAAACTCAGGACCCAGAAGAGGCCAGTGTTGCTGGTCAGGGGTCTCAGCCTGTTCAGGTACCATTAGTGTGTCCCTTTGAAATTTCTAGAGATTTAGCTTCAGGGCTCTGGAAGGTCACAGCCGGGACCCAGATATGCACCTGTGTTTTGAAAACCCACGGAGGCAAATCCTCCTTAGCCTGTCCCTCTCCTCCCCAGCACTCTCGCGCTGAGGACCCTGGGTGGTGGATTCTCCACACCTGCTCCCAGGTTCTGGTTGTGGGCCAGGCCCCTCCAGTATCTAAGTGATCTTAGTCACTATGCTGTCTAACTCTGGTGCGGTACGACGGAGACTGAGGGTTCTCAGGCCCAGAGACGTCAGGGTCTCGGCGATCATGTGGGAGAATTCGGCTTCGGGGGTGCCCAACCCTGTGACCCAGGCAAGAGAATATGCCACTACGCGCTCCCCAACCTCGATACTAGACCCCACCTCATGCGTGCTTAGTCTGCTGCGTCTGCACGTCTTGCTCTTGGGGACCACGAGACGCGGTTCAGATGCGAGCCCCCGCTGCACCTGCACCAAGGCCACGGGGCGCATGCGCGGGCCGCGGAAGGCGGGGGCCGAGCCGGGAGGGGTCCTGCAATCCAGCTTGCCTGCTGCCGGGAGCGGTCGGGTGTCAGATTGGAGTAGGGTGGGGTGCGGCGCTGCGTCAAGAGGCGCGAGCATCATACCCCACTTCAACTTCGTCCTCACTGCCTCAGTCCGTTCGGCCCCGACCACAGGCTCGCAGGGCACCGGCCCGGGGAGCACGATGCCCCTCCCGAGGACTTCGGCCGGGCACTGCGTTCAGACAAAGGGGTGGGAGATGGAGACACTTCCGTGACTGCTGCTAGCGGCCGCGGAGGAGGAGGACGCGCTGCTGTAGGCATCGAGGCCCGAGCGCAGCGGCAGCTTTGCGGGTGCTCAGGGGCGGGGTAGGAGGCGTCCATCACTCGCTGTCCTCCGGGCGAGCCTCAAGCCCCCCACACAGCGCCTCTCCGAGCGCCCTGTCCTCGCTGCCGCTCGCCCGCGCGCTCACTTAGGACCACTGGCCTTGCCGATTTCTCGCACTCTCGTAGCCGGGCCCCACCGTGCTCCCGCGGTCCGCCCGCCGCGCAGCCCAAGTGTACCATCGGGCGGGCGCGGAGGCGGCGTCAGCTCCCACCCCCGAGATCACATGGTGACCCTCGGCAGCCAATGCAGTGGACGCTAGGACCCTGCGGGACCCCGGGCGCCTCGACTGCACCGGCGCCGCTGCATTATAAATACTTCTCCAAAATGCGGCGCAGCTCCCTGCGCGCGCCCCGGCCGCCCGCCACCTCCGCCCTGCGCCCCTGAGCTGCCGCTGCCGCCGCTGTCGCGGGTCCGAGGGCGCCGCGCCCTTGCCCTGGGCCCGGGCTCTGCCCGCCGCCGCCGGCCCGCGTCCCTGCGCTGCGCCGCCCGGCCGGGTGCATGCATTGTGGGCCTCCCGACATGGTCTGCGAGACGAAGATCTTGGCTGCGGAGGACCATGAGGCACTGCCGGGGGCCAAGAAGGACGCGCTGCTCGCCGCCGCCGGAGCCATGTGGCCCCCGCTACCTGCCGCGCCCGGGCCGGCCGTCGCGCCCCCACCCGCGCCAGGTCCCCAGCTCCACGGAGGCACGGGGGGCGCGGGGCCGCCGGAGGGGCGCGGCGTGTGCATCCGCGAGTTCCGCGCAGCCGAACAGGAGGCGGCGCGCCGCATCTTCTACGACGGCATCTTGGAGCGCATCCCCAACACGGCTTTCCGCGGCCTGCGGCAGCACCCGCGCACCCAGCTGCTCTACGCCCTGCTGGCGGGTCAGTGCGCCGCGGGGGGCGGGGGACCGGCGGGTCTGCCGCAGTCCTGGGCCGGGCCCGGCTCCAGCGGGTCCAGCGGACCCCTCCGGGGACCGTCGCGCATTGCCCCGCCTTCTCCTGGGTCCCCATTTGGAAGCCCGGGTGCCGCATCCGTCCGTGGGACCGGCGGGGAGGAGACCCACTCGAACCCGCGGCGCAGTGCTGCGGGCTTACGGCCAAGACGCCTGGGCCGGGCGTGGGAACCGGTGCGGGCTGAGTGCGGGCGCTGCGGACCTGGGAAGCATTGGGTCAGCAACTCAGTCCGCGGTGCCCGTTCTCCCCGTCGCGGGGCATCCCGGGTGGGGGCGGCGTGACAGGGCAGGTAGCGCTGCAGCTGCGGCCCGGCGCGACAACTATATATAATCTGCGGGCGGGGGAGGCCGCCTGAGGCTCAAGTGCTAATTTATGACGGGAAGACAGCCAGCTCCGCGGGGAGCCTGGGAGGCTGTTCGCCAGAGCCAGGGCCACAGGGAGGATATCCTGTGCGGTCCTAAGCACACCCTTCCCCCCAACATTCAAGTCATCCCATTCTGCGGATGAGGAGCTTGAGGCGACTCTCCCAAGGTCATTCAGGGGAGGCAACTTTTGCTCTAGTGCCTCTTCCTCCTCCACAGAATAAATGAATCTGGAAGCGGTGTGGTGCTTGTCTCCTGACCCTGTGGGCCTAGCGGACCCAGAAACTGCCCAGGGATGGCTCTGACTGGGGCCCTTCACACCCCAGTGTGGGATGACCTGCTTGGTTAGGCAGTGCCCTGGTGTCTTTGTCCAGCTGTTTGACTTAGCACCAGGCTAGGTGGAGTAGGCGAGAGCCCTCTTGGAAACTGGGGCACCGAGGGCTGACCAGCACTGGCCTGGCCCTGGCTGTATTGTGGACCTTTGTTTCAGGTTGTGAAGGTAGCAGGTGTTTACGCCAGAGAGTGGAAGTGAGGAAGCGTAGAAAGGGACCCGCGGCCATGACTGCTCCTACACAGAGAAACAGTCCCTGGTGGGGCGCATCCCTAAGCACTGATTTACCAAGGTGGTTTGGACTCCCGGTGCTGTGGGGCCCACCCATGTCCTCTCTGCACCTGCCACCTCACCTGTGCCTCCTTGCCTGCAGCCCTCTGCTTTGCTGTGACCCGCTCACTGCTGCTGACGTGCCTGGTGCCAGCGGGGCTCCTGGCCCTGCGCTACTACTACAGCCGAAAGGTGATTCTGGCCTACCTGGAGTGTGCGCTGCACACGGACATGGCTGACATAGAGCAGTACTACATGAAGCCACCTGGTGAGTTCTGAAATTCCAGCCCTAACCGCCCCCTCCCTCTTCCCTTTCAGGCACTAGAGGGCTGGGCTGAGGGATCCTGATGTTCTGAATGACTGAGGCCTCTAGCTAAGTGTAGAGTCAGCTGGGGAGGCCAGAGCGAGTCCTTTCCTTGGTGGCCTGGCTCCACTGTGCCCGCTGACAGACGCCTTTTCCTGGTACCTGCTTTGTGTGTGTGTGTGTGTTGGGGAGGTAAGTCCTGACTGGACCCTGAGCCAGCCCAGAGTGCCTTGGGTGGAGGAAGCCTGTGTGGCACAGGAAAGGTCCAGGGAGCAGTGTGGGAAGAGGTCCCAGCCTTATCCTTGGCATCCTGACCAGTGAACCTCCTAGTGAATCATAAGGAATTACCACAGACCTAGGGCTTAACGCAGAGAGAGGGGCTGCTCTCTCCCCCAAACAAGCCCTGAAGCAGAATAGGTCTTGAGAACCAGAAGAAGGAGACAGTTGGGATATGAGGGGCTGAGGGTAGTGCTGGCCAGCAGGAGTTGGGTCTGTTTCAGGGAAGGGCAGCCGCTCTGGCTCTGCCAGGTATCGTTTTTGCCAGCTCCTCCCCAGCTGCCCTACCTCGCGCCCCAACCTCCTGCCCAGCTAGCTGGCCTTGGTGCCTGCTGTTCTCCTTGGCCCTTCTCATGTTCAAGTGTAGCTTCCTGGCCTCTGCAGGACCCTCAACCTACCTGGCATTGCTTGGGAAGAAAAGGGGGGAAATGGCCGGAGTGGGCTTGGGTAGATGGCATGGGTGTGGCCAGAGGTGCCTGTCATGTGCTCTGTCTGAGCTTCAGTTACCCTGGGGGGTTTGAGTGTGGCAGTCTTTGCTAACCCTTAGACATCTGCTGGGTTTACGGGATCCCACAAGAGCAAATGCTGGACAGCAGCTAATGGAGCTGTGTGGGTTTATGAGTTCTCATGCAGATGGGGAACGAGACCTGGCGGAGTGCAGGCAGTCAGTGCTGGAGGCTGTTCTGATCTCTGGTCTGGCTTGGGTGGGTGGGCGTGCAGCAGTTGGTAAGAGCGGGACTGGCCCATAGGGTCCCCTTCGGGTGGGGGAAGTCCTAGAGGCTCTGGCATGCGGGCCCTCCTGAGCTGTTGACTTTCTCTGCTACCCTGGAGCGGGGCAAGCAGCACCCTTAGCTACAGAGCTCTGAGTCTCCCCCTGGCCCCGAAGAGGTGAGAAGTGAAGGTAGGGGTGCTTCCTACTGCTTGCTGGGGACAGGTTACAGGTGCAGAGCCTTTGGGGGAAGTGTGACCCTTTGAGGGAAGGCCAGGTCACCCACAGCACGGGCACTCTCTTGGCCAGTCAGACGCTCTCCCCTGCTGTCCCTCAACCTTTGACTTTCAAGAAAAGGTATCCCTTGACCATGGACCTCTGGTTCCTGATGGTGACTGGGTTCCCCGTGGCCTGTGCCCTTCAGCATCCTTCCCATCCCAACTCCTTATTCCCTCCTTTCCCCTTCTTGTAGAAGTGAGCCTGGGATTGGCTTTGCTATAGGTGGAGATAGCTGGCTTGGTCATCAGGCTCCTTGTCCAGTCACCGGGGCTTGGGGGTGTCTGTGGCGGTCTGTGGTCTCTCACTGGTAGATCTAAAACATTCTTCTGGGTTATCACTCAGTTCTATCCCTGCAAGGATTGTGGAGGAGGAGGATGGCAGGCCAGGGGCTGGGATTCTGAGTAGGTCAGCTGGAACTGAGGCCTTGACTCTGGTTTTTCAGGTGGTCTGGGGGTAGGAATCTGCTTCATCAAGGCCTGCCCGGCTCCTAGGCACCTCCAACTACTATTCTGGCCAGGACAGTACAGACTCCGGCCTGAGTTGATTGTGCCTGCCTGTGTTGTGGGATCCAGTCACGCAAAGTTGGGCAGGTCAGCCGGACTAAGGCCACTGGAATGTTTTTGTTGCATAGGGGGTCTGGAGGAGGCACCTTACCTGCTTATCCCGAATTATGGCCGCCCTTGCTGTTCCAAAAGCGGAAAGGAGGGCCAGGGCCCTGGATGATTGGGCGTCATTGTAATGCCCTGACTTGGTGCCCAGCAGGAATGGGCAGCTGAAGTCTCTCCAGCCTTCCCTGCAAAATGTCCCTGACTGTCCTGTCCTTCCTAGGATCCTGTTTCTGGGTGGCCGTGCTGGATGGCAATGTTGTGGGCATCGTGGCCGCTCGGGCCCATCAAGAGGACAATACGGTGGAGCTGCTCCGCATGTCCGTGGACTCACGCTTCCGCGGCAAAGGCATTGCCAAGGCTCTGGGCCGGAGGGTACTGGAGTTTGCCATGCTGCACAACTACTCTGCAGTGGTACTGGGCACCACAGCTGTTAAGGTGGCCGCCCACAAGCTCTATGAATCACTGGGCTTCAGACACATGGGCGCAACTGATCACTACGTGCTGCCTGGCATGACCCTCTCGCTGGCCGAGCGCCTCTTCTTCCAGGTCCGCTACCACCGCTACCGCCTGCAGCTACGCGAGGAGTGACCACCACCACCTGCCCACCACCCTGTCTGCCCCTGTTCACCTCTGCCCTCCTGCTCGCTGCCCAGTGCGGCCCTGCTTTCCAATGCTCACCTTGGCGTTAGTTTGGATTTTCCTTTCTCAGCATCACCTGGCTGGTTCTGGGGGACACAGGGCGTTGCTCCTCGGCAACACTCTGGTGGGGTAGATTGTCTGCAGCCCCGGCCCTTGCCCCCCCAGCCCAGCAGAGTGGCTCGTCATGCCTTGAAGAGCAGCATTGTGGACCACCTGGACTATCCACAAAGCTGCCCAGCCTGCCTCCATCAGGGGAGGACTAGCCTTGCCCGTCGAGCACAGAACCTCTACAACAAGTCCCACAAGGAGCAGAACCCTGGCCCCCAGCCAGGCTAAGGCTCAGCCAATGGCCTCTGGAAGAGCGGCCTGCTGGGCTGGCCAGCCACTGCCCTGTGGGAGGCCAAGCTGGCCCCAGGCCCTGCTTTGCCCTGTGCATGCTGAGGACATGGCCTGGCTGCAGCATGCCGCATGCCACAGCCCCCTGCCCCGCTGCCCTGCCTAGTCTGAACCTCAGGTCCGAGCTGGTGAGCTCACCTGTCCTGTCCTGAGCTGGCCTCTGGAGGGCCCACCTGCCTGATCCTGTCTCTCTGGTGGGGCCGGGCCTGGCCTAACCCGGCCCTAGCCATTCCTGCTTTGCTTCAGAATCATCTTACCTCTTTCCCTGTGGTCCCCGTGCCTCTTTGCTCTGGCTGACTTGGCTGGGCACCCAGGTTCGGTTCCTGTAGCAATCCACTGCACAGCATGGTGGGGATTTCAGGGGGGTGGGGGGACACCTCCCCCAACACCTGTTAGATCAGGTGGCCCCCTCCCAGCCGCCCGAGACCCTGTGGACTCATGCTGTTTGTGGGGTCTGCCCTGTGAATGTAACTAGCTCAGGCTGTTGTTGGCGATGCCTGCCACAGCTTCTCCCAGCCTGAAACAACCCATTCTCTAATAAGTTACGTAGACAGAATAGCACTCTGCATGACTTTAATTCCCGGGACAAAATGGTAGTTTGAGCCTCCAGACACACGTCTGTGTGGTGCTAGCATACACGTGGTCTCTGGCCCCATTTGATGGGGGTGGGTGGCCGGGTAGGTGGAAGGTTTCAGTTTGGAGAATGGAAAGAAATTCTAGGTTAGTGGAACTGCCCTCAAAGTGCATTCCTGGTCTGTGAGGTCTTAGGCTGCCTCTTGAACCCCTGTGTGTAGGCCTGAGGGGACTGGAGGGTCCTAAAGCCTCATGGGAAGGGCTGGGCACTGCCTGGGACTTGGGAGTTGTTTTTTTGTTGGGGTGGGTCCAGCCATCTCACTATAGAGTATACTGCTGGGCCAACTGCTCCTGGCCTCTCCTTTTTGAGGTCCCACTTAGAGTCCAGCCTGAATTGGGGGGTAGCCTGGGACAGAGGAAGGAAGGCAGTGGCTGGCAGTGCTCATGTGGCCACCTGAAACCTGGACTTAGCTTCAGTGCAGGGTGGGGGGGGGGGTGGGGGTGGGGCATAAAGGCCCATCCACACCCTCTGTGTGGGGCTTGGGGACAAGGAGTGGCAGGTCGGGTAGGCTGTAGAGCTGGCCCCTGGCACCATGGCGCCATTCTTAGAAAGGCTTAGAGGGAATGAATGGTGGAACAAGCCCAGCTTCCTGAGGGGCCTTTTGTCCTGTTAGCAATTGAGGCATTTGCAGAACACTGTACAGACCCCGCTCTCCCCTGTACATTCCTCCCTGGTGGTGCCCGGTCCCCTCTTGGGGATGGGAGTTTTGTAGACTGTACAGAAATCGGCACCCTATTTTCTTGCAGCTCTCAGATTTTGTTAATCTGGATTATACAGACAGACGTAAAGTGTTTTAGCAAAATGGAAAACAAACAGTTGTGCCTTTTCCTCTTTTCTGTTTGGATTGGTCTCGGCTCGGGGCTAGTCTTAGTTGCTGTGGATGTAGGGACTGCTGGTGTCTGAGGATGGGGGGGGTCTGAGGTCTGGGTGGGCCTGAGAGGGAGTCAGGTCTGCTGGACACCACCAGCTGCCAAGGCTTCTCTGATCCTGTGCCTTTGGGGCCTGCAGTCTTTGGGGTTAGAAGGGCACTGGGATTGTTCGGGCCAGGGCAGAGCTTGGGGATCCCTCAGCCACCCACGTCTCCTTGATACTGACCTGGGATGAGCTCATAGTAGATTCTCCCTTCCTAGGAGCCTGGGGGGAAGGTGTGGCCCTTCTGGCTTATTGGCACCTGTCTGCCTAAGGGGACCCCTTCCTGCCAAACAGCCCATGGGTGAAGGAAAGCTTGCCGGGCTCTTCATTATTCGTTGTCTGCTTTCGGTTGCTACCAAGACTTGGTCGAGATGTCAGGAATGGGTGGTGGGGTAGGTTCCAGCTGCACCAGGATGGAGCTTCACTGGGCAGCGTGCAGCTTGGCAGGCCCGAGGCCCTGTGCTGGAGGGAGCTGAGCTTGCTGATGACTGGGCCTGGCCCTGTCCTCTTCATCCCACCAGGGCTGGGCGAGCTCTGCACATGTGCACTGATGTGAATTTTCTGTTTGTTGAGATTCTGTTTTTTTCTACCTCTGTGGAGGCCCTTCTCCCTGCTCCACCTGGTGGCCATGTGCTTGGGGCAGCTCCTCTGAGTTTGCTGGCCATCTCTCCTCCCTTGGGCCTCCGGCCTGGGGTCTGACCTGAACTCAGGATCCTATGGCTTCCAGGAGTCCTGTTTGTGTGGGAGCCTCTGCTTTAGTCGGGAGGGAGGTGGGAGAGGTGGTGGGGTGCACCTACAGCAGAGACCTGGTGTCGACGGCAGCCTCTCCCTGTGCTCCCATCCTTCATCAGGGAAGGGGACAGGACAGAGCATAGAGTCGGGGACACACCTGAGGTGAGCTTTGGCTTTGGCCCGATGCCTGGGACTCTTTAAGCCACAGGATTCTCACTTGCTGCTGGAAAGCACCCTGGTCAGTCCACTTGCCTCTGCCAGTCCCAGGTGACCCCGCAGTCAACAGCTTCCTGGAGCTGGCTTCCAGGGCTGTGCCTGTGGCTAGAGGCCTGGGGACAAAAGTTTCTGGGTCTTTTGCTGGTGCCTGGGACTTCTTGGGGGCTGGGCATGGCTTCCTAGCTGGGTAGGAGCTGTGCGGCACCCTTGAGGCTACCTTCCCACCAAGCCCCAAGGGGCGGCCTGAGGGAGCTGACCTGAGGTGGCTGTGTCTCCCTGTCTGTGGTAGCACTGCTGCCCGAACCTGTTGCTACCTGTTCTCTTGGTCAGTGCTGGCCTCAGTCATGGTCCTGTCCCTGGCTCTTGGCTACACTGCTGGGTGATGGGCAGACCCTGGGCTGTGCTGCTCTTTGGTGCTGCCATCACTGTGCTTCCAGCGGGGGAGGGGTCCATGGCAGGTGGGCACAGCTTGCCTGGGTCTGGGTAGAAGATGAGCCTTGACTTAACCACTATTGGATGTATATTTTTTAAAGAAAAAAAAAACAGCAATAATTAGCCATTTTAAAGAAGGGGTATACCTGCGTAATGTGCATACCCATCTGTGTTGTGCATTTGTGCACACGTGTGAGCATGTGCACCTGGAGTATGTGTATGCATGTGTGAGCATCTGTATGACTGCGTGTGTGTATGCACAAGCACATGCCATTTGTAATCATGTGCTCATGTGACTATATGTGCTCAAGAAATCACATTCATGTGTTGCATGTGTGTGCATGTGTGTATGCGTGGGCAGCTCCATATGTGTATGGATGTGTGCATGCGTGTGTTTGTATGTGCACATGTGTAGCAGTGGGAGGGAACCAGTGGGAACAGTCTCTGATCTGGGAGCACTTTCTTTGTGGTAAGAAGCAGGGTCTTATGGTTGTCTCTCACTGTGCCCATTCTCTCCCCTGCCCTGCCCAGCTCCATGTGAATGTAGCACAACCCCACTAGGCTAGCTGAGCCTCCTTCGGCCCTGACTTCTGTCCATCTCCCCCTTGGCTGAGGTAGGGTAGAGGAGCTGGAGGCCCCTTGGACAGGACAGACTGGGTTTGGTCAGGGTGTGAGGGTGTGACACAGTGGTAGATCTCACTGTTGGGGTTTGTTCTTGAATTTGTACTGTGAGCCCATGATGGGGGTGGGGTGTCCTGAGACCCCAGGATGTGCCAAAATAGCCCCTAGGGCCAGGTGATGAGCCGAGTTCCCAAGAAGACAGGCTGGGGGCCCAAGTGGGTGTGTGCCCCTGCCTGCACGGCCCCCAATGCTGCTGTTTTTCAATAAAATCAGAACTGAAGGAACCCGGCTCTGTGCTTTTTTGAGGCACCTCCTGGGGTGGATATTCTGGGTTTGTGCCTGTGTTTGGCTGAGCTGGACCCTGAAGCAGGAGCGGAATCAGTGAGGCAAGGGTAGGGCTCTGGTGTCCCTGTTGGGAAGAGACCCCTTTCCCCAACTGGTCCCAAGCCATGATGTTTTCTTCCTGACCAGGGAAGAGGTGCCTGGATTCCTCTTTGGCCAGAGATGGTTAGGGGCTCTACAGCCCTTCACACTTTCCTAAGTGTGGTAGATACAGAGGCAGCAGCCAGTGTGTGGGACAATTTAGCTGTGGGTGTGGAGGGGTAGGAATTGATTGACTCAGGCCCAGCAGCAACTTGAAGGTTTTACTCTCTCCCTGTGCTGGTTCCCAGTTCTTGAAGGTTTTACTCTCTCCCTATGCTGGTTCCCAGTTCTTGGGTGTCAGGCATAGCTAAGACACTTTTAGTATGGTCTCCTGGCTACCAAGCCCCACTGTCCTGGCCTGTTTCTGGGGTCTGGGTATTTACAAGGCCGAGACTCCTGGGTTTATGGGGGTTGGGTCCATGAAGAGCTTCATTCTTCTCCTGAAGGTGAACCCTGATGGTGCTGGCAGCCTCCTGCTGGGTGGCTCCGCCACAGGCTGCGGCTCCTGCTGTTGTCTGCCTGTCTACCCATAAGCATTTTATAAGAAGGAAGGTATCTGTTGGCCAGATCGAGGGGTAGACATGAAGACATTTCCCATCCACCCCAGTGCAGGCTATCAGTCAGCATTGTCAGGAGGGGACCCTTGGAGGATGGGGGAGATTTCTATCACTCAGATACTGTGCCCAGCTCCTGGATAGTTTTCTAGGAGTTTCCTTCCCACATCCCTTCTTTCCTGCCCAAAAGCCAGGAGGAATGAAACCATGGCATGGTCAGGGCTGCGCTTCTCAGCCAGCAGGAAGGGCTGGTGACTTTTCCTGGACTTGGGTGACATGTCAAAGCCCATCTCTGAGACATCTTAAGTGAAACAGCCAGTGTGCTGCCTGCCATGGTGCTGGGCCTTTTATCTTTTACCCGGTGGTGCCCTCACTGGTGCCCGCTGTTGGCTTCCTTATGGACATGCTCCATGCTGGCTTATGTTCGTCACAGGGAAGAGCGAGGACTGAGGACACTCATCAAGGGTCAAGTTGGGTTGAGGCACCCACAGGAAGAATCCCCTTAGACAAGGAGAAGACAGCGTCTCATAAGGCATTTACAGGTAGTGACCCAGTTGTTCCACAAAAGGTCAGTGTGGTCTGTATCTGTCTCGCCCTCACAGAGTGCAAGCTGATGACCTGGGCCTGGGGAAGGGCTGCAGGATGGACTGGTAGAAACCAACTCTCTCCTCCCACTGTTGTACAGGGCTACAGACAAACTTAAGATGAAAAAATTTACTTGATTGGGGTAGGAACTGAAGAGGGACCTCATTGGTAGCTGGGCTGTTGCAGGGAAATTTGCTGTGGCTCAGGTGGAGTCCAGGGTCTCCTATAGTGGGACCAAATGTCCCCATGAGCGTCCAACACTCAAATTCACCTTTAGGGGCACCTGTGGGGTGACAAACAGAAACTCAGCCACCTCCCAGGCTCTCACGCAGGTTGAAGAGGTAGCAGTTGCACAGGGACACATCCTTCCAGAGAGAGCAGCCACATAACAGGCGAACACATGGGTACACATATACTCATATTTGCCCTCTGCACGCTCACATCACATGCACCTACCATGGTGGAATACCCTATCCACCAGGCCTCAGGCAGTGTCTGCAGGGCTCCCAGGCATGGTGACTTAGGGTAGGAATGTCTTAGTGCAATATGTGCTCACCCAGCCAGGGCTGTATCTCTGAGAGATGCTAGGGGACAGAAGACCCTTACTTGAGTGGGCTTTTCCCCAAGGCACTAGACAAAGCCACCATGTCTGAAGAAGGGCTGACTCCCAATTTCCCATTGTTTTCTGCCTCATGAGGGCCCTCTGATGGCAGCTAAGTTTAGTTTCCTGGGCTCCAGGCTCCTCCCCTAGTACCTACTTCTTTGCCCACAACAGGCATAGGCTGTGTGGACAACCTCAGGGGGGCAGGATCCTGCCAAGTGGGTAAACACATGTGTGGCTCCTTAGCCCTGCAAAGCTGCCACCTGTGCAGAGAGCGCACTGCCCTTTCTCAGGGAAGCCTCTGAGCCTGTGAGCGGAGCCAGGGCTGCTCTGGAAGATGGTCAGCAGTTTCTGTGGCTTTGGTTAGTTCTGAAGTGCCCACAGGGCAAGCTGTGTTTCTGGTTCCACCTGGGTCACCCACCTTGTTACTTCCTGCCCAGTTGTCCACACTGCTCTGGGGAGCCTATGCTGAAACATCCAGCGCTCTTTTTCTGGCAAGAACCCAGAGCTGCTTCCAGGCTGTGTTCAGAAGGTGCAGAGTGGGCCTGTATTTAGATGTGCCCACTTGTGTACTGGGGTATATGGGACCTAGTGCCCACATCCTCAATGCGGGTGAGCCTCAGGGCGGGGTTAAGTCAGAGGCTGGTAGGAGCAGCGGTTGATACCCATGGTGGTGGCTTCTTGCCAGGGACCAACCGAGTCATCCAGCAGGGAAAGGGTTCCTCATCGGAGGACAAGTGGAGGCTTGGAGGGCAGCAGCCCTGGTGCCCACCCTGGGTTGACCCCAGCTGTAATGTTGGGCGGATGTGGGTCTCCTCACCTGCAGCTGCAGTTCCAGAGTCTGTACGTGCTGTAAGGACTCCATGATCCTTCTGACAAGAGCTAGAACGGGAAAACAGCTGCTTACAGCTGTGTGGGTCCAGGGCTGGCCAGCCTTCTGGCTCCCAGGCCCCACGAGTTGAGGACTGAGGAACCTTCAGGCTCAGTCCTGCCTGATCCAAGTCACCTGGTTATTTCTTGGATCTACAAGCCACTCAAACCAATTGGTCAGGGCCCTTGATCCTCTCATGTAACCTCATAGCTGGTACAACAAACACCCAATGTCTATATCCACAGCTCAGGATTTAGCTTAGAGGATCCTCAGCCCACCCTTCTGGCCACTGTACTGACTGAGCTGGTCTCCTTCCACCCCAGCTCTTCCCAGCAGAGGCAGGCCAGCTGAGGTGGTAGATACTGTGCCCCTTCCACTGGTTCTGGCTATGGTACTAGGGCTAGGAGAAGGTACCAGTCAAGATAGTCTGGGCATGGAAGACCACAGTTTCTGATGCTTCTGGCAAAGGTATGAGATGCTCTTGTCACGCCTCTGAAGGTAGCTTTGTGGCCCTGACTGTATGATCTATCTTGTGAGCTACTATCATCATCTCTACAGACTGCCCTGAATGGAGGCCCAGCCATGGATGTCTGTGCATAGAATTTTCATGGCTGTTCTGGAGCACTAGACATGTATCTCCCGGTACTAGGGTCACCGAACGAGCTGCCAGCTGGGAGAGTCCTTGAGGGACAGAGGGGCGGAGCTTCAAAGAGATGGCAAATTTCCTGACTGTGGGTAACACCGCCCCCTATGCTCCCCTGGACGCACCTGCAAACTCAGGGACCTGAGTGTCTTCTACTTCGAACAGCAGCTCATCATGAATCTGGGCAACTAACCTGGAGAGGAAGGAGGGCATTTGTGAGTGTGGGTGCTTCCACACGGGACCTCAGGTTAGCATTCACAGTTCCTGGTAGGTTGTTTGGCATCTGGTTTATGAAAGAGTGTGGAATAGGTATGGCCATCCTGGCACTGTGGCCTGGGGTTGCTCACCATCAGAAGGGCAGCTCCAGGGAGTGGGCAGAAGGGGTCAGGAGAGAGAGATAAATAGCTTCTGGAGAGCTGTCCAGCCTCCGAGCAGGCTGAGCATTTCACAGGTATGGGAGACTGGAAGGCTGGAGGAAGAGCTTCCTAGGAGCAGAGCGACCTCTTCATGTGCCCTAGCCTCCACCGGTTGTGGGATGTGATGAGAGCGTGGAAGGGGCAGGGGAGCCGCTCCTGCTGTGAGGAGGGAGGCTAAATGGAGAACGTGGGGGGAGCATACCCTTTAGTTTAGAGGAAATGATGGGCAATATTTTTTAAAATTTGCTTTTTAAAGTCATATAAATATTTAACAGAACTTGAAGAATGCAAAAATTCAAAGGTACAAAATTACATCAGCTATGGGATATTTTGGATGGCCCATACAGGACTCAGCATGTACTTTGGGGCAGTAAACCATAGTTCTAGGTGAACTTGGCTTCATGGACACTCAGGTTCCGTTTCTCTAGCAGTCCTGTGTGGCCCCTGAGCCCCTTCTGGCATCAGTAGGAAGAGGAGTCTAGGAAGCAGTGCTCTGTTGGGTAAGTGTTGGGCAGAGCAAACAGATTCGACCAGGTGAGTGGGGGAACAGCACATATGTGCACAGGATGAGACATGGACTGCTGGGGACATCTGAGTTCTCAACCCATAGATCTGTCAGCACATGTGACAGCTTGTCACAAACCACAGGCTCCTTGGAGGCTCCAGGGAAATGTCACTTCAAAATCCTTATAGATATGTAGTTCCCAGACCTGGTACCAGCACCTTTGTGAGCGCACAGGGTAGCTGCTCCTGCACTGCCAGGGATGAAGTGTGTAGCACGGGGGATAAGGATGGTCACAAGCACCCACAGTCCCCAGGGAAGGGTCGAGGGCATAGAGGGGCCCTTGCTGTCTCCTGGATGGAACTCTGAAGCGCAATAATCACATGCTATATGCCCCCCACTGCAGTTTGTCCTAGGTTCCCCTGTGGCACTGGAAGCTGAGGCTTCACAGGGAAGTTATGTTAACCCTCCCCACTTAACCCCAACAGTGGTAATGGATCTGATGGTGAACCCTGGCTGGAAGGAAGAAGCAGCCTTAAAATGCCTGACTAGAGTGGCCACGATGGTTCCTGATAGCAGAGTTCTATGGTGAACTACCCATCAGTCTTCTCTAACACCCTTTGTTACTGGGCGGGAAGAGAAGGGGCTATGTTCCTAGCATGCACGCCATCTCCTCTAAGACGAGTGACCCAGTCATCTGTTTCCAACTCTCAGGAAGGTTGCAAAGGGTTGCCTTGACCATCACGACCTTCTCTTGCCTGGAAGGTGTTGAGATGGTCAGAGCAGCTACCTCAATCATGGCACTAAAGGGAAAGGGCCTGAACTTCTAAAACAAAGTCAGCAACCTCTGTGCCTTGGCACGCACAGGACTTGGCAGGAAAACGATACACCTTTTGAGCTCAGACTACTGTAGCCAGGCCACTGTTACTAGATGCCAACAAATGCACATTCTAAAGACTGTGCAGGCAGTGGACATATCATGCTGGGTCCAGACTATGGAGGAGTGGAGTATACATTCTTAGGGACATTCACAGAGGCATTTCCTTGTGTTTTATATACTGTCCCTGGCTAGGGCATCAGCACTCCCTTCCAGAAGCCAGACTGTGGTAGGACATGGCAGGCACTAAGCTGTAGCACTGGCATGTTTTCTTAAACTAGTACCAGGGTGTCTGGCAGGCCTTGGCTTCCAAAGGGTTTACTTTTTAAATGGACAGAAACCTCAGAAGAGGCACTTGCAACTCTTTCCAGATTTAGCAGAAGTGCCTTCACACTTCTTGAAATCACACCATGCAGTCTGAGCTGCCAGTGTGGCAGGACCTAATAGGTGTGACTGTTAGTCACTCACACATCACCATCACAGCCACAGAGACATCACACTTCTCTCTGGAAGCTGGGGCACAAGAACAAGCAGGAGAAGCAGACGAATGCAGGCTTAGACCACCCAGACTCCCAGGGGACCATGCCTCTGCTGGTTGCCCTCTGCTCCACAGAGGACACAGAACTACTGTATTTGCATCTGGCTGGCCTGACACAGGCAGACAAATCCTGGCCCTTTGAGAGAACTTTCCAGAAGGGCCTAACCTCATCCCTTTGCCAATAGTTTGCCAGGAAGTTCCCTCTTATGGAGCACCCTAGCCATGCTGAATTCTTTGTGGGTTTCTCTTAGAAGTGCATTTGTGTGGTGGCACAAGATAGGAGACTCTGCAGTTCTGGGAGGACACCCAGCCCTAGCTTGTCTTCTCCTGAATTTGGACAAGGTGCACGCAGCTTGTTGCCTCAGTTTCCTTTTCTCTGTATCTCCGAGTCAGATTTCCTGTGCTTATCTTTTGGAAAGACATCGCAACCAAGGAGAGACCCTAAGCCTTAATATGCCAACATCTTTCACCAATTCGAAAAACAGCAACAGGGCTGGAGAGATGGCTCAGTGGTTAAGAGCATTGCCTGCTCTACCAAAGGTCCTGAGTTCAATTCCCGGCAACCACATGGTGGCTCACAACCATCTGTAAAGAGGTCTGGTGCCCTCTTCTGGCCTTCAGCCATACACACAAGACAGAATATTGTACACATAATAAATAAATAAATGAAATTAAAAAAAAAAAAAAAAAAAAAAAAAAGAAAAACAGCAACAGAAGAAGCAACTTGCTAGCCTTGCGTGTGGCAGATGCAGAGTGCAGTGTGTTTCCAGCGGCCACCAGGACGGGCCGACACAGGCTGTGCACAGCCCACATGAAGTGAGAGGTTATCACAGGAACAGTGGGAGTGGGCACGTGTACAGAGTCCATCAGTTACAGGAACTGGGAGGAAATCGTTGTGAGTACCGGGCAGAAGACAGAGAGAGGTGACAGGAGAAACCAGCTTGGCCCAGCTTTGCACAGTCTGCTCCCAACCCTCGGGCATGCCTGGGGCAGGGCTCAGCTACAGTCTCTGCACCTTCCTCTTGTATCCTTCCCAGAGGGCTTGCAGCTTCCCAACCTATTTCTTTTCAGTAAGAAAGTACCTGGAACAGGGCTGTAAAAAGCAGGAGACAACAGGGCGTAGAACTGAGCCTCCTGCCCTTGGCTCTGTATGACACTAATCTACAGAGCACACTTCTGTTCAGAGGTGTGAAAACCACCCAAGAACACAGGTAAAAGGTAAAAATGGGCAGGGGAAATATTCGAAGAGATAAAAGTTTTCTAAAGAAATATGAGCAATTGCTGATAAAGGAAAACTCATACCTTGAGCATGAATTATATTACTGGCCAAGAGAAAACTGTAAGTTTGGTAAGGAATGCCCAAAGGGAAGCAGGTTCCCATGTCTCCACAGCCCTCTTGGGGCTGCATATAGGGGCCCATGGGACCCATTTCACATTTTGGGATCTAGGGAAGCTGTCATCTTCCTGTAGGAGATTTCCTCCCAGGACTAGAATTGCTGACCCACTTAGGCAGTGGTATGGGCACCCTGGTGTGTAGAGGCCCATGGGAGGATCTTGGGGTCCTTAGGGTAGGATGGAAAAACATGTGGTGGGTACAAGGAGCAATGCCATTTTGGCATCCAACAGATCTCTTTGGCAGGAGTTCAATGTTGGGCCCTGGAAAAATGACTAATTCACTGACCTGGCTGTCAGGGTTGGGGATGTGGCCACTGCAGCAAAGATGTGGATCATAGCTAGCTTACAGAGGTCTGCGGCTGAACCTGTAGAGACAAGGGTTCAATTTTAGGACTTGAGGTGTGGCTCACAGTGCCTGAGCTGTTATAGAGACATTTTCCATGGACACTGCTCATTCCACTGGCTAACAATGAAGGAGTTTTTGCAAATGGAAGCAAACCATGGATCCTTAATACAATCGAGCTGCTTCCTTCCCAGTGCTGTGGGGATGTGGTTTGGATGCCTTACTGAGAAAACCTGACCCCAGTCAGATACTCAGGGTGTGAGAGAAGGGTCCTATCCCATGTCAAGTAACCCATCTCTAGGACTGGCTCTTGCTGTGGGACAATGATCTTGTACACTGTAAAGATTTGTCACTTGTATTGATTTAATAAAATGCTGATTAGCTAATAACCAGGCAGGAAGTATGGACAGGGCAACCAGAACAGGAGAATTCTGGGAAGAGGAAAGGTTCAGTCTACCGTTGTCACCCGGACACAGAGGAAACAAGATGAGAATGCCTCACTGATAAAAGGTACCAAGCCACGTGACAAGAATTATGGGTTAATGTAAGATGTAAGAGTTAATTAATAGGAAACCTGAGATAATAGGCCAACCAGTTTATAATTAATGTAAGCCCCTGTGTGTTTCTTTGGGATTGAATGGCTGAGGGACTGGGTGGGATAGAAACCTCTGTCAACAGACTGTATTGTTGGTGAGAATCCTGGGGACTCAGGCTCTTACTTTTAGAGGGGAACAGAATGGCCTCCAAGGGTCTTGGAGAGGCCATCTCTTTATTTCATTTTTTAAAGGTCTGGCTATGTAGCTCAAGATGACTTTAGCCTTCCAAGGGTTGGTATTACAGGTATGCCTCACCATGTCCTTCCAAAAATGCCTGAAACATAAAGATGGCCCTGCTACATCAGTAGCTGTGACACTCAGGCAGGACGGGTGAGGGCTGTGAGACCTCAGACAGAGCAATCTGCCAAATACCCAAGGAGCAGGGGACATGGGCCTTCCAGGAAGGAGCCACAGACAGTGGTAGGCTGGGGCTAGTACCTTGTACCACAAAGTTTACTGCCTGTCGCTCTGCTTGTGCCCGAAGCTTCTGGTCCTGTGAAGAGATCCTTGGCAGAGGCCTCCTTCTACCCAAGATGGATGTCACATAGCCTAGGGTAGAGGAAGGAGAAGCAGACAAGAAACAGGTACAAGTGGCATAGCACCAAGTGGCCACTGCCTCCTTATACTGCCCTGCACTTCTCACAGAACTATCCGATATATTCCAGGGACGATGGCGTCTATACAGTAGGGCCTGTACCGGGATGTCTTCTGTTGGCCATGTGTCAAACTTCTACTCTTTTCTGGCTTCTAGCTGCACTGAGATCTTACACAGAACAAGGACATTTTTATTCTATAGAAATCGAAAGCCATATGTAGGCTTGGGCACAGGAGTCATTCTGGGGTATGTGGCAGCTGAAATATAGAACAAGGAATGGAGGGTATGTCCACACACGAAGGTAGAATGAGACCTTCTGGGGTCTGATGCTTACATGTCTTGGGGCTCTTAGGAAATGAATAAGGGTCTAGAGAGATGGCTTAGTGCTCAAAAGCACTAATCCTTCCAGAGGACTTGGTGTTTGCTTCCTGGCATCCACATGGCTGCTACCATCGTTACAGAGGATCTGATGCCCTCTTCTGGTCTCTGCAGGCACTGCATGCTTGTGGTGCACAGACATATATACAGGCAAAACACTCAAAACCAAAAACAAGTGAATAAACACTCAAACCAAAAACAAGTGAATAAATAAATAAAATGCACATAAACCCACTATGTTGTCAGGAGATGGTGGTGCACACCTTTAATACCAGCACTCAGGAGGCAGAGGCAGGTGGATCTCTGTGAGTTCAAGGCCAGCCTGGAATACAAAGTGAATTCCAGGATAGCCAGAGCTGTCTCAAAAACATCCCCCCGCCACTATACTGGTGTATTAGTAAGGGTTTTCTAGAGTAACAGAACTTATAACATGAATCTCTCTCTCTCTCTCTCTCTCTATATATATATATATATATATATATATATATATATATATATATATGATTTATTAGAATGACTTATAGTCTGCAGTCCAGCTAATCCAGCAATGGCTGGCTGTGAATGGAAAATCCAGGAATCCACCAGTTGCTCAGTCCATTAGACTGGATGTCTCAACTGGTCTTCAGTACGCTGGAATCCAGAAGAAGCAGGCTCCAACGCCAGTGAAGGGACAATCTTGCTAGCAAGGCCAGAGTAAGCATACAAGGAACAAAAGCTTCCTTCTTCTGTGTCCTTACACAGACTTCCAGCAGGTGTAGCCTGGATTAGAGGTGGGGTCTCTCAGATCAAATGGTCTGCATTGAAGGAGTTGTCTTCCTACCTCAGAGATCTGGATTAGAAGTGGTTCTTCCAGGGGAGGGAAATGGGAGGAGAGGAGGAGGTGGAAATTTTTAATAATAATAATAATAAAAGAAAAAATGAATAAAGTATAGCTAAATCAGTAAAAAAAAAAAGAAGTGGCTCTTCCTATTAAAGCAAAAATTGCTCACAACTCTGCCCTCCATTTTTGGGTTTTAGTTAATTCCAGATGTAGTCAAGTTGGCAACCATGAATAGCTCTCACAAGCCCACTCTTTGTCAATTTGACAAATAATCATAGCTCCTTATGTTGTGATTAATTTCCAAAGGAAGAATAACCAGGTCATAATAATGCCTAAGCATGAGATAAATATCCAATGTACAATCATAAGTGCATTATAAATTTACCAGGTCAGGATTATACCTAACTGATGACATAACTATCCCTCGTACAATTACAAACACATTATAAATCTAGTCTAGGTGACAATGTCCCTTGAGGAATATTCTTTTACTATCTTAAACTTAAATATGATAACCACTGATACTCTTAATTGATGTTACAGTCCATGATAAAGTAATTGAGGAAAGAAAACACAAATATATGTACAAACACATTCTGGTTTTTTTGTTTATTTTTGTTCTTTTCTTTTCTTTTCTTTTCTTTTCTTTTCTTTTCTTTTTTGAGACAGGGTTTCTCTGTAGCTTTGGATCCTGTCCTGGAACTAGCTCTTGTAAACCAGGCTGGCCTCGAACTCACAGAGATCCACCTGCCTCTGCCTCATGAGTGCTGGGATTAAAGGCGTGTGCCACCACCGTCCAGCTCACATTCTTTTTTATTTTAATTTTTTTGTTCATTTTATATACCAACCACAGTTCCCTCTCCATCCCTTCCTTCCACTTCCCCCCACGCACCCCCATTCACTCCTCAGAAAGGGTAAGGCCTCCCATAGGGAGTCATCAAAGCCTGGCACATGAAGTTGAGACAGGACCAAGCCTCCTGCATCAAGGCTAAGCAAGGCTTCCCACCATAGGGAATAGGCTCCAAAAAGCCAGCTCATACACCAGGGATAGATCCTGGTCTCATCGCCAGGAGCCCCACAAACAGACCAAACCACACAACTGTTACCCGCATGCAGAGAGCCTTCTCCGTTCCAGGTCCCATACAAAGCTAGCAGCTTTTGGTGTATGGGCCGGATCACCACACCAAATGGGGAATGTGCTGTCTCCAGACTCCAAACAGGCCAACTAAACATTGTGCTTTTGTTTTGGTGGTGAAAGGGTCAGGTGCAATAACTTATCCTTCATCTTGAAAGGAATGTCTCTGCATGCCCCACACCACTGGACTCCTAAGAATTTCACTAAAGTAAAAGACCCTTGAATTTTGGTTAGATTTATTCCCCACCTTCTGATGTGTATATGTGTTACCTATGAGTTCAAAGTGGTTGCTAGTTCTTGGTCCAATCAGAATAATGTTGTTAATATAGAGCACCAAAGTAATATTTTATTGAAGAGACAGACAGTCAAGATCCCTTATGTCACAGGGCAGGAGAGTTAATATATCCTTGAAGCTAAACTGTAAAGGCCTTACAAACTGTAAACAAATTGCTTCTGGTGCTCCTTATGGACAAGTACCAGGAAAAGGCATTTGCTAGATCAATAGCTGCATATCACGTACCAGGAGATGTGTTGATCTGTTCAAGTAAGGACATCACATCTGTACAGCAGCTACAATTGGAGTCACTACCTGGTTGAGTTTTGACCCATCTGTCTTCTGCACTGGCCAGATAGGAGAGTTAAAGGGAGATGTGGTGGGAACTCCACCCCTGCATCTTTCAAGTCCTTGATGGAGGCACCAACTTCTGTAGTTCCTCCAGGGATGAGATATGTTTTTGACTGACTGTTTTCTTTGGCACAGGCAACTCTAAAGGCTTCCATTTAGCTTTTCCAACCATGATAACCCTCACTCCACAGGGTCAGGGAGCCAATGTGAGAATTCTGCCAACTTCTAAGTATATCTAGTCCAATTAGATATTTCTATAGAAATAACTACAGGATGAGTTTGAGGCCCCACTGGACCTACTGTGAATCAGCCTTCAACCAAAACTCACCTGACCTCCATAAGCTCTTACTTTAACAGGAACGTCACAGGATTTCCTGGGATCTCCCAGAATCAGAGTCAATTCAGAACCAGTAACCAAAAGACCCCAGAAAGTCTGATTGCTTCCTTTCCCCCAGTGTACAGTTCCCCTTGTAAAAGGCTGTAGGCCCCTCTGGGGAAGGAATGGAGAAAGGCTAACCGTAAAACCTTTAGGCATTTTATCAAGTCCTACCTTAGGGGAACCTGGATGGACATTCAAGGGGTCTGCAAACTAGTTCAAGTCTGGAAATTGATTCATGGGCTGAGATTGCCTTTGCTACTATCCTTTGAACCCTTTCTTTCATTTGTTTACAAATTTTTCTGCTTATACAGATCAAACAAAAACTTAGTGGGTTTCTTACGTATTTCATGCCTGGAAATATCATGACTGATTAGCCAGAAGCACAGGTCCATATGAGTCATGCCACCATGAAATTCACTTTGCTTGTGCTGACCAATAATGGGTTAGGCCATTATGGGCATTACTTGTCTGTGCTGCCCTTTGCATTAACTGTGATCACCGTCTTAGGGTTTCTATTGCTCTGAAGAGACATCATGACCACAGCAACTCTTGTAAAGAAAAACATTTAATTGAGGTGGTTGCTTACATTTTCAGAGGTTTAATCCATTTTATCATGATGGGGAGCATGGCAGCCTGCAGACAGACATGGTGCTGGAGAAGGAGCTGCTACATGTTGCTATGCAGGCAGTAGGAAAAAGACTGTCTCATTGGGCATGGTTTGATTATATATGACCCCTCAAAGCCTGCCTCCACAATGACACACTTCCTCCAACAAGACCACAACTACTCCAACAAAGCTGCACCTTCTAATAGTGCCACTCCCTTTGGGGACAATTTTCTTTCAAACCACCACAATCACCTTGCCTTGGGTGATTCACTGTTGCCACCTGGCCCCTGCTACCTTGGGTCCCAATTAAACCCAACTGAACAGCATCATCTCTGACCTAAGGCCTAGCACAAGAAAAAGGGCGACAATGAAGCTCTTCAAATATGCTGGTGCCCCCTCACCATTTTGTGTCTTATAGGGCATATCTCCTAGGCCTCTCCATTGTGGAGGATTAGGTTTTACATAGTGTACCTGCTCCAGCATTGCTATTCTCCTGAGCCTTTAAATCCATTCATCAACACTAAGCCAAAGGATATCAGGAATCTCCAGCTCTTTTTAGGAGGCCATCTCTTGACAAATGCTTCAGCCAATCATTCAAGCAAACTTTTAACACCCTTTAAAAAACCGTGTGAACTTTCATATTAAACCTAGAATCTCCATTCAGAGAGCCATAAACTCAGCCTGAACCAGTTCATGTTCCTTCCACCACTATCCTACACCTTTCAAATCCATCCCTACACATAGTGCCCAGACTTCTGCTTGAATGAATTAGCACTCTCAGTAAGCTATTTAGTAATGTAACACACCTCTTCATGGACTGCACTTTCTACCTCACCTCTAAGAGCCTGATCCAAGTCTGGTTCTAGGTCTAAAGTAATGGTTCTCAACTTGTGTGTCAACCCCCAGGGGGGCTGAACGACCCTCTCACAAAAGTCCCCCAAGACCACTGGAAAACACAGAGATTTACTTTATGATTCCTAACAGTAGCAAAGTTACAGCCATGAAGTAGCAACAAAAGCAGTTTTATGGTGAGCAGTCTCCACAACACGAGGATCTGTGTTAAAGGACTGCAGCATTAGGAAGGCTGGGAACCACTGATCTAGAGGCAATTATTGGTGGGTACTGAGGGACACCAGTATTGTTTCGCCTGGCATCTCTTTCAGAAGAAGTCTCGCTGGTTCAGCAGCAGACAATGAGAGATTTATTTCCTTGGTCAAAGGTGAAAATGGCAATATTTCAAGGGGTGGGGCTAAAGACAGAGAGAGACTACTTCTTCAGGAAAGATAAACTCTAAAGAACCCGAGGACTCAAAGTTTTCAGCTTCAAAAGGTTCCTCGCAGACAGCCCTGGCCCACATTACAGGGTCTACTCTTTACCAGTTAGTGGCCTTACTCTGAGGACACCATCTGAGGCTGGGACTTAAATTTTTGCTGTAATTCAGCCAGCTTTGTATGAGGGCTTTGGTTTGGTCTTCTGCAATTTGAGCTCTGTGGCTACCGAAGAGAGGATTCTCTTCCAGGGCACACTTAGACACTTTTACACTGCTTGTACAATTCAGGAGCCCTTCAGTTTTATCACTAAGCTCTTTGCCATCTTCCACTGTCTTTTGAGATGCAAGAAGTTGGTTGATTTTTATCATGGAGCTCAATCTTATTCTTTGTCAATTTATCCAGAGATGCTGATCAGCATCATCGTTTTCCTTATTTTTCCCCAAACTGTCAAAAGTTTCAGATACAGGGTCACCAAATCCATTGTCACTTACAATTGATGAATCAGGATAATCTTGTCTCCTTAAGTTAGTAAAATAGTTCACACCGTGGGCTTTCAGTACTCTCCAAGCTCCCAGGGGAAGAACTTCTAGAGGATTCGATAACCATAGGTGTTGGCAAGTTGAAAAGCCTATTCATCTTTATATGTCTGTTGTTCTAGAACCAACTCTGGTACCAAAATCTGTATTAGTCAGGATTCTCTAGAGTTACAAAGAACTTATAGGACGGGTCTCTATAGAAAGGGGATTTACTAGAATGACTTGCAAGCTGCTAATTCAATGGCTGACTGCGAATGGAAAATCCAGGAATCCAGTAGTTAAGGTGTAGCCCGGATTAGAGGTGAGGTCTCCCCTAAGCAATAGAGGAGAGGGTGTCTGAACTGACCTTACCTTGTAGTCAGACTGATGATTATCTTAAATATCACCATGGAACCTTTGTCCAACAACAGATGGGGAACACAGGCAATGACCCACATCGGAGCACTGGACTGAGCTCCCAAGATCCAGTTGAAGAGTGGAAGGAGTGAGAGTATGAGCAAGGAACTCAAGACCATGAAGGGGTCATCCACTGAGACAGCTTTCTTGAGCTAATAGAAGCTCACCAACTCCAACTGGACTGGGAGTGAACGAGCATAGGGACAACCATGCCCCTGAAGTGGGCTGACAGCTGGGGCAGACTGAGGGGCCATTGATAGTGACACTGGGATGTGTCTCTACTGCATGTACCAGCTTCTTGGGATCCTATTCTCTTCGGATGTAAACCTTGCTCAACCTAGACATAGTAGGGAGGGCCTTGGACTTTCCAAAGGGCAGGGTGCATGGCACTCCCTTAGGGTTGGGAGGGTGAGGGGAGGGTCTGTGGAGGGAGAGGGAGGGTTTTGGGAGGAGGGGAGGGAGTGGGAATTTGGACTGGTATTTTTTTAAGTAATAAAAAAAGAAAACAACAACAACAAAAAAAAGAGGTGGGGTCTCTCAGATCAAATGGTCTGGATTGAAGGATATGTCTTCCTACCTCAAAGATCCAGATTAGAAGTAGATCTTCCTACTTCAAATAAAGCAAATATCCCTCACAACTCTGCCCTCCATTTTTGGGGTTTAGTTAATTCCAGATGTAGTCAAGCTGACAACCAAGAATAGCTCTCACAGTTGGTTACACATGTTCCTGAGCAGAGAGGACTTCTTTTTTAACTTGATGTGGGTCAGAAGCATATGTTTCACTGGTGAGTTCATAGGTCCAAGGATCAGAAGAACTCTTTACATATAGAACCTATAACTTTTTGTTGTTGGTGGTAGGGTAAGTACTGAGATCTAGTCTCTCACCCCTATGCTAGCTAATGCACTGAGCTGTCCTCCAGCCCCAAGGCAATTGTCATGGAGCGACAAGGTTCTGCGTACCACTTCATGGGTGATATGTGAAACTAGGACAGGGCACCGAGCTTCTGACTCAGCACATTTGGTTACCATGTCTATAGCTTCTGACTGGATGTTGGGTATCATTGATGTTATGTTGTTGAGTATAAGTGTCTTTGCTCTCTATCTATGACTCTCTTGGCAGGTCTTCATCACTTGTATATCTCCCTGATTTTTTTTTTTTTTTGTGTGTGTGGTTTTTCAAGACAGGGTTTCTCCTGGCTGTCCTGGAACTCGCTCTGTAGACCAGGCTGGCCTCAAACTCACAAAGATCTGCCTGCCTCTGCCTCCCAAGTGCTGGGATTAAAGGTGTGCGCCACCACTGCCCGGCCATCTTCTTGACTTTTGAGGCCTGTCTTTGTGCTGGGGGTGAGGAAGCTAGAGTAATCTTTCTGTGGAGCTATAAGGTGTGGCTCTTGTGAGGCATTTATTGGCTGTATCAGGTATTCAGTGAGTTAACTCCAGCCTATATGAACTTGGAACCATCCTGCTGGCTGCTCCCAGAGCTTATTCTGTGTGGGTCTTCTCCAGCTCTTGTGCTGTGTGCCTCCAGACATAGGAACATACAGGAGTCATCTCATCTTGGCAACCACAGCAATAGGATACTCACTTCCAAGTGTCTGAAACTCATGTACTTTGGCCTGTTTCACGGTTGTCTACGGAGTGACTGAACTGTGTTCCAAAGTGGATGCCATCTGACTACACATGCTTCAAACCTTGTCTATCCTCTATCCAGCATTTCCAGCGCTGGTGATGAGTTTCTTTCTGTAGTGCAAGATGACCTGATGCCCTGCCACTCTACGCTGGTGCTCAGGGTGGAAGCAACACTCTGGATGTCATTCTCGTGTCAGGACACCTGGCATCCCTTCACCGCACACTTAGGAGTGACTGGTGAGCCATGGGAATATTGGCACAAGAATCCATCATCTCACCCACTCATTCCCAGTTAGATTTTAAAAATGGCAGTGGCCACTCTAAGGCACCAGGCATGGGAACCTGGTAGAGGAACCTGGAGCAAAAGCATCAACAGTCTTTGTTGACTGCAGTCGAGATATCTTGATTTAGACAATTTTGCATTTTGAGTAAGAGACAACTATGTGAACAAGCTGTGGGCTGGCCTCTCTGGGGCTTTAGGAGTAACTGGTGTGGCTGTAATTGTTTGAACTGAGGATGGTAGAGTACATAGACACCTGAGAGCCTGACCCCATTTGCACTGGCAATCAGAAGATGTTGGAGTCCCAGCCTCTCTGGCATCTATCTCCTTGAGTGACATCTCTGTTTTCCCTCATTTCATCTCTGCTCCTAACACCTTTGCTATCCTAGACTGTCCTCCGGTTGTAGCCCTGACCTCAAACTCTCCAAATCTCTTGCAACAGTGTTGCTGGACTAATTTTTAAAACAAAACTCAGATGCCTGCCATGTAAAGCTCTATGAATGGGCTGGGCTTGATCAACCCCATCTATTCTCTTCATACTCTGCCCAGGTTTTCCCACTTGCTCACATTAGGGACTTTCCTAGGCCCTTCCTGACATTTCAAGACCTAGCCCTGGTCACCTCCTCAGCAAGGCTGTAGCTGGCAGTTCTTCTGGGTTCTCTCTCTGTCCTGAAACCTTCTGGAGTCTTCCACACATGGGATGTAATGCTTGTTGCATCCCATGGGCTCTCTGTCTCACCTGCCAACAGGTGAGGTGTGAAAGTGAGAAACTGCGTCCTTAGCATTGGCATGAAACATGCCAGGCATCCAGGTAATCTTGGCCAATAACCTAGTGATTATTCTAATGTGCTTTGGGTATTAATCCCTTTAAGAAAGAACAAGGAGGAGAGGTGATGTCTGTACCAGAGAAGAGTGCTGAACTATGCCCACTCTACCGGTGACCATGGGATTTAGGCTTTGCCTGGACCTCCTGCTGACTCATTTTATTCTGTTGTAAAATGGGCGCAGCACCATCACCCACTTCTTCTCACCCCCATTTTTTTATTCATCACCCACTTCTTAATTATTGTGAAGATTACTTGAGTAGCTTAATGGGCAACATTTAAAGGTCCCCCCCCCCCCCGCAGTGTGCAGCTGCGTTACTCAAGAGTCTGTATTGTGTCTATATTTCCATCTGTAGTATGTGAGAAGACAGTGGCTTCATAAGTTCTCGTCAACACTGGGTACTATCACTATTGCATCACTTCAAATAGACAGTAATTTAACTTCTCCTGAGACTCCGGGTGGACAGTAGTCAGGACAGATGGAGACCTGCTGGATGTGGGGCAATGACAACGTCTAAGTGAATAGCGAGCTGTGGAATCTGATTGTGCTGGGGCTTTGTGGAGGATCCCTCTGACTGGGCACCAACGCTGCTGATGGCATCTGCAGGCAGGCCAAGGACAAGCCTGAGGTGGCTGCCCAGAACTATGAGCACAAGCACAGGCTCCAGGCTATAATCTCTTGAGGCCCTGAGGGCACTTGAGAACTGCAGGTGTCTGCTGTACCCTGGAGCACACGCTAGAGCTCATGTTTAGGAATGGAAAGTCCTGCCAGTCCAATCCAATTTCAATTTTCATCCTGTTAATAGTGATTTGTGAGTGTTATCTCGGCACCAGTCATTAATCCTGCTGTCTGTTGTTAATATGTGATCATCCATTTATTTTCTTCCTTCTGTGATTTTTGCAGCTCTTTCCTAAAATTTATTATATATAATATAATATTATAATATATATATATATTTATTTTTTGGTGTGTGTGTTGAATCCATAGTTACAAATATTTCTTTTTTTCTTTTTCTTTTTCTTTTTTTGTTGTTTTTCAAGACAGGGTTTCTCTGTGGCTTTGGAGCCTGTCCTGGAACTAGTTCTTGTAGACCAGGCTGGTCTCGAACTCACAGAGATCCGCCTGCCTCTGCCTCCCAAGTGCTGGGATTAAAGGCGTGTGCCACCACCGCCCGGCTATAAATATTTCTTTTAAAAATACTCTTAGGGGCTGGAGAGATGGCTCAGAGGGTAAGAGCACTGGCTGCTCTTCCAGAGGTCCTGAGTTCAATTCCCAGCAACCACATGGTGGCTCACAACCATCTGTAATGAGATCTGGTGCCCTCTTCTAGCTTGCAGGCATACACACAGACAGAATGTTGTATATATAATAAATAAATCTTTATATAAAAAAACAAAAAACCCAATCTTGGTTTGGAGAGATGTCTCAGTGGTTAAGAACACTGACTGTTCTTGCAGAACCCGAGTTTGGTTTCCATTCACATGGTGCCCCACAACCATTTGTAATTCTAGTTCCAGGGAGATCCAATGCCTGTTCTGGCTTCCACAACACCAACCACACACACCATACATGCAAGCAAAAACACTTATGCGCATGAAAATTAAATAAATATATATTTTAAAAAATAAATAAAAATATTATTTTATCTCCAAATAAAGCAGATACATAGGTAAATCTCACTTTTTGATGAGACTTGCTTTATTGGAATAAACACACACACACACACGCATGCACACGCACATGCAAATATACAAAATATAAAGTTACAAAGGATTTTAATGTATTTCCAAACAAATAGAGGACAGATGGCATCTCACAGAGTGTATAAAGCTACATCCTTATTGTGCTGTGTTCACAGATATATCTTATTTGTGAAGATACTGTATAAATGGGTTACAAGCCTTTCACAGGAATATATGTTCCACTTTCAGGGTCTTTTTTTTTTTTTTTTGAGGGAGAGTTTCTTTGTGTAAGTCCTGGCTGTCCTGGAACTCCCTGTGTAGACCAGGTGATCCTCCAACTCACAGAGATCCACCTACCTCTGCCTCCTGAGTGCTGAGATTAAAGGTGTGCGCCACCAAGTCCAGCAGGCTTTAAGGCATAGGGCTTTACCTGCCTAGTTTTACCTATATGTGTAGTTATCATGTTAATTCAAGCTTGTTTATTTTTTGCTACAGGCAGAACCTAGTTGCCGTGGGCCCTACCGGAGGAGCAGTGAGTTGCAATTGAGGTCCCAGGTGTCAGCCAGCAGAAGGAATCTAGCATGGTGTGAGCTGACATGGGGAGATGGCCACTGCCTGTAATATAGTGTGTTTAGATCTTGGAAATACCCCATTCTACTGGGCATTTTTACCTGTGGACTGTAAGAAGATGACCCCTCCCTAAGCTGTACTGTCTAATTTGATAAAAATGATAGCTTATATCATGTTCTGATAAATAAAAGCAAATACAAAACTATGTTTCGTAGCTGTGGCTCATGAGCCCACTTCAGAAGGTGCTCAGGCTAATGATGGAGAGGAAAACACCGGAGTCCAGGAACCAGCTGCTCTAACTCTCTTAAAGCTAAAAGGAGACAGTCACGTACCATTAGCTAAAACAAAGCGTCATTATAGCTTCAGGTTAGACCAGATGCCTTGCTAATAGTTTTAAAATAAGTAACTCCAAAACAAGCTAAGGTTCACAAAGACACATAGCTGAACTGTCTGACTCATATGCTAGGGTCAAAAACACAAAACAGCCTGATTGTTACTAGCTCCCCTTGCTAAATCTGGTTAATAAACTAAGGTGAGGATTGATTTCTTGCATGGATTCCTGACCTCAACCCTTTGTTATTGATAAATGGGTGTGCACCCTGAAAACTAGAAGTTCAGCTGACTGTTTTTGTGTACAAAAGTTTGTTTTGTAACTCCCTCAAAATTCCTTATAAATAAGATCACCTTTTTTTTTTTTTTTTTTTTTTTGGTTTTTAGAGACAGGGTTCCTCTGTAGCTTTGGAGCCTGTCCTGGAGCTAGCTCTTGTAGACCAGGCTGACCTCGAACTCACAGAAATCCGCCTGCCTTTGCCTCCTGAATGCTGGGATTAAAGGCGTGCGCCACCACCGTCTGGCTTAAGATCACCTTTCATAATTAAGTAATTGAATCTTTCTTTGTAACCACAATTTGCATGCTGTCAGTGAAAAAGGTTGACTGAAACAATGCCTCTTGCTTGCTTGTTATCTAGATACATTGTACGTGGGTTATGGGAATGACTTTAATCATGTGAGGGAGATGGAAAGCATGTTTTCATCTATAAGCATTCACTTGAGAAATGGAATGCAACTGTTTTGATTCCTGTACTGCTTGGAAGATTCTTTCGGGGTGTAAAAGCTGTAAAACAACATGAGATAAGACAGAGAGGAAAAAGAGAGAGAGAGAAAAAAGAATAGGAATAAAGAAGGAAAACATGAAAAGAGTTTGTGCCTTTCTCCCTAACTCCCCTCAGAGAGAAAAGTTTAGCCTTGCCGACTCTGCGGATTCCTGTCAAAGCCCTGTGCTGATGGAGGCTGGTCCCCCAGACAGCAGCACCTAGCTCTAACCCCTTCCTTTCCACATGGAGTCTTTTAGCCCTGTTGATCCAGGGGCTGATGACTCTCCCATCCACCTCCACCCAACTTCAGTAACCCATACACAAGCCAGATAGACACTCACTTGTCTGTCTATGCACACAGCCAGAGAATGAGAATCTGTGGACACCACTGTCTACTGCAGGAGGAGGGCTTCGGTGAAGCTGGCTTACCTGCATGGTGACATTGGGCAATAACTGTCTGGGAAAAGTCTTTGATTTTCTTATACTTCTGCAAAAATCTCTCCAAAAAGTGGGTGGCTTCTGAAACAGTGACGCCAAGGCAAGCAGCAAGCCGCTCTTTCCCTGTGAATCAGGAAGACATGCCACCAGAGTTCAGGTCTAACCCACATTAGGTAAGAACAGGGTGTGGAAATGAGCTAACTGCACGCCTCGGGGACAAAGCAGCCAATAAGGGCCCAGTGGTGGTGTGGGTCTTATGTGGCTGGTTTGGATAATACTAGTTTGGGGCTTTACACACTAGGTGCTGGGTGGCAGCTGACCCGAAGAGGACCATTTAAACACTGTCCTTTGCAGTCTTGAAGGCCTGCCAGGAGCTGCATGTGAAGCTGGGCTCAGGCAGACTTAGTACTGCTCTCATTGAGTCAATGAAAGATCTGAATGTAGGACTGGGGGAAGCAGCAGGGCCCACAGGAACAAGGAAGGCAGAGTTGATTAGTAAGTGTGGAGATATGGCATTCAGGAGCCCCTATGCTTAGCATCCTTATTTTAGAGTACATGCTTTTGCCCTAGATCAGTGTTTTGCTCCTGAAAGAGGCAAAGTTCTTGTGAAGAAGCTGCAGGGAAGCTGTGAAGGTCTCTGGTGGAGGTGGTTCAGCACAGCACAGCAGCCTCAAGTTGGCTGGGTGCAGGTACTGGATACACAGGCCTGGGTCTGACTTCAGCTCTGTCACCCACAGGAGGTTCTGGTGGTCTTGGGTAAGTTGCTTAACTCTCAATAAATCTGTTTCTTCATTCATGAATTGAGAAACAGTCTTTAGCCTAAGCCTTAGCCCTAGATCAGTCAGGGAATCCTATGAAGCAAACTCTTAGCCAAGTGTGGCTTCTATTTGGTGCTTACATGTAATCGTTTTCTTTTATTTCCCCCCAGGAATAGGTACCAGGACCTTTGCTTAACAGTAGTATTGGGGGGAAAGTCCTGGGCTCTGGGGGTGACCAGAGTTGATTTTGAGGGATTCCAAGAGTTGATTTCTGGGAAGGTCATTACTAGGGCAAGAGGAAACCACATTGAGCTTTGAACTGGCCAACACAAAGGACACCTAAGTGGCTTTCAGATACTTGTCCTAGAAACCATGGCTCAGGGCTTGAGTTCTGTGTCTATGAAGACAGGGAAGGATCCTTAGAAGAGGAACTGTCTAACCTCTCAGAATCGCTTTTTGATTCCCTCTTTAGTGAGGCCTCTCCTGGCCTTAGTCAGTGGAAACCTTTAGGATTTTTAATGACAGCTTTTGTTTTGTTTTTGAAAGAACATTTAAATATAAAAATTGTTTTTGTCTTTATAGAAGCTTATAGTTACGAAAATTTAAAATAGATTTTGGACTTTTGGAGTGCTGGAATTTTTGAAGACTTTCAGAGGTTTTTGGAATTGGATTGTATAAAATTAATATGAGGGCTGGAGAGATATCTCAGCAGTTGGGAACACTGGCTGCTCTTCCAGAGGACGCAGGTTCATTTCCAAGCACCCACACGGCAGCTCACAACTGTCTATGACTCCAGTCTCAAGGGATCCAACACTATGTTGGATATATGCAAGCATAACACCAATGCACTCCAGGTCAAGGAGTGGAAAGTTACAACACTTTCATGCCAAGTTGAGGGGAAGATTGTGCTCCTTAGTTTTAATTGTTAACTTGACACAAAGTAGAGCCACCTGGGAAGAGAGCCTCAGCTGAGGACTTATCTAAGCTCATGCTGGTCTTTGAGCATGTCCATAGGGAATAGTTTTGACTGATGTAGGGAGGCCCAGCTCACTGTGGGCAGCACTATTCCAGAGACAAGGCTTCTGTATGGTCTAAGAGAACAGCCAGCCAGCAGCAAGGACGGATCCATGTGTTTCATCTCTTTCTGCTCTTGACTGTGGATGTGATGCCTAAGTTCCTGCCTTAACTTCCCTACAACAATAATGGACTGTAGCCTGGAATTATAAGTATAATTAAACCTTTCTTCCCTAAGCTGCTTTCCAGCAGGTTTTTTTTTTTCAACAGAAATATAACTAGGGCACTTCTGTTTCAAGGGCTGAGCAAGTGCCTAGCCACAGAGAGCCCCAGGAATGCTGTCTGGTCTACTTGAACAGAACTTCCCGTACAGTCCAGGTGTTGCTGCTCTGGGCTCCATCATAAATACAATTCCTTGGGCACTCAGTATGAGGCTTGGTTTCTCCTGACAGAGTCAGGTGCTTGGAGCAGTCTGAGCCCTTATCCACTGTCCTCCTGGCGCAGGGTGGTGTGTCTGGCATTCTGCATGCATCCAGTAAGCACCAGTGGATTATACAGCTGAATATGGAGTTCACTGAGGAATCATGGTGAGGACTCAGCACTAGGCTAACCCCTAGAAAGCACAAGCCCAGCAAGCCTTGGGGTTAGGAATGACTTCCAGCCGGGCGGTGGTGGCACATGCCTTTAATCCCAGCACTTGGGAGGCAGAGGCAGGCGGATCTCTGTGAGTTCGAGACCAGCCTGGTCTACAAGAGCTAGTTCCAGGACAGGCTCCAAAACCACAGAGAAACCCTGTCTCGAAAAACCAAAAAAAAAAAAAAAAAAAAAAAAAAAAAAAGGAATGACTTCCAGAAGACACTAGGGTCCTACTGACCTCAGGATAGTGTCTTAGCTGGGGTTTCTATTGCAGGCCCAGTAAGATGAGGCGGTGCCCAGTAAGTTGGCAGATGCTGAATTCAGCTGGCTACAGGAGAGGTAGTGGACTTGTTAGCCAGCTTGGGTCGAGATCCCAGATAACACAGGGGTACATGAATTTGAGGTCATAGGAGGTCAGGCAGGCAGTCGTATTATATGCTGCAGGTGGTTGGGCATGCACACCCACATCTCTTCCAAGTGCTCCTCTGCTTGTGTCATAGACCTGTGGCTTTCCCTTCTGTGCTCATCGCAGTCCTCACAGTGATCACATAACTGATTTCTGAAGGTTGCACTGGAATTGTTTCTCCCTGGCTCTGCACTACTATGGCAGCTGCTGGGTTGTTCAGAGATGGCTTCTGTGGACACACTCCTGTATGCTAGCACAAGTTGCCTGTTCAAAGCTCCTCCACTGGGTTTCCCAAGGCCCTAGCAGCACTAGGACCTGGTGATTCACTTATGCCCTCAGCCTGCTCATCAGCAAGGTTCTGGCTCAAATAAGGGGGGTGGGATAGAGACAGCAGGAACTGAACAGCAGACACACAGTAATTCCAGCTGTCAGGTGGAGCAGGAACAATGGAGCAACAGAGATAGAAGCTCAGGGTGGGAGCCCCTGTCACCACAGGGCTAAAAGCAGCAAATTACCCCTCACCAGCATCACGGCTAATGACTCACGCTTATTTACAGTGCGGTGCTCTTCCTCTCCAGAAAACACAAAGCGAAACTCGGAAGGAGCCAGTGGGTGCTGTGAGGCCATCTTTCTCTGCGATACAACTCTTGTGGTGAGGGGTGACCCTGGTACTAGAGGGGCAAGGGCCAGGCAACACTCAGGAGAATCACACATTCATCCTGCAACCCTACTTCGCTACTGAGCTAGCTCCAGCTTGGAGGGTCAAGAGACCTCTGGAAGCTTAGCAACATAGCTCACCCTTGAAACAGGACCCAGACAATCAGGAAGCAGATGACAGTGGTGTGAGGTAAGTGTGCCAGTTGTAGCTCCAGCAACCCTATGAGAGCCTTTATGGCAAAGGGGATGGGCAAAGAGGTACAGGGCTTCTTGTGACTTTAGCAGGTCAAGAGTTGGCAGGATTGACTGGGATTTGAGCCTGGGTGGGGGTGGCGGCAGCGTTAGACCTGCAGCATAGACCTGGGGTTTATGGCAGATCTGCAGGAGCATCCAAGGTACCAAGTTCTAATCTGTCTGGAAGAAGGCAGCTTTCTTCCAGGGCAGAAACCCCTGAGGTCTGGAGGAGGGGTAGTAAGGGGGAGGCTAAGGAGGAAATGGGACAGGAGACCACCAGTGCATGACTGTCCCCTCCTCCTGTTTGATTACTGGCTTCCACGTCATATGATCTGATGTTCTCGAAGGATTATTGCTTGTTCAGTGGGTGCTTTGTGCTTCTCTGCACTAGTTAGCAGGCAGAACTGATGAGCACTCCTAGCTTCTTGGGCTCGTGCTCAGGATGGGCATTTTACCCTAACAGATGAGCAGTACTCAGGTGGTACTGTGCAGCCAGCGGCTTTGACATGTGAAGTGATGCCAGTGCAGGCTGTTTATGCCAGAGGCCCATGGGGCCAGCAGGAAACAGAAGCTGAGGAAAGCGGAATACCAGCAGAGCCTCAGTGATTTCTCTGAAGCATGGCCCACTTAAATGTAGGCATACAGTCACTGGCAAGAACCCAGCCCTTCCCTATGGCTCACCTGCTCCATAGACCACAGAGTACACCACTTTTTTGGTCTGTTCTCTGTCCACGTGTGTCACATGCTCCATGGGAATGCCCTTCCTGCATGGAAAAATGGCATATTATCCATCATTGTCGTCGGCACCGTCTGCAGAGGGACAGAGCTCAAATTACATGCACACTGCCTCCCCTGGAGCCAACCACCATTTAAAGCCCGGCCTGTCCAGTGGGCAGCAGAGACTTGCAATGTGTGCAGCATCCACCTAAGACTCCCAAACAGACACCACCAGTGAGGCCGTGGCCCTCAAATTCTGGTGTGCCCATAAATCAAAACCAAACACTGCTTTTATAAAAGAATGTCCATCCAACTTTAGGGGAGCCTGTGTTTGCCAGGGCCTGGGCCACAACTGTGGTCATTACAGAGGTGAGCTGGTTTGAGTCCTTTGAAGTCCCTCACAGAATTGGACAACCAGCTGCTGCTTTGATCTCCCACAGAGAACAGGGTGAGGCCTACATCGGACTGCCTGTGAACCAGCGTCTCAGAGATTAAAGCTGAAATCGCTGAGAAGCTCAGAGCCCCAAGAGTTTCTCTTCCCTGCTGTGCATTTCCTAAGAAGAGCTTCCCTTGACTGCTGCTCTTGAAAACATCCTTAGCATCTACACCAGCCTCAGTGACAGAATAAGCACAGATCCAAGCACCGAAAAGACAGAAGGCTCTCTCAGCGTTTGTGATTGTGCTTCTGTGTAGGGCTCCTGTGGTCATGGTATTCCCAACTGTCTTAGCCTTCACTTCCTGTTTACACTGCACATCAAGGTGAGGGCTCAGCCTTTCTTAGGCCTTTTCCTAGCACATTACCTGCCCTGGGATGCCTGAGGCTTTCTAGATTTCCTAGCTTACAAGGTGACCTGACTTCACGAGGCATCTCTTTCCCAGATACCCCAGTCTTGCGCGCTCTTGTTTACCTCAACTATTATTTTTGCCCCAGACAGCTGCAGGTTGTTTGTTTGCCTTATGATGCGGTTGAGTGATGCCCACTGCTTCTCTGCACTGGGTTCTGTATCAGGCACACACACAAAAAAGTGATAAGCACCCTTGTCAGTCAGTCCTTCGGGTAGTTCCAATAAGCGAGAATGGAAACCACTACACTTCTTTGCAAATGAGGTGCACACTGCTCCCTTCAGAACCAGGGACCAGGTTCTATGCAGGAGGAAAACATGCAGTTGCCACAGGGGGTTGACTGAGGCAAAGCCAGGGCAGAATAGACCACAAATCTCTCCTTCCATTCTCAAGATGCCTTTTTCCAGCATTTGTCTGGTGGGAGTAAACCATTGCCTATTCTCCAGGGTTCTGGCAAAGTTGGTTTTAGCAGGCGTTGCTTGAGTTTTCAGTGTGTCTGTGGGGGATGGCTCCAGGGTGCTGCCTCCCCCAGCACTTCCACTGACATGTTAGATGTCATTCATTTTGATCACCCAATTTCTATCTAAGTAACAACACATCTGTAGCTTCCCCTTTTTCTGTTGTGCTGTTTTATATACTTGTTTATCTCATCCTTAAACTTGATTTTATAAAGAGCTGTGGGGCCATTGAGATAAGCTTCTATGCCTATAGATTACTAGGATTTATAATAATAGATATTGTAAAAATGGTCATCTTATCAAAAGCAATCTACAGATTCAATGCAATCTATATCAAAATTCTAACTCATTTTTCACAGAAATTGAAAAAATAATCTTAAATTTCATATGGAAATACAAAAGACTCATGATATCTATGATATCTAAAAGAATCCTGAATTAAAAAAACAAAACTGCTGGAGGTATCACCATCCTTGATCTCAAGTTATACCACAGAGCTATAGAAAAAAAAAACAACAGCAACAACAAAAGCAGCATGGTACTGGTATAAAAACATATACCAAACTGACCAAAGGAATGACATTGAAGACCCACATATAAGCCCATATTTCTACAGTCACCTGATTTTTCCAAAAAGAGGTTCATGATACGCACTGGAGAAAACACAACTACTTCAGCAAATGGTGCTAGTCAACTGGATAGCTACATGTAGAAGAATGAAACTAGATCCGTATCTCTTGCCTTGCACAGGATTCAGCTCAAAACGAATCAAGGATCTCAACATAAAACCTGATACCCTGAACCTGGCAGAGGAGAAAGTAAGAAATTCCCTTGAACTTACAGGCCTAGGAAAGGGCTTTCTGAACAGGATCCTGATAGCACGGGCATTAATACCAACAATTTTCAAAGTAAAGCATTTTCTATGAATGGAAATAAAAACAGAAATGACATAGTTTCCAATGGCAACAATTTATATCTACTAATGGGTTATATAGGAAACAGCAATGAAAATTCATAGCCCTAAATCCCTCTATAAATAATTAAGAAAGTTTTAAAATATTTTCAGTACAAAACACAATAAAAAATAAGAAAGCTAACCGAAACAATGTGAAAGGAAATTATAAAGATGGCATATTAGTGCACATTAAGCAAATAATCTATTAAGTAGGCTACACTGCCAGCATGAAGAATAAACAATTTCATTACTTCCTTGTACCTACAAAACACCAAATCTTTGCATGGCATGAGATACCATATGTAAAGCCAAATTAACCACATAGTGGGAAAAATCTTTAACACATTTCACAGAGGAAGAGCTTGTATCCCTAGCAAACAAAGAACTTAAATATTAAGGAAACGAGGGCAAAAAAATCTTTTGCAAGAATGGGGCAAAGATGGTTACCAAAAGAAACAGTATAACAAACTGTATCTCTCAAGCATATAAACTCCAACTTTCTACCAGAACATTATATAAGTTTTATAGAATTACAGAAAGAAAATTCTAGGTCAACAATTACAATTGGACATTAAAATTTGTGTGTGTTTGCATAGGTGTTTTGGCTGCATGTGTCTGTGCACCATTTGCATGCAGTACCTGCAAAAGCCAGAAGAGGGCATTTGATCCTCCTCTGAATCTGGCATTACCAACAGTTGAGAATTCTGTGTGGGTGCTTGGAACTGAACCTGGATTCTCAGCAAGAGCAACAAGTGCTCTTAACCCCTACCCATCACTCCAGGCCCATAACAAACATTATAACATACTCTTCTTAAAAATTTATATAGATTAAGTGAGGAAGCAAACAAAAATCAGAGAAAAAGAACTAAACAAAGAAATGAAGCTCAAGCTATTAGTAACCAGAAACCCATAAACTAAAACTACCCTCTCAGTCACTGAAACTTCATTAAGTATCAACAGACAGGGCTGGACAGGGCTGGGACAGGGCTGGACAAGGCTGGACAAGATAGGGCTGGACAGGGCTGGACAGGACAGGGCTGGACAGAGTTGGACAGGACAGGGCTGGGCAGGGCTGGACAGGGCTGGGAACGGGCTGGACAGAACAGGGCTAGATAGGGCTGGACAGGACAGGGTTGGACATGACAGGGCTGGACAGGACAGGACAGGGCTGGACATGGCTGGACAGGACAGGGCTGGACAGGGCTGGGATGGGGCTGGGACAGGGCTGGACAGGACTGGACAGGACAGGGCTGGGACGGGGCTGGGACAGGGCTGGGATAGGCCTGGGGCTAGTATAGGATAGATCTGTGGATAGGCAGGTAGAACAAATGTTTAAAATGTATTGTATTCAATTTTAATTCCAAAACAAATGATCCATATTGTATATACTTGATTAGGAAACAATAACTCACTTAGAAACTAAGGACAAGGATAAAAATAAGTACTTAAATGTATTATTTTCTATGCCATCCTTGATTTGTGTCAGGTCTCTATAATTAATAGATCGGGAACGCTCCTCCAACGGCCATGTGTCAGAAGCTTCCTGCTAGCCTTGGTGCGACTTTGTCAAAGATTAGAAACATTATACGCATGTGCACGTGTGAGATCAGCTGCATCAGAGTCAGGGCAGGGCACTGGGCCCCTGGAGCTGGAGCTATAGTTGACTACAAGCCACTTAATAACTGAACTTGGATCCTCTGCAAGAGCAGCTCTAACTGCTGTGCCCTCCCTGCAGCCCCTGTGGTGAGCCTGGGGGCTCTGGTCCCGTCTGTTTTGCCTTCTTGTCATGAAGCAAATGATGCTGATCCACCGCATGCTTCCATCATGATGTGCTGTCAGCCTACAGCAGTCAGACCATGGGGTTAACCTCTGACACTGCGAGCCAAAACAAACCTTCCTCTGTAGAAGTTGGATCTCAGCTTTTGTGACAATTACATAACACTAACACAGTTGCCTTCTTGTCTGTTTGCTCCTTGCCTGTCAACTTACTGAGCTGAAACTTCTCATGCCTGTTTTTAATTTTCTGAAATACAAACTTCACTGTAGACACTGATTTTACTTTGCCTCATATATTTTGATATACAGCTTCCATTTCTGATGATTTCCTCATTTTCATTCTTTCCTGCCCAAATCTATCTACCTGGACTACAAATTTTCCACCAAGAGCATTTTTTATGAAACATTTAAAAAATTTTTTTTATGTGCGTTGGCATTTTGCCTGTATGTATGTGGGGGGTGCCAGATTCTCTGGAACCGGAGTTACAGTTGTGAGTTGCCGTGTGGGTGCTAGGCATTGAACCTGGGTCCGCTGGAAGAGCCATCAGTGCTGTTAACCACTGAGCCATCTCTCCAGCCCCATGAAACACTCTTTTGTTTACAATCTTATCACAGGGTCTTTCCAGGACCAATGATACTACACCATTAATTGGGGACATGATTCACTCAGGCCTCTGTACCAGCAGCTCATGAACGAAGGCAGATTCCTGTTTGATGTGTTGTCTGGAGCAAACATTTAAACAGAACAATTTGCACCAGGTAGTGGTAGCACACACCTTTAATCCCAGCACTTGGGAGAAAGAGGCAGGGGGATCTCTGCGAGTTTGAGGCCAGCCTGGTCTACAGAGAGAGTTCCAGGACAGCAGAGCTATACACAGAGAAACCCTGTCAAAAACAAAAAGATACGGAGACAAAAGCAAGCAGGATGCCCTGCTTACATCTCTTGTGTGATGATAAAATACCTGTCAGAGTGTTAAGGAAGGAAGGAAGAGTTTGTTATTTTGGTCCATCATGGTGGGAAGGCCTGGCAACAAGAACTTGAGGCAGCTGGCTACATTGCATGTGCACTCATGAAGCTGAGAGAAATGAATGCTGGTTTCAGCTCGCTTTCTCCTTACTCATCCAGGACTCCAGACTACAGAATAGTATTGACCTATTATAACAGGTCTTCAATTAACACAGTCCACAAACATCTAACATCAAAGTCCCCCAGACATGCCTAGACTTGTGTCTCCTAGGTGAGCCTCAATCCTGTCAAACTGACAATCGATATTCACCATCACACTGGGCATGGTGGTGTAGACTTACAAGTTACTTGGAAGTCTAAGGCTGGAGGACCATCACTTAAGCTCAGTCTGAGCAACACAGTGAGAACCTGCCTGCCCTCAGCATAAAAAGGCAGCATTAAAAAGTCAATAGACTTGATGGCATAAAATAAAAATTTTGAGTATATAATTTCACATTACCCAGCCTCTTAGAATGCTCAAGTAGACGGATGGTAAGTTCAAGGCTGCCTAGACTTATGCAGAGCATTTGAAGCCAACCTGGACAACTTACTATGACCATGGCAAAAACCAATTCTTTCTACAGAGCTAGGGATAAAGCTCAGTGATAGAGCATCTGCTTAGTATATGTAAGGCTGTGGGCCTAGTCTCCAGAACAGGAGTAAATGTAAATAAAGGCCAGTAAAAAACTGGGGGAAGGGCTGACAAGATGGCCCTGGGGTTAAGAGCATTGGCTGATCTTCCAGAGATCCTGAGTTCAACTCCCAGCAATCACATGGTGGCTCACAACCATCTATAATGAGATCCGGTGCCCTCTTCTAGCGTGCGGATAGAACACTAAATCTATCTATCTATCTATCTATCTATCTATCTATCTATCTATCTATCTTAAAAAAAAAACAACACTGGGGGAAATCGGCATTACATCTGCCAAAGGAATAAGAAATCACAGATGTCACGAAAATACAAATGACAAAATGAGCAAATTATACATATAAGCAATTAATAGAAGAGAAATAAATGATCAATGATAAGTAAAAATTTGGCTTGAAACAATTAAGCAAATGTAAATATACTCATTAAGAATTGTCTTATCACTGGGCGTGGTGGTGCAGGCCTTTAATCCCAGCATTTGGGAGGCAAATCTCTGTGAGTTCAAGGCCAGTCTGGCCAATAGAGTGAGTTCCAGGACAGCCAGGGCTACATTGAGAAACCCTGTCTCAAAAAACCAAAGGGAAAAAAAAAGAATTGTCTTACCTACAAAACTAAGCAATATAATACCTTATAATAATGGGTGGTGCTTCTGATACATGTTCATATACACTTCTGATACAAAATCAAATTAATATCTTTCTGAAAGAAATCCTTACAGTATATATGGACTCTTTACCTTAAGATTCCTCTTCTGTGAATTTTAGTTTCTAGATAGAGACTAAATTTGGTCTGTTTGTTTGTTTGTTTGTTTTGAGAGGGTCTTTCTACATTGCAGCCTCTGCCTCACTTTGTACTCCTCAGCACCTAAAGGTCTTAGGCAAGATGATGAGTGCTGATAGCCAACCCGGCACAGCAATAAAAGCCTTTCTTCAGGGAACTGCCTGCCAGTAAAGAGCTGTGAACCCCTTAAGCCTTGCCAGTATTTCCTGCACAGCGGCCTTGGTCTCATGTCTTTTGTTTCTATGCCTAAAGACTCCCAAGTCTCTAGTAAACATTAAACCTTATATAACTACAGATGGTTAATAAAAATACTTATAGATAGATATGTACGTACAGGGAACACTCACACATGCATTTCCTTCCACTGCCTGATGAGGGACTAGAAACAATGACTCCCCAACAGCAAAGCACACACCCATCGCCTAGAGTTTGGCTTCTAACACCACCTTCTTATAGAGAGAACAGGGTTCTAGCACTGAGGCAGGAAACATACTAGATGAAGCCTGGGAAACCTTGTAGTGCCAGAAAGTAGGTATACACATATGCACACAAATGTGCGCGCGCACACACACATACACATTTAAAGAAGTACAGTTAAAGGGACACAGGAGCCAGCTGAATAAATCAAACAACAAAACAAAAGCATTTCTAGATTATAACCTAAATAGAATATTCATGAGCCCAGATGACAAATAATTAACTGAATAAATTAATAAATAAACAAGAACAGACAAATTCCCTGTGTAGAAGAAGTATGAATTATGTTCATTCTTTGAACTAAGAAGGCAGGGCATCACTGTCTACCCCTCAGTTGTAGACTGAGCTTCATAATTCCTTTCCCACAGGGTAGAGACACCTCTGTAGCCCACTAATATCAACAGTCACAAGTTCTCTTGAAGAGTGTCCTTCAGGTGAGGTCGTGAGACTGTGATCCTCCTCCTCAGTCCATAATCCTATTATAAGCATCAAGCTGAGGACATTCTACAAATGCCTGGCCAGGACTCATTGAAACTGCCATTTGAATGAATAAGACCACCATGGATACTCATTCACACATGAGTCTGGATGAGCATTTTTCATTACTCTCAGGTCACATGGTACTTTCTTTAGCTTTCAGCGGAACCGCCAGAATGTTTCTACAGTGAATGCCCCATTTGTCCACTGACAGTGGATGAATGTACTTGTTCTATCTTGTAGGAAAGCAAATTTGAAGACCCACCATTGAGTTCTCTAACAGCTCCAGTCCTGGAGCCCCTAACAAATAATAAATCTCCTACAAGGAGCCACACAGGCGACACAGTGTCTTTTTTGTGTAACTGAGAACTTCACATGGTCACTCCTGCCCATCAGATCACATAAGCAGTGACAGTTGCATCTGTGGCCATGGGAGGAAGTGACTGACGCACAGATTATAGCCCTCACTGTCATTTCATGTGCTGACACCCATGTGCATGCAGATGAGAGAACCGGCACAGCCACTGGCTTCCTTCAGAAGTGTGCACAGCCTGACAGCAACCATTGATACTTACCACTTGAATAGCTCCCAGTTTCTCTCCCCAAGATCCTTCTCTGAGCTCCCATCTTGTCACCATAGTTACCTGTCATCTCTTTGAGGATGGAGCAGGAGTGGTGACGGACTCACTTCCTTCACCAGTGCATGAACCCTCCCTGCACTCACACATCCAGGCCATTCCTAGTTCTTGTTGGTTCCACCTTCTAATACCACCAGAGTTTGGACCTTCTCACCATCTCTACTGATGTTTCCCTAACGCTTACTGGATGGTGACAAGAACCTCTCAGCCTTTCCCATGCTATCATACTTCTTGGCCAGAAACAACAGTGAAACACAGAGCCCCTTCCTGAAAGCCATTCGATGGACATTTGGTCAATGTCGACATTAATGGAACACACATCTATCTTTTCCGCTTCAGATACATTATTAAAATAAAGCAAAAGAGGCAGGTGGTGGTGGTGCACACCTTGAATCCAAGCCCTTGGGAGGCAGAGGCAGAAGGATCTCTGAGTTTGAAGTCAGCTTGGTCTACAGAGGGAGTTCCAGGACAGCCAGGACTGTTACATAGAGACACACTGTCACAAACAAACAAACAAACAAGCAAATAAAGCAAAGGAAAAAAGTATAAATACATGCATACAAGAGAGAAGAAGGATGTTCAGCAAACAAGAGAATTCCACATACTTATGAAGAGTAAGGAATATCTGTGTGTGTGCATATATGCATGTGTGGGTTCATGTGTACCTGTGCACAAGTAAGTGTACATGCCTTCAGGGTGGCAGCCATAGGGATATTTAACTTTGTAGGGCCAGGCACAATCCAAGGTAGAAGATGGGGCTGGAACTGGGAAAGGTATGAATTCAACACATATGTAAAGAGTGGTCAAGTCTTCTAACAACCTGTCACTCTATATCCCTCACCTAAAACATGGATCTAGCTAGACTCCCTGACCCAAAAATGATGATGATGATCATGAAATGAGCCAGTGAGTTTTGATGGTTTTGACAAGCTTCCCCGATGAGCTTCACAGTGATGACCCACAGCAATCACTCCACAGTCCTCTGTCTCAAAGGAAACCTTCAAGTACTGCTTATTCATGTGAGCAAACACAGTAGAATGTTTTTAGCCTTCTCCTTATTTCTTCTAGCAAGAGTGATCTCTGTGACTCTGTCTTTTGCTTTAATACTAACATAAAATTGCAGTCTGGTTTCAGAACTGAAGCTTTACTTTCACAGGCTTACACAATGGCTTCTCAGAATCTTGCACTTATGTATTCAGCGAACCAGCACCAAGGGAGGCTGCCGCCAAGTTCTATGGCCAGCTCCAGATGTAGTCTAACCCCCTTCTACCATAGCTACAGTAGTCTCTGTATGCCTTGCTAGTTAAATCAGGGAAAACACTTCCTAAGACAGTTGCTTTCCAGTAGGGAACCCCTTCAACTGCTCAGTTCACTCTCTCTGATGGATATGCATTTTCAGAAGTTGGTGCCTTCGACTGGCAGTCTTGCCCCGAAGCATCTTTCTTATTGTTCCAATGCAGAAACTCGGATTTCTCTTCATCAGAACTCTATCAGTTACAGCTGCTTTCTTTGCACTTGGCTTGTCTGCAACTTTAAACTCCCCAAATTCCATATTTTCTATACCTTCCTGCTTTGACTTCTCATTCCAAGCCCCAGTAACTGTATAGAACAAGAGCCATGCCTTAATTCAAACACTATGCTGCCTTAAAATTTCCTCTACGTGACTTAGTCTATTATTTTTGCATTCTGCCTCACTTAATTTTCAGGACACAGACAAACTAGCCAGATCATTTGCCAGAACTGTGACCTAGCAGCCTCTACCCCAGTTTCCATCAGAGGTTTTTCCCCTCGGAAACCTTGTGAGCCAGGCTTCCACTGCCCACATTCTTTTCAGCTTTCCACTCTTCCACACTTTCACCAGAATGGCCTAGTAAATTCTGCCTACAGCATTGTAGGCTTTTCCAGTCTTCAATTCTATATTCCTCCTCATTCATCCTGCCAAATTCCAACGGCCCACAAGTTGTACGGTGAGGTTTGCTACAGCCTCAACTCTACCTCTTTGTACTGATTTTCTGTATTATCATGTTGTGACAAAAATCCGTGACAAAATCAACTTAAGAGAGGAAGTGTTTACTTTGGCTTATGGTCTGAGGGGATAGGATCTATCATGGTTGGGAAGGCATAGGGGGTGAGCTTGAAATAAATGTCCAGTCACTTTTGTTCACAGTCGGGATGTAGAAATACATGAATGTTGATTGTCTTAGTTAGGGTTTCTATTGCTGCAATGAAACACCAAACCAAAAGTAGGTTGGGGAGGAAAGGGCTTATTTGGCTACACCATTCATCGTTTCATCACTGTTCATCACTGAAGGAAGACAGGAGAGGAACTCAAACAGATGGAGCAAAAGCTGATGCAGAGGCCATGACGGGTGTTGCTTACTGGCTTGCTAAACATGGCTTGCTTATCCAGCTTTCTTACAGAACCCAGGACCACCAGCCCAGAGATGGCATCTCCCACCATGGGCTGGGCCTCCCCCATCGATCACTAATTAAGAAAATGCCCTATAGGTTTACATAGAGCCCCGTCTTATGAAGGCATTTTCTCAGTCGGAGTTCCCTCCTCTCAGATGACTTTAGCTTGTGACAAGTTGACATAGAATCATTCAGCAAACTGATGCTCAGCTTGCCTTCCCCTTTCACTTAGTCTGTGATTGCAGCCGTGGATGGTATGGACACACTTAGGGTAGTCTCTCCTCAGCTAAAGTACAGAAATGCCCTCACAGACACCCTCGAAGGTATGCCTCCTCAGGATTCTAGCATTCTGTCCGTTGACAGTGAAGAGTTTCCAGGTGGATTCTGTTTCTCTGACTCCGACCACTTTCTCTTGAGCTCTGCACTGCTGTGTCTCCGTACCTCTGCATTCCTGCAGGTCACTGTTTCTGCAGCACTGACCTCTGAAGCTCAGCCAACAACTCACCCACAGAGTGGAGGGAGTGGGAAGCACAAGTCGGATTTCTTGCCCTTCCTGTGTAGCTATCACTGCAATCTTGCTGCCTTGAGCCTTAAGCTCTTGCCTTGCCCTTCCTGGACACGTGGCTCCCACTGGATCTGTCTGCACTTCTTATTGTACTGGCTGTCTAAATAGTCTCCTTTAAAGTGCCATGTAAGGTTTGATCTTCTTTTCTGCCAAGGTTCTTTCAGAATTCCGAATACAGGGTTAGAGAGAAAACTCAGTGGTTAAGAGCAATTAATGCTCTTGCACAGGACCTGAGTTCAGTTCCCAACACCTACATCAGGTGCCTCACAACCTCCTGTAACTCCAACTCCTATGGGATATAAAGGCTCTGGCCTCCACAGGTACCTTCATTCATGTGCACACATAATCATACATACACATGCACATCCATGCATGTATACATAAGTTAAAATAATAAAAATAATTTAAAAAAATTTTTGAGACAGGTTTCTCTTTGTAGCTCTGGCTGTCCTGGAACTCACGCTGTAGACCAGGCTTGCCTCTAACTCACAGAGATCTGCCTGCCTCTGCCTCCTGAGTGCTGGGATTAAAGGTGTGTACCACCACTTCCCCGCTTAGTTTTCTCTTTTAAGAACTGAATATAAATACACAAATTTGTTATTGCTGCTAATGTTGGGTTTTGTTAACTTTGTTTTTTGAGAGAGAGTCTCATGTTTCTCAACTTGGCTTCAAACTCACTACAAAGCTGAAGACAACTGAACTATTGATCTTCTTGTCTTTACTTCCTGTGTGTTGGGATTATAAGAGTAAGCCACCATGCCTGATTTACTGAGGACACAGCCCAGGATTTACTGAATGCTAGGCAACTAAGATACATATCCATAGTGCTGACGTCTTACAGTATGCGTGAGAAGTAGACAAGAACAGATCAGACAAAGGAAGAAAGGCATCGTTCTATGAACAGAGCAGATCTTTAGCTCTGATGGAAATGATCACTGCCAGAGAATGAGCCTTCCTTCAAACCTGGTTGGCTGGCGTGGTGGGTGGGGCAATGCAGACTCCATAGGTCAGTTGAGCAGAAAGTCTCCCGACTGCCTTGTAAAGTGGGGAGTAGTGCACAGTCCTCTGGGGCCTGAGTGCCTGTCATTCCAGCAGAAAAGGGACACTGGGCCAACAAAACAGCAATCACAGGTGTTAGGGGGAAGATTTCTTGAAAAAAGAGAAAAATGTGTTTTTATTTGCTGCTGATATTGAAAATTCCTCTATCCCCACATTTGGGAATAGGAGAAATAATTATATATTTATGATTACATGATACACATTTATTTGTGCCTTTTCAGCTTATTTATATTTAATGTTTATTGATACTATTAAGTTTAATCTTTCCATTTTAGTATTTGGTTTTTATTTATCTTATCTGCATTTTGTTCTGCTTCTTTCTGGAATCATTTTAGGTGAACCACAAGTTTTTAATACCTCTTTTTACTTCTTCCATCAATATTTTAGCTGGCTGTCCTTTAGCATTGTCTTACCTTAGAAATGACATATGCATCTTTAAGATCTGTACCTACCTCTAAGTACCAGAACACTACTTCATGGCTATTGTAGGGCCTTTAAGCCAGCAGAATTCCACTTGTGCTCCCTACCACCCTTTTTGCTTTTGGTGTCTTTATCTTTTATTTCTGCCTGTGCTCTAAACTTAAAAAAGATATCGCAGAATTCAAATATTACAAATAACCACACATAGAGTAACATAAATCATGCAAGACAAGTTGTGTAAAGTAAAGGGGAACGTATTTCATCTTTGTTCATTCTAGAACTCTATTCTTTCCTGAAGACGTGGTCCTCTGTGTGATCTTGCTTCTCTTCAGTCTGAAGAACTTTATGCCATCCTAGTAGTACAAAAGTACTTAGACAAACTTCCAAATGTTTGCAAGTCTGAAATGTCTTTTTTTTGCTTTAATCTTTGTAACTTTCTAGATAGAGAATCCCAGACTGTCCAGCATTCTTTGAATGCTAACCGAGTATCTTCTGCCACTGTTTTTGATGTAATTATACTGTTGTTCCTCTGTCAATGTGTCTTCCCTTCTGTTGCTAGTTTTAAGATTTTATTCTTGTCTTAGGTCTTTACAATTTTTATTTTAATAATTGCCCATTGTGTGACTTTCTCTGCATTGAATATTTAGGATGTTTTAAAGTTTTTTGATATGTAAATTATTATCATTAATCAATATGTGAACGTTTTCAGCCATATTTATTATACTTTGCCTTAATTCTCTCCTCTCCTCGTTGATCTATTTTATTTTATCCCATGTATGGGTTTTAAGTGGTCCATGTTTTTCTTTTCTCTTTGTGCCTAATTCTTGTCTCTGTAAACCAGCATAGATTCATGGATTCTTTCCTAAGCTGCATTTTCCCCTCCTCCTCTTTTTCCTTCTTCTCCTCCCTCTTCCTCCTCTTCCTTTTGAGATGGGGGTCTCACTGTGTAGTCTGGACTGGAATTCACTACGTAGACCAGGTAGGTTTTGAACCCAAAGGTCCACCTACTTCTGCCTCCTGCGTAATAGGATTAAAAGCATGCACCACCACACTTGACCTAAGCTGCATTTTCTATTCTTGTTCTGATATAGTGTTCTTCACTTTAATGTCTCATCCCTTTTTACAGTGTTAGTGTATCTCTTAAAGTTCGTCACATCTTAGCACTTTTCATCTAAATATCTGGTTGGGTCTTTTGAGACAGAGATTTACTAGGTAGGTCTGCTGGCCTTGAACTCACAAAGATCCACCTGCCTCTGCTTCCTAAATGCTGGAATTAAAGCCACACACCACCATGCCAGACATATTTTTTAGTATAATATTATACATATATACTATATAATATATATTATACTAAATATACTATATATTGTTGGACCTTAAAGTCCAACCACTGAGGAGGAGTTGCCCCAAGAGACCACTTTCACATCGCAGTTGATGTAACAGCAAGAGGATTTAATTCTGTCGTGACAGGGTCTTTAAGCTTTTGAGAAGCCAAAAGACCCCAAATGACTGTCACAAGCTACTTTTAAAGTAAAAAGCCATAGAAACAAGGGGGGAGGGAAACTCGGGGATTGTTCTTTAACTATTAGAATTGGCTTATTCAAAGGGCTATTAACAATAATTGGTCTGAGCCCAGGCTTGAGAGTGGTTACCAGATCAGGTGAGGTAAGAGGAAACATTTGAGGGTTACTTTGACCCCTTCCTAGGGACTGACCCCTTCCTGTGGACATCTGGGGGTATCTTGTCCCAATTCTAAGAACTAAGCTCTATCTGGAGAACATTCACAAGGACACAGGGAGATGGAGAGTCTCCAACTTTCCAGTACGTGCATATGTAGTTGTTAGGTTCCCAGGATGGGGAAAGCACTAAGGCTGAGAGGCCTCAGAGTTGTCCTGGAGTTTTACATACATGTTTGTTTTTCAGAGCTGAGGGCTGAACCCAGGGATTTGATCTAAATCCTCAACCCCTTTTAATATAGTGTTTTACTAATTATCTGAAACTTTCATACAATGGATTTTGATCACATTTATTTCCTATTGCTCCTAGGTCCATCCTTCTACTTTTGTGCCCTCTTAAAAAAACCCACCAAGTCCAATTTGTGCTGCCCATGGCTGTTGGGTTGTCCACTGGTGCATGGTCCCTCTCCCAGTGGCCATACTTTTAAACAAAACTGACTTCCCCTCTGCTCCCTGCCACCACGCCTCCAGAGGTCATCAACTGTGAAGAGCTACTCACGTTGGCATCTTTAGAACAATTTTTAAGAACACTCAATAACTTCATGTCTGGACTGTTTCTTTGGCTGATTTTACTGAATGTTTATTCTCTTGATCACAGGGCACATTTCCTGTTTCCCTTTATTTAACTTATTATATACTGCACATTTTACAGTGCTACATTTTACAGTGCTGAGGCAATATTTATTTCCTTTAAAAGGCACACTACGGTCAGGCCACAATTTGATTAATCTGTGGTTAGGTTGGGTGTGGACTTCATTGCAATCATAGTCTGATGCAGAGCACTACTGGTTTGAATTGCTTTGTGAGTGGGCCCAGAGACTGTCCTTCTCTGAGGTCTACAGCATAGAACCCTTAGAGCTTCCCAGCAGAGCTGTCGGCTTTTCAGATTATAGGAGATCTTTCCCCCTGTGACAAACCAACTGCAGTTTTCTGGGTTTCTAAAAAGTTGTTTTGCCCTCTAGTCCCAGCCTGACTTTCTGTATCTTGATTTAAAGAGGCTGGACCACTTGAGATGGGTGGAGATCTCAGTTTTTCTGCCCCACCATTGCCCTTGGAAGTTGAGGTTCAGAATGCTTTCTGTTGATGCCATGCTAAACCACAAGTTAATTAAAAGTTTAAGTGGTCTCTCTTCCCTCCTCTAGGGATTAGAATCACTTTTCATGGGCTCTTTTCTTTAAAAGGCTCACAATTTTTTTGGATTCCCATTTGATTAGCATACTTTTGTTCATCCTTTTACTCTAAGGTGGCACCTATCTTTAAAAGTAATTCCTCCCCCCCCCCCCCCCCCCGAGACACGGCTTCTCTGCGTAGTCTTGATTTTCCTGGAACTTGCTCTGTAGACCAGGCTGGCCTTGAACTCATAGAGATCCATCTGTCTCTGCCTCCCAAGTGCTGGGATTAAAGGCATATACCATTACTATCCAGCTCTAAATGTCTTTCTTGGAGGCAGCAGATAGATAATTTTTGTTTCTTGATCTATTTAGTCAGTGTCTTTTGATTGGAGAATTGAGGAGAGTGATATTTAAAATTATTACTGAAATGTGCTAGTTGTGTTGATTGTGTTATTAATTTGTGATGTTGTTTGTGTTCTCAATGACATTTTGTGTTTTAATAATTATGACTTTGTATTTCTTTCTACAGTCTTTCTTCTGTCCCAAATACTGCTTCTTGTATTTTTCTTAGGTTTGGTTTGTTGGGTATAGTTTTTTAAGACTGTTTATGTCATGGGGAATTTTTCTTTCTCCTTAAATCATAGAAGATAGTTTTGATGGATATATTATTTTAGTTTGGCTGTCATAGTCTTTTAAGACTTGGAGTTCAATTGCTCCAGGCTCTTCTGGCTTTTAAAGTTTCCAATGAGAAATAAATTGTTATTCTGATGGGGTTTCCTTTATGTGTGACTTACCTTTTATTCTCTTGCAGTTTTCAATACATTTTCTTTGTTATATATACTTAGTGTTTTAAATATGATATACTGTGGCAATTTTCTTTCCTGGTCTTGTCTGTTTGTGTTGTGTGCGTTTTTTCATTTGTATGAGTGTGTCTTTCCGTAGTTTAGGGACGTTTTCTATGATCTTGTTGAAGATGTGCTCTATGCTGTTAACTTGGGATTCTTCTCCCTCATCTATGACTATAATTTGAAGCTTTTTTTATTTTTTTTTTTTTTATTTTTCGAGACAGGGTTTCTCCGTAGCTTTTGGTTCCTGTCCTGGAACTAGCTCTTGTAGACCAGGCTGGCCTCGAACTCACAGAGATCCGCCTGCCTCTGCCTCCCGAGTGCTGGGATTAAAGGCGTGCGCCACCACCGCCCGGCTGAAGCTTTTTTTAAATAGTGACTAATATTTCCTGTTTTTTCCTAATTTTTTGTGTTCCTTGATTAATTGGCTTTGATCTTCTATTTTATCTTCAAGACCCAATATTCTGTTTTCTGCTTGATTCATTCTGTTTGTAAGGTGTTCCTTTGATTTTCTAGTTGGGCTACTGGGCTTTTCAATTCCATCTTCATTTCAGCTTGAGTCTTCTTCAGTGTTTCTTATTCTGAATTCTCCTTATTCAATTCTGTTCTTATATCCTGAATTGTCTTCACCATTTCCATCAGCCTTATGTTTGTATTTTTTTGGGCATCAATCAGGTATTTATTCTCATTAAGTTCTTTATCCTTGATTTCATTGAGCTGTTTCTTTGTATCTTCTTTAAACTTGAATTTTTGAGGATATTTATCACTTTTCCTTTAACATATATACATATATATATATATGTACTATATACTATTTACTAGTAGATATTGGAGAGAAGATGCTGGCTTCATCTTTAATATTGCTGGTATTCCTTTAATGAGATCTGGGCATGTGGACTTCCTTTGCTAGTTTTGAGTTCGTTATGGATATATCAGGATGGGGGAAAGAATGTGGGGGTTGGGTCGGATCTAGAGGTTGGAAGTGTCTTGGGTGGAATGTAGTCAGGTGGGCAGAGGGAACTGGATTGGTTTACAGGATGTGCTTCCTGTTCTGACCTGGGGAGTGTGGGGACTGAAAGTCTGTGTGGAAAGGTTGAACACGACATGGGAAAATCCCTTGGTCTCAGGGATAGGTAGGCAGGATACTTGCCCCAGCTCAGAGCTCCTCTGCAGCGAAGGCAGAGAAGCCCAGACTGGGCTGCTACACTGGTTGTGGGACCCAGGTTAAATCTGGCAGATTGTAGAAAAGGCATGGATGAGGAGGTCAGGGGTACTCAGCAGGCTAGATTCTGGAGGAGGAAATGAGAAGTCTGGTTATAGAATGGGGTAGTGCAGACAGTGTAAAGGGTCCTGTGGGTCAATACAGGTCTTGATGGAAACCAAGCTATTAATTAACTGTGGTGCAGGAGGAGGTGGTGGGACTAGGCAGGAGCACAGGATGTGGGACCCAGGCTAGATCTTGCAGGTTGCAGAAAAACAAGTATCGGGTACTGGTGGGCATCAGCAGGCTAGGCCCTAGAGGAAGACATGGGATGTCTAGGGATGGAGTAGGGTGGGAGAGCTCAGTTTGCTTCTTGCCCATAGACAACTAGAAGCTCAAGGATTATGTCTCAAATAGTCACAGAATATTTTGGCCAGCATTAGTGTTTTTATAGGAAGTGCAGCTCTCAAAAATGTTATCAGCTCCTTCCCTTTAACTCCAGTCTTCTCTATCCCCCCCCCCCAAAAAAAAAAACCACTCACAACTTAAGAGATGTGTCTTCTTTTTACATATTCTGGGCACCACAAGGAATTGAGAATTTGTGGGAGAGCTGTAGAAGTTTACTCTTTACTGTCCTGTTTCCAGAGTCGTGTCTCCCAGTTTTTCCCCATTTACTAGTAGTAAGCATCAGGAGTATACCTTTGATTTATATTTTTAGTCCACAGGCCTTTTAAGGCTTATCTTTCACTGGCTAAAGATGAGAATCATTACTATATTCAAGTCAGAAGGCACATTTCTGGAATCTCATATTTCTCTTTCATGTCCACTTATATACCGGCCACTTGATTCTTGAGTTGGCTTCTTTTGTTTCTTCCATTTTGCCACTAGCAGGCAATAGTTATCAAAACATTTTCTTGACTTTTGTTGCCTAGTTCTGCCTGAGAGAAAGCCACAAGTTTACTACTGCAACTGTCTTTATCAGCTATCATAGGTAAGAGTTATACCCAATTCCACTTTCCATCTCCAAAGGACAGCTCCTCATTGCTGGGCACCTGACCCTAAGTTAGGACCGTTTTGTTAGCGTAGCATCTTAAGAACTGATTTCTGATAAACGAGAGAGGCAGGACACCTTACAGACTTCCTGCCCCACAGCCAGAATCATTTGTTACAGCATCTTTTTTATCATTGCTACATTCCATCATTGAGATCACAGCGATCTCCATGACTTCTTCTAAACCCTGTCCTCCAAAGTTTTCCTAGGAAACTGTTACTTCTTTGAAAAATGCTATTACATATTTTTGATTACTTGCTTTTTTGCTTGTTGCTTTTGGAACAACAGAGCATTTATAAGCTGCCGGCATTCTTAAGTACGTTTGATCTGCATTTTTACCATGTGCTATTCTGGTCCTCTGTTTGGAACATAAAAATCATTTCCACAGCAACTAATTATAGTATAAGTCACAAATGCCACATTACTACTGCTGTGGAGGCTGGAAGCAAACATCATGCAAATTCTAAAAGCCTCTTATTTTGGAAATTCTTCACTAAACTATTACAAGCTAATAAAATACAGAAAAGACACATAATATCCAATGCAGACATGAACTTTTCACATCAGCTCTATGTGTGATAAGCTTGACACAAATCTGGAGAGGAAGATTTTCTGTCTCATGTTAAACCTTTGCTAAAAATCAGTTGAGCATGCCTGTGAGGGACTGTTCTGTGCCTCATTCCTGCTTTGCTAGTCTGTGTCTCCAGCCCTCTACAACATCACTATCTGTTCATCACTGTACACTAAATTTCACCAGGTAAAGTGACCATTGTAGCTGGTCTAGCATTTCCCCCCATGCTTTCCATATACATTTTAGATAAGCTCCTCTATGTGTATAAACATACTACTCGGACTTTAAAAGAATTGCACTCTCTCTCTCTCCCTCTCATATCTATCTATCTATCTATCTATCTATCTATCTATCTATCTATCTATCTATCCATCTATCATATCTAAACATATGGACCTATTTAGGAGAACTGATATATGTATACTGAGTACAAACACAGTATGTCTCTTGATTTATTATATCTTTGATTCTTTCCTTAGCATTTTCTAATTGTATTCATAAAATGTTTGCTGACTGAATAATTAACAAGAGATACTCCCTGACTTATGAGTGGGTTTTGTCTTGCAAGCCCACTGAGCTGAAAATGAACTTAGTGCAGCTAAACTCCTGCACACCCTAGTTTGATGGAGGAGGGTCATTTGCCTATGTGTTACTTTCATTGGTTAATAAAGAAACTGCCTTGGCTTTTGATAGGACAGCAGCTTAGATAGGCGGAGTAGACAGAACAGAATGCTGGGAGAAAGAAGGCAGTGAGGCAGATGCCATGGAGCCAGCCGCCAGGTCAGACATGCTGAATCTTTCCCGGTAATCCACCACCTCGTGGTGTTACACAGATTATTAGAAATGGGTTAATCAAGATGTGAGAGTTAGTCAATAAGAGGCTAGGTATAATGGGCCAGGCAGTGTTTAAATGAATACAATTTGAGTGTTGTTATTCCGGGTGTAAAGCTAGCTGTGCAGGAGCTGAGCAGGACGAAAAGCAGGCCTGCTCACCTCATCACTACACTAGTGTAGCAGCACAGCACTGGGCAGAGCACTGCTTCTCCCTTTGACTGCCTGTCTGAGGCCTAGTGTGGAGAGAGCACCATACTGCATACCACCAGCATGGAAAGTGATCCATCTCCAAACTACATGGTTCTTACACCAGGGTATATAAGAACATCCACGTTGGGTTGTGTGCAGTCTCTCTAGAGAGGCCATAAATGGTGTTGGTTTTAGTTTCACTTTCTACATGTTTGTTGTCATTTTAAAAGAATGATATTTGATTTTTGTGTGTTGATTTTGAGTATTGTGACTTTGCTGAACTCAATATTAGTTGTAGTAATAAAAACAAACTTGCTTGGGTTATATTGTTTGGATAACAATCATGTTATCTGCAATTAGGAAAGTTTTGTTTTTTTCTTGTCCAGTCTACCTGCTATTTCTTTACCTTTTCTTGCATTTTTAATGAGTTATTATTCATTCCAGGGGAAAGAAAGTATCCTATCTTTCCCCACTAACTACCACTTAGCACTGGGCAGTAGTGGCACACACTTTTAATCCCAGCACTCAGGAGCCAGAGGTAGGCAGATCTCTGAGTTAGAGGCCAGTCTGGTCTATAGAGTGAATTCCAGGACAGGCAGGACTATACAGAGAAACTCCTGTATAGAAAAACCAAAACCAACCAACCAACCCAAATAAACAAAAAACAAAACCAAAAAAACCCTAAATACCTTTTAGCTTTTTAAAAGAATTAAACAATTTTTTTTACCCAATTGAGGTTGTTCCCCTCTATTTATAACTTATTGGGGATTTTTGTCAAGAATGCTGAATTTACTTTACAACAACTAACATGGTCCTATTATTTTCATTCTTCAGCTTGATTTTATGACAATTTACACTGATATATTTTTAAAGTTGAAATACTGTTTAACTGCGAGGATAAATCTCTCTTGGACATGGCATATAATTTTTTATACATTGTTGGATTTGAGTTTCTATTATTTTTGTGAAATATTTTTTGCCTACATCCCACTAAATTCATAAGGAACATTAGTTTGCACTCTGTTCTAGTTTTAATTTTCTTCGTACTGATTTCACCAAATGGATTGGTGATTCACCTACTCCTGTTTTGTAAAAATTGATATCAGTTCTCTTTTCTAGACCTGGTTAAATTCTCAACAAAACTATCTAGGCATGGAGGTTTATTTTTCAGAAGTTTTCAAGTTACAAATATAATTGTTTAGATAGTTTTAGTAGTTTGCGGAGGTTAAGACACTGTCTTCTTGAGAATGAAGTTGCTATTTTTGAGTGCTCTTATACTCTGAGGAAAGAGCTGTGGGGACCCAGAGAACACAGCACATGAGCAGAGTGGCTTTTCAGAGCTCTAGCCTCTTAGGCAGAGGACATCCACTTCTGAGATAGAGGCAAGCAGACATCTGTGGAACGTGAGAAGTCTTTGGAGAGGTTGATGACTGGGTGTCAAGAACACAGAGATTCATATGGGCTCAATCACTCTCATTGCATGGGTTTCTCTTGTGCTCAGGATATGAGATTGAGAAGTGGCTGTGGATATCACTCAGGGCTTAAAAGAGCAACCAGAGCAGAGGGCAAAGGCACCCTCATCCCAAAGAGGACAGCCACCAGAGTTGGGCACAGGTGAGAGAGTCTAAGTGATGCTTCATGTATATCCTGTGGACCTGGACAAAGTGTCAAGAAGAGTTAGGCCTTGAAGCTCAGTGTTGTGAAGAAAAGAGAATGACATCACCACATGTGTGACAGGTACAGGCCAGGGAAGTGCTGGACAGTGAGCATGGGAGCAGGCCAGCGAGGATCAAATGTGCATCTGGTGGCATTAAGATTCAGAAGGGAAACATCTGAGAGAGGACCTTGGCCAGGTTCAAATATATGAGACTATCGGAGTCATTCTTACTCAAACCACCACACTGTTATTCCATCTGTATCTATTTCCCTGTTGTCCCCATCAAAAACAATTTCCACGGTTACTTACTCTTAAGTTCAGCTTAGCATTTAGTAGTACTATATTCTCACCCCAATCCTACCTCTCTTACATAAAATATTTCCTGACTTTTATTACTCAAATAAGAACCTGTGGCCCTGGTATTCTGGTGAATGCATAGGATAGCCTAGAATATCAGTCTCCACCTTCCCCGTACTTATTGAGCAGATGCACTGCAAGGCCCAGGGCTTAGTAGGGTGCAGCAGGAAACAGATGGAGCTGCATTGCGTATGTGCATCAGGCAGGGAGCTACTGAGCTGGGGAAAGTCAGGTTGATTTGCCAAAATGGACTTTTGAAGCCATGAGTGCAGGGCATGCTTTGTTGGGGAAGGGTCTTCCTGAGTACAAAGTAAAGAGGCTTGAGTGAAGTGGACACCAGTGTGCTGAGGACTAGCCAGAGAAGACCAGTAAGTGGGCCATAGCAGCTGGGCCTAACCTGGAGGGGAACAGTCCTGACCCCATGATGGTTACACGCCTCAGGGAAGACTGACAGCAGAAATGAGTACTTAGAGACAAGTGCAGGACCTTGTGTGTGGATCAGGGATACTCTTTCTGGAAGGCTCCTGACAGAAGCAGTTGACAGGTAAAATAAAGGTGAGGAAAAAGGAGGAAGTCACAGGGAGCAGTTTAATGGAAGAGGCATAAGTTGAGAAGCTGGCACCTGTGACAGCTGAGGCAGGCATTTCCTAGCAGCAGCTACCCTACTCCTTCTCTTCCTGACTCTGTGCTAGCACTGACATACCTATTTAAACGAGCCGCCAGTTACAGTCTCTAGCTTTTCCTCATCGGAGCAGGGCCAGTTGGTATCCCTTTAACTGGACAGCACTATTCTGCCTGGAAAGTGAGGAGCAGCAGATGATTGCAGTGGGTTCCATGAACACCCTGCTACTCCAGATCAGAAGGATATGTGAAACCAGAACTCTGCACCTGCTTTCACCTGTCTGGCAGCTAGCTGGTCTGCTACTGGGAGGAAGAAAAGTTACTGCCCAAGAATGGTGATTCCGAAAAATAGGTAGACTCTAAAGGCAGAGAGGCACACTTCAACAAAACCTGAAGTCTCTGGCTACTGGAATTCCCACAGAGTTGGGGGCTGCCACCTGAGGCCCATTTTTCCTGCCCTCTGAATGACAGGGGTGAGGGTAGGCACAGTGAGGACAATGGCCTTCCAATAAGAGTCCCACAGATCACACATCCAGCACCTGAGCTTCTCCTGTGACTCATACTTACTATTTTTATTCTCTTACACTTGTTTTACGGGGACAAGTCACAGTTATTTCATAATTAGGAAGCTTTGGCACCATAGTCATCTACTCTTCTTTTCCAAACGATTAACTACTAGAGAAAAGTTTAACTTCTTTTTCATGAAAATAGCTCTGGAATAACTTTAGACTTTTAAAATCACATCAGTATCCCTGCAGACCTGATAATACTGTTCCTTGTTATCTTACCACTGTGAAGTCAGGGTAGAAAATACATCATCTCTTTCAGATTCCTGGAATAACTTCAAAAGCTCTGGATCCTCAGATAAATGTGCAAGAATGCGCAATTCAATCTGTGAAAAATCTGTGAAGAAGAGTTCTCAATCAATTTAGATTCACCCCCATCATTGGTTTACCCCAAATCACTCTCAGACTGCCTCCCCATGAGGCTCAAGGTCAAAACATTTCTTCCCATCTGTCAGGCTCCCTTAGCCTTTGGACTATGGGCTCTTTTCTATGCCAGCAATTCTACAGACCTGCTCTTCCTCTTGCAAGGTCAGCAAAGCCTCCAGGATGGACAAAGTTCATTCATTCACCACATCCATTACAATTTTATGAAGCTCTCCTGTGTGACAGGATCCCGCTGGGATGTGTTAATAAATAATGTAGACAGAGACCCCTTCTTCCATGGAACTTAGATTCTAGGAGACATTCTGATAAATCATCTGATATGTCAGAGGGAGAGAAATGGAAGATTTGGACCAAGGTATAGTTTGGCAGAGAAACTGGTGTCATGGTGAGGTGGTCAGTTCCATTGCTTTGGTCCTCAGCAAAATCACAATGAACAAAGACAGAAGAGGGAAACAGGAAGGGCTGTAGGGGTTTGAAGTACAGGGGCACAGTGGCTAACAGGGCTGCTTGAGTTAGCAAGGGGAGGGAATAGGGGGAGGACAATGGAGGAAGAAGCAGATTGAATGAGTTATGCCAGAAAAACGAGGGGACCCTGAAAGCAAAATGCCTGTTATTATTTAATGTGTATAATAAATCTCTGCTTTATATAAAGTTTGCTTTAGGATTTATTTGCAAGAATGAGTTCTATATGCATCTTTGCATTATTTAGTTGGTAAGTATTTGAACTGCATGAAAATGCACAAAGTGAGCTATAGTGAGAGTGGCATCCCTCCACCATCCTATGCATGTACCTGCTGCCAGGAAGGTGTGGCCTTTGGAGGAAACAAACAGGGCTCTTGGGGAGATGGTGACGGTCTCCTCTTCTTTGCCTGAATTGTCATTTCAAAAGCATGTGATGAAATTCACTGTCAGATGACTTGCAGCAATTCCTCATACAAAATTATTTTAATGTCAAATACAAATAAAAGTCTAGATTTTTAGTTTTCTATTATCAAAATTATCTGTTCTGTCTAGAATTATGATAAAGAAAGGAAAAAATCAGACATTTACATCCAACAACACACTAGTCAAGCACTAGAGAGAGAGCCTCACTGATGGGAAGCTCTATGCAGAGGCCATGCAGCTATGTGGTTCCTACTGGGTACCCCATAAAAGGGCAGCCGAGACACAGGGGCTGTGGTTTGCCTTTGTTCCTGCTCAAGGTGACTCTGTATGTTTGGAAAGAGCGCTCTTGGCTTTGGTGGTATTATTGTGCCTCCTTCATCAATGCCCACAGCACGGCGGCAGCACTGACATGGTCACGGGTTATTGGGAGTAGACATCCTAGAACCCTTTACCAGATTAGAACTTTCCCTTTTTAAGAAATATGATCATAAGCATTACAGTGGGATAGCTCAAAAGAAAGGTTCTTCGTATGCTTTTATAAACATCTCCAGAGTACTTGAGATTTTATTAAAAGCCAGGCTATTGTGTGTACTTTTGTTTGTTCTTTATTGGGAAGTTGGTGGGGGAAGGATGGTGGGAAGGGAGATATTTCCCTGGTATAATTACCATCTATTTTAATGTGTAAACTGCTAAAAGGGAGGTACTATATCCTTCAGCTGCTTTTTATTTTTTCAATGTAGGCTTGCACTAATCATGCAAATAGAGAGGAACACTTCGGGAAAGTATAGCAGTTACAATGTAAGAAAGTATACAGACACTTCTGGACTTTAAGAAATGCCCCCAAGAGTTCAGTGAGATAGAAAGTAATGTGTTACCTTTAAAATTCCGAGGCATAGAAATCTGAATTGGGTGCTTGGAGATACCTTGGATGTTCTGTTAATAAGATAATAGCTTTAGTTAAAATATCTACTTAACTTAATCTGTTCCATTCAAGGGCATTTAAAGCATAATATTTTATTAAATATATACTGCCAATATGCCATGCCTAAGCATGTTAACGTATAATATAACTGCCTAGTGTGAAAGTTTCAATGGAGACACCACTGCTTACAATCAGCAAGTGTGAGAACAGCCTTGACTCTGGCCTATGTGAGCCTGTGATATATACAGTGACTTGGCAGTAGCCTAAATCATGAACTTTCTTAATTTTAAAAGTCCATGTAATATGCTAAAGGTAGATTTCTAGGAAATATGTATGTTATACTTTAATTTAAAAACATTCTTTAAGCTGGAATGTAGCATTTAATGATCACGTACAAGGCCCGAGGCTTCATCTTTTGAACTACCTAAAAGCACAAGAAAATAAAATAACCGCCATACTTCATTTATTTATTTATTTTTTGTTGTTTTTATTGAGATATATTTTTCTCCACTCCTCTCCTTCTCCTTCTACCCTCTCCCATGATCCCTACACTCCCAATTTACTCAGGAGACGTATTTTTCGACTTCCCATGTGATTAGATCCCACCATACTTGGAAATGAAAGTTCTGCTCTCAGGTTAATTGCAGCCCCTCCCCTGCTTCTGGTGTTTGGTACCTGCCTTGGCTTTAGCATATGGCTAACAGTGGTGCCTCGCTCTCACCCTCAGGGCTTTCTTGAGTGCCTGTGCTTTCCACCTCTACCAGGGAATGATAGATGATGATGGTGGTGCTAACAGATGACAGCCAAGTTCCATCCTGTGTCCACCGTTCAAACCATGAGAGTTTCTGTCACTGCACCTTTCTGCGCTTGGCAGTAAAGTGAACAACAGGCTGTTTTGTCTGGTAGTAGAATTTTCTGGGTACTAGTTGGTCTTGACCCACTGATTAGCTATGATGAATTATACTCCAGAGGCTGACCACTAAAATCCACCTTGTAGGTGACCCTTTTAGGTCTCGCAGAAGCACAAGAGGTATGGGGCAAGCGTTTCATCTTCCTTACACACATGAACTCACAACAGCTGTGCTCATCTGCATAGGATCAACCCAGTTAAAGTTTCTAATGTGGACAGGGAGAGGCCACTGAAGCCTCACCTCCAGCTAAAGAGCTACTGAGATGGGAAGAGTCTTCTTTCTTTGTGTGGAAAGTGGACATTAGGAGGGTACTTAGGCTCCAGTGGATTGGTGTGGGACGTCCTTTTGTATATGTGTTGTTTTTATTGGTTAATGAAGAAAGAAGCTGTCTTGGGCCTGCACAGGGAAGAGTAGAGCTAGGTGAAGAAAAATAAACTGAAAGCTGAGAGAAAGAAGGCAGAGTCAGGAGAAGCCATGTAGCCGCCATTGGGGACAGATAATGTCAAACCTTGCCAGTAAGCCACAGACATGTGGTGATACACAGATTAATAAAAATGGGTTAACCAAAGATATAAGAGCTAGCTAGCAATACACTTAAATGATTGGCCAAGCAGTGATTTAAATAATATAGTTTCTGTGTGATTATTTCGGTTCTGGGCAGCTGGAAACGAACAAGCAGCCACCCCCAACAGTAGATAATCACGTATTCATAAACATCTGGGCAGCACTAATTGAACTCACTGGTTAAAAATAAAATTGGAAAAGACATGTTGGGAGGGTCTAGGAGAATCTGGATTGGTGAAGTGGGGTGTGGATATGAATAACATATTTTATATACATGCATGACTTTTTCAAAGAATAAACAAAAGCATTACTCAATTAAGATAACATATGATTTAAAGCAATGTAAAGAAAACCTTATACTGGACTTTTGTTTGCAAATCATATAGATGCAAAATATAAACTACTAAAGCAAACCCACAAAACAAACAAAAAAGCAGTCAGCACTAAAAGGCACTTCTAGAACAGAAGAGTGAGGAGCTTATCATATGGAATCAGTGACTCCTTGGTTACTTAAATCAGGTAGCAGAAGAAAGAAAATGCTAACCAGCATTCTTAAACATAGGCACAATAATTCTTTTTTTTTTTTTTTTTGGTTTTTCGGGAGAGGGTTTCTCTGTGGCTTTGGAGCCTGTCCTGGAACTAGCTCTGTAGACCAGGCTGGTCTCGAACTCACAGAGATCCGCCTGCCTCTGCCTCCCGAGTGCTGGGATTAAAGGCATGCGCCACCATCGCCCGGCTAGGCACAATAATTCTTAACAAATCATTAACAAACCAAACCCAGTAATATAGAAAAAGGATTATATATCATGACCAATAGATAATTGTCTTAGGAAAGCATGATTTTTTTAAAAGTCCAAAACTATTAATATGTGGTATTCATGGAATAAAGGGCTTTAAGACAGTAAATCATAACAGAGTGGAAAAGGGCAACGGCAAAATGCAGCATCCATTCAGACTATGTGCCAAATATACACTGAAATTCTAAACTAACTAGGAAAGGGGGATTTTTTCCAACATGGTAAATAGCATGTACAATGCTTACTCACTCTGAATAATTTCACTGTCTAAATCTGTACAAAATAGGCCTGTGCGCCCCATCCATCAGAGTCAGACTGCAGTTAACACACACAGCTGACGGCTCCTGGAAAGCACGGTATCAGGCCCAATTAGCAAATAGGTGCACAGGTTCTAACAGTATGTCCCACAGAACACAGCAGGGTAGTTCCAATGACAGCTGTTTTACCAAAATAAAGGGATTTATTTATATGGGTTTTCTATTAGGTCAGAGAAAGTAGGAAATTTAAGTTTATTGTGCTCAGATGAATTACAAAGGAAGATTTTGATTTTATAATATATCAAATAATAGTATGGCAGAAAATTCACCAAATATTTAATTTACATAGTGCATTTTAACCATTCCAAGCAAGATGTGTGTGGAGGGGCTTCTGGGAACTCAGCTGAACATAAACTAAAGCAGTGCCTTCAGCACTGGGAAGAAAGCCTGGGTTTCAGTACTCTGTAATCTGCGGTACCATCTTCCTCTCCTCGACGACATTCTTCTTCTTTTCTGTACTATACACATGGAAGATAGGTCGCTAAGCAGAGTCCACAGTTAAGGAAATCACATTGTGTCAGTTGCCTCTGTGCCACTGTGACCAAAGACCAGATTTAAAAAAGCTTATATTTTGGCTCCCAATCTCAGAGGGTCCATTGCATCATGGCATGTTGGCGAGAGCATGGTGGACCTCAACAGTTTGCAGCATGGTTGGTCGAGAAGCTGAGAAACGGGGATGCCAACACTTGGCTGTCTTTTTGTCACTTCCCCTCTTTTATTCTGCTTAGGCCTCCAACCTATGACATGGTATTATCTACACTCATGCTGGGTCCCTACAGTTAATTTCATAATTGTTCTGGGAGTAGGGCTTGTGGAGAAAGAGCATGTCCTCACCACATCTCATCAGCTCTCTACCAACATGACCCATCACTGCTATAAACAGGTATTTTCTACTCAGTCAGGGTCTCAATAGGGAGCCCAAGTTGGCTTCAACTCTCCATCTTTCTGACTTTGCCTCCCACATGCTAGGATTACAGGCACCTGCCAGCACAGCTGATTCGTTCATTTTTTTCTTTTAATTTTAATGATTTCTTATTTTATTCTATTTGTATGAATGTTTTGCCCATCTGTGTCAGCGGAGGTCAGAAGAGATTGCTAGATTCACAAGTTACACATAGTGATGCATAGTATGAGCCACCATGTGGGTGCTGGGAACTGAACCTAGATCCTCTGCAAGAACAGCAAGTGCTCGTTTTTAAATTTTATATTTTTATTGCTTTTAATTGAGCAATACATTTCACTCACTCCTCTTCTTCCTCCCCTCTCCATTCCCCCCTCATCCCGACCCCCATGTTCCAAAGTTACTCAGGAGGTTCTTGACCTTTTCTCCTTCCTAGGTGAATCCATGTATGTCTCTCTTAGGGTCTTCTTTGTTGTCTAGGTCCTCTGGGGTTGTGGACTGTAGGCTGGTTATTCTTTGCTTTGTGTCTAAAATCCACTAATGAATGAGTACATATAATATTTGTCTTTTGGGATCAAGGTTACCTCACTCAGTATGTTTTTTTTTCTAGTTCCTTCCATTTGCCCAGCAAGTGCTCTTAGCCACTGAGGAGGTCCAGTCCCTTGTTAATGTCTTTTTGTAGATTAATAGACTATTCATTTTTATCATTGAAAAATATTTCTCTGTTTGAATAAATCACAGTTTGTTAATCCATTGAAGGAAATCTTGGCTATTTCCATGTTTTAGCAATAATTAATAAATTTGTCATCATATGTTGATGTAGGAGGGTCTATGTGTTACTTTCATTGGTTAATAAAGAGACTGCCTTGGCCTTTTGATAGGGCAGAAAATTAGGTGGGTGGAGTAGACAGAACAGAATCCTGGGAAGAAGGGAAGTGAGGCAGTCACCATGATTCTCCAACCCGAGATAGACGTAGGCTAGAATCTTTCCTGGTAAGCCACCACCTCGTGGTGTTACACAGATTATTAGAAATGGGTTAAGCACAATATGAGAGTTAGCCAAGAAGAGGAAAAATATAATGGGCCAGGCAGTGTTTAAAAGAATACAATTTGTGTGTTGTTATTTCGGATGTCAAGCTAGCTGTGCGGGAGCCGGGCGGGACGAAAAGCAGGCCTGCTCGCCTCATTACTACAATATGTATCTATGCACATATTTTTGTATAGACATAAATTTTCAAGTAAATTTGATAAACTTTATAGAGTTTGATAGCTGGATGATAGCTGGTTTGTATGAACTGCTGAACTGGGTTTATACATTGACTCAGCAAGTAAAGGTGTTTGCCACCAAGTCTGATAATCTGAGTTCCAATTCCTGGAGCTACATGATGGGAGAGAACCAGTGTGCTCTGGTATATGCACATACTTACAAAGAAATGTGATCAAATTTAAAATAAATCTTTCCTCTTTTAAATCAGTTATCTCAGGTATTTTTACACAGTGATGGAAAACTGACTAAAATGAAGTGAATGTTTGCTTCAATTAATGAACCAGTATTAACACATTATAATTAAATTTCAGACTTTATTGCCAAACTTCAAAAGCAACTGCATTTCTCATTGTCACCAGCAATAAATGAGAATTCTATTGTTCCACACCCTCACCAGAATTTTTTTAAAATATTAAAAACATTCCCCAATATCTGCCTCTGGGTTTTCATTATTTGTGCTACAAGGTGGGCTACGCAGATGGCTCAGTAGCTAGAGCAGTGGCTACATAAGCCTGACAACCCATTCTTGATTACTGGAAGCCATGGAAAGGCGGAAGGAGAGAACAAAGTCCACAAAATTAAAAAACCAACTTTGGCTACAAGTATTGGGGAGATGGCTCAGTGGCTAAAAGGACTTGCCATAACTGAAATCTGAATTCCTAGAACTCCTATGATTAGAACCCACATAAACGCTGGGTGGTCATGTTGGCCTTTCTGTATTTTAGCTCAGAAAGCTGAGGCAGGGGATCCCCACAGCAAGCTAACTAGGGAGACTGACTAGCCTTATCAGTGAGATTGAGTAAAAGACCTTGCCTCAAAGAATAAGGTGGAAGAATGAGGAACTCCAGGTGCACGTGTGCATGAGCGCCTGAACTTATGTATGGCTATGCCTCCCACACAGATGCAGTAAAAGGTGTCTACCAATAGGGTGCAGACAAAGTTGTTTGTGGAGGGTAGCTGCAGAAGACTCCTCCTCAGACTTTAACAGAAGCTGCACAAAGACATTTTCCCTTCATACTGGAGAGGAACTGAGCAACTGCTTCCAAGATCTGCTAGGGCCATGCAGGCAGTGACTACAAGGAATGGGCAGAGTCGCTGGGCCTGCTCCTGTGATTAGTCTTTGCCTGAAGCGAGCCCTTCCTAAAGCATCTGGCACAGGCAGGCTGAGAAATATCCTTAACTATGTAGATCAACTTGAGTTTAGGTGTATGAATACATAGATCAGCCGCACTTTAAATTCAGATTAGGGGTTTGAGGAAGAGCATACACTCAGTAGTTTCACACCACCATGCTCCCTCTACTTGTGCTCTTCCTTCCTAAAGTGATATCAGTGATGGCCGGTGGTGGGAGAACTCATATAACTCCATTGCTCTAGTAGGAAGGTCCCATGCTATCAGCTTGGGACTACCCTCATCTTGCTAGCTTTGTTGCTTTCTGCCTGGGCTCCCTGCATTGTCTGCTTCTATAGGTAAAGTGCCTACACAGGATTACAGCCTGTGAGCTCACGGCCACAGTACCTGCTGTCCCTGTCTGCTATCCTGACCCTGTATTTAACCTTGGCGACACTGCTGTGTTCTGAAACCCAGCTGTGCTTTCCTTTTGGGGCCAGCCTTAGACTGTACTAGTCACAGCTCCCTTTCAGGGTGCAGACAGAAGTGGGAAGATTGAGGGGCCTTCATTTCTACACCAGAAGCATGCAGAATCCAGGAGTTTATTGGTCTCATGGAGACTGGACAGAAGATCATCTATAGGCCTCACTTGCAAAACACATACTATATGCTAACTTGCTGCTGCTGGAAAGACTGCTCCTCTAAACCTAGGGGTTGGGAGACAGAGTTCCAAACCCCATAGACTGCAGGTTGTATGTTCTCCTCTGGCTGTTCCCCTCACACTGGATTCTAACACCAGGGGAAAGGGTAGGATCTTTTCAGAGCTCCTTCCCTCTGCTATCCAGCTCAACTCTAAGCTCCATTGTACCTTTGCTCTCAGTACCTCTCCCAGTCCAAAGGAGTGGCTACAACCCTTTCCCCAAAGGGGTCCTGCATATCCCAGTGTGTCCTTAGTTTATTGAACTGGCAAATGTCAGGCAGAGTCTGGGTGTTTTAGGCAAACTTCTGAAATTCAGCTTAAAATACAGAGTAAAACACTATTAAGTCCCTAGTGTCTGATGTTCTTCTTTCTGCTGTGCTCTCAAGTTCTGATTGAGAGCCAGAACTGAGCAGGACTCATTTATTCTCAATGGTATCTTCTCTCTCTGTGGAGAGACAGAGGCCTCAGCCCCAGTGGCTGGCAGCCTCTCAGTAGCAAGAGGGCAGGAACGAATACATATCAGATGGTATTTCAAAACCGCCTTTGTGCTGTTAAGCATTTTGTTCAGTTAAAGCTGCTTCTGTTTCCAGGAAGTGGTGTAAGCATATTTTCCCTGTTCCTGTCATACGGCACAACTGAAACCCTGGGTGCTAGGCATACAGTAAAGAAAAAGAACTCTGAAAGCTGAATAGAGGGAATACAAAGCTCACAGAATTAGACAGAACTGAGGTCCACAGTTTTTCCGTGCCTAACATGTCCTAAATTGAGTGCTAGAGAAGCCAAAAACCATAGACAAAACCAAACTAATAAACAAACAAACAAACAGAGCCTCTAACAAAAGGCTACGTTACTTGCAGTATTGTAAGACAGAAAGCTTTGAGACAAACAGCATTTTCTCCTGTCAACATCAAAGAAAAGACCTGTGGCCGAGTTTTGTTAGGCTCCTCCCACCTAGACACCAGGCCAAGCTTCTCTTTGTAATTTTCCATGCACCGGCCCCTCACCCTGCCTGTATGTGCTAAGTCCCTAGCCACCCCTGCTGTATTTGGAGTTGGGTTCAGCTTCCCTATTTTATTGCAATAATTTTGGCTTGTTTAATTATGCTTGACCCATTTTTTCTTCAACAAAACATGATGTATTAAACTGTGTTGAATGTGGCTACAGCAGCACTAAGAGGGAAGTTCACAGTGCTAAAATAAACCAGACATAGAGGAAAGAGGGAAGAGAGTCTTCAGCAATAAGCTACACTCAAGAAACCAGAAGGAGAGCAAATAAATCCAAATCAAGCAGAAGAGTAGAAATAAGGAACAGAAACCAACCAACTGAAAATGGGGGGGGGGATTAATGGAGAAAGTACTTGGTTATTTGAAAAGTTCACTAGAATTATCTAAACTCTTATTAGATTGACAAAGAAAAAGGAAAGAAGAAAGAAAAGATCACAGAAAAAGCAGAGAATGCTGTCAGCAATACACATGTTCATTTCACAAGCTGGACAAAAACACACTATGAAATGGATTATAAAAGGGGCTTGAGCGATAGCTCAGCAGTTAAGAACTCTGGCTGCTCTTCTAGAGGACCCAGGTTCAATTCCCAGCACCCATATGGCAGCTCACAACTGTCTGTAACTCCTCTTCCAGGGGATCTGACACCCTCAAACAGATATGCATGCAGGCAAAACGCCAATGCACATTAAAAAAAAGAAATGGATAACAAAAAAATTTCTGTTAAAGGGCAGACAGTGGTGCTGGCACTCAGGAGGCAGAGGCAGGTAGATCTCCGTAAGTTTGAGGTTATCTTGGTTTACATAGTGACTTCCAGGGCAGCTAGGACTACACAGTGAGATTCTACCTTAAAAGAATGTGTGTGTGTGTGTGTGTGTGTGTGTGTGTAAATGACAACCTGTAACAAGGGTATTGACCCTAGGCCAAGATTACTTTATCAGAGGAGTCTACCAAATATTCAGAGTTACAATTTCACACAATATTGTCCAGAGACTATAAAAAGCAAGCATAGTCCCCAATTCATTTTATGACACTAATATTACCTTGATACTAAAACCAGACACAGATCAATATCCTTCATGAATGTACACATAAAAATCCATTAGAATATCAACATACAGAGTTCAGATATGTTTAAAAACACTAGATCCAACAACTGCAGCTATAGGTACTTCCCTCAGAGAAATGGAGATGTGCGCTAACATGAAAACCTGTATATTGATGTTTATATCAGATTTGTCTGTGACAGCTAGAAGCAGGAACGAGTCCAGATGTCCCACGGATGAAAACTGTCATGTGTAGATCTTCAAGTGGTGATGAAACTGCCCACAGGGACACATCATGTCAAAACATAAGTATTTTACTACATTGTTTTGAAATATTAATTATTTTCTTAAAATTATAAGAGTCTTCTATTAAACATATATTAGCTGTCAAAATATTCTTGGGACTTTTAACTAGAATTCATTCAGTGCATTGTGAGAATCCTGCTTTGTGTGAGCTACAGTGAAAAATGCTAGCTCTCCCTGCATTCAGCCTCCAAACAAACAACTAACACTGATGTAAGACATAAGCTGCTGGAGGAAGCCTCTTTAATAATGATTATGAGCTGTAAGAGCTAATACTAAATATTTCTCCCTAAAAATCCCTATGAGACATTGATACCATGCACCTTAAATTTAAGACCCGAGTACCCAATTCCGCTCTTCCCTCAGTGACATTGTGACATCTGACAAACACCATGCCCACTCCTGGGGCTGGGGGAGGAGGAGAGTGCTGAGTCAGGGATGCATGGAGTCAAGGGTCAGAGGAGAGCCTAGAATCAGGCCATGAAGACCGGCACTCCTGTTTGGCGAAGGACTACGAAGTGAGTCGTTGAGATAGTAGTTATAGCAAAAGTTATCCAAATGGAAAATAAGCAAATCTCTACCTCTCACATGTGCAAAAGTATGTTTTAGTGAAATTAAAGACATTGCAAAATACAGAATTTGAACATCTTTATAACTGCCATGCAAGGAAAAATTTCTTAAATGACACAAGAAAGTCAGATGTTGTGGTTCCAGCTGCATGAGAGGATGAGGAGGGAGGATCACTTGAGCTTATGCGTTTGAGATCCTGTCCATACTGTGTATGAGAGTGACCCGGGGCAGCATTTAGACACTAGGAAACGCGTGCATTAATACACCCAGCAACAGCCAGGCAACAACAGTGACGGAAAGAATATTCATTAAAACTCTATATTTCTCACTCAGCACTGTATTTATTTATTCGTCTATCTATCTATCTATCTATCTATCTATCTATCTATCCTCTCTCTCTCTCTCTCTCTCTCTCTCTCTCTCTCTCTCTCTGTGTGTGTGTGTGTGTGTATGTGAGTGAGTGAGTGAGTGTAGAAGCCAGAAGATAACCTTGGGTGATGTTCTTTAGATGCTGTCTACCTTTTTATTTAATTTACTTAATTTAGTTTTTGAGAGAGAGAAGATCTCTCACTGGAACTTGTCAAGTAAGCTAGACTGGCTTGGTCAGCAAGCCCCCACCTGTCTCCACCTGCCAGTGTTGGAATTAAAGCATACACCACCACACCTGAGTCCCATCTTTACCTGCTGAGTTATTTTCCTAGCACCTCAACACTGTTTTAAATACTGAAAATCTGGAAATAATATACTATATTTGTATAATTACATTCAGTATTGCCACCAAGAAGAGAGAATTAGAGCTGCTTCTGTTAAGGATAAAGCTTAAAAACAATGCTAAATAAAAGCAGCTAGTGGTATGAGGATAAGTACTACTGGCTACTTACTACTCACATAACACTTAAAGTATCAAAGCAAATGCCTCACCTTTTATGTGGTGATACATTATTATGAAAATATTCTTACATTAAAAGAGATTCTAACTTTTGCTGGACTTTACAGCCAAAGTTAATATTACACCCTGGGGTCACTTAGGACTTAAAACTGACATCTTACTATATACTCAGTTGGTTTAATTCACCTTTAAGAGAATAATGTAATATCCAATTTTACTTGCCTTGGATTTTTTTATGTAATTAATTCTTACAACCTAAGCTAATACATAGCTGACATCTTTTTTGTTTTGTTTGTTTGTTTTGGAGACAGGGTTTCTATGTGTAGCTCTGTCTGTCCTGGAACTCACTATGTAGACCAGGCTAGCCTCAAACCCAGAGATGTGCCTGCCTCTGCCTCTCAAGTGCTGGGATTAAAAGCGTAAACCACTACCACCTGGCTCATAGCTGACATCTTAAGTTATAAATTCTTCCATGCCACTGACCCACAAGTAATGCGCAAGTATATGCAGATTGTGGCAACTGTGATGGTTAGTCGTGGTTTTCAAATTAACTACAATTCAAATGGCTGGGAACATCTATAAGGGATTTTTTTTCTCAACTATATAATCTGAAGTGGGAAAGTCCACTTCCAATCCAGATCTTTGAGAGAGGAAGGGACACCTTTAATACCAGATCTTTTGAGGTGGGAAGATCACCTTTAATCTTGGCCACACCTTCTGGTTCGCCTATATACAAGACACAAAAGGAGGAATCTTGCTCCCTTTGTCTGCTTCATTTCTTCACTGGCATTAGAATCTACTTCTTTGGGATTCTGAAATAAATTGAAGACCAGCTGAGACATCCAGCCTAATGGAATGAACAATTACTGGATTCTTTGACCTTCCATTGGTAGACAGCCATTGTTAGAATAGCTGGACCACAGCTTGGGAATCATTCTAATAAAACACATATAAACACACATTCTGTAAATTCTGTTCCTCTAGAGAGCCCTAATACAGTAATACGTGTTAAAACAGCAAACATGATGAACACGATCTTTATTTAGTTGTTTTTATTGAGCTATTTTCTACATTCTCCTTCCTTCCTCCCCTCCCCTCCCTCCCGTCCCCTATGACCTCCATGCTCCCAATTTACTCAGGAGATCTTGTCTTTTTCTCCTCCCTATGTAGATCCATGTATGTCTCTCTTAGGGCCCTCTTTGTTGTCTAGGTTCTTTGGGACTGTGAATTGTAGCCTGGTTTTTCTTTGTTTTATGTCTAAAAGCAACTTATGAGTGAGTACATATTATATTTGTCTTTCTGGGTCTGGGTTACCTCACTCAATATGATGTTTTCTAGATTCATCCATTTACCTGCAAATTTTAGTACGTCATTATTTTTTTCTGCTGTGTAATACTCCATTGTGTAATTGTACCACATTTTCTTTATCCATTCTTTGTTTGAGGGACATCTTTGTTGTTTCCAGGTTCTGGCTATTATGAATAATGCTGCTATGAACATAGTTGTATACAGACCTAAACAGAGAACTCTGAACAGACAAATATTTTCAAAAGGCTGAAAGACACTTAAAAGAAATGCTCAACATCCTTAGTCTTCAGAGAAAAGCAAATCAAAACAACTGTGAGATTCCATCTCAGTACCATACCTGTCAGTATGGCCAAGATCAAAAACATTAATGATAACTTACGTTGGAGAGGATGTGGAGCAAGGGGAACACTCCTCCATTGCTGGTGGGAATGCAAGCTGGTACAGATGCTTTAGAAATCAGTGTGGCAGTTTCTCAGAAAATTAGGAAACAACCTACCTCAAAACCCAGCAATACAACTTTTGGGTATAAACCCAAAGGATGCTCAATCGTACCACAAGAACATGTGAACACAACCTTTTAAAGCAAATATCCACTATAAATGTTAGGCGTGGCATGAATACAGGTTGATAAGTCTATTTCAGCACTGTTTTTTATGGATGTCAATGGTGGTCAGCAAGAATCAGTAATGTTTCATCCCTTACAAACTTTGTTAAAGATTTTTGTAAAGTATCACTCATTCCTTCTCCATGTGATGCTTTCTGTGCTGTTCAATAGATACAGAGTAAAGGTCTTTGTGAGGGACACACACAGGGACAGGGACAGGGACAGAGAAGACAAGACAACATTCAGGCAGGCACAGATTCAGACTTATAAAGCAGACAGATTACAGATAGGCCAGAAACAATATGCTACAGAGAGATGACAGAAGACACAGGGAGAGAGAGAGAGAATTCAAATCTGGGCTTGTTCTTGATAAAACTACTCCAAGGGAAAGTGCTTTGACTTTTTTCCCTAATGTGACACTGATGCATTTTGGGTACTCTGAGGTAATGACTAGTATGTTTAACCGGCACACTACTATTTAGGGAAATATATATGGGACAATAAGCACTGCCTTTGGGATAGATAAGGACACTGACTTGGGAAGAACAGAGCTGGGAAAAGATAAACAGGATTTCAGTGCCACCAAGTAACATTTAAACTTTTTTTTTTTTTTTTTTTTTTTTTTGGTTTTTCGAGACAGGGTTTCTCTGTGGCTTTGGAGCCTGTCCTGGAACTAGCTCTGTAGACCAGGCTGGTCTCGAACTCACAGAGATTCACCTGCCTCTGCCTCCCGAGTGCTGGGATTAAAGGCGTGCGCCACCAACGCCCGGCCCACATTTAAACTTTTAAATTGAATGAGTGGCATACTTAACTATAGCAGGCTTCATTCCTTGTGTACAGGAAAAAAGAGGACCAGATAACTGAGAAAGGGACATAAAGCAAGGCTTCCTGAGGTCAGGTCTCTTGAGTGGAAATAGAATCACTGACTGGGAAAGAAGACTGGTCTGGAGGACATGTTCATGATTCAGGTAACAATTCAGTAACAAGGTAACAGGATCGGTGGCTGGTATGTAAAGGAAGTGTAGGTCATACCAAGATCACCTAATAATGACCTAGCCAGGCATTATAATCTGTACAACTATGTCGGCAGGACACTGAATACAGCCATAAAAGTAAAGAACACTAGGGAAGAAAAAGTACTCATAAAGAATGAAAGCAAAAAATCTAATTAATAATGCCTTGATGTTAATATTTTCAATTAATTCAGCTGTAGCCTTTCAAAAAAACCAGAAGAAAACCAAGAAATTGGGACATTCAAGAAAAACACAATGTGAAAGGTCAGAAAATTTGAATTTTTAACATTGTCAAATTCTGAGCCAGCATCACGAGTAATACTGCAGTGAAATAAGGACATTGACAAAAACTGGCCCTGATGGTGTGGAAACACTAGACGGGACATCTAAGCCATGTGTGATAAGAGGTATTGGATGGAATAATGTGGCTCCTGGCAAGCACAGTGAGAGCAAAGGTCCTCGGCTCCTCCCATGAGAAGGCCTTTGTGAAGAAAATAGTGGTTCTGAACAGGGAGGCCTGAGTTTGGGGAAAAGAAGAATTTAGATGAAAACTAAAGACCTCATGGCTCCTGCTGCAGGTAGGGAAGAGACATGGCCTTGTTTTTAATCACATTGAAACCCTAGTGACAACCCCAAGCCAGAGCAACAAGGGCAGGTACACATTCCATAAACAGAAAAGGAGGCTGAAAAGGCTATTCACGTGGAATTTATGATCTAGCAAGAAGAAAAACAAGTACTCAGGCTTCAGCACCATGACCGGGGGAACAGAAGGACAGAAGGCCGAGTCCAGCAGGGTGAAGAGTGACTGACAGATTGTCTCAGGTAGAACACAAGACAGGAGCCTAGACAGTCTGAAATGTACTAGCTGGGGGCTTCTACTCCCGCTTGGGACATAAACAATTGAAATAAAATTGGTTCCCACAATGAAAAAAGACAGATAATTTAAAAAATCAATTTTTTGAGCCCACCACCCAGCTAAGTCTTCAACAGAGAGCTGATCCTTGCACACACGTGAGGAAATTACCACCATCCGCAAGAGCCATCCAGATATCTAGAGAACAAGGGTCAACAGCCACACAGGGTCAGGAACTATATATGTTTATGGCAGCTATTTGTGAAAAACTTAGAATTTATAGACATTTAGGAGAATATTTTAAAAAGTCTTTCCTCGAGGTTAAAATATAATTAGCTTTAGTTGGGACATTTCTTTGGATTGTTCAGACAACCCATGAAAACAGCATCAGAAAGAGATGAATTATTAAAAACATCTCATCCTAGGGAAAAACCCTGAAAATATCTATTACCCATTCATGTCAATTATCTTTGCTAGGGTTTCTATTGCCATGATAAACCTCCACGACCAAAAGCAACTTGGGGAGAAAGGATTACTTTTATTTATACTTCCCCAACTTTGTCCACTGTCAAGGAAGTCAGGGCAAAACTCAAGGCAAGAAACTGGAGCAGAGGCCATAGAAGAGTGGCTTGCTCTCCATGGCTTGCTCAGACAGCTTTCTTATATATCACAGAACTATCTGCCCAATGATGGCACCACCCACAGTGAACTGGGCCCTCCCACATCAATCATTAATTAAGAAAATGCACTACAGATTTGATTTGCTTATAGCCCAATTTTATGGAGGCATTTTCTCAGTTGAGAGTTCCTCTTCCCAGATGACTCTATATGTTAAATTGACATAAAAATGCAAGACATCTATCATCCTCTAAAATTGTGAGTCAAAATAAATAGTTTCTGTTTTTAAGTTATTTATATCAGGCATTTTGTTATGGTTATGCAAAGCAAGCATACTCTCCAAACTGAAAACAGGAAATAAATGCAAGGAAAAGACAAAAGATGGCTCTTAGTGAGTTATGGGACAGTTAAGTGGCCTAATATAAAAGATAAGAAGGTGGATCTCTTCTTCCTGAGGACAAGGGTTTGATTTCCAGACCCACACAGTAGCTTAAAACTGTAAGTCCAGTCTCAGTGGATCTGACACCCTCTTCTGACTTCCACAGACACTGTACCACAGACACACAGGCAGGCAAAACAACTATGCATATAAAAATAATTTTCTTAAGATCTTCACCAAACACACATCAGACAAAGGTCTGATCTCCAAAATATACAAAGAACTCAAGAAATTGGTCATCAAAAGAACAAATAATCCAATAAAAAAATAGAGTACAGGCCGGGCGGTGGTGGCGCACGCCTTTAATCCCAGCACTCGGGAGGCAGAGGCAGGCAGATCTCTGTGAGTTCGAGACCAGCCTGGTCTACAAGAGCTAGTTCCAGGACAGGCTCCAAAACCACAGAGAAACCCTGTCTCGAAAAACCAAAAAAAAAAAAAAATAGAGTACAGACCTAAACAGAGAACTCTCAACAGGAATCTAAAATGGCTGAAAGACACTTAAGGAAATGTTCAACATCCTAAGTCATCAGAGAAATGCAAATCAAAACAACTCTGGGATTCCATCTTACACCTGTAAGAACAGCCAAGATCAAAAACACTGATGACAACTTATGCTGGAAAGGTTGTGGGGGAAAAGGGAACACTTCTGCATTGCTGGCAGGAATGCAAGCTGGTACAACCCCTTTGGATGTCAGTGTGGTGATTTCTCAGAAAATTAGGAAAAAACCTTCCTCAAGATCCAGCAATACCACTTTTGGGTATATATCCAAAGGATGCTCAATTGTGCCACAAGGACATGTGCTCAACTATGTTCATAGCAGCTTTGCTTGTCATAGCCAGATCCTGGAAACAACCTAAATGCCCCTTGATCGAAGAATGGATAAAGAAAATGTGGTACATTTACACAGTGGAGTACTACACAGCAGAAAAAATAACATCTTGAATTTTGCAAGAAAATGGATGGAGCTAGAAAACATTATTTTGAGTGAGGTAACCCAGACAAAGAAAGACAATTATTACACGTACTCACTAATAAGTGGTTTTAAACATAAAGCAAACTAGTCCACAAACCACAATCCCAGAGAACTAGACAACAATGAGGACACTAAGAAAGACATACATAGATCTAATTTACATGGGAAGTAGAAAAAGACAAGATCTCCTGAGTAAATTAGGAGCATGGGGACCTTGGGAGAGGGTTGAAGGGGGGAAGAGGAAGGGAGGGGAGCAGAGAAAAATATAGAGCTCAATAAAAATCAATAAAAAAGGAGAAAAAATAATTTTCTCTTTTCAAAAAAGGAGTTTCATTCTGGCTGGGTAATAATCCCTCTGTTGAACAGCTTTGGAACTAGACCTTTAGACTTTCGTGGTAGAAATGGGTAATGTCAATGCTCCATCTCCTAAGTGACTTTAGGGTTACCTCTTTAGAAAGGAATGTCACAGGAAATAATGGAATTCATTTCTATATGGAAACATGTCTTGTCTCCTCCTGTAAATTAATGTAGTTTGGCAAGTCAACCACTTGGCAAAGGATCGCTCCCTCCCCCTGAAGGTGTATTCATCTTAAGCCATACAAAGAGAAAGGAGCAATAATTAGTCCTTTAATGAGATAATGTACTTCTCCTCAGAGTTCTTCTCCCTAGCACAGTCATTTCGAATCTGCCAGGAGCTGCTGTTGAGTCTTAACTCAGAAAGACATAACTTTCCCCTTTGCTCTCTTCTGTCTGTTTTGGATGATGGTCAGAGCCTGTCTGGTATTTTGGGTTTTCTTACATTTTCTCTGAATCTCGCTCTCTGCTTGTCTACCGACTGAACTCCATGCAGGCTTAATTCAAATGATATGGCTTTTTTTCTTACCCCCCCCCTTTGTTTTGAGGCAGGGATTCTTTGTGTAGCCCTGGCTGTCCAAAGAACTCACTCTGTAACCAGACTGGCCTCACACTCAGAGATCCACTTGACTCTGCCTCCCAAGTACTGGGATTAAAGGCGTGTGCTGCCAACCACCACCCGACTCTGGAAAGGTGTGGCTTCTTTCCCTACTCTACTCTCCTCCTCTGGGCAGCTGCTGAGATTTACAACTTCCCTGTACTATTTTTGTTGTTGTTTGTTTTATTTTTCTCTTAAACTATAATAAAATTAAAGGGAGTTTGTTTGGCAATATGCTGGCATGGGTGGATGGATAATGTTGCATGCTACAGTACAGACTTGCCAGGCAAGATGGGCTAACTGGTGCAACAGTGTAGTAGCTTTTGCTTTCTAACTGGATTTGAGGTCCACTCCACAGAAGTAATTTATGCCTAGTCATATAAATCTGGTCAAAAGTCTCTCGGCTTTAGGTGGGTGGTAGGCCACAGAAGAACCTTAATGTGGGAGGTGATGTATCCTGTGAATGTTTTATTCCCATTGACCAATGGCTTAACAGAATATAGCCAGGCTGGAGATAGAGAGAGAGAGAGTGGGCAGAGTCGAGGGAGAAGCCATGTAGCTACCACAGGAGACAGAAGCCTGACGCCATACAGAACATTACTGGCAGGCCACAGTCACATGGCAATACACAGATCAACAGAAATGGGTTAATTTAAGATATAATAGTTAGCCAATAAGAAGCATGAGCTAATAGGCCAAGCAGTGTTGTAATAATACAGTTTCTGTGTGTTTATTTCGAGTCTGGGTGGCCAGGAAATGAATGAGCAACCTCCGACTACAGAACCTACTACTGTTTTGCTAAATGGATATTCTGTCAAATTGTCTTCTAAATAGTTGCTTAGTCTATACCCAAAGGTTAGTGCTGTTGACAACCTTCATCAGGGAAGCTTCTTTTACAGTGAAGAGCAGTTACTGCAGATATTCACACTGGTTTAAGTGCTGAGAATAAGTGACTGTTGAGAGCACACCCCAAATGGGAAATCTATACAGCCCCTCTTCCAGGGTCAAAGAACACCACAAAAGAAGGTGAGGAAAGAATGTAAAGATGATAAAGCTAATGCACTCATGTTCTCAGCAGCTATTGTTACTTGTACACGGTCTACACAAGATTTGAACCATCAACATTCTGGCATGAGTGGATAAAGGGCACAAGAGCCCCCACTCATTGAGGAGCCATGGCAGTAAATAGCTGCGGAAGAACACCTAAGTGCTACATGTTTTAATCCCAGATCTCAGAAGACAGAGGCAGGAGAATTTCTGTGAGTTGGAATCCAGCCTGACCTATGTAGACCAGCTAAGATATGGTGGTACCTTCTCTCAAAACATAAAGGAATGGAAACATAAGGGAAGCAGCACATACAGACCTAGTGTATGCCCCAGCTACTATTGTATTATTATATATGTATTATACATATTATGTAAAGAACATGCATGAATATACGTACTTATATCCCAAACAGGAAACAATTCTACCCAAGTCAATAAAGGAATTCATAAACAAACTGTAGTATACAGATTGAATAGAATACTGCTCAGCAGTAAAAAAGTATTAAAATACGGATCAACATGCATGAATCTCAAAAATAACTGTGCCAAAGAAGTCAGACAAAAAAATAAACACTATGTGACTCCATCAACATAAGCTTCCTGGAAATGTAAGTGATCTACAGTGACAGAACTGGGACATACATACAAGTTGAGGGGAAATATTATAAAGCGTCACAAAGATCGTTCAGGTGTTAGATATGTCTACTATTTTTATTGTGAGGGTAGTTTCATAGTTAAATGTATTCATCAAATCACAATGTAACATATGAAGTGTCTGGTATATCAATTTTGTTTCAATAAATCTGTCTAAGATGGAAAAAGTAAAGGTGACATTTTTGCTCCTGCTAAGATACAGTGAGTACTGAATACAGCTGTGAAGACTGGACACAATGCACAGGGCAGCATTCAGAAGATGCTGATAAATTAGAGCAGGACACAAACTGGAAAAACAGACCAGAAACTGAAACACTACCAGACGGACAGCAAATTGATCATTTGTCCCCCTCAATACTCCATGTTCTATATCAGCATGTGGTTAGTAGAGAGTGTGTGCAGCAGGTTCAAATTATTAAAGCCTCAGGATTTAAGTCAGAAGACCAAGAAAAGGGATTCCTCAGTTGCTGGTTAGAAGACCCAGAAACACCATACAGTGGCACCACAGCCATTGGAGATTATAGTCTGAGCCTAACTAGGCCAATGACCCACTAAAACAAAAGTGTTAACATTTTAGTGAATTTTAAAAATGAGACTTAGCTTGGCAGGGGTGGTGCATGCCTTTAAACCCAGCACTCATGAGGCAGAGGCAGGCGGATCTCTGTGAGTTCAAGGCCAGCCTGGTCTTCAAAGCTAGTTCCGGGACAGTCTCCAAAGCTACTCAGAGAAACCCTGTCATGAAAACCAAAAAGACTCAAACTTTCAAAACATACTATTTATAATGTTTAGTAAATAGTCCCAAATACCCTGTCACAAAGAAGTAGGAAAATCTCAAGTGAAACTGGGGGTGGGGGTGGAGACTCAAAGATGTAGCACAAGGAGTGTAATGATCTTTTTTCTTCTCTCCCTTTCCCCTTCCCTCCCTCTCTCTCTTTAGAGACATGGCCTCAATACATTGCTCTAGCTGTCCTGGATCTCACTATGTAAACTATGAGGCCTATGTCTGGCCTCAAATTCATAGAGATCTGCCTGCCTCTGCCTCTTGAGTGCTAAGATTAAAGGTGTGTGGCACTATGCCTGGGGATATTTTCTTTCTTTCTTTTTTGGGGGTATGCTGTGGTGTTTCAAGACAGGGTGTCATTGTGTTGTGTAGCCCTAGAACTCACTTTGTAGACGAGACTGGCCTCATACATGGCAATATTTTCTAACTAAGACTTAAGTAGCTGTTGAAAAAATGTGCCAATGTGATTACTTTATATACACTGATGAAACTTCAGCACAATCGAGTAAATCAATTTTTCATAATTTTAATAAGCCATAACCTATTATTGTTTCATCGAAATGTCAAAATGTGCAGGGAAAACAAAAGACAGAACACTTTAGTGAAGCACTATTAATATAAACTCAGAGAGAGAAATTGGGGTTCAGCCTGAAGACCCAAAAAGCAAAGCAGCCAGCCACTGTCTCTTATCTTGACCTCAGTCCGAAATGGCAATCCTGCCTCCAGGAATCTCAGAATGAGCCTGTCTGAGAGCTGTTGCCTCCCTTTTTATAGTCCTCTCTAGGTCTGGGATTAAAGGCATGCACCATTGGGATTAAAGGCATGTATCAATCACTCAGTTTCTATGGCAACTAGTGTGGCTACTAAGATTCAAGGTGTGTATTACCACTGCCCGGTCTATAAGGCTGACCAGTGGGGTTGTTTAACTCTCTGCTCTTCAGGCAAGCTTTATTTATTAAAATACAAATGAAATATCACTACACTTTATACTTTCTATCACTTAGAAGCAGAGTAACACAGAAATAGGTGGAAGTGACTGCAGCTGGTGGTAAGGACTTTCTCTTAGGAGGGGGCATATGTGAAAAAATAGTTTTTTGCAAATATTGCAGTATAAATAATTTTTAAAAATATTATTCAGTGCCTGGAGAATTAGCTCTGCAGTTGAGAGCAGTTGTTTGTTCCCTCAAAGTCAGAATGGCAAAGATAAGCAAACAACTGAGAAAAGATGCTGGAGAGGGTATAGAGGTGAAGAGAACCTTCATTCACTGTTGGTCGGACTTCTGGAAATCAATGTGCAGAACCCTCAAAAACTAAAGTTAATCCATCATCTGACTCAGCTATACTACTTCTTGGCAAATGCCCAAAGGATTTGACATCCTACTACTCCGCAGATAGTTGTTCATCCATGTTTGTTGTTGCTCTATCCATGATAGCTAGGAAACAGATATAACCTAAATGCCCTTCAACTGATGAACAGATAATAAAATGTGATACATATACACCAGGAAATATTATTCAGTTGTAAAGAAAACTGAAATCATGAATTTTGCAGATAAATGGATAGAACTAGAAAAGATCACCTTAGTGATATGACTGAGACTCAAAAAGACAAATGTCATGTTGTCTCTCACCTATGGTTTTTAGCGCCCAGTCTTCAGATGTGAGTGTATAAACTGGAGTAACTGCAGAAATGAGGAAAGTAAAAGGGGCCATGGCAGAGGGAACAGCAGAACTGGGAATAATGGAGTATTAGTGATTTGAAGAGAAAAATGTGAAAAACAGGAGGGGGCTATGATTAAGGAAAGAGACAAATACAAAAGGAAGGAGGAGGGTAAAATAACAGTAAGGATTCTGAAAAAGTCATCTACCTAAAAATTATAAATAATACAGCTAAGTCTGGGTATGCTTAGACATATATAGTTTAAATAAACCATCCCATTTGGGCTGACAATGCTTCACCTAAGAGCCATGCACTATCTAACTAAAACTCCTGAACCAACCATGAGAAGTCGTAGGCTAATGCTGTTGCCCTTAGTTGCCTCCCAGAGGTAGAAGATAAATTGCTGTTGCTGAAAACACCATGTACTTTGATCAAAGTCTGGAGAGCATATTACTGCCACTTTAAACCAGAATAATCCCTAACTACATTCTAAATATTTATACCCATAGATAAGTATAGTTCTCACACCTATCAAGGACACTTCTCTTGGCAACAGAGACCATTACAGAAACTGATCAAAACACAGAGAATAAGAGATTGTGTGGTGCCCAATTCCAATGGATACATCTACAACACAATTCCTGTACCTAAGACTTAGAGATCATTTCAGAAGAAGAGTCAGAGGAACAGGACATTTGTTATGAGATTGTGTCTCCTAAGAAAGTCAGAGAAACTCCACTCATGAAGTCTTATCAATATGGCTGCCTAAACAGGACCTAAATCATGACAACACCAACAGACATGCTAGCGTGGAAGGAGGAAGTCACATGGGACTGTTTACTAGACAAAGAATTACAGGCAACTAAGGAATGCCGAGAGCAGGAGAATTAGTCTTCCCAGGGAAGAGCTCCCCAAATGGTTATTCAATACCAAGTAACATTATACAGAATGTATATTTAGAAAAAAATCTATATATTTAAAATAAACAAAAAAAAGAGGTCATGAATTTGAGAGGGAGCAAGAGCAGGTACATGGAGGGACATATGGGAAGGAGGAAAAGGAAGCGGGTGAAATGATATAATCATATTACAATTTAAAAAAATAATAAAATAAGGTTCATAAGCTTTGAGGGCCTAAAAAGTGATTTAAGATGTAAATACAGGTTAAGATATGGAAAATGTTTCTGAACTTTCCCCTTCTATGGTATAGTTCTGATAAGCTGATAGAGCAATGACTACTTACTATTTGAGTCACATGCTCAAGATTTTAGATTTATTCTGGTTGCTATTTAAGTATAAACTTAAAGGTGTTTCTCATCATTGAACTGATGCCAAAGGCATCTCTGTCCAATCCATACATGATTCTGTGAACAGTAGAAAAATATACATGCTTCTAACCAAAATCTGTTGAAGGCGTAAGTCACAAACAATCCCACACCAGTTTGGAATTATGATTAATAGAATGGTTATTTATTTAAAGGGGAAAACTTACAGATCACCATCCCAGACAACAGCCCTCTGCACAATCAGGAAGGGAGCCTTAGTCACCTGAAGCAGAGCCAGAAGCCAGAGAAAGAGCAGAGGGCAGTGGCTGCTTTTTTAAAGAAAGAGAGACCACTCCCCAATGGGCTGGTATCTCAGCCGCTATTGGCTGAAGGAACAGAAGGAGCTCCCGCAACACCTCCCCCTTTTGTTTAGGTAAGAGAGTGCTAAACCTACTATGAAATTATGTACAATAAGTACAAATATTCTATTCTAACTAGCTTAAGTTTTGTGTAATAAATAACTTGGCCAAGTCATGAGAGGAAAGTAACTACACTTATATAGTCTTCAATCCCATCGAAGATCTGAGAAGGGAAATAATGTTACCTGAGTAATTAGGAAGTGCAATCAAACAACTTCCAAAAGATGCAACAAATACAGAGACAACTGGCTACCTGGGCAACCACCCAAAGTCACGTTTGCAGTGTTGAAGCAACCAACTTTGGCTAAGGCCTAACGTAACTGACATACCATTTTCAAAGGCAAGAAACTTTTCAAAACTATCTTACCCTGTCTTGGCAGGTTTTGTAATATGAGCTGCAGGGCTGCGTCCCCAGCACCCCGGCCGCCTGGCTAGCTTATGCCCCGAAATAATTACACAGAAACTGTATTCTTTTAAACACTCCTTGGCCCATTAGCTCTAGCCCTTACTGGCTAATTCTGATATCCTGATCAACCCATCTCTAATAAACTTGTGTAGCACCGGTCTTACCGGGAAGGATTCAGCATGTCTGATCTGGTGGCTTGCTCCATCGTGTCTGCTTCAGAGAGCAGAGCTATCATGCGTCTGCCCGGGAGAGGGGAACATGGCGTCTCTGAGCTCACTTCCTCTTCCTCCCAGCATTCTGTTCTGTTTACTCCTCCCACCTATGTTTTAACCTATCAGGGCCAAGCAGTTTCTTTATTGCTTAACCAATGAAATCAACAGATTGATATATGACACTCCCACATCAGGCAGGATATGACAGTCCTGTTTTATGGGCCCGTAGGCTAAGATAGATGCCCCAACAATAAAAAAAAAAACTTTTGGTGACTGTCCAGACAGTGAGATGTCTCTGTCATTTCTAGAGTTTTGAAAGTTGATTATTTCTTGTTTACTTAGGTAATATTATATCCTTCTGGAGTCTTTGATGGAGTTGAAGAATGGTTAGTTATAGTTTTCCTTAGTTATGATAAAAGATAAAATAGATATAAATATTGTAACTGTAATTCTTGCTTTATAACTGTTTTGCTATATGTAATTTTGCTATGTTAAAGTTAAAGCCTTCCTTATTGTTTAAACAGAAAAAGGGAAAATGATGTAGGAGGGTCTTCTATCTATTTGTTGCTTTCATTGGTTAATTAATAAAGAAAACTGCTTGGCCTGCTAGGTCAGAACATAGGTAGGCAGGGAAGACAGAACAGAATTGTGGGAGAAAGAAAGCAGAGTCAGGCAGATGCCATGAAGCTCCGGCCCAAGATGGACGTAGGTTAGAATCTTCCCAGTAAGCCACCACCTTGTGGTGCTACACACATTAATAGAAATGGGTTAATCAAGATGTGAGAGTTAGCCAGGAAGAGGCTAGAACTAATGGGCCAGGCAGTGTTTAAATGAATTAAAATAAAATGAAATATCATAAAGCCAGGCACAGAGCAGATGGATCTCTGTGAGTTTGAGGCCATCCTAGTCTACCTGGTGAATTCTGGATAGACAGAGCTACATAGTGAGACATTGCCTTGAAATAAACAAATCAGATCATGTTTTAAAAAAGAGCACCTGGCACTCTTCAGAAATCTTAAGTTCAATACCCACCACCCACCTGGCAGCACACAATGGTCTGTAACTCTAGTTCTAGGGTATCTAATGCCCTCTGCAGGTACCAGGTACACATGGTACATAACACACATAAAATAATAAAGTAAGTCTAAAAATATTTATTGAAGATAAGAATAAAGATCAGTGGTTGTCTATCAGTGGAAAGCTCACGGTTTATTTTTTGTTTGTTTGTTTGTTTTGGTTTTTCGAGACAGGGTTTCTCTATAGCTTTGGAGCCTGTCCTGGAACTCCCTTTGTAGACCAGGCTGGCCTCGAACTCAGCTCATGGTTTAATCAACTGAATTTTGTTCAGTTTAAGGAAAACTATAATTCAAACTCTGGCCATCTTATGGTAATGACAACTGATTAAATAATGTACAGCTGGATTCAAGTTTTATGTGTAAAAACATGAAAATACCAACATTATGGGACAACAGAGGCAAACATTCAATTAATCTTGGTCAGAGAAAAAGCTGTCCGAGAAGATCTGAAGACACAATCAGGAACTAACCCTGGGGAGAGGACCATGGACAGTGGGGATACCACTGTGCATGGCTTGTGGCAGAGTTGAGGGCCACACATAGTCATAAGACAATGGCAAAGTTATAAAAGAAAAATTGATATCCTCTGAAAGGACACATGCTCAGAGTTTTTTTGCAGTAGTGCATGAGCTCATGAAGAGAGAGCCGCAAGCTCACGATTCACTCTCACAAGTATCTGAACAACCAGAGTGACATGAGACTGTGCTCTGGAATATTGCTTTAACTATGTAAAGGTGTGTTACATTTGTTTATGTTGTGGAATATTGCTTTAACTATGTAAAGGTGTGTTACATTTGTTTATGTTGTGGAATATTGCTTTAACTATGCAAAGGTTTGTTACATTTGTTTATGTTGTGGAATATTGCTTTAACTATGTAAAGGTGTGTTACATTTGTTTATGTTGTGGAATATTGCTTTAACTATGTAAAGGTGTGTTACATTTGTTTATGTTGTGGAATATTGCTTTAACTATGTAAAGGTGTGTTACATTTGTTTATGCTGAATTTGTTTAATGATATAAAAATGTGTTGTTTTCCTGCCTAAGGCACCTGATTGGTCTAATAAGAAGCTGAACAGCCAATAGCTAGGCAGTAGAGGGATGGGGGGGCTGGTGGGCAGAAAGAATAAGTAGGAGGGAGGGAGAGAGGGAGAGAGAGAGAGAGAGAGAGAGAAAGAGAGAGAGAGAGAGAAAAGAATGGGGGAGAAAGAAAGGGAGATACCTGGGGCCAGCAGTCAGGCAGCTGCCAGACAGACAGACACAGACTAGGACATACAGAATGAAAGAAAGCTAAAAAGCCCCAAGGCAAAATGTAGATGAAGAGAAACGAGAAACAGGTTAATTTAAATTATAAGAGCTAGTGGGACAGGCATAAGATAAGGTCAAGCATTCATAACTAATAATAAGTCTCAGTGTCTTTATTTGGGAGCTAGTTGGTAGTCCATCTGCTTCAAGACTGTAACAAGCAGATGATGACAGAGAAAAGCAATAAACAGAGAAAGAATCTGCCAGGACATCCACGGAGAACCTGAATCTGTAGGCAGGTACCCAGGTGGATTTAGTCTGAAAGGTAGATGCCCTCATCATTGCCTCCTAGAGCAAGTGTGAGAAGCCTGAGAGACAACAGACCCGAGAGTTTATAGTACCAAAGCAGGTTCCCTGTGCCCAAGAGAACACCCACACCAAGCTACCTGCTTTCTCCTCTTTGTACACTCATCTGAGTTAGGTCAGCTGGTGCCTTTTCTGCCCATCAAGGCCCAGGGACCTTTCTGTCTCCACTTCTCCAACACTGGAATTACAACCATACACTATTACACCCAACATTTTTATATGGGTGTTTGGGTGTTAGTGATTGAACTCAGGTGCTTATGCTTGTTCTACAAGCACACCAAAACTATAAAGCCATCTAGAAAGCTATCCATGAATGGTGCACACCTGTGACTTTAGCAATCAGGAGGTGGCACCTAGGCTACATACAAAGCAAGACTTTATCTTTTAAAAGGACTCAAAAGTGTCACTACAACTGCACCATAAATGAAGGGAATTTATAACTTTCTAATAAAAATAGTCTTTAGAAATTACAAAATGGATAACACACTTTTGGAAGCCACCTTCCAGGAAAAATCTGGAAAGGGTGATGGAGAGAGGCACATCACCAAACTGCCTAAGTTTCTGGGTGGAAAACTCAGCCATTCTTGTTCTCAGAGCACCGAGTTGATGCCTCAATACCAGAGAAATAAACACACAGAGTAAAACACAATTAGCAGCATGAAATTCTGTTTTAGGAACAGTGCAGAACCAAACACACATTGGCCCATAGAAAAGAGCAAGTAACTTACAGGGTGCTTGGCTGAAAGTCTCCCCGTCACAGTTCCCGTCTGATTCCACGTAGAAGAGATGGAGCCCTTGGTCGTTTAAGAAGAATCAGTTTAAACCCAGGCAATATGGCATGAGGAAGAGCACACAGACCCTTCATCTACAATACCCACGTGCTCCTCCTGAATGTTATAAAACAGTCTTGGTATCAGAGACAGATGCTTCCCTCTAACTCAAATACAAGTAGCAATGGGACAAGTAGATCCATTTCTGTTAAGTCTTAAGTCTATGTGTGGGTTAAGGGGTTGTAGGGACAGCAAAAACTCAAAGTGCAATTGTACCACAAACTGTTGCTTGTGCAGCCTTGTAAGTTACAGACACGTCTGAATGTGCTTTTCTCGTGTGCAAATTAAAACAGTAATGTCTACCTGTGATGGATATTATTGGTTGCCAACTTGACTATACCTTTAATTAACTAAAACTCAAGTGATTAGGTATACCTTTGAAGGATTTTTTTCTTAATTAAATAATTTGAAGTGAAAAGACCCCCTTTTAATCTGTATCTTTTGTGGTGTGAAGATCCACCTTTAATCCAGATCTTTTTTTTTTTTTTTAATTTTCGAGACAGGGTTTCTCCATAGCTTTTTGGTTCCTGTCCTGGAACTAGCTCTTCTAGACCAGGCTGGCCTCGAACTCACAGAGATCCGCCTGCCTCTGCCTCCCGAGTGCTGGGATTAAAGGCGTGCGCCACCACCGCCAGGCCCTAATCCAGATCTTTTGGAAAATCCACCTTTAACCTGGGCCACACCTGCTGGCAGCCTATATAAAGAACATAAAAAAAAAATAAAGCTAGCTCTGTTTTTGCCTGTTTGCTCTCAATACAAATTCACTCCTTCACTGGCATTAGAGCCGACTTCTCTGGGATTCCAGAATATACTGAAGATCATCTGAGACACCCAGCCTTGTGGACTATAACAACTATTGATTATTGGACTTTCTGTTGATAGACAACCATTGTTGGACTAGCTGGACCACAGTCTATAATCCAGTATGACACATCTTCTTTATATATGTATATATGTGTGTGTATGTGTGTGTGTGTGTGTGTGTGTGTGTATGTGTGTTCATATGTATGTTCCTCTAGAGGATTCTGAGAGCCTCAAATGACTCCATAAAAAGACATGACAGTAGATGTGAGAGCAGGCTAGCTGCTGAACTGCCTCATGTATGGAGAATCTAAAGGCATAATAATAACCTGCATTGTACAAAGATTGAATAATATGACCACAGTCCGTAGTTCCAAGAATAATGAACTTTTCCTCCTTTATTGGGATTGTAAAAATGGCATATGTATCTGAACTCAAAATAAACCTTACTTCTAATCCCAATTTTCTTTTGTAAAGCTTTGTTACCTTTTTCATATAAGCTAGTAATCCGTCTACAAAAGTTGACTTGATCTTGTGAACCTACAGCATAAAGACAAGAATAGTTACCTTCTTAAACTTGTTTAAGAACTCAAAGACACCAACTGCAGAGCAGCAGTTTACATAGGGCTGAACATGTAGTGCAGAATCCACCTTGGACAACCTTAAGTAGTGCCAGGATGGAATAACACAGGTCCACAAAGAAAGATGCCAGTCTGTTATTCTGCAATATGTCTAAGCTACAGAGAAGTTGCAAAGCTCAAATGCTCATCTCAGTGTCCTCATCAGTGGGCCCTTTCTAGTTCTTTCCCAACCCTTACATGACTCCAGGATGATGGCTGGTTTGGAACCAGTGTATTTCTGCAGGACAGGGACTCAGTAAATAATTACATTGTTGTTTGGTTTGTAAATGTGATTGATGGGTAACAGAAATCATGAAATAAAGGGCAGGTATGTGAACAGAGAAAACAGTAACTAAAAGAGGAAAAGGGGCATGCCAGTAACCCCCCGGTAAACATCACTGTCTTGAAGCCTGGAAACCAGGGGGAATGATAGGACTTTGTGAGAATTAGTAAAAGTCTTATTCTCACTTGAAGGGACAGGGGAACAGGCCATCAGTCTCCTTCCACATATGACTCCTTGGGCTCCCAATGCTGGACAAAGCAGACTCAGACATGAGTAAGATGACATCAGGATATGAAGAAGCAAGACTGACATGAAATTTGGTTGAGAAAATTTTATCTCTTTAGAACTCTGTTAACAAGCGTCAGCAAATATGGTTGTGAACAGAGACAGGGTTGGATAGTGTTCCTTCACAAACAATTTACACACAACACACACAGAGTCAACTTACTTGTCTATATTCCAAAATTATCTTGGGTAATGGGTGAAGGTCTTGTAGAGAATTTAACTAAAAAATGAAAATATTTATTACCAATATAATGTCTTCATTTCAACAATTCAAATGTTTACTTTCAACTGGAGAGTGTTCTAGTAATAAATGATGTAATTTAATATATTTCCAAAATGAAGACTCATAGCAAACTCAGATTATCAAGTGTCTTAATCCCAACCCTTTACAAAGTAATTCTGCTATCTATCCAGGAGATAAATTATTTCACATGACCTGAGAAATAAGAGTCTTCTTCAGAACTTAAATTAGCAAAATCTAAATCCTACAAAAATGAGTAAGACAGAGGCCCCCATACATAAAGTCCATACTATAGTAGCATCCAAAATTTGACTCAGAAATCTGGATGAAACTTCATGGAGGTGACACAAGCTTTGAATCCTAAAACTATAGCATTGAACTCACAGTACCGATCCTAATAAGCTGATAAGAAGTACTGGCTATGTGGGAACCTAGTCTGTTTGGATGCTCACCTTCCTAGACCTGGATGGAGGGGGAAGGACCTTGGACTTCCCACAGGGCAGGGAACCCTGACTGCTCTTTGGACTGGAGAGGGAGGGGGAGGGGAAATGGGGGAAGAGGGAGGGAAATGAGAGGGGAGGAGGTGAAAATTTGTAATAATAATAATAAATACCATTAAAAATAAAACAAAATAGCGTGAAAAAAACCAAAAAAATAAAAAGAGGAAAAAGTAGCCTATAGTGGTAGACAGAGCTCAGGGTCTGAAAAGGAGCAGGACCTACTAGGAAACTGAGATATTTATTTCTTGCCACAACAGCAGTTATATGGTACTATCACAAGCTTTCTGTCTTAGTAGATAGAAAATACCTACAAACATACCATACAATACCAACCAAGCCACACCTCCCAATAGTGCAACTCCCTTTAGGGCCATTTTATTTCAAACCACCACATTCTACTTCCTGGCCCCAAATGCCTGTAGCCATATCATAATGCAAAAACACATTCAGTCCAACTTCAAAAGTCCTCATAGTCTATTACAGTCTTGAACTTATTTAAAAGTCTAAAGTTCAAAGTCTCTTCTGAGATTCATACAATCTCTTTAACTGTAATCCCCTGTAAAATCAAAATAAAAAAGCAGATCACATACTTCCAATATATAATGGATATATATACATTACCATTCCAAATATAGGAAAGTGAGCACAGTGAGACTGAACGAAAGCAAGACCAAAAACTAGCTGGGCAAACTGCAGACTTTTTGCCCATCTCATGTCTGATGTCAAAGCATTCTTTAGAACTCCAACCCTTTTCAGTGTGGTGTTGACTGCAACGCATTTCTTGCTCTTGGGCTGGTTCCACTCTCTGTTAGAAGCTTTCTTCAACAAGTATCCTATGACTCTCTAACATCTTGGGGTCTTCAAGAAAATCAAGGCTTGAACTTCACAGCTTCATGAAACTGCCTCTTTAGGCCCTATTCAGGGACATGCCTGTCAATGCCTGGCCTCAACTATTTTCCTTAGGTGCAGAGAAAAATTCCATAACCTGTTTCTTCTATCCTTAACTCCAAAGCCAGAAGAACCACATGGCCAAAGTTGCCAAATTCTGCTGCTTCTGGGGCTGGAAGGTGGCCCCCTCATTCAATTACATCTTTACAAGCTTTATGCTTTTGATTTTTACCTTTACTTCTTTTTTTTTTTAAAGTATTTATTATGTATACAATATTCTGTCTGTGTGTATGCCTGCAGACCAGAAGAGGGCACCAGACCTCATTACAGATGGTTGCGAGCCACCACGTGGTTGCTGGGAATTGAACTCAAGACCTTTGGAAGCGCAGGCAATGCTCTTAACCGCTGAGCCATCTCTCCAGCCCTTACCTTTACTTCTTAAGTTTGGCTGTCCTGGAACTTGCTACACTGTAGACCAGGGTGGCCTCAAACCCAAAAATCTTCAGTTACATCTTCACCATCAGCTTTCTATTTTCCATAGTTTTCTTCACTGCCTAAACTTGGCTGTCCTTGAACTTGCTCTGTAGAAATGGCTGGCCTTAAACTCAGAGACCCACCTGCCTCTGTCTTCTGAGTGTTTGGATTAATGGCAAGCACCACCACATTTGACTCTAAGCTTTTCTTTAATTGCTTTTCACAGATTGGAAATTTAGCTGGGAGGGATCTTGCCCTGAAGTCACCACTTCCTTTACTTATTTTCTTAATCCATTTATCTCCTTGAAAACAAAACTTAGCTCCATTACACTTCCTGGTGCTCTTTTTCTCTTCAAAAATTTTATTTTGTACCAGTTTGCATTTACACCAGCAATGGATGAGTGTTCCCCTTACTCCACATCGTCTCCGCATAAGCTATCATTAGTGGTTTTGATCTTAGGCATTCTGACAGGTGTAAGATGGAATCTCAGAGTTGTTTCGATTTGCATTTCCCTGACAGCTAAGGATGTTGAACATTTCCTTACGTATCTTTTGGCCATTTGAGATTCTTCTGTTGAGAATTCTCTGTTTAGTTCAGAACCCCATTTTTTAAATTGGGTTATTTAGAATTTTAATGTCTAATTTCTTGAGTTCTTTATATATTTTGGAGATCAATCCTCTGCCTGATGTGGTGTTGGTGAAGATCTTTTCTCATTCAGGAGGCTGCCTTTTTGTCTTATTGACTGTGTCCTTTGCTTTTCAGGAGCTTCTCAGTTTCAGGGGTCCCATTTATTTATTGTTGTTCTCAGTGTCTGTGCTACTGGGGTTATATTTAGGAAGTGGTCTCCTGTGCCCATGCATTGAAGGCTACTTCCCACTTTCTATTCTATCAGGTTCAGTGTGGTCGGATTCATATTGAGGTCTTTAATCCGTTTGGACTTGAATTTTGTGCATGGTGATAGATATGGATCTATTTTCATTCTTCTACATGTTGACATTCAGTTATGCCAGCACCATTTGTTGAAGATGCTTTCTTTTTTCCATTGTATAATTTTAGCTTCATCATCAAAAATCAGGTTTTCATAGGTGTGTGGATTTATATCTGGGTCTTCAATTTGATTCCATTGGTCAACATCTCTGTTTTTATGCCAATACCAAGCTATTTTCATTACTGTAGTTCTGTAATAGAGCTTGATGTCAGAGATGGTGATGCCTCCAGAAGTTATTTTATTGTACATGATTGTTTTGGCTATCCTTGGTTTTTTGTTTTTCCATATGAAGTTTATTATTGTTCTTTTAAGGTCTGTGAAGACTTGTGCTGGGATTTTGATGGGGATTGCATTGAATCTACAGATTGCTTTTGATAGGATTGCCATTTTTACTATGTTGATTCTTCCTATCCAAGAGCATGAGAGGTCTTTCTATTTTCTTGTATCTTCTTCAATTTCTTTCTTCAAAAACTTAAAGTTTTTTGTCAAATAGGTCTTTCACTTCTTTGGTTAGTGTTACCCCAAGATATTTTATGTTATTTGTGGCTATTGTGAAAGGTGATGGTTTTTCTGATTTCCCTCTCAGCTTCTTTATCATTTGCGTCTAGGAGGGCTACTGCATTTTTTGAATTGATCTTGTATCCTGCCACATCACTGAAGGTATTTATCAGCTATAGGAGTTCTATGATAGAGTTTGGGGTCACTTATATACACTATTATATCATCTGCAAATAACAAAAATTTTACTTCTTTCTTTCCAATTTGAATCCCCTTGATCTCCTTTTGTTGTCTTATTGCCATTGCTAAAACTTCAAGAACTATGTTAAAGAGATATGGAGAGAGTGGACAGCTTGTCTTGTTCCTGATTTTAGTGGGATGGCTTTGAGTTTTTCTCCGTTTAGCTGTTTCAACTGTTAGCTGTCAGCTTGCTGTAAATAGCTTTTATTATATTTAGGTAGGACCCTTGTATCCCTATTCTCTCCAAGACCTTTATCATAAAGGGGTGTTGAATTTTGTCAAATGCTTTTTCAGCATCTAATGAAATGATCATATGGTTTTTTTTCTTTCAGTTTATTTATATGGTGGATTACATTGATAGATTTGCGTATGTTGAACCAGCCCTGCATCTCTGGGATGAAGCCTACTTGATCATAATGGATAATTTTTCTTATGTGTTCTTGGATTCGGTTTGCCAGTATTTTATTGAGAATTTTTGCATCGATGTTCATGAGTGAGATAGGTCTGTAATTCTCTTTCTTGGTTGGGTCTTTGTGTGGTTTTGGTATCAGGGTAACTGTAGCTTCATAAAAGGAATTTGGCAATGACTCTTCTGTTTCTATATTGTGAAATACATTAAGGAGTATAGGCATTAGCTCTTCTTGGAAGTTCTGGTAGAATTCTGCACTAAAACCATCCGACCCTAGGTTTTTTTGTTTGTTTGTTTTTGTTTTTTGGTTTTTTTTTTTTGTACAACTACTTTGGAAATCAGTATGGCAGTTTCTCAGAAAATTGGGACTCAACCTACCTCAGGATCCAGCAATTCCAGCAATACCACTCTTGGGCATATACTCAAAAATGCTCAATCATACTACAAAAGCATTTGTTCAACTATGTTCATAGCAGCATTATTTGTAATAGCCAGAACCTGGAAACAACCTAGATGCCCCTCAGCTGAGGAATGGATAAAGGAAATGTGGCACATTTACACATTAGAGTACTACTCACTGGTAAAAAAAAAAATCAAAAGACATAACAAAAAAACCCAATGACTTCTTGAATTTTGAATGCAAATGGATGGAATTAGAAAACACTATCCTGAGTACCAGACCCAAAAAAGATGAATATCGCATGTATTCACTCATAAGTGGATACTAGCTATAAACAAAGGACATTGAGCCTATAGTTCATGATCCTGGAGAAGCTAAGTAATAAGGTGAACCCAAAGAAAAACATATATAGACCCACCTGAAAATTAGAAACAGATAAGATCGCCTGACAAAATTGGGAGCATGGGGGCGCAGGGAGAAGGAAGGGTAGAAAGGAAAGAGGAGGGAAAAAAAGAGGGTTGTGGAGAACTTGAGGGAATGGGATAGTCGAGATGGAGGATGGACAGTGATGAAAGCAAGAAAAGAGATATTTTGATTGAGGGAACCATTATAGGGTTAGCGAAAACCTGGCTCTAGAGAAATTCTCAGGAATCTACAAGGATGACCTTGCCTAAGATCCTAAGCAATAGAGGAGAGGGGACCTGATCTTGACTTGCCTGTAGTCAGACTGATAAATATCTTATATATCACCATAGAACCTTTGTCCAACAACAGATGGAAACAGGCAGAGACCCACATCCGAACACTGGACTGAGTTCCCAAGGTCCAGTTGAAGAGTGGAAGGAGTGAGAATATGAGCAAAGAGGTCAAGACCATGGAGGGTTCATCCACTGAAACAGTTTGCCTGAGCTAATAGAAACTTACCAACTCCAGCTGGACTGGGAAGGAACAAGCATAGGACCAAACTAGTCCCTCTGAATGTGGATGACAGTTGCATGGCTTGGGCAGACTGAGGGGCCACCGGTAGTGGCACCAGGATTTATTTCTACTGCATGTACTGGCCTTTTGGGATCCTATTCTCTTTGGACGTATACCTAGCTCAGTCTAGATATAGTAGGGGGACTTTGGACCTTTCCCAAAGCAATGTGCTTTACCCTCTCTTAGGATTAGATGAGGATGGGATGGGAGGGTGTGTGGAGGGAGTGGGAGGAGGAGAGGGAGTAGGAATTTGGATTGGTATTTTTTTTTTAAAAAAGAAATGTAATAAATTAAAAAAATTGTAATTTACCCTGCTCATCTTGCTCCTTTTCATTATAAATCTTCACACAAGATAGAGACCATACTAGGCTGTTTTGAGATTTCTACTGCCAATGGAATTAACTCAAAACTCTTCACTTTAGCCTGAGACAGACACTTTGGACAAGGGCAAAGGCACCCACTTTCTTCACCAAAATATCACAAGAATAATCTCTAGGCAACATACTTAAATTCTTCTCTGAAATCTCGAGTCAGTTCAGCCCCAGTTGACCTAACACTCAGCACCTCCGTCTTCCGCACTCCTACTGTATTGCTAATTAAGCAGTGCTTAAAAGCTTCCACTACTTTCCTAACCCGAACTCCATACTTCTTCAAACAAAAACATGACCCAATCTATCACAGAAATACCCTAGAACCCAGTACCAACATTAGTTAGGGTTTCTATTGCTGGGAAGAGATACCATGACCTCGACAACTATTTAATTTTTTTTTTTTCAAGACAAGGTTTCTCTGTGTAACAGCTCCGGCTGTCTTGGAACTTAGTCTGTAGACCAGGCTGGGTTTGAACTCACAGAGATCCACATGCCTCTGCCTCCTGAGTGCTGGGATTAAAGGCTAGCATCACCACTACCAAGCAATGCTTATAAAGGAAAACTTTTAATTGGGCTCGTTTGTTTACAGTTCAAAGATTCAGTCCATTATCATTATGACAAGGAGCATGCTGGCATGCACACAATCATGGTGCTAGTTGCATCTTGATCAGAAGGCAACAGAAATTGGACTATGTCACTATATGTGACTTGAGCATATATGAACTCCCAAAGCCCACCTCCTTCAATAAGAACATACCTACAAACATTCCATTCCATATCAACAAAGTCACACCTTCTAATAATGCCACTCCCTTCAGGGCCCATTTTCTTTCTTTCTTTCTTTCTTTCTTCTTCTTCTTCTTCTTCTTCTTCTTCTTTTCTCTCTCTCTCTCTCTCCTTTTGTTTTTGAGACAGGGTTTCTCTAACAGCCCTGGCTGTCCTGGACTCACTTTTGTAGAACAGGCTAGTCTTGAACTCACAGAGATTCGCCTGCCTCTGCCTCCCAAGTGCTGGGATTAAAGGCATGTGTCACCACCACCCAGTGCCATTTTCTTTCAAACTACCACAATTTCCAACCGGGTAAAAACATCTAAGTAGAGCAAACACATAGGAAGTGACTTTTTCAGTGGGCAAACTGCTAGAGCTTTAGAGTACACTGCCTATCTCTCTTTTATAGAGGTAAGACCTAAAATGGCATATTGCTGCGGGAGGACCTTCCGCTCCTTCAGCCAATAGCCGCTGACGTACAAGCCCACTGTGCTGTGGGAGCGCCTTCTGCTCCTTCAGCCAATAGCTGCTGAAATACCAGCCCCCTGGGGCGTGGTCTATTTATCTTTAAAAAAGAGCGGCAAGCCTCAGCTCGCTTTCTTGGTTCCGGTGCTTGGTTCTGGCTCCTGCTCCAGTGACTAGGCTCCTTTCCTGATGGTTGGTTTTTGTGAGTTTTACCCCCCAAAATAAATACTCCTTTAAATTCTAACTGGTGTGGGATTGTTTCGCGCATTAGAGTATCCTTGACAAGACAGGACTCAATTCTCAGGAATACCTGCTACCTTAATGCCTGATGAACAGGGATTTGAAACAGCCTCATTGGACACTAATATTAGGCTATTTTCATTCTGAAAACAAATTGAGGACTTTGACTACATTCTATGGAATAAGAAAGTAAACAGCCAAGATAAATTTAGATTTAATTTAATTTAAATTTAAATTATGGCAAGTTGTATGTAGAAAGTAAAATTAATAACACAGACACAGAAAGTGCCTACGGGCCTTACTACAGTCTGAGTATTCTTTTGTGTGTGTGTGTGGGGGGGGTCCAAGACAGGGTTTCTCTGTGTAGCCTTAGCTGTCCTGGAACTTGCTTTGTAGACCAGGCTGGTGTTGAACTCACAGAGATCAGCCTGCCTCTGCCTCTAAAGTACTGGGATTAAAGGCATGAGCCACTACACCCAGCCATGAGGATATTCATAAAATGATATTTAAACTGACAATTATAAACTACCAGGCAAAAATCTGCTGTCAGTCTAGGGCCTATCAAAAAAGTCTGTAGTGAAAACCAAGGGCAGTTGGTGTTCGGATAGGAGTGCCACAGCCAAAGGCTAGACCCAGACCTATGGACTGGAGACATGGTCTAGGGCTTTGTGTGATGCTGAAGGTGATGGGATGACATGGCAAGTGTTTTCAGGGCAGCACCATGATGTTTCTATGGCTTTAACATGTACAAGTAGCAGTGGGACTCTGGGGAGGAGGTCTTGAGTGACCTAAGCGACAGAGGACAAGGTGATAAAGTAAGGATGGGAAGAAGGAGGCAGATTCACAACACAGAGATTGCTGAGAGTGAGGCGGGAAGAAGGTCAAGGATGATTTTTTTCTAGTTCCATCCATTTGCCTGCAAATTTTATTAGGTCATCATTTTTTTTAAAAAACTGAGTAATATTCCATTGTGTAAATGTACCACATTTTCCTTTATTAAAATCTTAGTGCTCATATTAAAAGCTCAGAGAAATCTCAACTAAATCATTTAATAATGTACTTCAAGATACATTAGATAAGGACAAGTCAAGTCCAAAAGCAATAGATGAAAAAAATAATAAATTAAAAGGGAACTAAAAGAACAATGTGAAATATCATCAAGATAATTTAAAAAATAAATAATATCAACAAATACCAAACTAATCAAAAGAAATGCAAAGAAGACCCAAATGAATAAAATTAAATATGAAAAGGGGTGATATCTATAAGCTCCAGAAGAGCATTAGGGAATAATTTGAAAACTTACATCCCCAAACACTGGAAACTCTTAAAATAGAGGATAAATTCCTACATACATGCAACCTACTCAAACAAACCTAAAAGGATATAAACAAACAGCTCCATAACAAGCAATAAGATTGAAAGAGTAATATAGAATCTCCTACCCAAGAAGGAAGTGTGACTAGGGAGATGACTTAATGGGTAAGAGTGCTTCCTGTACAAGCATGAGGAACTGAACTCAAATTCCCAGCACCCACATAAAAAGCCAGGCACGGCTGTGTGTGCCTGGAATCCCAGCATTGGGGGCAGAGACAGGTGGATCCTGGGAACTCTCTGGCCAGCCAACCAAGCAGAAATGGTGAACTTTCTGGTTCAGTGAGGAAACCCTGTCTAAAGTACTAAGTTTCAGAATTATAGAGGAAGACACTTTGCATGTGCCCATGCATGTGCACACGTGGTACGCACACTTGCACATTGGCATGTATGCACCATGTAATACATACTGCACACACAAAGAAAAAAAATGAAAAGCCCAAAATACATTGAGTTCACTGTAGAATTTTGCCAAACTTTTAAAGAAGAGCTAATGTGTCTCAATCTGTTCTAGTAATTAGAAAAGGAACAAATACTACAAAATTCATTTTGTGAAGCTAGTATTTCCTTGATACTGAAACCAGATTAAGAACATAGCAAAAAACTACAATCAGATCCCCTGATGAATATAGTCACAAAAAATATAAAATAATTGCAAACCAAGTTTAACAACACATTGAAATATCATGTTCCATGACCAAGTTGGCTTCATTCTTGGGATACAAAGATCATACAATATAACAAATAAAAACCACATGGTTATGTCAATGGATACAGAAAGTATCTTTGACAAGGCTCAAGATTTCTTCATGATAAAAGCTCTCAAGAAACTAGAAACAGAAGAAGCATACCTCAATATAATAAAGGCCATATGTAAAAAACCTATAGCTACATTATATTAAAATCAGAACAAGAGTGTCTATTATCACAATACTTCATCAGTATAGGGCCTAGTCTTACTTAGATTATTAAGACAAAAAAAAAAAGAATAAAAAGGAAAAGGAGACCAACAAACAGAAAAAGTCAAATTATCCCTTTGCCATGTGACTGCTTGTCTGCCATTTGGCTGCTTGCTGACCTCCATGCCTAACTCAAAAGCCATGGTTGCAATGGGTTTTTGATCCTACTGCACGTACTGGCTTTGGGGGAGCCTAGGCAGTTTGGATGCTCACCTTACTAAACCTGGATGGAGGTGGGCGGTCCTTGGACTTCCCACAGGTCAGGGAACTCTGATTGCTCTTTGAGCTGCTGAGGGAGAGGGACTTGATCGGGGGAGGGAGATGGAAATGGGAGGCGGTGGTGGGGAGGAGGTAGAAATCCTTAATATATAAATAAATTTTTTAAAAAAGCCATGGTTTTCTCTCTTCCTCTTCTTTGGCCCCCTTCTTCTGCCAGCTTCTGAGATTTCTGCTCTGTTTTCTTCTAAACACTAGCAAAATTGTTCTTGAACTAAAAACAACAATAAAACAAAAAGCAAAACTGGGCCAAGGAGTTACCTGAATGGCTGAAAGTGCTTGTTACACAAGCCTAACAACCTGAGTTAGAGCCCCCAGAAGCTATGTAGAGTCAGATTCAGAAACTAAAGTGATGGATGCCTCTGTGGGTAAGAGTGACTGCTGCTCTCACAAGGGACTTAAGTTTAGTTTCTAGCACCCACATTGAGTGGTTCACAATTGCCTGAAACTTCAGTTCCATTAGATCCAACTTTCTCTCCAGTCTTCTATAGGCACCTACAGTCATCTGTACAGACACACAAATATGTACACACACAAACACACATACACACTCTCTCACACACACATACACTCTAACATGCATAAATACACAACACACACTCTTAAAAAGAGCAAAATTGCATCAAATTATCCTTTTCCAGAAATATAGCCAATCATACGTTCCTGGAGGGCAGCTACCTGCCCATCTCTTAGTGCACAGCCAGGAACATAACCTTGGATGGGATCACCGTATCTAAAGGGTCTGCTGCCAGCACAGAAGAAAGCTTGTACCTTGTGTAGATACATGAGCATGTTAGAAAGATAAGCTGGACTCTTACCATGGCCTCTGATGTGGACAGCTGTTTCTGTAGCCCAGTTCTGGGAAGATGCTGCCTCTGACTCAACAGGTGCAGCTTCAACTTGCCAAAGAGGATCTTCAACAAAAGCAATACACATGTGTGAGAAAGATTCAGATTTGAGAAAATGAACATAACCATTACATTTAGAGCCACTGGCCTGAAGACATACACTGAAAAGAGGCTTAGCTCCTTTAGAAGGACTTTTACTTAATGTATCACAAAATGTTCATACTTGTGAGAACATAAATAACATCACTTTTAGACAATATTATAAACTCAGAATAAACCATCTTTTAATTCGTGAGTAAGACAATGTTTTGAAAGGACAAAACTTAACATTACCAGCCAGGTATGGTTGTCCTTGGCATTAATCTCAGTACTTTGGAAGACGGGGCAAGAGGACTGACATGGGTTGGAGTCATGATTACAGTCTAGATTACTGAGTAAGTGTGGGCTACAGAATGAGACCCTGTCTCAAAACAAACAAATAAAATTGAGTCTTACCTCACGAAGCTGATTATTACTCATTATAAGAAACTGTTCTCCTGCAACAAAATGGGCTTCTTGCTCCAGTTCCTTGAGGCGATCCTGAAGAATTGAAACATTATCATTCATAGATTTTATAACTTAAAATAATTTAATGTGCTCATCAAGCAACTCTCAACTAAAGCCCTTAATTGAACAAAAAGTCCTTTACAACTTATCAAAACAATAAAGCATACATATTGACTTGTGGTGGAATTTTCAGGCTTTCCCTAAACATAGCTGAAACTAAAATAAGCAAAATCAGGGAGGGAAAGAATGTGTTTTTCAGCAATATTAGAACTAGAAAAGGGATCCAGTTCCATAAGAAAGAGACAGAAAGGGGGAGGTATGGGTTACAGGCTTATACCCACAATAGATCAAGATGTTCTTTAAGTCACTAAGAAGAAACAAAAAACTTAGACAAAGGGCTGGTAATAGGTAAAAGCACAAGTCTGATAACCTGAGCTTCATCCCTGGGACTCACATGATGGAAGGAGAACTGACTCCCCAAAATTGTCCTCTTACCTCTACACACACACACACACACAAAAAAAAAAACATTTTAGAGACTTAGATAGATTGTTTCAAAGAGAAACTAATAGCCAAAAACTAGAGAAAAGCAATTCACTTCATCAGTAACCAGGAAAGCATCAAACTTATGCATGGTTATGACAGTTGTCACCTTCAAACAACCAGACGCCTCTTGACTGGGAGAGATGCCACCCATGGCAGAGTATACAAACTGAGTCATCACATCAAGGCTAAGATACAGAAGATTGAGAGTCTGTATACAAACTATCGAATTACCCACAGTTCAGTAATAAGCTAAACTATCTTGTTTAGACTCTGAAATAGAGAACACATGAAAAATAACAAGAATGAAATGTCTTCCAAGGTAGGGTAGTGATTACTTTTGGAAGCAGAACACAGTTTCTGCCAGAAAAGCACATAAAGCTGTGGAAATTCCATGATTTGAACTGTGATGAATTCCAGAGGTATCTTGTGGGTAATTTAAATGAAATGAAAAATATTTTTATGCATCTGTATGTATCTTTCCATATTTTTCATTCTCGAGGAAATTTACCAATTCCTTGGATGAACTGTAGGGAGCAGACATCTGTTCAAGAAAAGTAGTCTTACTTAGTCTGGCCCTTGATTGCCTATTATGGCCAATTTTGATCACTCTGTGACTCTTCAGACTGCCAATAAAATTTACCTTGAATCAGGGGCAGAAACAGTGATTAGCTGGCCAGAATTAGCCATAGAGAAGCTAGCAATTTTTGAAAATCATTTAGAGTTTATAATCAATCTCTCCTGACTTGGACTTTCTGTGGTTGAATTTTCTGTAAATCTATCTTATCCTAAATAATTAATAGACTCTCTTCTTTGTATTTTTTCAGGAGTAATTGGTAATCCCCAACAAGACAAAATTTTCTTTACTTCATCAAACATTTTTTCTAAAGTATTTGCATCTGAATCAGCCAGTAATATATCATCAATATAATAATAAATTATAGATTGAGGAAACTGTTTACAAATTAGTTCTAATGGCTGTTATACAAAATATTGAAATAAGGTGGAGCTGTTTAGCATTCTTTGTGGAAGAATTTTACAATGGTACATTTTAACAGGCTAGAATTATTATAAGTAGGTACTGTAAAGACAAATTTTTTTCTATCCTGTTCTTGTAAAGATACTGTGAAAATAAAGCAGTTTTTAAAATCAATCAATATAATAGACCCTCTCTTAGGTAATAAAAAAGGCAAGGGAACTCCAGGCTTTAAAGATCCCATTGACTGAATTGAATCACCACTTAAATCTGATAACATTCTCCATTTTCCAGATTTCTTTTTAATTACAAATATAAGAAAATTTCAAGGATTGGTCAATTTTTCAATATGTCAAACATTTAACTGATCCTGTACCAGCTGTTTTAGTGCCTGTAATTTTTTTGATGTCAGAGGCCATTGCTCCATCCACACAGGTTTGTCAGTTAACCATTTTAAAGGTAGGGCTGTTGGTGTTTTTGAAAGATCAGCAGCTGTTGTACCCTGCTCATGTACAACCTGAACAGTCTGTGGCTGTTCTCCATAATACCTTTTAATATTTCTCTCAGAAGCATTCTTTATGATTTGTTTCTGAGATTGGAGGAATGTTAATCTGTGTTTTCCATTACTGCAACAAATCACGTCCTCATAAATTCATTGATATATTAGCCACATATGATTTTAATTTTCCCGTCCTATACACTCGACCCATCTTTCACTTTGATTTAACTGAGATAAAGATCCAATCCCTAGAAGTTGATCATTTACTTCCTGAAGAGGCCAACTCGATGATAAGATTTTGGTGAAATTATTGTTATATCTGCACCTGTGTCTATGAAACCCTCATTTTCAATGCCATTTATTTTTAGTTCTTTTATGGCAGTTTGCCAAAATACTTGTTTTATGGTCTCTCCTGAGCTTTTTGTTGTCTCTATTGAAGATGTTCTGTCTTTGTTCACATCCAGAGCAGTGTGGTTTTTAACAACAGGTATTAAGTTTTTTAATTGCTCTGTGGATGAGTTTCTCCAATGCTGATAGGGAATGACTGAACCAAATTTGATGAAGGGGCTTTCTGGATGCCCCTCAGGGCATTTCCCAATAGCAAAGGGTTATCTTACCTGTCCCTTGTTGATCTGCATTCATTAGTCCAATGCTGGCCTTTGTTACACTTCCTGTTTGAATTATCTCTAGAAAAAAATTGTTTCTAGGAACATTTTACCTATAATACCTTTTCAAATGACCTTGTTTACCACAATTAAAACATCTGACATTTTGATTTTTCTTGAAATTTTTAGAAATCATTTCTCCTAAGTATCATCATAAGTGTGAGATCCAATATCAACTGTATTTTGGGTTCATTTATCTATGGGTACTGATCTTGCCTTTAAGGGCCTAATAACCCTTTTGCATTGTGAATTAGGATTTTCAAAATCCAAATATTCAATTAATATTTGTCTAACTCCTGAATATGGCATAGAGCCAAGGTATTATCATCAAATGTAAACTGTCTTTGGAAATCAACATACCGTCATCAAGAAGCTGGTTTTGGGAAATTTCAGTACCTCTAGCCCTACTTTGTTGTTCTGTGATCTTAGCTTCCTCTCTCCACCATGTTTTCTACTGTAATTGAGGACCAATATTGCTGTAGCTAAATCTTTCCAGTTTTGAGGACTAATTCTGTTCTGAGTTGCCCATGAATTTAACATCTGCTTCACAGAGAGTGAATGCATAGCATATGAAATGACTGCTTCCTTAAATCTCTTCAAGTCTAACATTGAAACAGAATCCCAGTTAACTTCGGCATTGCATTGGGGGTGCCTATTGTCTGGTGGTTGCTCTTGTGTGGCAACTGGACAAATTAAGGTTGGTTTTCTAATAACCTTAGACCACTCCTCTTCAGTTTCATAATCCAATGGTGCAGTACATTCTGCTCTGTCTGTGTCTGAGTATTTTTCTTACTTTCATGAGTAGGTCTTTTTTTTTGTTTTTTTTTTGTTTTGTTTTGAAGTTATTTTTAGTAAAAGAAAAAAGCAGGCTTTCCAAAGGTGACAAAGTGAACTGAAGGTCAGAAGGAAGCTGGGTGTGGGCTTATCATAAGCTCTTACTCCCGAAGCCTGGAAATGAGATCCAAGCATTCCCAGGAACTGACTGGATGCCAGAGACATTCCTTGTTGGGGTGGGCAGAGCTACCTTTGATCAATGGCATGGTCTACATGGGCTCTCAGGCAACCACCATATGCCCACTGACATGATTAACACTTATTCTGGGGGACATTAAATTAAGGAATGACATAGGAAGCCGAGATGGTGGTTTATTCGGTTGGATTCTGGATCACAATCAGGAAATAGTCTTTATCTGGTGCAACCATAATTTCATTTTTCTTGGAGCAAATTCGAAGGAAGGTTAGGTCATTCTGGGGGTCAATTTCATGCACAGTGCTCTGTGCCTTCAAGATGAAGTTGTGCATGAGGTTGGCATATTGTGTAGTAGTAGGGTTGTCCATGGTGCTCTTGATGGGAATGCCTTCAGTGTTCACCACGATGATTCCCTGCACTCCTTTCTGGCTCTGAAGTCTCTTGAGTGTTTCCTCCACCTCCGCCATCTCGCACCGATCCAGCAGCTCCAAGTTGCCCAGGCTCAGCGAGGTCCCTGCCCTTCTCTCATGAGTAGGTCTTTCTAAGGTTTTTATTTTATCAGTAGTAAGTCTTTCTAAAGTTTGTATATCAACAGTAAGTCCTTCTAAGACTTGTATCTTATCTGTCAAATTTTTAATTTTTTTATTAGTAAGCTTTCTAAAGCTTGTATCTTATCAATAGTAGTCTTTCTAAGACTTGTATTTTATCAGTAAAATTTTCATATTTGGTACAATTATCAAACCACTTTTTAAGGATAAAGTATGAATTACCAGCTGGGCAGTGGTGGCGCATGCCTTTAATCCCAGCACTTGGGAGGCAGAGGCAGGCAGATCTCTGTGAGTTTGAGGCCAGCCTGGTCTACAAGAGCTAGTTCCAGGACAGGCACCAAAAACTACAGAGAAACCCTGTCTCAAAAAAAATCCAAAAAAAATATGAATTACCAAACTGATAATAATTACAATCACCATTATGCCAATCTTAGCTAAGTGGTTCATTCTCTCATTTATTTTTTTCCATTTGTAAGCCACCCATAGTAACACTATACAGAATCATAACTCCCTGCACTGTGATATTCCTGATTCTTAACATGGAAAAGATTTTTCTTTTAATATTATTTAACTCTCTCTTTAAGAACTTCCCAAGTGTCTCACCAAATCTGCTGACTTCTAAGTTTTCCCACAGCAACAGCACCATTGGGGCTCAAGACCCACATTTTCCAAGCACAAGCCTACTTTTCAGAGTCCTGGGAATGGCTCTTGGAGAGGCCCAAACAGTGACTGCGGTAGTGCCAGCTGGCATGACTTCTCCATTTGTGTAGTCATGTCATGCATTGGAGCACCAAATGCAGTTTTTCTGTTGGCTTAGCAGCTGTACTATATATATCTACTGATATTTTAATTATCATCTGCAGTCCCATGACCACTCAATCAATGCCCTATTAGTCACTCGGGCCACTTGTATGGGACCATGGTCTGCATTCTGTCAATTATATTTTAAATAAATGCTGATTGGCCAGTAGCCAGGCAGGAAGTATAGGTGGGACAACCAGACAGGAAGTAGAGGCAGGTCAATGAGAACAGGAGAATTCTGGAAAGGAGGAAGCTGACTCCTCAGCAGTCCTTGCCCAGCCACAGAAGAAATAAGATGTGACTGCCTCACTGAAAAAGGTACTGAGCCATGTGGCTAACATAGACAAGAATAATGGGCTTAATATAAGTTATAAGAGTTAATAAGAAACATGAGCTGACAGGCTAATCAGTTTAGAGTTAATGTAGACCTCTGTGTGATTTCTTTGGGACTTAACAATTGCGGGAACCAGGCAGAACAGAAACTCCTGGCAACAAATGGTGCCCAACGTGGGGCGACTGCATCCACATAAAGCCTGACAGAGCTTGGGAAGTAATTCTAGACAGAAAAGAATAGAGTTAAGCATGTTTTATTGCTAGCAGCATTTTCTCAGGTGGGCTCAGCTTGCTAGAGGCAAGTGCTTTAATTTAAGAGAGGCTTCCTGACTCAGCTTTAGCTGCAAAACCTTGTAACTCTTTAAAGAGGTCCTGCCACAAAACACTTAAATGGTGTTGATGAAAAGCTGACCACATGCTTTCTGTTGGTGGCAGGGACCTTGAAATGCAATAGAGTTGTGGCAATAAACATGGCTCTGGCCAGTACCTCAGCCATGAGGCTGGAATCTCAGAAAGCTAAGGAATGGACTAGATCCAGCCGTCAAAGCCATGGCTTTAATCCTCTCCATACTGCTTAGCAAATTAAAGACTCACATGGTCAGAAAAAGAGGGAGAGATATATACAGTAAAGAGAGATTCAAAGATGAAGAAAACTTCTAAATGGTTTACAGTGTGTTAAAAATACTTGCAAGCTTGGAAGAGTAAAGAAACAGGTTGAAGTCCTTAAAACAAAAAATAAAGAGAGTAGTTGGGTTTGGTGGTACATTCCTTTAATCCCAACACTTGGAAGACAGAGGCAGGCAGACCTCTGTGAATTCAAGGTGTGGTGGTACACACCTTTAATCCCAGCACTTGGGAGGCAAAAATGGGTAGATCTCTGTGAGTTTAAGGACAGCCTGGTCTACAGAGTGAGTTTCAGGACAAAGATACACAGAAAACCCTGTCTCAAAAAGCCAAAAATTAAAGTAAAAACAAAGGAAATGGAGGTTAAAATAAAGCCACATAAAGATGGAAAATACATAGAGAATCTGGATACTGTATGTTATTATGTTCTCTTTGAATTGTTTAAATGCCGAGGAAGAAGCAACAGCTGCTAAAAGATATTTGCTTATAAACACTGCTGAATTAATCAAAGAAAGTTATTTTGAAAATACCTTGACTTCAAAATTTAAGTCAAAAGATATATTACTTTGGAAAAGAGGTTTTGTTTTTGTTTCCACAGGAAATGAGAGGCTGTGGATTCATTCTGAGTTAAGAAAAATCAGGTTTGATCAAGGAAGACCACCTGAGAAATCTCCAGTAGGAACAGATGGCCCAGATGTCAGAGTTCTACATCCAAAACAGATTCAAGATGCTGCCTGGGATGATCAAGCCTCACAGGATACTCCAGTCAGGACTTGATCATAATTCTAAATTTTCTTTAGGTCCCCATAAGATTATCAGTGCCCCCAACCAGAAGGAAGTAGCCTGGAATACTATGCCCACATTCCCAAAAAATGGACTATGGATGTTCTTGGGTTTTTTTGTTTGTTTGTTTGTTTTTGTTTTAAAGAGGGGAAGTGGCGTGGGACCATGGTCTGTACTCTGTCAATTATATTTAAAATAAACACTGGCAGGAAGTATAGGTGGGACAACCAGACAGGAAGCAGAGGTGGGTCAATAAGAACAGGAGAATTCTGGGAAGAAGGAAGCCCATTCCTCTGCAGTCCTTGCCCAACCACAGAAAAAGCAAGATGTGACTGCCTCGCTGAAAAAAGTACTGAGCCATGTGGCTAACACAGATAAGAATAATGGGCTATATAAGTTATAAGAGTTAATAAGAAGCCTGAGCTGATAGGCCAATCAGTTTAGAGTTAATGTAGACCTCTGTGTGATTTCTTTGGGACTTAACAATTGCGGGAACTGGGCAGGACAGAAACCCCCTACAACAGGCCACAGCCTTGCAGAGCTTCTGGTTCCAAGGCCTAGTTTATGAAGGTTTAAGATAAGTCTCTCTCATTCTATTTACCAACAAAGACTTGGAAGTCAGATGGTGGGGTTAAAACCCGCTAGATCAGAGAAACTGAGAAATGGCCAGCTGACCTTCATTTTTGTCTATAGATATCACAAAAGACATGTCTCCCCTCATCTCAGAACCAAAAGTAAGCTTAAACTCTAGCCCCCACCCTTTTGTTTCTGTGCATCTTCTCTATTCAAAATGCTAGCTTCTCTATGTCTGATTCTAGTCAGCTAGTTTCTGGCTCTGCCCCCTGATTCAAGGTAAACTTTATTGTTAGTCTTGGGAGTGTCAGAGTGTAATCAAAATATCCTACAACAATGGCACTCTGAACTCCCCCCAAGACACACACACACACACATTAGGTGCGATGCTTGCCCTCCCTACATGAGTCTATGTCTTAGTCACTCTTCTATTGCTGTGAAAAGCATGATCAAGCAAATCTTACAAAAGAAAGCATTTAATTTTATTTTTCAAGACAGGTTTTCTCTGTGTATCCCTGGCTGTCCTGGAACCACTATGTAGACTGGGCTGGCCTTGAACTCAGAGATTTGCCTGCCTCTGCCTCCCAAGTGCTAGGATTAAAGGCTGAACAACTATTGCCTAGCTGAGAGTTCTAGTCTTGATCCACAAGCCAAGTTGAGAGACACTGGGCTGGGCATGGGCTTTTAAAATCTCAAAGCCCAGTGACACACTTCCCTCAACAAGGCCATAACTTGTAATACTTCTAATCCATTAAAATAGTTCCACTACCTGATGACTAAGCATTTAATTATATGAACCTATTGGGGCAATTTTTATTCAAACCACCATATTCCCCTTCATGGTTCCCAAAGGTTTGTAGCCATATCATAATTCAAAAATCCTTCCAGTACACCTTCAAAATTCCCCATAGTCCTTTATAATCTCAACACTGTTTAAAAGTCCAAAATTCAAAGTCTCTGAGATTCATGGAAATTTCTTAAATGTAACCCTCTATAAAATAAAAATAGAAAAGTAGATCACATACTTCCAATATACAATGGCACAGAATATACATTAGCATTCCAAAAGAGAGGAAAATGAGCACAGTAAGGAAACACTAGACCAGAGGACTGAAAGCCAGTAGCACAAACTACAAATTCTGCATTTCCATGTCTGATGTCAAAGAGCTCTTCAGATATCCAACTTCTCTTAGTTTTGTTGATTATGACATACTTCTGTCTCTTAGGCAGGTTCTACACCCAGTCCACAACTCAGTTTAGCTGGTATTCTGGTGTAGGAAGTCCTTCTATCTATGTGTTGCTTTTATTGGTTAATGAATAAAGAAACTGTTTCTGCCAGTGACTTAGCAAAATAGAGCTAGGTGGGGAAAGCTACACTAAATGCTGGGAAAAAGAAGGCAGAGCCAGTGAGATGCCATGGAGCCACCAGAGGAGAAAGACGCAAGCTGTCAGCTGGAACCTTGCCGGTAGGTCACAAACCTCATGATAAAATATAATAGAAATAGGTTAATTTGATATGTAAGAGCTTACTAGAAATATGCTAGAGTCATTGGCCAACCAGTGTTTTAAATAATATAGTTTCTGTGTGATTATTTCAGGTCTGAGCTGCCACGTGGCTGGGAAATGAACTAGCAGCCTCTTACAACAGATTGGTGCCCAGGATAATGGGCATTGAAGAGGCTATTTATGGAGTTGGTTAACCATGTGGGCCAAGAAACTGCTCTTGCCTGAACTGCTTGATGATGTTTTGCTATATGAACTGGACATGCAGGACCCACAGAAAAATGACCGCTGAAGTTGCCTAAAGAAGGTGAGACAGTTCTTCTGGGTTCCTGCTTCATGAAAGAGTCTGCCAGACATTCTGCAGTACATGGAAGAAAGTGACTGACAAACTGCCAATATAGGCGGAACTGTCTTTAAAATTTCCTGCTTCATGGAAATGTCTGCTGGAATCTATGGGCCTGTAGACTGAAGAGGGATATGCCAATGATACAGAAGAATTTTGGGTGACTGTCCAGGCAATGAGATGTCTCTGTCAATTCTAGAGTTTTGGAAGTTGCTTACAATGCATTTTCTGTTTACTTAGGTAATATATCCTTCTGGAGTCTTTGATGGAGTCGAAGAATAGATAGTTATAGTTTTCCTTAGTTATGATAAAAGATAAAATAGATATAAATGTTGTAACTGTAATTCTTGTTTGATACCTGTTTTGTTATATGTAATTTTACTATGTTAAAGTTAAAACCTTCCTTTTTATTTAAACAGAAAAGGGAAGTGATGTGGGATTCCCCTCTGTATGCGGTTGATACCATTGGTTAGTAAAGAAATCTATCTTGGCCTGTGATGGGGTAGAGTAGAGCTAGGCAGGGAAAACTAAACTGAATTCCGGAAGAGAAAGAAGGTGGAGTCAGCAGATGCCATGTAGCCGCTGTAGGGAGCAGATGCATCGGAACTTTGCCTGGAAAGCCACAGCCACATATCTATACACAGATTAACAAAAATGGGTTAATTTAAGATGAGTTAACCAGAAATCTGCTTAAGCTATTGACCAAACCATCTTGCAAATAATATAGTTTCTATGTGGTTATTTCAGGGCTGAGCAGCCAGGAACAAACAGTCTCCTACAACAGTATCCCATGACTCTGGAATTTCCAGCATCTTATGGTCTCTAACACAATTCAGGCTTCACCTTCACAGGTTCAATAAATGGCCTCAATGAAGGTACTCCCCTAAAACACATCTGGCCTCAGTGGCTTTTCTTAGCTATACAGGGAGATTCCACAACCTCTTCTTGTATCCTTGACTCTAAAGCCAGAAATGCATGGCTGTGGCTGAAGCTGCCAAGTTCTGCTGCTTGCTGGGACTGGAACTTGCCCCCTTGCTCAATTGCATTTGCATCAGCTTTCTTGTGGGGGTCAAATTATGCAGGCCCGTATTCCACATTGTCTGGCGGTCAGAGAATCTGAGCCACTTACAAGGCACAATTTACACTTTCCACACAAGAGGTAGTTGCCTAGCTCTTTGATAGCAAAACAACCTGACACCATCCTAACAACTGGTGCCAGGATATGCTGTTGTTCTGCTCCTTCTATTGTAAATGATGAGGTCACCTGGGGAAGTGGTGTCTTTCAATCTACATGATAAAATAGGCATAGGCAAGGACGTGATCTAAGTCACCCTCCCCACCTAGGAGACAATGCTAATGAAGTTTGTGTTACCTGCCCCCCATCAATTTACCTTGATATAAAAGCTGTTTGGAAAATAAACGCAGGTGATTTCAGGACTTCAGATTTCAGGCTGTGAGTGATCTCTGAAACTCCCCTCCCAATACTGCCGTGTGAATTGTGTCTTCGTTTATTCCCACACCTCCACTCTAGTACAAGAAATGATTTATGTCTGGGCTGGTCCCTGACACTTCCTGGTGTTGATGGTTTCCTTCACAGCTTAAGCTGTTCTTTAATTCCTTTTTATAAATTGGAAACTGAGCTGTATGGGGTTTTGCCCTGAGGTCACTCCTCCCTTTATTTCATTTAATTTCAGGTTTTTCTTTAAGCTCCTTAACTCCTTGAGCACAAGAATTGGCTCCAACATCACGTTTTTTGATGTTCTTTTTCTCCTCACACTGTACAGTTTATATTTCTCTTTGCCCATCTTGCTCCTTTTCATTATAAATCTGTATAAGAGTGATTACTAGCCAGGTGGTGGTGACACATGCCTTTAATCCCAGCACTGGGGAGGCAGAGTCAGGCAGATCTCTGCCAGTTCAAGGCCAGCCTGGTCTACAGAGTGAGTTCCAGGATATCCAGGTCTGTTACACATAGGCTACAAGCCTATGGGAGCCAGGGAATGTAATATAGATAATAACCACATGATATAGTGTCAATATTAGGCTGTCTTGAAATCTCTACTGCCAATGCCAATAATCCAAAACTCTTCAATTTAGCCTTATGCAGATTTTTTAGGACAAGAGCAAAAAGAAGCCACATTCTTTGTTATTCTTTCGGTCCCTGCCCTGGCCACGCCCACTCCTTTTAACCCCTGACCTCGCCCGCCAACTCTCTCTCCCTGTGTTCTCTCCCAGTGTACACACGGGGCTCTGCCTCTCTCCTCCTCTCTCTCCCTTCTTCTCTTTCTTCTTTCTCCTCTCTCTCTCTCTCTTCCTCTCTCTCTTTCCCTTTCTTTCTTTCTCTCCTTGTTAATAAATTCTTATATGGCTATTTCCTGTGTTTATATGTCTGTTACTGCTGCCACCGCCAGCGCAGAGTGGGCCTCCTGCGCCGCTTTTTCTCATGGCGGGCTCCGCCAGCCCGCCCAAGGGATATTTTTTAAGAATAAGATTCTTGGGGCTGGAGAGATGGCTCAGTGGTTAAGAGCATTGCCTGCTCTTCCAAAGGTCATGAGTTCAATTCCCGGCAACCACATGGTGGCTCACAACCATCTGTAATGAGGTCTGCTGACCTCTTCTGGTCTGCAGACATACAGACAGAATATTGTATACTGTATACATAATAAATAAATAAATATTTAAAAAAAAAGATTCTTTACCAAAATATCCCAAGAATGATCTCTGTTAAGTTGGGAGCATAGCCCCTAGTCTGGGAGTTGCTAGTTGGGAGTTGCTTTGCTCTGGACTCCAAATCCCAGCATGCCAAACCACTCCCACAGGGTATTTAAGTGGGCTCCCAGAGGAGGAACACGTGGTTCCCAGTTTGCATGGGCTCCCTGCTGCCCTGTCTCCCCGCCATGTGCTTGGTCACCTGAGAGTGTCTTACTTAATAAAACTATAGGCATTTTGATGTGGTTTGATTCGACCTAATTGGATTTCTTGTGCTAGCGGAACTGCTCTTTTTCTTATCAATCTCTAGGCCACTTGCTAATATTCTTCCCCTCTGAAACCTGGAGCTCAGCTGTTACAATTTGCACGGCTCTCCCCACTGCTGTATCCCACGCTCCTATTAGAGTGGCCCATTAAACCCTGCTGAAAGCACTCAACCACTTTTCTAGTCCAAAATCTTCCATATTCTTCCAAACAAACAGCATGGCCAGGCCTGTCACATAATACCCCAGTCCTTGGCACCAACTTCTTAGACACTGTTCTATTGCTGTGAAGAGACACCATGACCAATGCAAACCTTATATAAGAAAGCATTTAATTGGGTGCTTGCTTACAATTTCAGAGGTTAGACTATTACTATCATGGTAAAGAGTATGGTAGCACGCAGGCAGACATGGTGCTGGAGAAGTAGCTAACAGTTCTACATTCTGATCCATAGGCCAAGAGAGACACTGGGCTTGGCATGAGATTTTGAAACCTCAAAGCCCACTCCCAGAGACATACTTCCTCTAACAAGACCATACTTCCTAAACCTTCTAATTTTTTCCAATAGTGCCACTTCCTGGTAACTAAGCTTCAAATATGTAAGCCTATTGGAATCATTCTTATTTAAACCACTACAGTGCAATAGATGTCAATGGCTTGTAAACCCTTCAACACATGGTCTTCCCCTCTAGGAGTCCAGGAGAAGGATGAACAGTATCCACAATACTCTAGGGCCAAATAGGGTAGGGAAGAAAATGAGAATCTAATAGGAGCAATGACAATTACAGATTTTGAAATAATAGCTTACCCCAAGGAGTGCTGAAGTCCTCTCCATTTCTTCTTTGTCAACTGGAATCTTATGGTTTTCCATCACTGTGAGTCAAAATCAAAAGCAGATCATATTTTCATTGCATTAATCAATCCTTTTCATCAGACTACTCTCTGATGACCTAATGATAGCAATGCTCATTGACTCAGGCCCCACTCTAAGTCAACCGCTGTTCTGTGAGGAAACAGAAGCATAGAAAGAACTGGCTTGCTGGAGATACAGTCTAGTGACAGAGTGCTTGCCCAGCACAAGCCAGGTTCTGGGTTCAGTCACAAGGTAGGAAGGATGTTGGACTGCACTGGTTCCAGCCTGGCCCTTTGCATACTCTAGATAGAAAATGACTCCTGGCCCTATAGCAAGACCTGGTCAGAGGCAAAGATGGGCAAATCCCTGGAGGGTGCCTAAAGGAAGTATCTCTTAAAGGAGAAAGAAGCACAGAGCTGGAGGACTAGCCTGAAATTGAGATAACATAGGTGGGTAAGTGTCAGTGAGACCCTCTTCTGGCTAGACAGAACAGGAGGGGTCTCCATGGCTGGATGCCAGGCCTTCAAGTCCTTCCAGACCATCTTGTTGCAGAACAGAAAATAACATGATAGCAGCCTCTTTGGATGAAACACAGTGCCCATTCCATTAAAGGATAGAGAAGAGTCATTCTTAAACAATGTAAAGATTCTCCAGAAAGATGACTATACTTTGTTTTTATGGTAACTCACCTGCCAAAATTGGTATCAAAGGAAGCTCCAAAGTACAAAATAGTTGCCATAAGCCATAAGCCTGTTTCATGGAAGAGATAATATCAATATGGCTTCAAATTATTATCTGCATTTTGTTGAAAAGCCACTTGACTTTGTTATGTTAGGATTAGAGTGACCCATGTCTAAAGTGGCTCCTCCTACTATCTCCATTCTTTTTTAATTTATTTATTTTCACTTCATGTGCATTAGCATTTTACCTGGCTATAGGTCTGTGTGAGTGCTGGATTCCATGGAATTGAAGTTATGGACAGTTGTGAACTACCATATGGGTACTGGAATTGAGCCACAAGTCCTCTGGAAGAGCTGCCAAGTGCTCTTAACTGCTGAGTCACCTCTCCAGACCCTCCACTCTTTTTTAAATAAAACTTTTATTTCTAGTACAGAGAATATTTTATTACTCTCTAAATATCTGCTAGAGATATTCTAAAATTTCACAAGATCTTTATTTTCTTACGTTGAGGAGTATTTGCATGATTTTAGTCTTCCATTTTAACTACAGAAAGGCTCACTGAATTCCAATCATTTTACCTAGTCTTCATCAATCTTGCATTGACTCTAAAGACTAGTCAGAAATGTTGGAATCGTTATATTAGGCCACCTGTTTTAAGAGTATGAAATCCGTCTACAGCAAAGCACTGGGTTGAGTTTCCGGAGACCAATCCAAGAGAGGGAGGAACAATAATATCAGCAAAGGGGTCAAGACCGTGGTGATGATACTCATAGAAACAGCTGACCTGAACTAATGGGAGCTCACTGACTCTGGACTGATAGCGGGGGAACCTGCACAGGACCAAACTAGGACAGCTGTGAGACTTGGGCAGTCTGTGGCAGTGGAACCAGGATTTTGCCCTAGTGCTTGAACTGGTGTCTTGGAGCACACTCTCTTTGAAGAGATACCTTGCTCAGCCTAGATATAGGAGGGAGGGCCTTGGTCCTGTCTCGAAGTGATGTGTCAGACTTTGTTGACTCCCCCATGGAAAGCCTTACCCTTTCTGATAAGAAGACTGGGGGGGGGCAGGAGGAGGGAAGGGAGGGAGAAAGGGGCTAGCTATGTAAAATGAGAAACAATTATATTAAAAAATTCTTAAATCAAAAAAGCATGAAATCCTTCCTCTTTTATTCATATCACCTTCCATGTTATTTATTTATAGGTCCTTATGTATACACATGGTGTCGTGTAGCTCAATCTGGACCCAAACTCTCTATGTAGATGAGGTTGCCACTGAACTTCTTCCTGCCTCCACTTCAACTGGGCTTACAGGCCATGTCTACCACACCTGACTTTTCATGATGCTTACTGGAGTTTTTCTTATGTTCACTCTTTTCTGCTGTCATCTTAGAGTGCTGGCCTCACCTTCTAGTTCCCTTCCACTTCTCTGTCTGTCCCTGCACCCTAAGGTAGGCTCTCCAGGACATATCACTTGGGCTCCTCCTCAACCCTTAAGACAGTTCCTTGTTTGGGCATATGCCTTATGGCACAGGAAGAGATAAATAGCTTTCATTAGAGCCCAGGAATGGAAGAGTCTCCAGCTATAGCTGTCCTTGGAAGCATCTCATCTTGCCCATCTCCTTCACCTCTGCCTCAGGACATAGTCTCTTTTCCTTCAGGTCTCAGTTGTTCCTCATTGACTACAGCTTCCCAATAAAAACCTAAGTGAAATGGTCTGTCTTGTTGCTAACAAAAATAAACCTTGGGCATCCAAAATACTCTAGTTAATTGTGACGCTTTGAAACAATTGTTTTCAATATACAGAACACATTTTAAAACCGTAGGAATTACCATTTTAGTCTTTCCTTTTCTGAATGAGGCACAGACTAATTTGGCATTAGGAAATCATCTCATGTCATATTGAAAACGTAAGTGTGAGTGTGGGTACAATTGAAAATACAGGTCTTATATAGCCAGAAATTACAGTATAAAAAAATGCCTTACCTTCAGCTTGGAACAGAGATCCATCGTGAGGTCGTAGAGTATCCTCAGGTTCACACACACATTCTGATTCTTTAAAAATGAATACACTAAAATTCAGATGAACATGGCAGCAATTCTCATCATAGTCTGGAAACTGGTGTCACCTACACAAGTGTTTCTGGTGACATGGTAGGCTGCTCCTGACAAGGTCCCTAACAGAAAAGTACCTCTGTTGTGCAAGTTAAGGTGTCCACAGGGAGATACTTTCCCAGCCCAGAATTTTCTTTCTTCATTATAAAGATAGAAAAATAGAGCTCCCAATGCCTGTTGTAATGATTATATGATTGCCAGAGCCAGAACAAGAGTTCTCAGATCCCACAGCCTCTCTTCTCTGCTCTGTCACACAGCACCACTTCATGGGTGATACATTCCACACTAACCTATTCATAAATACCCTAGGACAGGTATAAATAGAAAAGCCCTGAGACATCACAAACATTTTCAAAGGACAGAGAGGGGAGATGGGATAAAAAACAGACCCTCAACAAACAATCTGTGTCCTTCCTAACAGGGATCTTCCACGACATTCTACTCAATATCCAACTCTACCAAAGAGCCCCAAACTCTTTATCTCTGCTAAATCCTCACATTAGAAGAAACTCAAAGTACGTGACTACTGGTTAGATATATGCTAGCATGCTTCTTAAGTCATTTCCTGATCTTGGTTCTCCTATCAACAACTCAGGAGTTATGAGGCAGAGGACCACATCTATGCCGCAACCTACAACAATCCCACCCGCAACCTACAACAATCCCACATGGTTTCCTGCAGCTTTCTCAACTCCAAAGTGATCGATCATATTTTTTTTTTTGTTTTTTGAGACAGGGTTTCTCTATAGCATTGGAGCCTATCCTGGAACTCACTCTAGACCAGGCTGAACTTGAACTCACAGAGATCTGCCTGTCTCTGTCTCCTGAGTGCTGGGATTAAAAGTGTGTGCCACTCCTACTCAGTTTATAAACTTCCTTTTGAACCAAGCTCGACAGGCCTGTTCCTTGGTATAACACAGTCACCTTTCTCCTTTCCAAACTGCCCTGTTGTCCCCTCTAAGGATCTAATTTTCTAGGAGGTCTTGCCGTCCCCATGCCATTCTTCTATCTGAGGTCCTTTCCATTCTGAGCAACTCAAATCACCTCTTCAGAGCAGTACAGAAGCAGATCCCATAGACTACAGGCCCAGTTTCTATCTCTAACTCTCATGCACTACAAGGCTCTGCACAGATACATCTTGCCAACAACAATGATTGGGATTGTACTTGAAACTGCCTCTTACCCTCACGAGGGAAGACAAAGAAAGGGGCCTCAGGAACAGAGAACAGAAGATCTGGAGCTGGCTCAACAGCCACCCTAAGTATCTGGTCAGCATTAGAAGACTATACACTCTACAGCTGATTTCAGTCCCATGCAGCTATCTTAATCATGTGGGAATCATGTGGGAATGGTAAGAAGAAACTAGACTTAAAGTCATAAATTCAAACTGAACCACGGTATCAACTGTACTTCGGGCAAGATTGAGTGCACATCTAGTATACTCATCTGTGAACCAGGGCTGATAATACTGAAGTGGACAATTTCTTGCAGTCATATTTCACCTTCTGTTTAGGGAATCTTTGCCTGGTGGAGTAGGATTCTAATCACTAGTGAGGGAAAAGGGTCCCTTTACAAGTGCTAAAACTACATTACCACTGTTCCCAGACTGCCAAGGCCAAAGACTCCCATTCTTACAAGAGTTGTATCTTCTCTGACTCTGCAATCTATTTCATGACCTTTTAAATTCAAGGATACAGTGTTTCTGTTTCTGGTATTTACAGTTATCCCCGTGGGACACAGACCCTTGCTCTACACATGATAGTTAGGAGGATGAAGGGTAGGGTGTGCAGGCTCTAACATCTGTGCCTCTGGCCATCTGAATGCTCACCTGCAGTGTTCCACCATGGTTCTGGCTGTAATCACACTGCTCCCTTACACCTCTCCTTCAGGAAAGGTAGCTCCTGGAGACCAGGGGCCTTGGGAAAATTCACCTCATCCTTTCTATGTTGACTGAGATGGCTGTCACAGAAGTCAGCCAATAAGAACTTGTCACCAGAGCTACAGATTTACAAAAGGACAGTTCTCTGCTCACAGAGGTGCTACTGACCCTGGAGAATCTATAGAATTACACTGCAAGTGAACCTTCCCGGATATCTTCACACTTTATTCACTGACCTCTACCAGAAACACCTCAGCCAAAAAAATATTTGGATGGGACAAATGAGATGAAATGGGGGCTAGCAATAGTCTTGTTACTATTAGATTATTTATGAAGTAAACAGTCAGGGTTTCACTAAGGTAGATAGAACCTCATCTTAAACATCTTACCACAATATTTCTTGAGGTATCACCAAATGTGCTGCTTGGTTTAACTATGATGGACTTTCCTAGGTATTTTGCAACTAAGTCTTCAAATGAAAGTGCAGTGTCACTAGGATCTATGAGCCATGCAGCAACTCTGGGATCTAGTCCTACAAAACCTGCAACTGCAGAGGAAAAGGTCATTTAGTATTCCCTCAAACCACAAACAATTATTGCTTTCCCATATTTACACTAAGCAGAATGTTTTCCAAATAAGAAACACAAATGACTGAGAAACACTTATAGAAATGTTTAACATCCTTAGCCATTACAGAAATGCAAATTAAAACTCCTTTGAAATTTCATTTTATCCAAGTCAGAATGTCCAATATCAATAAAGCAAATGAGAGCTTATGCTGGAAAGGGTCCTGGCAAAGGAGAACACTTAATCATTGCTGTGGGCGCACAAATTGTACAGCCACAGTGGAAATAAGCAGGAAGTTTCCTCAGGAAGCTGGGAAGAGATCTACCTCAAGATCCAGTTATGCCACTCCTGGGCATACACCCAAAGGACTCTACATTTTACTACAGAGATACTTGCTCAATCATGTTCACTGCTGGTCTATTCATAATAGCCAGAAATTGGAAATAACCCAGATGTCCATCAACTGATAGATGGATAATGAAAGTGTGTTATATTTACACAATGGAATATTATTCAGCTGTTAAGAAAAAAAGATTTTTTTTTCTACAAGTAAACGGATGGAACTAAAGAAAAAAATCCTGAGTGAGGTAACCCAGACCCAAAATAGATAACTATTACATGTTTCTCATATATGTGAATATTCAACTTTAAAGCCTTTGATATGTGTTCTAAATTTAAAGAACCACAGAGGTTAAGTACCTAGTAAGGGACCAGGGGGATGGAGAGGATCTTCCAAGAAAGGGAAAATAGAATATAGTATTATGGGGAGTCAGAGAGGAAGCTAGAGCAGAAGGATTAAATGGGAAGGAGGATGGGAGATAAGGGTAAAGGAGGAAATATGAGAGGGACAACTAACAATAAATGCCTCTGAAAAGCCACAGAGAAATCTACCTCCATAGAAGCTTTCTCTCTCTCTCTCTCTCTCTCTCTCTCTCTCTCTCTCTCTCTCTCTAATTGGAATCATCATATAATGAGGGAGACAATGTTCCAACTAGATTTCTTTTTCTTTTTTTTAAGACGGGGTTTCTCTGTGTAACAGCTCTGGCTGTCCTGGAATTCACTTTGTAGGCCAGGCTGGCCTCACACTCACAGAGCTCTGTCTTGCTTCTGCCTCCCATATGCTAGGATTAAAGATGTGCACTACTACTGTCCAATAACCTGCCCATAAACTGTTCTGGTACAATAGTGGCACAAAAGTTATGAGAGTAACCAACCACTTTTTATTGGATTTAAGGTCCATCCCATGAGATGGAACCCAACCTGACACTGATAAAGTGCCAACTGCTGGAAACTGGATAGGCCATGGGACTAGTGAGAGACCTGTTATTCTGCTAAAGGAATGTGGCAATAAAATGACTCCTAATAGCATATTGATATATCCATAGATCACTCTCTCACTAAACACTACTCAGAGAAGCATCTTCATGCAACAGATGGAAATTATCAGAGAGAGCCACAATTGGACAATGTGCAGAGAATGAGAGACTTTGGGGCACTCAATCCTAAATGGAACATCTTCATCAAGCCCCTCTCCTCAAGGGTTCAGGGATCTATCTATGTATAAGAGGAATCAGAAAGACGGGCAGAACCAAAGGTGAGGAAAAATACCAAGGAAACTGTGTTACAGATACAACTGGACTTACACACACATGAATTCATAGGTTGTGGCAGTATGCACAGGGCTTGCACAGATTCAATCCAGACAGTATCCTAGCACTGAGAAGGGGAAGTGGACACAGGGTCCCATCCTAACCAAGAAGCTGTCTGCAGCTGATACCTGCTGGCAAAGAGTGAATCAATTTTCTACAACAGATTGTCACTGGGTAGATCCATCACATTCTAGGGCAAGCTTTATGGGCAAGAGTAATGAGCTAATAAAAACAAAGTCCATGTGTTTTGTGAACTTTTTTGTTTCATTTTGTTTTGCAGTTTTTTTATCTTATATGTTTTGTTATGATTTTCATTATGTGTTTTTGTGGAAGGTTTGTTTTTGAAAGAGAGAGAGAGAGAGAGAACATAAACTGAGTAAGTAAGGCAGTGGGGGAAGATCTTGAGGGGAAATATAATCAAAATATATTATATGAAAAAAATCAAATAAAAATAAATAGCCCCCAAAAGGTTAATTTTCCAATGACTAATACTTTTTGCTAGCCTATCAAATTACAGAACTAAGTACCCCATAACTATTATTTCTCAATAATTTTTTTAAAAAAATGTATTAAGTTAGGATGAAAGATTTATGCCCTTTAATTAATAGAAAAAAACAGTCACACTTAAATATATTACAAAATGTGTTAATATCACATATGCCCTAAATAATTGTTTGATTATTATTATAAAGTCTTGATTTAAATGATTTTTCCAGTCATTTTCAAATTTCTGAGCTAGTGACCTGTCAGGTCTAACTTACCATGGAAAAATATAAGACTTTGTGACTAAGAGGGAAAAAAAATTTTCTTGTTTCTTTTCATATGTATCTGAATGTGTGGTCTGTGTGTGCCTGTTCATGTGTGTGTGTGTGTGTGTGTGTGCGCACATGTGAGTATGTGAGTGCAGGTGCATATATGTAGAAGTCTCTGTGTGTGTGTGTGTGTGTGTGTGTGCACATGTGAGTATGTGAGTGCAGGTGCAGGTGCATATATGTAGAAGTCTGTGGCTGATGCCAGGAGTCTTCCTCAGGCATTCTCCATCTTATTTATTTATTTATTTATTTATTTATTTATTTATTGTGTTTTCAAGACAGGATTTCTCTATGTAGTTCTGGAGCCTGTTCTGGAACTCACTTTGTAGAGCAGGCTGGCCAAACTGACAGAGATCCATCTGTCTCTGCCTCCCTAGTGCTGGGATTAAAGGCATGCCTGCACCGCCACCACCTGGCTCCATCTTATTTGTTGAGGCAAGGTCTCTCAGTTGAACCCATAGTTTCTCAGTATGACTCTCTAGCTGCCCAGCTTGTTCCAGAGGTCCTGTCTCTACCTTCTGAGTATACTGGAATGGTAGACATACCATAACACCCACTCAACATTTACATGGGCACTAGGGACCCAAACCTCAGTGTTCACACTCACACAGTAAGCACTTTATCTGCTGAGCTGTAGTAATAAGAGCGTCGGGGCTGCATTCCCAGCACCCCGGCCACCTGCTCGGCTAGCTTATGCCCCAAAATAATTACACAGACACTGTATTCTTTTAAGCACTGCTTGGCCCTTTAGCTCTAGCACTTACAGGCTAATTCTCACATCCCGATCAACCCATCTCTAATAATCTGTGAGAACCGGTCTTACCGGGAAGATTCTAGCCTAGTCCATCCTGGGTTGGAGCTTCATGCCGTGTGTCTGCCCGGGAGCGGGGCATGGCATGGCATCTCTCTGAGGCGTCTGCTCCCTAGAGGAGAGCTGTCGAGACTGACCTCACTTCCTCCTCCTCCCAGAGTCCTGTTCTGCCTACTCCACCCACCTAAGGGATGGCCTATCAAAATGGGCCAAGGCAGTTCCTTTATTAGCCAATGACCTTCCTCCATCATTTCCCCTTTTTCTGTTTAAACAAAAAAAAAAGCTTTAACTTTAACATAGCAAAATTACATATAACAAAACAGTTATCAAGTAAAAGTTACAATAATCTTTATCATAACTAAGGAAAACTATAACTATAACTAACTATTCTCAACTCCATCAAAGACTCCAGAAAGATACAATACTACCTAAGCAAACAAGAAAAAAGCAACTTTTAAAACTCTAGAAATGACAGAGACATCTTGCTGCCTGGACAGTCATCCAAAGTTCCTCTGTACCGTTGGGGCATCCATCTTCAGCCTTCAGGCCCATGGTATCCAGCAGACATTTCCATAAAGCAGGAAAATTCAAAGTCAGTTCAGTCACTATCTGTTGTGACCTGCAGAATGTCTCGCAGACTCTTTCATGAATCAGGAACCCCGAAAGATCATCTCACCTTAGGTAAGTTCAGTAGTCCTCTCTCTGTGGGTTCTCTGTGTCCAGTGTATGCAATAGTCCAGGCAAGAGCAGTTTCTTGCCCAAATGGCTATCAAACTCCATAAGGTGCCTCTTCGATGCCCATCTTCCTCTTGAAGTACATTGGTGCTGCCAGGAGCAGAGTGTCTCATTGTCATGAAAAGTCCTCAGTTATTAAAACATTAAATGTCCTATTCTGTAATCTTTGAAAGACATGAAGAATGTCTATCTAAAATATATCTCTATATATCTAGAAAATCTAACTAACATGACTACAAGCTTTCTTAATTATACATTACATTTTAATAATGAAGTACACAATCACAATACCTTAATCAATATCAGAAATACATATACATATAACAAAATTGACCTTAAATCTCTATCAATAAAGCAAAATCTATATTAATGCAAATTATTCATATCTATATCATATCCCCCTTTAAATGTAAAAGAACATTTATAAACATTTTTTGGGAATATGGGCGCAGTTATTTCTCTCCAAACTGCTTCCTGCTGAATGGGGGCATCGTTAATTAGGTCTTTCATGGTATAACCTGTGTGCTAGTTTCATCTCAGTTGGCAGTTGAGCGAAGCAATTATTTGAAGGCGAGCACAGGAACCATTCAGGAGGATGTGGTCCATCATACCAAATCGGAATAGAAGAAATGAACAGCGTCTCATCCTCTGTGAAAACAAAATAAGAAACTCCTTCCCAAAGTATCATATCCTTAGATCCAAATTCAAAATATCTATGTTGGATTAGTTCAGCAGCATTTATAAATAAATATCTTTTAGCAGCTGTTGCTCCTTCCTCAGCATTCAAACAATTCAAAGAGAGCATAATAGCATACAATATCAAGATTCTCTGTGTATTTTCCATCTTTGTGCAGCTTTGTTTTAACCTCTATTTTGTTTATTTTTACTTTTAACTCTTTGCTTTTTGAGACAGGTTCTCTGTATCTTTGACCTGAAGTAACTCTGTAAACCAGGCTGTCTTTGAACTCTCAGAGATCCGCCTGTCTCTGCCTCCCAGGCATTCGGGATTAAAGGTGTATGCTACCACACACAACTCTCTTCCTTTTTTTGTTTTTTACTTTAAGAACTTCAACTTTTAGCTTGCACATATTTTTAACACACTTTAAACCATTCAGAAATTTTCTCTGTCTTTGAATCTCTCTTTACTGTATATCTCTCTTTTTCTGACCACATGAATCTTTAATTTACCAAGCAATATCAGTAGGATTAAAGGCGTGGCTTTGCCGGCTGGATCCAGCCCATTCCTTAGCTTTCCAGCCTCATGGATGAGGTACTGGCTGTAGCCAGCAAGCGAGCTTCAGCAGCCTGTGCTTGCAAACCGCACAAACCGCCTGCATAAAAGAGTCAGAGTTTGTCCTGACAGGACAGCCCAGAAAGCCGGCATTTTTAAACGGCGCAGTTTTTTTTTTCTGCTACGGCTGAAAACCGAAAAGCATGCGTTCAGCTTTTCGTCAACACCGTTTAAGTGTTTCGTGGCAGGACCTCTTAATGAGCTGCAGGCTTTGCAGCTAAAGCTGAGTCAGGAAGCTTCTCTTAGAAGAAAGCGCTTGCTTGCCTCTAACAAGCAGAGCAGACCTGAGAACACAGCGAGTCTAGTTGCCATCAAACAAATCGCAGCACTTTACTCCAAATGCTCTATTCAAAAGCTCTGTCTCCCGCAGGAGCCAGACAGAGATCGCAATGGTGGCACAGCCCCAGGAAGTCGCGCTTTAAAATGACACAGCGTTTTTTCTGCTACTGTTGCTGAATCAGGAAATCTCTCTACAGCACGCCACCAACAAACAGCAAAAATCTGTGTTAAACTCTCTTTCCCTTATTTTTAAGCCTTCTCAGGTTTTTTAAATGGGTTTAGTCCATCACGTTAGGGCGCCAACTGTAGTAATAAGAGCATCGGGGCTGCATTCCCAGCACCCCGGCCACCTGCTCGACTAGCTTATGCCCCAAAATAATTACACAGACACTGTATTCTTTTAAGCACTGCTTGGCCCTTTAGCTCTAGCACTTACAGGCTAATTCTCACATCCCGATCAACCCATCTCTAATAATCTGTGAGAACCGGTCTTACCGGGAAGATTCTAGCCTAGTCCATCCTGGGTTGGAGCTTCATGCCGTGTGTCTGCCCGGGAGCGGGGCATGGCGTCTCTCTGAGGCGTCTGCTCCCTAGAGGAGAGCTGTCTAGACTGACCTCACTTCCTCTTCCTCCCAGAGTCCTGTTCTGCCTACTCCACCCACCTAAGGGATGGCCTATCAAAATGGGCCAAGGCAGTTCCTTTATTAGCCAATGACCTTCCTCCATCACTGAGCCATCTCTCTAGCCCTCTTCAAGAATATCCATCCACCTTGTGGGAAGTTGGCTCAATACACCCAGGTCCTGCATGGCTAGTTGATATGGTAATCACATCAAAGAACTGGAATCCAAGCAGCTGGGAAAGGATAGGGAGTTCAAGCTCATTTGGAACATGAATCTCTCAGTAAAGTCAGAAACTTCGTCCCATGTCCATTTTTCTTTCCCCTCAACTGTCCTCTTCTGACATGGGATTTTCAGACATTATAGGTGATAGGTCTTCTTTTCTACTTTCTCCTCTCCTACCTCCCAGACCACTCATAATGCTTCATCATGGTCAAAAAATCATGCCTCCTTAGTCAAGGAATAAGGGTAGTAGTTAGCTGAACCCACACAGTATCCTGTCACTGTATCAAAGTAAGCAGGTAGTGTAGGCCAGGCAGAATGGTATTTCCCGACATAAGATAGTCCTATGAGACAACTAAAAACAAAAGGTACTGATCTTTAAATAAACTATAATCTTGGATCACATCACACTAAATGTCAGATTGCCTGGCATTCTTAAGTTATTATACTAGTCTGAGAGATTTATATTTACCACAGCACTCAGTATCAAGACTTCTCCAGATTATGGCCAAGACAACTGATGTAGAACGTATTTGGAACTTTCATTTTGGATGCTTGTACCCTCAGGACAGCAATGTTTGACTTCACATGACACTGTCGGGTAACACTGACTGATCTCTGATGTTCCAAAGGTAAGAGTTCTACAGAAAAATCTTTTGAAAAGACCTTGGGAAATTGGACAGTACCTAATGTTCTGGATGCTAATCCCTATAAACTTTTGTAACTGACAAACAGAAGTCAGACAGGACAAATCCCTATTTTTAGCTTTTTAGGTCTGTCCATAGTGCTCTCCATAGTGACCATACAGATTTACCTTTTCTTCTCTCCAGCATTTATTTCAACCTAATAGGTATGTTTTGTTCTAACACACATATCTTCAATGGTTTATAATATTGACCTTTCTTGACTTGAAGGACTTTGAGCTGCTATATACTTACCCTGAGCACTTCCTGCCCTGCACTACAGTCATTACTGTAGTAATGTACATATATAAGTCTATCTTATTTAAATATACTAATAATTAAATAAGCAATAAGACTAACCTACATGTTCACAATGACCATTGTTTAAAATATTTTTTTTTATCAAACTTTGCTTGATATAATTACTCTGTGGAACAAGTCATTATCTTGAAGACATAAGTAAAGAGAAATAGCCAAATTTCCATCTAGGTGTTTCCTCTCAAGTTCACTTAAGCAGAGGACGAAGGGATCCTCTCTACAGAACTAGTCTAGTTAATGAATGAGGAAAATGGACTTGGATGACAGTTCAGTGGCCAAAGTGCTTGCCTTTCAGCCCTGAGAACCAGAGCTCAAATTCTCAGACCCATGTAAATGTCAGATATGTGTGGTAGCATGCCTCTAATTCCAGCTTCAGAAGGCAAGAGATGGGGTTCCCAGAGTAAGCTGGATAGTAAGACTGTCACATCTGCCAGCTCTGGGTCTGACTGAGACCTTAGTGGATAAGGTAAAAGACCAATTAAAGATAATTCCCAGCATCAACTTCAGGTTTCCACATGCAGTACACACATGTATGCCTCTATACATTCAAACATACACACATGAAAATGGAAAAAGGAAAAAAATGGATTTTGGATCTTGCCAGGTTGCAGTTAAGGAACCTAGACAATGACAATCAACAACTTCTACCATCACAAACAAACAAACAAAAGTGTCACAGGACAAGTGTGGGAGCTGGAATACTGTCAGGATAGCTAGTAATGCAGAAAGATTACTGCTCACACTGGGGAAGGTGATGCAATTGCCTCGAACTTAGGATGCTCATACAATTGAAATATTAGCGCTTAACCTTGTGTTATTTGAGATTTGTTACAAAATTCTAAGGAGCTGGCGGTTTGAAAATGAAGAAAAAAAATCAGTCAGATGTCAAATCTTGATCAGACTATGGTGAGTAATTTTGTGTGTGTTAGAAATTTATTACAGTAATTTTTCTCAACACTTCATTATGAATATTTCAAAACTCAGATAACTTGGAAAACATTTTACAGCCAAAACTCAAGTTTTTTTCCCCTACTCTCTGTCTCTTTGGTTTTGTTTTTTGTTTTTTGTTTTTGTTTTTGTTTTGAGACAGAGTTTCTTTGTAGCCCTGGCTGTCCTGGAACTTGCTCTGTAGACCAAGCTGGCCTTGAACTCAGAGACCTGCTGGCCTCTGTTTACTAAGTACCTAAATTAAAGGTACTCCCTACTCTCTTAAAGACAATAAACACCCCGCCTTGTTTGATGCTTTCTGTGTTGAAGTTTAATTTTTGCATCTATAGATACTGGAGGTAGTAACAAAGCCCATTGTGACTGTGCTTGATGGATCATCCTTTCCTACTTAGGTCACCAAAGGAATATAAACCACACAGGAGGGGATGTGCCCTTTTCTGCTTTTGGCAGGTGAAGAAACAGTGTCTGTGAGGCCAGGAGCCCTGTAGCATGAGGGCCTGGCGACCTTTCTAAATCTTCGGGATAATGAGAATGGTGGCTTACCATGCTTCCAACTATCATCTTCACCAAGGAGCTGCAGTACTGTTCTCACAAAGTCCTTGGCATTAAAACAAACAATGGGGCATTTACATCTAAGTGTCCAAAACAGCATGTTCCTAGACAAGGAAAAATTCATCAATTTAGACAATAATTCAAATCTTGGGAAAATACTATGATATTAAATAACTAACTATCCTTATACAACACACACATACACACACACACACACACACACACACATACATATACACCTCATTAGCTAAAGAATCCTGCGAAGTGGGCGTTACTCAGGGCTTATCTCTGAGCAAAGCTTCTACTCCAGAGTACACACACTGGACCTGACCCAGGCTCTTCCAAATATTCTACCTCTCAGTATGCCAGGTCTTTCCTTCTGCCATTCACTGTACCACTTCTACCCATGCCGCTGGGTATGGCATATGTTCCTTCCTGTTTACTCTTCTCCTTCCAGAACTTGTGCAACCTGCTCGAGGACTGTTGTAGGCAAGCAGCCTATCCACACACCTATCAGAGAAGGACCCACTTGTGATGAACTACAGCATTCTTCCATCACTTCCTGAGCTTCTGGATGTGGGGTAACAGTTAGCATTTATCAGATGTGTCCAGGTACCAAGCTAACATTTCACAAGGTTACTGCACTAAAACTTTCACAGTGCTACAAGGCAGGTGCTCCATCCAGTATGCAGATGAAGGGACTTGAGTTCAGAGATGTCATATCTAATAGGTGTTAAGGTTGGTTTCTGATACTATATCTTGTACTGCTAGGAGATAAACCCTAAACCACCAAACTGTAAGTTCCTCTTCATGGCAGAATGCAATACTACATCCAAAGAGCTCTTTGATGGAACAAGGGATGAAGAAACCACAAGTTCAGTGAGCAAGCACACTGGGTGGTGTGTAGTTGGGTTTTGCTTGTGTGGCTCCATTGACAGCACTGTATAGTGTTTTGAAAGTTTCACAGTCTGACTTTGTTAGGACAGGAGGCTAAGCTGGTAGGGAGGTCAAAGTGCCAACAAAACTGGTTCTTGGCTTAGACTTAGGAGGGAAGGGAAGGAAGAATTGAGGAATAATGGAAAAACGGGGTGTGAGGACCTCCCTGACACATGTTGAAACACAGATCCAGGATGAAGAGCTCTCGCAGCTACACTGCCTTCTCCTAGGGAGACTCTCAGGCTGGCTGAAGTCAGTCCTGATAAGACAAACAGCAGAAGGGTTTCTTGTGGGCTGGGAGGTGGCTCAGTGGAAAAAGTACCTGCCACACAAGCATGCATGGTGATCTGAGTTCAAATTCTGTTCTGGTTTGCTTTCTGTTGCTATGATCAAATACCATCGCCAGAAGTAACTTGGGGAGAAAAGGGTTTATTTAATTTTAGAGGTTATAATTTATCATCAAGGAAAGTCAAGGCAGGAACCTGGGGGCAGAAACTGAAGCAGAGACCATAGAGGAATAATTGCATGCTGGCTTGCACCTAGACTCATGTTCAGATATCTTTCTTCTACAGCCCAGACCCACCTGCTCAGAGATGGTGCCATCTATAGTGGGCTGGCCCCTCTTATATCAATTAGCAATTAAGAAAATGCCTTAAAGACATGGTTCGATTCCAAGCTGATCAATGCAATACTCGAGTTGAGGTTCCCTCTTCCAAGGTAACTATAGGTTTGTGTCAAGTTGACAACTGAAGCTAACTATGACATATCCCCAGAACCCATGTAAATACTTTGTGGCCTGCCTGTAATCCCAGAACTTGGAAGGTAGCAATTCCCATGGCAAGCTGGCTAACTAGATTAGTTAGGACAGACAAGCTCCAAATTCAGCAAGAGATCTTGTCTCAATAAAATAAAACACACACAAACATACATGTGCATGTGTATAAACATGTCAACACATGCAAACACTTATATACACTATATATGCAAAATTTCTTAAAACATATTTATGTATATAATCATAAAGTATTATTTAAGTTCATTTTGAATCCTAGATATACTACTATAGATTTGGGGCTATTATTCTAGTTTTATAGTACATAAGGGACTATTTTTCCTAGAATTTAACATACTTCAAAATGATGCTGTATAAATATTCATTTGTTCTGTGGCAGTGCTTCTGAGTGTAGGGTCATGAAAGAGAAGAAAAAAAATCCTGCCCTAACCCTCAGCAAGCTTAGTAGTGAACATACAATAAATAAAATAAACAATATTTATGAATGGTGGTGGTGACAGGCATTATAGAGAAATGTGAAGATGGAGATTGTACATACTGCTGGGCTAGAATATTGTTTAATCCAATAAAATAACACATGAATAAAGATGTGATAAGTTGAACAAAGTCTAGTTGATGAAGAAAAGTTCTTCACAGAAAGCTTTAATAAATGTAAAGAAAATTAAAAAGACAGAAAAGCCACTATCATGTTAGGCACAATTAAATAAAATCCATTTGGTTCACAATTGCAGAAGCAAAGTCCAAAAGGCATGGCACTGGCTTGGTCAGAGGCCCCTTGAAGCATCACAGCACGATGGACAGACAGAAAGGGAACCAGCCAAGGATAGAAGGGGCCAATCACATGGTGGCCTTACCTCACAACAGCCCACTAGTGCGAAAGTTCGCTCTTGAAAGACCAGCACTAATCCATTCAAGAGGGAGGATCCCCCATGACCTACCCATCACCTGCTGAGTCTCTTCTCTTAAGGGTCTACCACCCCAAAACAGCCTCCCTGGGACCCAAGTCTATATCAGCAAGACTGTGACACAAACACACCCAAGCCACATCTTCAGACAGACATTATCCTTAGTGATACTGAAGACAACTTGATGTTTTCAGGCAGTGATAATTTATACTGTACAGGAGGGAACTAGAACACTAGTGAAAACCACCTGGAACCCTGGTAGTGGAAGTGGGTTTTCAGGATAAGGTTTCCCCCTAACATCTCATTGCAAAGTTATTACAATACTGAAACAGGTTCTCTTGGCATCAGGATGGACCATCCATTCTGGAAACTCTAGGGGAGGAGAGCTTGGAAAGCCTTACATTTAATGTAAGCAATAAAGATTTCTTACCTGACAAATAGACTATGTGCCTCTCTGTTGGGGCCCCAGAAAGAGCAGTGCTCGGTATGTATGTAGATACAATGATCTGCAGATGTGGAGTCCTCTCCCAGAGCACTACCTTGGGCTGGGGAAATCAGAGGGCTGCTGTCTACATGGGTTTTTAGTAACAGTACAATTCCTCTAACAGGACAAGTTAAAGTCTGTGAAGACAAAGTAATATAAAGTCACAAAATTAAACAGATATATTGCTTTATGAGAGTAAGCTATAAGACAAAGGAGTAACATCTATAATACTTAAAAAAAATCTCTGCAAGTGCATGTTAAATTCAGGTCCAGAAATACCATAGCACATATGTGGATGTTAGAAGACAAACGGGTATTGATCTTCATTTTTTTTTTTTTTTTTTTGGTTTTTCGAGACAGGGTTTCTCTGTGGTTTTGGAGCCTGTCCTGGAACTAGCTCTTGTAGACCAGGCTGGTCTCGAACTCACAGAGATCCGCCTGCCTCTGCCTCCCGAGTGCTGGGATTAAAGGCGTGCGCCACCACCGCCCGGCTTGATCTTCATTTTTCACCTTGTTTGAGATAGGGTCTCTAGCTGCTTGCAACTGTGTATGCCAGGCTAACTGGCCCCTGAGCTTTAGGTGATTGATTCTCTTGTATTTGCCCCTTATCTTACCATAGGAGCCCTGGGGTTACTAATACGTGCAATAGTATCCAGCTTTATATAGGTTCTGGGGACCCACACGCACGTCTTTATGCTTGAACAGCAAGCACTTTATCTACAGAGTCATCTCCCCTACCCGAACTGACTTTTCCTTTTAGGCAGAGGGTCATCTATGTAGCCCAGGCTGGCTAGAACTCCTGCTCTTCCTGCCTTAACCTGAGTGAGGATTATAGGCATGTACTATCACACCCAGGTCTCACCTGATAATATTATCTACTAAACAAGATACCTTTCACAAACAGAAATCCAAGTGTTGGGGGGAGGGGGCTCTGGTCCCTTGTCTGAATACTAAATGATTCTTTCTTTCAGACAAAGGAGTGTTACAAAGGCCTTGATCAGGGCTCTGTGGAGACCCAGAGGGGAAACTATTTCCTTGGCTAGAGTAACATTCCAAACTAGACAAAACAAAAGAGTCAGCACAATTGGGTCAGTAAATCAATCACCTGGCAAGGGACCATCTCTCTGGAAGGCAGGTTCAGCTTAAGCTATGCTAAATACATAGAAGGAATAATTATCCTTTTAATGAGATAGTGTACTTTTCTTCCCAGAATTCCCTCCTCCTAGTACAGTTACTTAGAGTCACAGCCATGCAGCTTTATAAGCTGCCTGCTTTTCTTTTCTTTCTTTCTCTCTCTCTCTCTCCCTTCCTTCTTTCCTTTCTTCCTTCCTTCCTTCCTTTCTTCCTTTCTTCCTTCCTTTCTTTTTTTTTCTTTGCTCGTTTTTCTCTGTGAAACAGTCCTCTGTACAGGAGGCTGGCCTCAAACACACAGAGATCGGCCTGCCTCTGCCTCCCAAATTAAAGGTGTGCGCCACCACTGGCCAGCTTTTCTTTTTAAATGTTTTTACTAATTGTTTGAGAATTTCATACATGCATACCTTATATTTTGATCATACTCACCCACCCATTCCCCTAGCTCCTCCTAGACCCACTTTCATTTCATTTCCCATCTATCCTGTTCTGTTTTTTATTTTTATAACACACTGAGTCCAATATGTGTTGTCCATATACCCGTGGGTGTGGACCATCTACCAGAGTATGGTCAGCCTATCAGGGTCCACACCTTGAAAGAAAAGAGCCTTTTCTTCCCTCAGTAGCCACCAACTATCAAGTTCCTTAGCTAGGGGAGGGAGAATTGCATGCACAAGAATGTGTGGTTTTTATGTGGAGGTAAGAGCAGAATACGAGGTATCTTTTCTTCAATTAGCCTTTTTGTTACTGCTTTGAGATAGGGTCTCTCACTGAACTGAATGACCAGTCTTATCTCTGTCTCCTAATTCTGAGATTACATTCATGCAAAGCTGTGCCCTGCTTACTCTGTGACAGCTGGGGATTTGAACTCAGTCCCACATGCTGGCAAAGCAAGTGCTCTTGCCCACTGAACAATCTCAAGTGCCAAACATTCTGAACGTAATAAGAAAACCACAAGTTTTTGAAGTTTTTTAGATTTATGGTTTTTTCTTTTGAAAAGATATGCTCAAGAAATTTGAAATGTGAATCCCCAGACTGGGGAAACTGAAAACCACATATCGCCCAAGAGACTTGAATCACATAAAAACTTATAAAGATCTCTTACATATCCAAAATAGAAAAAAATCATAAACTAGTTAAAAAATAGGCAAAAAAAACCCTTGGATTTCACCAAAGAAGATACATGAAGAGCAATAAGTGCATAAAATGCTCAGTGTCATCACTGTTGAGCAAACCACTCCGGAAGTACAACAAAATACTCACAAGAATGGCTAAAATAAGAAGACAGATACTTTCCAGCAGGTGGAGAATTTGACAGCCTCGCGCATTACTGGTAGAAGGTGGAATGGAACAGTTTGTCGGTAGCTTAGAACTGACAGGAACCCTACATTGTCAGAATCACTTACCAAAGCAAGGGTGGCAAGGCTTAAAATCTTATTTCTAGCTCTCCTATCAAAATCAGAAAGAGGATTTGTTTTGAAATGAGGTCTCACTGTGTTTCCCAGGCTGATCCCAAAATCCAGAGTTCAAGTTATCCTCCTGCCCCAGTCGGTCAAGTGCTAGTGCCACAGCATGTGACTGCTATTTACTAACCTGGTTGACTCTGAGCTGTGTAGAGCCATCCTTAAACACCAGTGTCACAGCCAGGGCTTCTGCCTGCTTGAGCACATCCATCAGCTGGACTTTTGCCAAATCATCCAAATATCTAACATCACAAAGCTGTTTTTCAAACACTGTCCTGTCCTCAGAGCTTAGCCAGGCTTCAGCCCCATCAGTACCTTCTTCCAGTGTTATCTGTTTACTTGCTTTTTCTGGGGAATTGCTACATGTAATAAATTTTCTTTTAAGATTTAATCTTCTCTCATCTTCTTTAGCCATATTTTCCTCTAGGAAGTGCTTTCTTGTATACTTCATTCTTTGAAAGACTGGTGCTTCCTGATCACTCTGTGGAATTAAACAACTGGAAAGAGGCAATGAGGCGGTGCTGTTCTCCACTTGACCAACAGAGAAATGACTTGTGAGCTGAGTAGTAGAGGACTGAGGAGAGAACTCGATGGGCCCTCTTGGTGACTGGGTTATTAATGACTTAGGGTTCTGCAGAAAAAGAGGGAAAAAATATTTTATCACAGCATGTACTCACAAGACATGTCTATCAACCAAATGAATTTCTGATACAGTTTACCAGAGATAATGAGAGGACACAAGTTTCACATAATCTATGATCTTTCTCTTTTCTTCTTCTGTGGTGTTTGCTGAACAGATGTTCTACCACTCATTGAACCACCTCTATCCTAGAACCACATTTTCCAGCAAAGCTAGACAGAGTCTTTCTAGACTGTACAGCTGGATCCTGGAGTTAGCTCAGAATGCTTCCTCTAAGCCCCTGTGCTAGAAGTCATTCATCTCAGAAGACAATGAACAAGAGTGAGGCCTGTAATTTACAACTCCAAGTAGAGGCCATAAAGAAAACAAAATTATAAAATCTACTTGGAGAATAGAATCTCCACCCATTTCATTAGATTTGTTTACAATGGTGCTTTGTGTTTTAATGTTTGTTTCCAAATTATAATTTATCTCTTGCTTTGGACAACTGCACATTAACATTATTTTAAAAGAAAATGTCTTGGGCTGGAGAGATGGCTCAGAGGTTAAGAGCATTGCCTGCTCTTCCAAAGGTCCTGAGTTCAATTCCCAGCAACCACATGATGGCTCACAACCATCTGTAATGGGGTCTGGTGCCCTCTTCTGGCCTGCAGGCATACACATAGACAGAATATTGTACACATAATAAATAAATAAATATAAAAAAAGAAAGAAAATGTCTTAATAGTTGGTCATGTACCACAGAAAATTTAACATTTATACTTATACTTTTACTAAAGAGAAATAGTTTATGGTTCCAAGAACAGACTTTTAGTCATAAAATTATATTAGTTAAAAATTCTGTGGAGGAGTATTCAAGAAAAAAAATTCAATAAGATTTCAGATTATTAAAGATCTTGCTCATGTGTTTTTTAAAGGGTGACAGTAGATATCAAATTGCCAGAGTGTACTTTATTTGAATCACAGTGGAAGTATTTTAAATTTTATGACAGTTTTTAAAATGTCAATATTAACAATCTACTAGAATAGTGTTCTTTGCAACTTTAGAAACTTATGTTGAATGTTTTAAATTTCAACTTTAAAATATTTCAGGACGTATAAAACTTTTTTAAAAAGCCTAGGGCCAAATAATCAGCCAGTAGTATCAGAAATAGGTCCTGACATTATCTCTACTTTACTACAGGGAGCTTAATTTTAAGTTAGGTTGGGAGCTGGCAAGATGTCTCACTTGCCACCAAGCCTACAGAGCTGAGTTAGATCCCTGGCAGCCGCATGGTGGAAAATAATCCAACTTCTGCAAGATGTCCTCTGATCTCCACATGTATTCCATGGCATGTGCATTTTCCCCAACAAAAATAAATAAAAATGCAATAAAACTTTAAAATAGTTTTTGCTAGATATAGGACTGTATGCCTATAATTCCAGCACCTAGGAGGCAGAAACAGGCAAGTCTTCATGAGTTTGAGTCAGTCCAGTCTACAATAGTGAGCTTCACGCCAGCCAGGGCTACATCATGAGACCTTCTCAATAAATAAATGAATAAATAAATAAATAGCATAAAAAATAGAATGCCAGTACATGGTGGCACATGCCTTTAATCCCAGCACTTGGGAGGCAGAGGCAGGTGGATCTTTTTGAGTTCAAGACCAGCCTAGTTTACATAGCAAGTTTAAGGACAGTCACAGCCGCATAGAGAAACCCTGTCTTTTAAAAAGAAAAAATAGCAAAAACCAAAATAAGCCAACCAAACAAAAACTTAGGTTAGAACCTGAACAAGTAGTTTGCACCAGAGTCCATTCTCTCCGCCATGAGGCGACCTCCACCACTGTTTCCTAAACAAGGCCTTCAGAGACATGACCTCTTCTTCCTGTATAGCCCAAACTGGTCAGCTCACAAAAGTTTCAAGATCTTCTTCCTTAAAAACGCTCAGTACCCTTCCCCTCCTCTCTGAAGCTGGGGTCTTCAGTTTGGCCAACCTCTAATGATCCATTACATTTCAACTCAGAAACAATTTTCACGCTTCAGAGAGATAACCTGCTTCAGCGTCCTGCCCACACTACCCAGAAACGAAAAGTGCAGCGGCACAAAGCTTGGCTAAATATTCCTTCTCTTGGTCTCAGAGAACATGAAACTAATAGCTATCACAGTAGCACTTAATGCACACATGGAGCAGATGTGTGGGATGTTCCATCCTCCTCACCACCTGTCCAAATTAAACCACGTGCTACCAGAATAAGAATGTTTTTAAAGCATTGTATCTGCAGTTTTAGCATATACCAGGATGCTTATTAAATATTTGTTAACAAATGAGGATCCTCTGTTTAGAATTACTCATATTTGCAAAGATTTACCTTTGTTTCTGGTGATTGAGTCCTCTCATGTTCAGCTAATACTGAATAATGAACACTGGATTTTTTGGTCACTTTCGAAGCTTAAAAAACAAACAAAAAATTGAACATTGAAAAAATAAATTGAACTAGGAATGGTGGTATATGACTGTAATCCCAGCACTTGGGGAGCAGAGGCAGGTGGAGCCTGTGGTTTCAAAGCCTGTCTAATCTACATAGGCAGCATAGGCAGATCTAGAAGAACCAGGGTTGTATATAGACCCTGTCACAAACAAAACAAAATAAAATATTATAGAATTAGCTAACCATTGAAAATGATTCATTATGTTATTTAGCCACTATCAGTACAAGCAAAATACATAAGACTATTGTAGTAATTTGTTACATAAAGTGTCTTCAAATTAACAGAAGACATGTCTATATAATTATGAAATACTTATTTGTGATTACTTGAAGTTTACATTTGAATTTTTTTTGATTTTTTGCGACAAGGTTTCTTTGTGTAGTTTTGGCAGTCCCAGAACTAGCTCTGTAGACCTTGAACTCCCAGAGATCTGCCTGCATCTGCCTCCCAAGTGCTGAGATTAAAGGCATGCACACTTGAATATTTTATTTTGAAAACCCAAAGTTGGCATTTTGGAGACATAAGTACTAAGCGTTTGAGGAAATTATTACACTGAATAATACTGCCATAGAATAATCAGGAAGGAGTTCAGGAAAATATCACTGATACAAATACCTAAATTAGATTTTAATTTTAATAATCCTGGGCTGCAGGGCTGTGTAAATGTCTGTTTGTAAAATGCTTGCTGATCAAGAATGAAGACCTCACAGTTTGATCTCCAGAACTCATATAAAAAGCTAGGTATGATGCAAGCTTATAGTTCCAGAGCTGGTTAGTGAGGAGACAGGGTCCCTGGGTCTCATTAGCCATCTAGTAAGTCTAAGGTGGGTCCCAGATCCCAGTGAGAGACCCTACTTTAAAAAAAGACAAATACCTGGCTCCTGAGAACATATGGCCTCCACGTGCGCACACGTGTGCACTCACACAGAAACAGATTAACTAGCTAATTAACCCGAGCTGTGCAGTAAGGAGCAGAACAAGACTCAGTCCCAAGCAGTGCAATTTAGACATCTGTGCCCACAGCTACTTTGACAGATGTTTCTGTGTACATGGGCCCACTTGCTCATTTGTTCTTCCAAGGTTCCCAGAGCACTCATGGGAAATGGAGCAGACAGAGGCACTGAGAATGGAAAAGGTGAGCCCATGCTTGGACCCTGTATTGATTTGGCTCAGATAAGTCACTGCAAAGGTAGGCATAGTAACATACATCTGTGGTCCAGTAGCTTGGGAGGCTAAGGTAGAAAGATCACTTGAGAAAGGCCAGCCTTGGCCACACAATGAGATACTAAGAGAAAAAAACATTACTCTACCTTTCAGAACATGGAGAGTTCAGTGTTGTCAACCTGCCACCAAGTGACTACTCATAAAAGATAATGCCATTGGGGAATCTAAGCTCAGTCTCTGTTGTTGCAAAGTTGAACATCTGACAGAAAAACAGCTAAACCAGTGCTTGTTAGTGGGCCAATGCCTAATGGGCTAACCCAAGTCCTATGGTTACTAAAGTCAAAGCAACCATGTGTTAGCACTGGGACAGCATGGTACAGAAGGTGATAAGTGCCAATTGGCCAAGTCATTCTAATAGTATGGCTGTTGGTTGCAGCCTATGGTAGATGTTCATATGTGGGAAATACTTTAAGACCATACAATGGATCTAGTCATATGCCTTGCCTCAAGAACTCCCAGTGCCAGACCTCTGACCGTTCTTATTCCGGACTGGCCAACATTTGTCCGTAGGTTGAAAGTTCTCTAACCTTGGTTTCCCCATTCATACAATGTGGATAGGCAAGTAAATCACCCAAAATTTTATCTTTTGGATTTATCTTCAACATGTCTTCAACATGTCACCCAGGTCGGGGTGCATGAACTGGAATATGGTGCATCTGCAGTCCATTTTCTGTTTTTTTTTTTATTTTTCATGTTGAGACAACACATTAGAAGCCAAGCCATGCAGGTCTGAAACCAGGCAGCCAGTTGTGCCTACTTGCCTGCTTATAACCAAACCAAATAAACCATTTCCAGTATACAATAGATTGCTGCAGGCCCTCTTGATGCTCTGACAGAACGGGACAACGTTTGGCAGTTTGGAATTCAAGGTTAGTTGGATATTCTCAAGCTCCATTTCCATGAGGAGCTAGTAGCATTGCGGGGGGGGGGGGGCATTTTTAGCTTAATTTTACTCTTTTAAAAGATGTATGATTCTCTGATGATGATGGTATAGCCTTGCTTCATGTTCTTGGAATCTGAATTATAATTCTCTTAAGACCCTAAAAACCACACACCTATTTTTCCCCTACCTCTAATACCAGAAGGTCTGTTGGGTTGGTAATGCATTATGACTGGGATACTTGCTTCACTGCCTGGACTTCATTGGAACCCTGTCTATTTTAGGTCCTACACAAAGCAGGTGACTTTTGTATAATTCACTGTATGAGATAGAACACATTCACAAATGTGGTATATATACCTTTATTCTTTGAAAATTTTCCATCAGGTTCAGGTTCTGGGTCTTTTCCTTAGTGGTGGTAGGAGTAAAATGCTGTAATTTGTCTGTTACGTACAAGGGGGTACCCTACTACATCCCCTAAGGCTTCTAAATCATTTAGGGTTTATCTTCTACCCGTTAAACAGCAGGACCTCTGATAATGAACACTTTTTTTTTTTCAAGATAAGGTTTCTTTGTGTAGCCTTGGCTGTCCGTTGACCAGTCTGGCCATGAACTCACAGTGATCCACCTGCCTCTGTCTCCTGAGTGCTAGGATTAAAGGCGTGCGCCACCTCCACCCAGCTATAAGATGTTTTATGTTGTCCATCCTAAGTGAATGTGAACTTCGTTACTTCCCTTACTGCTTATATATTGCTGACCCTGCAAACACTTGGCACAATGCTAAACTTAGTCAGCAGAGGGTGCTGGAGGAACACTGCCAGGAGACGGACACCTTTCCTTTATCAGCACGCTACTCCAGCTTTGTGGGTGGGGGAGGTAGCCTCTCTCCTTCTGTTACTTAAATCTTTCAGTTCTCTTTATATGTCTTGGTGGCTAAAACCCATCTAGTCAATAAAGATCTAAACATTCCCTGTTCAAATTACTATGTGATTTCTATCCTGAGTGGATGAAAATACTCCCTTAATAAGCCCAGTTCAGCTAGACCAGGAAGGAGAAAGAGACGAAACAAAGTTATACTATAAGAAACTTATACTTTAACAGTACATATACACTCTAAAAGTTTCAGATAAAATGTGTGAATATGTAAAACATTTTAAGAGAAAAATAGACATTGGGTTTACTTTTAGATATCCCTTAAGTATAACAAAATAAAGAGGCATGCTGTTTGGCCCTGGCACTGCTTTCAAGCAGAAGACAGTAGGGCCTGGATCTTCAGCCATCCAGGCAGCCTGGACATTGATTAGTTATATGGAAAGGGCTTCTGGGTTCTTTGTATATCTGGACTCCAAAACCTCCGGAACCACTTTTAGAACCATTTGGTTTTCACCCTTTATTCAAATTGTACTTTGATAATTCACTCATCTTCCATCTCAACCTACTCTGGTTCCCACACCTCTTCCCAAAGCCTTCCCTTAAAAAATTGTATTATGAACACAAGATTAAATAGAAAATGTTTGTTTGAGTCTGACTTCTTCAACTTAATATGATTTCCAGTTTCATCATTTCCTTGCAAATGGCAGTTCATTCTGACTAAGTAAGACTACTGTGTGCATATACATTTCCTTTTCTCATCTGTTGATGAGTGTTCCCTTGAACGTAAGTTCTGTTGGCCTAGAAATTTTGGTTTCCAAAGGGCCAGTGCTCCTTCCAGGAGACACAACAAAAATTCCATTGATCTTAAAGCTCAATACTTCCCCCTGGCCACTTTGAGTTTCTGATGCCCTTAAACGAATAGGATAAGAAAGGAATAACAGTGTTAGGAGGAATGGTTGATTCAGATTACCAAGGGGAAACTGGATTGTTTCTCCACAATGGTGGTAAGAAAGATTACATCTGGAATGCAGGAGATACTTTAGGGAATCTCTTGGTGCCACCATGTCTTGTGAGTAAAGTTAATGGGAAACTATAACAGCCTAATCCAGGCAGGGCAGCAAAGGACACAGACCCTTCAAGAATGAAGATATGGATCACTCGTCCAGGAAAAGAGCCAAGACCTGATGAGGAGCTTGCTGAGGGTGGAAAAATACTGAGTGGGTAACAGAGAAAGGTAGCTATAAATATCAGCTAAGGTCACGTAAGCAGAAATGAGGATTAAAATTGACATGTTTGTCATATTCTGTTAAGAATGTGTTTGTACAGATATTTGTTCTGTCTTTCCCCAGTTTCTTTATCATGGGCTGTAACATCAATTAAGAGAACATAAGTGGTTATCATATTTAAGTTTGAGAACGTTCCCTCAAGTGATATTGCCACCCATTCTAAAATTCATAATTTGTGGTTATATGAGGGATAGTTATATCAAATTAGGCATAATTATGACCTGGTTAAATATATAATGTGCTTGCAGTTGTGCATGGGATAATTATATCATGTTAGGGGTGATTACGAGCTGGTTGTTTTCATTTGGAAATTAAGCATGACATAAGGAGATGCAATTGTGTCAAGTTGACAAGGGGTGGACTTGTAGTGGCTATTCTTGGTTACCAACTTGACTACATCTGGAATTGACTAGAACTCAAGCAGCTGGGTACAACTTTGAAGTTAAATTAAATTAAACATTTTTAAAATTGAACTGAATTGGATTTTTAAAATTTAATTTTTTTAATTAAATCATTTGAAGTGGAAAAATACACTTTTAAACTGAATCTTTTGTGGTGCAGACATATATCTTTAATCCAGATCTTTTGAGGTGGAAAGATTCACCTTTAATCTGGGCCCCACCTTCTATTGCAGCCTATATAACCAATATAGATGAAAGGTCTTTTTTTTTCCTTGCTTGTTCTTGCTCATTTCCAAGTTCATTCCTTCACTGGCATTAGAGCCTACTTCTTTGGGACTTGAGCATATACTGAAGACCAACTGAGACACTCAGCTCTGTAGACTGAACAACTACTGGATTCCGGGATCTTACATTGGAAGACAGCCATTGTTGGACTAGCTGGGCAACAATGACCTGTAAGCTATTCTACATATCCTCTATCAGTTCTGTTCATCTAGAGAAGCCTGATTAATACAATTGGGCATGTATGCTGATTCTATAACTTGGCTGTTGCCATTAGGTGTGTAGATATCTGACTTTGATTCCATTGGATATATACCCAAAAGTGACAGCTGAATCATATGTGTTTATTTGGTTTTTGGAGACAGGGTTTCTCTGTGTAGCCCTAGCAGTCCTGGAACTCAATCTGTAGAATAGGCTGGCCTTGAATTCAGATCTGTCTGCCTCGGCTTCCTGAGTGCTGGGATTAAAGGTATGTGCAATCACTACTCAGCCTATTTTTAAGAGCTTTTATACTAATTTCCAAGGTTGGTTACCTAATTTACATATTCAGTATGTATTGTGGTGTAGAAGGTCCTTCTGTCTATGTGTTGCTTTCATTGGTTAATAAAGGAACAGCTTTGGGCCTATAGCAGAGCTATAGGGGAACAGAGCTAGGCAGGGAAAACTAAATGGAATGCTGGGAAGAAGAGGCAGAGAGAGATGCCATGGATCCTCAGCCAGAGATAGATGTGCTGGAACTTTGCTAGTAGGCCATAGCCTCATGGTGATACACAGATTAATAAAAATGGTTAAATTAAGATGTAAGAGTTAGCCAATAAGAAGTTAGAGCTAATGAGCCAAGCAGTGATTTTAATTAATACAATTCCTGTGTGATTATTTTGGGGGTCTGGACAGCCAGGAAATGAACAAGTGGCCAAGCAGCTCTTTGGAACAGTATTGTTTAAGAGTTCTCCCATCCCCCACATCCTGAACTGTAAATTTTCGAAGAAACTCTTAAAATTTATTTTTAGATTTTCATTATTTATTATTTTAGTATTATTATGAGTGTTTTTGCCTGCATATATGCCTGTGTACTACATGCATGCCTTGTGCCAGAGGAGGTGGTAAGCCTCCATGTAGGTGCTGGGAATCAAACCCAGGTCCTTTGCAACAAGAAGTGATGTTAACCAGAGTCAACTATCTAGTCCCAAATTTGTCTTATTGATGACAGACATCATGACTAGGGTGAGACAGAATCTCAATGTAGTTTTTATTTGAATTTTCTTGACAGCTAAGACCATTAACACTTTTCATGTATTTATTGGCAGTTTATATTTCTTTTCAGAACTATTCGGTTTACCTGTCCATTACTGACTAGCTGATTATTATTTTTTTTTGAGTTTTAAAAATGTTTAGATACCCTTGGCAGTGGTGGCACACTCAGGAGGCAGAGGCAGAAGGATCTGAGTTCAAGGTCAGTCTCATCTAGTTCCAGGACAGTTAGAACTGCAGTGTTATGGGATAATCTTTTTGTACACTGTGAAGATGTATCTCTGTTAAGGCACCTTCCGATTAGTTTAATAAAAAGCTGAATGGCCAATAGCAGTAGAGGATGAGCAGGACTTCCGGCAAGAGAGAAAAACTCACGGGAGGAATCTGAGGCTGGGGGGTTTGCCAGTGAGACATGGGGAAGTTGGATATACAGTATGAGTCATGTGGCAGAACGCAGATTAATATAAATAGGTTAACTTAAGGTATAAGAGCTAGTTGGGAACAAGCCTAAGCAAAGGCCAAAGTTTCATAATTAATAAGTCTCCATGTCATTATGGGAGCTGGCTGTCCAAAAAAAGTCCAACTACAATACAGAGAAACCCTGTCTTGAAAAATAAAACAAAAAAAGTTTAGATGCCAATGCTGTTAATGACTAGTAAGGTCTTTCTCCCATTCTGTAGGCTCTCTTCACTGATAATTATTCCCCATGATGCCCAAACTTCATTCAGTGTAATTTCATTTGTCAATTCTTGATGGTTTCTTGGACTAGAATCCTATTCAGAAAGTTCTGTGTCTGTATCTTTAAGTGTTTTTCCTGTTTTCTTCTGGTAGTTTCGGGTCTTAATTTCAGGTTTCCTAGCACCAAGTGAAGATGCTATCTTTTCTCCAACATATTTCAGCATCTTTGTTGAAAGTCAGATGTTTGTAGCTCCATGGGTCTATTTCAGGGTCCTCAATTCTAGGTCACTGTTGGTCTCTGTTTTTGTGTCAGGACCATGTTGTTTTTGTTACTACTGCTTTGTAGTATAATTTGAGATCGTGTTGTGACACCTGTAGCATGCTTTTTGCTCAGGATTACTTTGACAGCTTGAGGTCTTCTGTGCTTTCATATTAACCTTGGAGTTTGCCATTGGAATTTTGATTGAGATTATAGCAGTTCTGTAGATTGTTTCTGGCAATAGTCATTTTCCTTCTGCCAGTCAATGAATGTATTTTTTCCCATCTTCTAGTGACTTCAGTTTCTTCCTTTAGGGATACTGTTTTCACTGTAAAAGTCTCACACTTTGTATAGGTATACTTCTAGATTTTTCTTTTTCCTCTTCTGCAATTTTTCCTCCTTGAGACAGTGTTTGTCTAGTCCTGGAACTTGCTATGTAGACCAGGGTGGCCTCAAACATCCTGCCCTCTTCAATTGCTGGAATTAAAGGCATGCACCACTATGCTTGCCTGATTTTTTTCAACATGTTCATTGTCATTATATAGAAAAGCAACTGATGCTATCTTACAACTTTGATGAAAATGTTTATTTAGATCTAAGAGTTTTCTGGTGGTATCAGGGTCTTTTAAGAATAGGACCAGTCTGTAAATAGGGATAATTTGACATTTTCCTTTGCTGTGTGTACCCTCTATTTCTCTGGCTTAAGAATTCAAGGACTACAGTAGACAACAATGGAGATAATAGACATATTTTTCTTTTTAAAATTGTTATATTTATTTTGTGATGGCCCGTGCTTGTTATGGTGTGCCAATGGTCAGAGGACAACTCTCAAGAGTTAGTTCTATCCTTCTACCACATAGGTCCTAGGGATTTAACTCAGTTTCTCAGGCTCCATAGTAAGCATCTCTACCTGCTGAGCTAGCCCGATAACTAGTCAATGATTTCCTGTTCTTGAATTACAGGGAATGCTTTCAATTTTTCGCCATTAATATAGTATTTGTGATGTTTTCTGTATATAGTTTTTACTTTTAAATTTTTTATTATTTTCCATTTCCGTGTGTGATATGCAAGTGTGTGTACACAAGTTTGCACATGTAGGCACACATTTGAGTGGATGCAAGAACACATGGGTGCACATGCATGTAGAGATCCAAAGTTGATGTAAGGAATCATCTTCCATCACTCTTCTACCTTATTCATTGAGGCAGGACCTCTCAATCAAACTGAGTTCACTTATAATGCTAGTCTTACTAACTAGTAAGGAATCCCATCTTTACTTTCTGAGGCTAGAATTTTAAGTGGACCCAGATGTGCATGTGCACACACATCATTCCAAGGAATTTACATGAATTCCAGGGATCTGAACTCTAGTCCTCACACGTGTATGGTAAGTACTTTAACCATGGACCCATCTTCCTAACCCTTAGTTTTAAATTACATTTATTCTTTTTTGTGTGCATGTGTAGTCAGGAGACAACTTTCATGAGTTCTCTCTGTTGACTGGGTATATCCTGGGGGCTGAACTTATGTGGTCAAACTTGGAGGGAAATGCTGTTACCCGATGCTCTCTCTCTTACTATGGTAAGGTATGGTCTTTCTAGACATAGTCACTTCAGGACACTTGCCATGAAAGGGTTGAACTTTGTCAAATATATGTATCTGTTGAGGTGATCATGTGATTTCTGTCCCTGATTCTATTTATGTACTAAGCTAATTTGCTGATTTGCTTATTTTGAATAATGCTTACATCTTTGGAATAAAACTAATTTGAGTGCCAGCAATAGTGGTTCACACCTTTAATCCTAACACTTAGGAAGAAAGGCAGACGGATCTCTGAGTTCGAAGCCAGCCTGGTCTACAGCGTGAGTTCCAGGACAGTCAGAGCTACACAAAGAAATGGAACCCTGTCCTAAAAAAACATAAACAAAACCAAACAAACAACTAGCTAACTTGATCATGTTGTAAGATGTTTTTAAGGTGGTACTAAACTCAGTTTTCAAATACTTTATTGGGAGAATTTGCATCTATGTCCATACAGGAAACAGGCACTAACACACTAACAGCTGTGAAGAAAGGTCAACAGGGAATGGATGAGAAAAGTGTCACATTGTCAGGAGTCATACTTAAATCTGACTGGGACAACAAAGTGTTGGAAAATAGTGAGTAGTAGAATATAATATAAAGGGCAGACGGGAGGTAGATATTACATAGGATTACATGAAAATATCCTAGGGACAAACTTTCCAGAGAGCAAGGACAAAGAATAACCTGAAGCCATGACACAAACAACCAAAGTGGCAATAAACTGAAAATAAAAAGCAATTGGAGCCAGGCAGTGGTGGCACAGGCCTTTAATCCCAGTACTTGAGAGGCAGAGGCAGGCAGATCTCTGTGAGTTGGAGGCCAGCCAAGAGCTAGTTCCAGGACAGACCCCAAAGTCTGTCTTGAAAAAAATTAGAGGCTACCTCAAAAATATCCATGAGGCAGAGGGCAGTGGCCTTGGGAACTAAAATCTAAGACCTTGCAAGGCTGTGTAAATGATTTGAAGTAATAAGGATTTTTATGTTTATTTGGTACACACAAAAATGTTTACTCATTTACTCCTAATTAGAAGAAATATAATCATAGATCTATTCTGCCTTTTAGTTTTTCATTCTGTTACTGAAATTGCTAAATATTTCTACTAGATAGTGGGAATAAAGATAAGCTTCATACTAAATGTGAATGTATTCCCCAAATACCTTTAGAGAATCAAGCTTTTATAAATTCATTTTTATAAAAATATTTTAAATACAAAATACATCTCTAAACTCCAGCTTAAAAGTTCTAATAAATGTGTGGAATGTTTTTCTATGAAAATAAAGATAAAATAAACATATACTGATTAAAACATGCTTAATCTCAAGATGGCATAGCATCTAATCAGCTAAAAATCTTAAAAACTCCTTTGACCCCAGTAATTGCCAAACACTTTTAACAATATTACTGAACAATATAAGGCAAAACATTTATAGATGAACTCAATTCTGAATATAAAGGTAAGTTAAGGTAAAAAAAAAAAAAACCACAAAACTCTAAGCTAAAGGCACAAGAGTTAATACAATGGCTTAATGGACAAAGTGTAAGCTTAGTTCTTTCCTGTTCTGAGATAAAGGTCTCAGTGAGAGAGCTGTTGTTTCATTAAGCACTTACATGCCCAAGGTCCTTCTGACATATTATTTCATCCCCACCCCATAATACTGTTATTTAGTCTAGAACTGAAGAGAAATGATCTTGAGTTCCAAATGGGAAGCAAGTTGGCCATCTTCAAGTATGCCTTAGAAGGGGTACTCACTATCTGATAGGACCTGATGCAATGAACCTGAGCCATGCACACACCTCTGTAACTCAGAAAGGAAGTCTGGATTCCTATGGGATAGATAAGTAATCCCTGACAAAAAGGTCCTTGAAGCAATATAAAACGCTTTCATTAGGAAGCAGTTGTGATAAAAGTCAGGATAGTGGTGTGACCTTCGAGCAAGGAGAAGATTTTGAAAAAGACAAGATTATAGCAATTTAAATACTAATGTTCATCTAGGCTGGGTGCAGTGAATTCCCAAGATCTACCTGCTTCTTCTACCTCCAATGTTGTTATTAGACACAAATAGCCTTACCTCTGACTTCTTTACCTAAATACAACAGACTCAAACTCAGCTGCTCAAGCCTGTTTTTTCCCACTGAGCCATCTCTCAAGCCCCAAGTGCTACTATCTTGTAACTAAGAAATTGTGTTTATAGACAGCATTTCTGTTAATACTTGGAAATACTCTCAATGATTTTATCTCAATATCCTAATTTAATATGACTTACAACTTAGTTTTTAGAAAAAAAGAAATAAAACAAATTACTGGCTTTGCTAGTTAAAAAACCCTAATGTTACAAAACTTTCAGATATACCTGTGCCTGAGAGTATATGCCACAGCTTTTTGTTAGCATGCCATACATCATAAACCACATACACAAACCCATTCTTCTCTAATACCCAGAATTTATATATTGTATGGCAGCACATGACAGAAACACTTCTCTTGTGGCCATATATAACAGCAAGTAATTTACAAATTCAATAATCCAAGAGACATTAGGAAAGATTTCATCTCCTTTGAAGATACTAAAGTACCCGGAACAAGGAAGAGTGCTGTATTAAAGCAAAGGGGTTAAAGGAGTTTGAATTTAGTAAGCAATTTAGTCACAAAGAATGGGGAAGGGAGGGTATTGGAAACCACTTCTTTTGTAGGCAATAGAAATTCCCTACAAAATATAAAGTTCTAGGGAATAATTTTATTACATTCATTTCACTTTTAAGTCTTAAGCTTTTAAAATAAGTAACATTTAAGACAATAAGACTCATAAAATTACTTACTCTTTGTACTCTCTCCCTCATTCTTAGAATCCATGAAATCACCTGAACGCATAGCACACATAATCTTCTGAGCAACAGTAGAGAGGGGTGTCTCACAGAGATCAAAACCTACACATGCCTCATAATTTTCCATTTTCATAAAGTCCTAAATACAAGATAAGTACCCATATATTAATTTTAAGACTTTAAAAGGATTACATATATTTTCATTTAAAAGGTATTAATAACTACAGGAAACAGGTTTCGATTATCTAACACAAATAGGATGGAGAAAGAAGTGAGGCCTGTTGGTAAAACTGAATTAGGAAGCTGAGGCAGGAAGACATAGTTCAAGCCTGCCTAGGCTACAGAGCAAGTTCGAGGACAGCTGGGCAGATTAGTAAGACCCAGTCTCAAATATTTTTAAAGCTGTTTTATTTTTATTTTTTTTTAAAAGAAAACAAACTATCTTTTTCCATTTTACATACCAATCTCAGTTCCCTCTTGCTTGGTATGTATAAACCCTAGTCTTGCTTCCCAGCGCTACAAATCAAATCAAAACCAACCAGAGGCTCCTTTGAGAAACAAACATATACAGGCTGGAGAGATGGCTCAGTGGTTAAGAGCATTGCCTGCTCTTCCAAAGGTCCTGAGTTCAATTCCCGGCAACCACATGGTGGCTCACAACCATCTGTAAAGAGGTCTAGTGCCCCCTTCTGGCCTGCAGGCATACACACAGAGAGACTATTGTATATATAATAAATAAAATATTTTAAAAAAATAGAGAAATAAACATATAAAAATAATTTCTAATTAACCAACTATGAGGTAAGCAGTTTAACTCCTCCTCAGTTCTGAAAGCTGGCTGCTATTTTCAAGCATATAACTCTGCAATACGGTAATTAAACCTGACCTCGGTCATCAAGGTAGACAAATAACCTGCCACTTTGGGACTGACAAGTCTCTATTGGTCCACCGGCTAAGTAGGTGAAGGTTTAGTGGGTGGTACAGATTAATTATCTGCTTCCTAGCTAAATTATCTGGCACCCACCGGGAAAGCAGTTAACCGTTTCCCACATTATTTGAGAAAAGAAGAATTTAAATGCCTTATCTCTGGACATTAAAATGAACAGCTGACAGTTAAATTGTTTTGGGAGGGGTTGTTTTGTTTTTGAGACAGGGTTTCTGTTTAACAGCTCTGGCTGTCCTAGAATTTTATTTGTAGACCAGGCTGGCCTTGAACTCAGAGATCCACCTGCCTCTGCCTCCCAAGTGCTGGTATTAAGAGTCAGACTGGCCTTACAGTTAAATCTTATGATAAAATTTAATGTTTTTTTTAACTATATTAGGCTCACCTAACAAAAATAAATTTATGTAACATGATACAATAACTGACAGAAATGCATTTGCTTGATAGATTGTAAAAATACAGTGCATGGCCACTTTCTATAGTTATACCCTGAAAATATCCATAAAACTATGTGAACCATAAAACAAAGGTAAAGAATATTCTTAGAGGTATTTCCTATAGCTGAACTTAAAATATTTATTATTTGACACAGACATATCATAAAATGAACTCTTTGGGAGCTTTTGATAAAATAACCGATAGGAAATTTCGTGCGGTGGTATACACTCATAATCCCAGCACAGTCAAGTCAGGATCATAAACTGAAGACCAATATAGGCGAAAAGATTTAAGACCTTACCTTAAAAACAAAACAAAATGAATCTATAAAAAGAAAAAAATCCAACTAAAAAGCCACTTCAAATCTTAAATAATTGTCCAACATTTTCTAAGTGATTTAAATATATATCATAAATCCTTTAAGCAACCATTTGTATATAATTTTGAAACTTATATTTCAAATTTCATTATTTATGCTATAATCACAGTGGTTAAAGCTCTAGTACAGCCACCAGAACCCAGCCCCTAAAACAGAAATGCTCAAAATTTGTGATACAAGCAGACACATTTAAACTTCCAAAAATTACAACAGAAAATTAGGGGAAAATACTTCAGCAGAATTTTACTTTAGTCAAACACAAGACTTGGCTATTGAATATACAATAATATTACTTTACCGACAAAGGATAAAATTCCAAACCGCAATGAAACTACACATAGTATGGAAATCTATGTACCTGCTAAAAAAGGTCAAGTATGTAGCATACATACACTAAACAAAGGTAGAACACATCCTAGGTGGGAGGCTTCAGAGTCCATGACATACAACTTAAAACTTTACTTCTGAAAAAAAAACTTTACTCCTGTCATTTTTTAAAATTATTTTCAGATCACAGTTGACCTCAGATAACAGAAACCTTAAAAAACAAAACCCCAAATTCTACAAAAATTTTGAAATACCCAACAGCAGAAAATGCCAATTTAAGGAAATTTAGTTATACTTAAAACATTTGTATACCATGTTTTTTTCCTGCAAGTAAAAATTTGACAAGATAAAGTGGCACCAAGCAAACAGTGATGAGAAGCACTTGGTAGTATGCCTGATGTGAGTTCAAGTCCAGTCTGGTCAGCCAGTCAATGTTTATACAACCTCAAAACCAATGTCACAAACTGAACATCCCTTAACTTAAATGAGTGGAACTAAAGTGCTTCAGATATTTTAATTTTTGTATACAATTATAAATTTTAGAGATAGAAATGAAGTCAAAATGTGAAATTCATTCATATTTCAGACAAAATTTTATACAACTAAGACTGAAGGTAGCTTTATAACTTAGTGTATGTATTTTATGACTGACAAGCCATGAAAGATCAGATGTAGAATTTTTCATTTGAGAAACATTCCAGTTGCTTAAAAATACAGGTTCAAATTTTGGAGTATTTAAAATTTTCATATTAGGGAAGTTCAACTTGACATTGAATCTATTCAAATAAAATGTTCTGTTGATCTTAAATTTATAACCCTAGTAGCACTGAGGCTGATGACGTGGGTTAATCTCTGCTACCAAGACTGACGACCTGATTTCCATTCCCAGAGCTCTTGTGGTAGAAGAGTAACACAACTCCTGCAAGACGCTCTCACCTCCACACATGCGACATGGTACACACTAATTACTGTACACGACTGCACATATACCCATCCCTCCCCACACACTAAGTAAATGTCAAAAGAAAAATTAGTAGTGTTTATTAGAAATAGCATCCTAATAGTTAAAAATTAAAACACAGCAGGCATAGTAAAGATTCAGTTTTAGAAATCTTCAGTCTTTAAGATCAGGTCTTAATCTTTGACTGGTTTTCTAAATTTTCCACAACATCTTTTAGATAGTCTGCATCTTTGAAAAAATATACATATAATTCTCTTTCCACTTGATGCAATTTATTAGTTGCCAAAAGTTTTCTTTTTGTCTTCACATCAGCAAGAATATCCGTAAGGAGATGATTTAGTTTATTCAACTTAGATTCAACTCGATGAACATGTTCCATTAACTCCTGAAAAGGGGAGAAAAAAAACCCTTTATTTCAAGAACTTTATCACTAACACCAACTAGAAATTTAAAAGGAAATTCTAAAATTTAAAAGGAAATTCTATTAAATGAAAAACTTCTCATAATCACAATAAAAAGCCCTGTTAGGCTGGAGTGATGACACAGACTCTTAATATAAACACCTGGGAGACAGAGGCAGGACGATCTCTTAGTTCTAGGATAGCCTGATCTGCACAGTTAATTCCAAACCAGCCAGGCCTACATAGTGAGATCCTATCTTTAAACAAAGAACTAGAGAAAAACAAAAAGAGGGCTGAACAGATGGCTCAGTGGACAAAGGCACTTGTTATCAAGCCTGATGACCCAAGTTTGATCCCCCAAATCCACGTTTGAAGTAAAGAGTAGACTCCCAATTGTCCTCTGATCGACAGGTGTGTGAGCCTTCACACACAAAAATAAATAAATGTAATAAAAAATTTAAAAAGAAAAAAAAACAACACTTAACAGGCTGGGCATGGATGGTGCTCATGTTTACAATACCAACAGTAGGAAAGGAAGGCTGGATTGCTCTAAATTTGAGGCCAAACTGGGATACACAGTTTTTTTCAGATCATAACATTCTGAAACAAAGATGCATTTTATCATGGAGGCCATTATGTGGTGGTTTCTGATGGCCTAGTACACAGACCTGTAATCCCACCACTTGGAGGCAAAGTAAAGACTGTTACATGTCTATGTAGCAAGTTCTAGTCCAACAAGGGCTATGTGGTGAGATTCTGTTTGGAACCAAACAGTTTTCCTTAATATTCTTGATGTAGAAAAATGTGTCAATTATGAATCACAGAACAATTCAGAGCAATTAGGAATTAACCATGAGGCTTTATAAATATTCTACTCATTTTAACTGGCTTATTTTTTCCCCTTTAAAATATACTCAAGAGTAACACAGTGATGGACTAGAGAGGCACTTCAGTAGACAATGACATCTACAGCCAAGCCTGACAACCATAGTTCAATCCTTGGAAAGATATGGTAGAAAGAAGAGAACCAATTACTATAAATGGTCCCGATTTCCACCTGTGCATCATGACACTCTCACATAACACACAAATAAATGCGATTTTAAAAAAGAATATGCTGACAATGGCACGGGGTTTTGACCCTACTTCATGTTCTGGCTTTGTGGAATCCTAGCCAGTTTGGATGTTCACCTTCCTAGACATGGACGGAGGGGGACAGACCTTGAACTTTCCACAGGGCAGGGAACCCTGACTGCTCTATGGACTGGAGAGGGAGGGGGAGAGGAGTTTGGGGGAGCGGGAGAAGGGTGGGAGGAGGGGGAGGGAAATGGGAGGCTGGGAGGAGGCGGATACTTTTTTTTCCTTTTCTCAATAAAAAATAAAAATTAAAAAAAAATTAAAAAAAAAAAAAGAATATGCTGAAAAAATGTCTACTAACATCTAAAAGACCAGTCACTGGGAAACATGTTTAAAACAAAAAAGTTGGGGAATTCCATTAGAAGAAGCATGTACCAATAAGTACACAAAGAGATTTTAAAACAGACGAGCAATCCTCTCTTTGCTGAAATAACAAGTTTTCTTCCCTAATACAAAATCATATCATTTTTATAGTGGCTGAAAACTTTACTTTCAAATTATGTACACAACATTCAAAATTACCTGAATACGTATTAGTAGTTACAAAAAAACCATAAGGTTTTGTATGGTGGCATATGCCTATAATCCTAGAACCTGGGAGATTGTGAGTTGGAGACCGGCATAGGCTATACAACAAGACTCTGTACTCTAAATAAAAGCATTTATTTTCTTTTATAAGGAACATTATTTTATTTATTCATTTATTTAATTATTTTATTCATTCATTTACTTACTTACTTATTTTGGTTTTTCAAGACAGGGTTTTTCTGTGTAGCTTTGGAGCCTGTCCTGGCACTTGCTCTGTGAACCAGGCTGACCTCAAACTCACAGAGATCTGCCTGTCTCTGCCTACCGAGTGCTGGGATTAAAGGCATGTGCCACCACTGCCTGGCAGAACATTTTTAATGATTTTTTTTTATTTGAATGAGTATTTTTGCTTGCATGTGTATATGTATACCACATGTGTGCCTGATACCCACAAAAGCCAAGGATGTCAGAACTCCCATTACCAGAGTTACAGATGGTTGTGAGCCACCATGTGGGTGCTAGGAATGAAACATGGGTCCTCTTACAAGAGCTAGCTCTCTGGCCCTTTACAATAAGCATATTTTTAACAGCATTTTAAACTTCTTAGGTAAACACTCACCTGATCACAGAGCAATAGCTGGTTCCCTCCGTGATACAAAGCATCACAAAGCATGTCCACATCATTATTCAGTTTGGACAGAAAGAAAAACTGTTCTTGAGTAGATACTGCCAATTGATCTTGTATTTGAGAAAGATCTTGTTTCAATTTCTCAGCCACTTCTTCCAAGCGTTCATGGGTTATAAACAATTCTTTTTTCTTATTGTCTCCATCTAAAAGTTGATAAAGCCTAAAATATAAAATTAAAGAGAAAAATGTTCATGTTAGCAGTTTTCAAAATTATAACCTACCATATTGGGTCATGGATAATGATAGCTAAGTAACAACTGAAAAGTAGTAATTTGTGTGTTTCTAATATTGATCAACTGAAACATCACAAATATAATACTATTTCAGAAGAGAAATACCTGAATTTGAGCATATGATACAACCCTGTCATCCCAGCACTCAGGAAGCTAAGGTAGGTGCATCATAGGCTCAAGGTTACAGAGCAAATTCAAGGCCAGCAAGATACTATCTCAAAAAGATAAATAATTCTTTAAAAGAAATATCTAAATTTCCAGTTTCTCCATCTTTCCTATTTTAGACACAAACTTCACTTTTATTAGTTTACTTCAAAGCAAGCTTCAGTGATCCATCCCAAGAAAACATTTCTTTTATAGAATACATCTATGACATAGCAGCAGCAAAAATGACCAACAAATGCCTATTGGACAAGATTGTGGTGGGATTAAAAGAGAAAAACTAAAAACGTAAATATTGTAAAAGGTAAACAATTAAGAGCTATATAAATAGCCATTAACAACAAACTTCCTACTTTAATTTGTTCAGTATTTTGTTTGGTAAAAATCCTGATAATTGCTGGGCAGTGGTGGTACCACCACTGGTATTAAATTGGGAGGCAGAGGTGTGTGGATCTTTGTGAGTTCAAGGCCAGACTGGTCTACAGAGCAAGTTCCGGGGCAGGTTCCAAAAAGCTACACAGAAAAACCCTATCTTGAAAAACAAAACAAACAAAAACAAAACAAAACAAAAAAAACCCTGATAATTAATAAGACCATTTCACTTAACGGCAGAAAAATCCATCAGCCTATAAGTAAGACAAAAGAAAAATCTAAAGCAACATGTCACACCTGCCTTATAAAAAGACATTATATCTTTTACTTATACATATACCAACATATAGCTTCCTCTCTTCACACACCCAAATCTTAACAGACTATAAAGGTGGTTGAAATCCAAAGTTGCCAATTACAGTCTGGAGAATATAACCACACAATTACACACTAGCACGTTTACACGGACTATGATGTTGATGGCAAACCCTAAAATTAAAACAATGAGGCAACCCTAAGTCATTCATTTTACTAATAAACAAAATGATTTAATGTATATTATTCTAATCCTGCAGAAAAATGAAGAATAGGATACAAATTATGTGTTTGTGTGTTTGTACATGTGCACAGGGAGGCCAGGGGTTGATGTTGGGACTCTTCCTCAAATACTCTGTCTCATTTTTTTACCAAAGTCTCTCACAAACCTGAGTTCACTTATTCAGTGAAACTGGCTGGCCAGCAAGCACTTTCTCCTCTACCTCTCCAGTGTAGAGATGACAGGAGTGTGCCACTGCAACTGGCTTTTTTATGTAATTTCTGGGATCAAATTCAGGTTAAGTTTGTACACAAGTACTTCAGTGACTGAACTATCTCCCTAGCTGTCTCCCTGCCAATCCTTTCTTTCTTTAAAATACAAAGTCTCATTGTGCAACTCAGGCTGCCCTAGAATTCTTGCTATGTAGCCCAAGCTGACCTCAAATTCAAGATTCTCTTGTCCCAGCTTCCAAAAAGTTAAAATTAAGGTATAATCCCATCACTACACAGGATTTAAAACACAGGTGTTTGCTGAACATTCATTTTCTACAGTCCACGATGGCTTCAAACGTACTATCTTTCTACACCAGCCTGTTAGGTACTAGGATTACAGATATGAGTCACTACACCTTACAGAATAGACTTTTGAAGTCTGTATTCTTTAGTCTTTTAATTTCAGTATCTTGGTATCATCAATTATTTAGATAACCAGGAAAGGCTAGCTTTCACTTTGAGTGCTCTACCTTACCAGACAGGGAATAAAGTCTTCCGCTCTATTACCACCTTCCCCAAACACAGTCAGTATTGTGTCCGGCAAAACCTATGATATAAAGCTGTATTCAAATGTCCTGTCCCAAATCTAAAATAAAGTAAATAATGGTGTCTAAGTGGGAGTAAATGTTTTATTAGTTTATTCCTACAACTCATTGACTTCAGCTCTAAAGTGGCTACATTCAGACCTAACATGAACAGAAAGGGAACCAAAATTGTTTAAGATAAAAGAAAAGCAGAAAGGCCAATCTAAGTACAAGTAATTTTTTAAACCTTTAAAAATTTCTGTTCAAATTCTCTAGTATCTTACACAAATAAAAATTATTAAGAAAGCAATGACATATGCATACCTATGAGTAGAATAATCTTTAGTGTTGATGGGAGTCCTGGAGTTTAACTGCTCAGATGCTGACGGATCCGTTAACGTTGCTAATTGCTGACAGAGCACCACGTTTCTTTGACTAAGTTGTTGAACCAAATTTTCAAGTTGCCGATATGTATCCCAATGTCTTCTCAACTCAATTTCATATGATAAATGTACAAGCTCAAATGATGCCTTCTGCTTTATCAACTGATTTAAAACTAACTCTTGTCTTGCTGTATAACAATCTTGTTTAGCAATCTGCAGATCAAAATCTCCCTTTACAACCGGCATGTTCAATAACTGGGCGTTCTCTTTTACTACAGCAGGCAAAATTTTGTCTTTCATATGAGTGATTTGTTCTTCAAGTTTTAGAATCTCACGGTTCAAGCTAGAAATTTTAGCATCCAAATTTTCTTTACCAACAGCCTACAAAAAGAAAGCAGTAACATTTTAAACTGTAGGTTTAAATTTTTATTTTAAAATTATTTTCACTTTTTTTGTTTTAAGTGGTCAGATAATATGCTCATTGAATAAAAAGTAACTTATTAGTATAATCCAAAACTAATTTTAAAAGGGAAGATATTGGACTAAGTCAAGAGAAAAACTTCAGTGCTTTCACATTAAATATGCATGCAGTAATAGCTAACTAGGAGATCTATTATCTTGATCATAACTTTATCGGCATATTAGTCATTGATAGCAAATGAAGATTTTAGTTTTTCTTAAAACTATCTCAATAGGTATTAGTGTATCAGCTGATTACAGCACACATTCTTTTATTATTTCAAATTTTCGTCTCTTGCAGTAACTAATTTAATGCAGGTATTCATTCCGATTCAGAAAAACCTACATTTTTATTCAATTATCTGATGATTATTAGGAAAGCAAGCTTCCAAAGAGTACAGATGAATAACTGTAATATATCTTCACATTCTCAATAAGAGGAATTCATTCCACTGAATCCTGTACTTTTGACTTCTCGTCAGAGAAATGAGGCAGAACACCCACAATCAAGCAAGTAGTCTCTTTTTTTTTTTTTTTGATTTTTCGAGACAGGGTTTCTCCATAGCTTTTGGTTCCTGTCCTGGAACTAGCTCTTGTAGACCAGGCTGGCCTCGAACTCATAGAGATCCGCCTGCCTCTGCCTCCCGAGTGCTGGGATTAAAGGCGTGCGCCACCACCGCCCGGCTAAGCAAGTAGTCTCTTTGACATATATCATAAAAGGAAACCCCAGTTTAGTCTATTTTTGAAATGACACAAATTTCAAGTTCATAGTGCAAATTAAGGCATTTTTGTTCAGAATTAACCAGGTAGTATGACTGAAGATAAAATTACTAAATTCTGGCAATATATTACTAAGTTCTGGTAATATGATTAATAATATTTTTGTATGAAATACACACTGTAAATAAGTACTGAGAAAACATAAAATTAAATTAAATTTCCCCTTTCTAAAGTAGTAGCAATATTAAACCTTATGTTTCTAACAATTACAATACAAATTCAATCTTATTTCTTATATTTACCTCATTGGTTAGGCTATGAAGATTCTCTTCTGCCCATTTTATACTTGACTTCATGCTCAAATTACTTGCTTTCAGGTATAAGATCTGTTGTTGGGCACAGATGTATGCTATCTGCAGCCTAGCCATCTCCAGTTGTCTCTCCCCAAGGATTTCTTCATTTTCACAAATAGATGGTGTTTGTATGTCTAAGAGTTGAAAATTTTCTTCATTTGAAGTTTCAACTACTTCATGTATACCCTGAAAGAACTGTTTTTTGGTATATAAGGTTAAGGCTGCTGTGCTTTGCTCCTCTTGGCTTATGTATTTTTCCAAGGAAAGTTGAGATAAAAATACCATTGGATTTGTCCCTTGACCTAAATTAGAATTTCTGAAGAATATCATCAAATTATTAACTTCATCAGTAAGAACCTGAAGTTCATTACTGAGTTTAGTGTTCACAGCATCTAGGAATCCTTGACTTTGTTTTAGCTTCTTAGTAGCTTCCTCTTGTTTAGCATTTAATGCCAGAGATTTGTAACTAGTTTCAGAAGCCATTAACTGGTATTTATTCCGTCGCTGAATTTTTAAGTTATATAATTTCTGCAGCATTTGAACCTCATCTTCTAATTTCTGTATCTCTTTGTCATCCAGTGTAGGTGTCTTCAAATCAAAAGTTTTACAGGTTCTAAGAACTTCATCCAATGCCGTTCCTTCTAGGATGGGCTTGCCTGATCTTTGAAGAATGCTGAAAGCTTCCAATTCTTTTTCAGACAACACATTCTGTTCATTAACATTTCCACAAAACCATTTCAGAAATGACTGATCTTCACCAGCCTCAAACAGCCAGTCAAAATCTTCTCCGTTAAGAGTATCAGCTTTAGGATAACCAATTTTTTCCAATGTTTCCACAAACTCCTTTCCACAACTCATGGTTAAACTACCCTACCCCTGTTTCTTATATTTGATATGAATCTATGGGAACTGTCTTTAAGAACTAAGTTCAAACAGAAAAAAACATGTTTACACTAAGTCCATGGAAGAAGGGGGGAAATACAATCTATAGTGTCCTTTCCTAGAGGGGAAAAAAACAAGTGTTAGAGTACAAATAAGTCAAATGCACTTTAAATACAGATCATTTCATCAGATGCCATCAGGAAACTATTTAAATGAAAGGCAGATGCAAGTTCGTTATCTGATGAAAACAGCAAAACACACTGCAACAGTAATGAAAACCCAATTAGTGAAAATATAACAATAAAAATCTTATTTTTCCAATGACAAAATTATTTAAAATGCACTATATTTTGTAAAATAATAGTTGTTTCCCCGTCGTTTCTAGTTTAGAAATAGAAATATGCCACTTTTTAAAAGATCAACTGAATATTTACATCAATCAGCATTCATCGGGTTCAAACGACTCAATCTCCAGACATAACCAGCCTAATGCAGAGAAAACCAGGGCAAACTGACAAGTTTCAAAGTAGCCAATCATTAAGCAAAAAGTATTATTTTCACCCAGCGCACAACGATCCAAGACTTCAGCAAACGAAGGTCAGTGGCAATGGCAGGCTGTAAAAATCTCGATACATTTGACACTCTGATAGCAAAATCTCTGGGTTAGTTTTTGTTTGTTTCTGGAGTAACCAGTTCCGGCACTTAGGATCCCTAATAAAACACACCCACAAAACCACAGAATTGCTGTTTTTAAAAGATGCATAAAGGGCCGGGCAGTGGTGGCGCACGCCTTTAATCCGAGCACTAGGGAGGCAGAGGCCGGAGGATCTCTGTGAGTTCTAGGCCAGCCTGGTCTATAAGAGCTAGTTCCATTTGAAATGGGAGGCTGGGAGGAGGTGGAAACTTGTTTTTTTTTTCTTCCTTTTCTCAATAATAATAAAAAAAGAAAAGAAAAAAAAAAGACTCTTACACAGAGAAACCCTGTCTTAAAAAAACCAAAAGTAAAAAAAAAAAAAAAAAAAAAAAAAAAGAGCTAGTTCCAGGGCAGGTAGGGCTGTTACACTGAGAAACCCTGACTCGAAAAGCAAAACAAACAAACAAAAAGATGCATAAAGGATAGGGACATATTTTGGGTTTAACGCTTGCCTAGTATGATTGAGGCCTTGGGTTTTATCCGCAGCACTCGGGAAAAAAAAAACAATTTACCAACCCCAGCCGGATGACTGGCCACGCAGCCTCAGTCCCGGCACGAAGCCTCAGCCTCCCGAGCACCTCTATCGGCTACCCGCTCCTCAAGCTGGCTGCAGGAGGGTAGCGGCGGCCCCGCCAACGCCGAACCGGAACCCCTCACCTCCGGCTACTCCAGCGGGCGCTGTCAGCGACCTCCAACCGCGCGCGTCGCAGTGCCTCACGGGAGTGCCGGGACGAGCATGCGCAGATAGCAACAGCGGTAATATCTGCGCAGGCGTGGTATCGCGGAGAGGCTGAGGAAGAACAGCTGACCTGCCCCACCCCTTACCTGCATGGAGCCAAGAGCCCGCTGATTGGCTCTCCTGCCCATTAACTCCGCCCCCAGCCCGCCGACCTTTCCCGTTAGGCTCAAGCGGAGCGGTTTCCTCGCTGAAGACTCCGCCCTCTCCCCGCCCCGCCCTGGAGTTGATGTTTGGGGTTCTTTGGGCTGAGCGCTGCACAGCGAGCCAGGCTTCTCTCGTTCAGTTAGGCCTCCTAGGCTAAGGATAGCTCTTAATCGTCGACACCTCTAGGAATCAGAAGCCTGAGGCCGAAAGACCCCTCCCCGCGGCACGGTGACCTAACGGGGTGCTAGCAACTGATCTCTTGCTGTGCAGGATTATTGGCTATAGATTCTTTTACAGTAGTTGTTTAGCAAAAGTTCTTAACTCCCAAGGCCTAGCTGACTTCCTCCACGATCCCATCTTCAAAATGTCAAACTGGAAAGCACGTAAGTTTGGAGTGCTGTGGAAGGAATGCATTCAACTCGAAAGTACAGACATTCTGAGGCTGCTAGGATAGCCACAGTCGTTCGATGGAAGGCAGGAAGCTGAAATACGGCTAAGTGAAGCAAGCCTGATGGTTTATGATCCCAGAAAACTGCCCTTTGGCATTGGTAACAACGTGTTTGTATGGGACGGCATTTGTTCGTTTTTTTACCAAACAAACTGCATTTGCAATTTACCAATCTCTTGTAAGATGACATATACATTTGCAAGGTGTAAGCTTTGATCATTAGAAAACAGTACTCCCCTCCTCCGGTCACAAATGAGGTGGTTTATCAAAGTTCTAGGCTAGCTGTTACTAGGTAGAATTCTTTCTGCATTGCCCCCCCCAACTTATGTGTTAAGAGTTATTTATTTATTTATTTGAATAATGTTATGAGTGCTCTGTTTGCATGCATGCATGCCTTTATATCAGAAGAGGGCATCCTGTCATTGCTAGAGATTGATCTCAGAACCTCTGCAAGAGCACACAGTGCTCTTAACCGCTGAGCCGACTCTCCAACTCCCTGCTTGTTTGGTTTTTAAGACAAGGATTTCTGCATGGCCCAGACTGGGCTTCAATTCAAGATCCTCTTACTTTAGAATCCCCAAGTGCTGGGGTTATAGGTGTGAATTACGCTGCCCAGCTCTTAATGTTTTTAAGAGAGAAAAACTAACAATCTAGCAGATAATTAATTAGAGTTAAAGACATTTACTATTAATTCTTGTTTCACTTTTTAATCTTCCTTTTGAAAGCCAATAAAATCTCGGAGTAAATAAAATCAAACATTACTGGGGTAAAGTTCTCAGGATGGTGCCTAATCTGGAGTTAGGAAATCAGGGTACAGGCCCAGAAGGACCCCTGGTGTCAAGCTAGAGGTAGGGGCTCAGCAGGGAGCTGGTGTTGAGTGGGTTTTGGCCAGAGGAAGTGCAGGCAGTGCTTTTGGAAAATTTTGCTGAGGAGGCAAAGACCGAGAGAAAAAGAGCCAAATGACACAAGATGGGGGGTGGGGGATGGGGGGGTGCAGGGCTGAGAGGGTTTTTTGGTTTGGTTTTGTTTTAAAATGGGAGGAACTTGGAGATATTTATAGATTGTGAGGAAGAACTCAGAGGAGACAAAATTAAAGATGGCAGAAAGACAAAAGGCCACTTTGCTCTGGATGAGGTCCCCCCAGAGCAGGAGGCACAACCCGGAACCCTGGAGACCTTCCAGGAAACCCACTTTTCTTAGTGACTCCTGGGCAGTTCCAAGCCCCCAACTCTCCATTTTGAGTTACTTATCACAGCTATTTGTTTGAAAGGTGTTTATGAGGCCATAAGAAGTCATAAGAATATAGAGATTAGAACAGGACCGGGACCCTGAGTACAAACGACAAACAAAACGGGGTTAATTATACAGCTCTGGGAAGTGTTCCGGGAATTGGATTGGAAATTTAAGAAGGCAAATATGTTAAACTTATTTCCAAGACAAGCTTGTTTTCTACTCAAAATCAGTTGTGGTTTTAATGGGGTCAAAAGGTAAGGGAAGCCAGGAGCTGATCTCGCCTAAGCAAGCCTGTGAGAATGTCACTGGTGAAACAAACCTAGCTGCAGCCCGGGAGGGGCAGTCTTTGCTGCTTGGCTTTTCTACTTCTTGGCTGAAGTTTTACTCTCCTGTCATCAATATTTAAAAAGTAGTGTATGCTTTAGATAGTATATTTTCAGGCAGTTTTAAAACTTCATATATAACTGTGATGTTAAAGGTTGATTTCAGATGCAGTTTAATGGAAGTGAAGAGACCTATTCTCCAAACATGGAGATGGGGCTGTTTGGAAGCAAGGGAGTGACCGCCTTAGACATGTATTAACTTGATTCTACATTTTTTTTCAAATACAAAAGGTCTGAGAAAGCTGGCACTGGACAACTCAGGAATGGGTAAAGGCAAGGGAACCCCAGGAGCTGGCAGAACCCTGGGGGCTGTCAGCCAATGAGATGTGGCCTGGCAGCTTCTTCCTATTGGTCTTGTTCTTCCAGAAGAAATCTGACTTTCCGCAGACCGTGGAGTTGGGAAGGGGAGATTTCTTCTCATTGTGTTTACACTCATGTGAGAAAGGTGAAAACTCAGTACCAAACTGAGGAGCATTTGAGTCAGCACCACCAGGAAGGGGTCACCATGGTGGTGGGTAGGGGCAGGCACCTTTGAAGCTGGAAGCTGATAACAAGAGGCCTGGTGGAGTTTAGGGGCCAGAGTAGTCCGGGACCTTAGGTAGGCTGAGAGGCTCATATCTGTTGAGGAAGATTGGGATGACAGCCACTGCAGCTCCCCTCCCAGGCCAGTGGTATAACTGGAAAAATCCAGAGCTCCTGTGCTCCAGCTGTCTAGCTCAAGGCTGGAAAAAGAAGCTATGCAATGTCCCGCTAGAGATTAGTCTATGAGTCCACCACCTAATTTATGCGGCCAGAATCTCAGCAACAATGTGACAGATAGGGACAAAGGACTCGGGGCTCACTTGCAGAGGAGACTGGGCTTGAACTAACCATGAGATCCAAAATGAGATGGTAAGGACAAAGGGCTAAGTTGAAGGTAGGCTGGGCTGAGGGAAAGGGCAGGAGCTAGCAGGCATTTAATTCTAGGGATGAAGGGAGGGAAGAACAGCAGGGCCATCTTGGAGTCACTCTGACTGCCAAGAAGGAAAGTGGGCAAGTGTTCAGATTCATGCAGGGGTCTCACATGGGGGCAAGCATGAAGATATATAGGGATGGTCCTGGTGAGGTGTCTGCTGGGACTGGGTATGCCAGAAAGCTATGGAAGGAGCCTTCTCCTGTGAGACTGACCCAGCACGACTATAGCAGGTGCTAATCATAGCAGGTGCTAATCATGCGAAGTATTTAGCACAGACCGTGGCGCCCACTGTCCCCAATAGAAAGTGATAATGGGGTAGGCTCAAAATCACAGTATTTGGGATTTAAATGTCCGTATCGACATAAACATCCAAATTGTACCAATTCTGGGGTCTCAATTGTGTTCACATGAGAAAACACCTTTTCTGAGTAACCTTCAACTGCCTCAAAGGCTGCCCAGTCCCACTCCTTCCCAAGAGAAGGCAGGGTGCACATATTCAAGAATCCAGAGCCCATTGTTGCCTGCTGGGAGGACTGATACCTTTCTAGCAGGTACCACTAGGCCATCCCCAATGTGTTCTACAGAGGGTTCGGTGTGGTGACATCTTGCTCTCTGGAAGTCCTGATCCATTCCCATTATGGTGTTCAAGGTGGCAAATCCTTGAAGGAGGGAGGACAGCTGAGTCCCCAAAGACAAGGGCCAGGATTCCTGTGAATGGGCTGAAGCCTCCCTATAGGAGGTGGAATGTCAGGGACATTGTCCTGTTTCCCCATCCTGTGTGTTCTAACATCCACCCAGCTGCTTCTGTGAGGGCAGTTCAGAAGCCCAAGTCTGCATGCTAGCACCGAGCACAGCTGGCCACACTTCCACCTCAGCACAGTAGGGACTGAGGGCAGAAGCTATGCCCGAGTCACTGTGAGAATAGTGGGATGGGCCCAGGGATTGGTCCTTGAAGGTGTAGCCGGAGGGAGACCCAACAACTTCCCTGCAGAGGGCACCTCATCAGCATAGCACCCATAAGGATTGAGCTGTCTTTGGACCCACAGTGTCCTAGTCCACAAAAGGGTAAAACTACAAGACCAGCAACAAGAACACCTGGCAGAGTAGGGTGTGTGGTCCTTCTACCCAGGTCTTCACGGAGAGGCTGGTGGACTTATGGATCTGGCCAGGAAACAGCAGATGTGAAAGCTGGTTCCCAAAGGCCAGGATAAGCCAAGCTCCAGTGAGTCAGGCCCTCTAGCTGAAGCTGGAGGGAAAGAAGAAAAGCAAGGAGACAGAAAGAACTAGAAACCAGAAGATGAGGTATAAAAATCTGTATTTATATTACAATGACAGAATGACACAGCACAGCCCCATCTGTTAGACAGCTGGGATGGGGGGTCCCATTCCACTTCGCAGCTCAGGTCTCATAACTCACCCACTGCACTGGCACCAGGCCCCCTGTGTAGTCACATACTCTGGCACGGAACCTGCCCTAGTGCCCTAGTTTAGAGGCCTGAGCTAACTTGCTTGCTGGCCTGGGGTCAAGACCCTCTGTGCAGACACAAGAGGTGGTAGGCTAACTGACCCAACAGAGGCAGGAAAGGCTTGGGCACACAGAAGGGTAGGGGTTGTCCAGCCACAGTTTGGTGCACAACTCCCTCTGCCTAGGAAGGCAGGCTCAAGCACCTGCAGGACAGGACTGCAGAGGCAGGCCTAGGGCCTATAAAGAGACATAACCTCTGTCTCCTCTCCTGCTAGACCAGCTGGGCCTGCAACAGGATGGTTGGTCTGATACATCTGGACCACCTCCCAGTAAGGGGACCCAAGCCTGAGCCTGGAGGTCCAGACTCTGTTACAGAGCACCACATGGCTCGCATAGTCAGGTGCAGGTGGAGGACATGAGCAGCAGCTATTTTGGTCCAGATTTCTTTCTGCAGACACACAATAGCCTTGGCTGAATCCTATGACCACTAGCAGTGGCCATACTGTGCAAACGGTAGAGAGCAGGAGAAGGAGTAATGGATATATAACTCTTAGCACCAGCCCCCATGCCTATGGACCACCCCTCACATGTTTGCTATAGGAGGGGCAGCTGGCTAGCACCCCTGGGTGACTGAGAAGGCCAACTCCCAGGCTACATAGGAACCATAGCCTGAAAAGGCAAAGGGCTGAGCTGCCATAAAATTCAGCCAAGGGGGCCAGTCTGGTCACCAGGAGTGGACTCTGCTGGCAAGGGTGGAAGCAGACTCTAAGGTGCTGGAGACGGAGAAGGGAGTTGATGATATAAGAATTCATGGCACATCAGGAGCCCTGAATCAAGAGCTTTAAACATAGCTCTGCTCTGTTCTGTGCTAAGGGTGGGCGTGCTCAAAACAAGTGCCCAGGAGACATGCTTGGGTAGACACTGATGCCCAGTGGGCTGGAAATGTCGACAGGACCAGCTTACTAAGATGTGGATGTGGGCTATCCTTCTAGTCCATGGACCCTACCCAGGCCTGCTGCCCACATGTCATCGTGAATACCCATCAGGAAACCAGCTTACTAAGATGTTGGCTATCCTTCTAGTCCATGGATTCCTACCCAGGCCTGCTCTCCACCTGTCGTCTTGACTACCCCTGGGGCAGGCTCTATACCAGAGCTGTTTCCAGGAACTCCATTCTGCCTATCAGTAGGCCACCCACCCTAGGATGCTCGCTGGCGTGACTGAAGATAAACAAGGAATTTTCCCCACAGTTTGGAAATTGTTTACGAATGCACCAGAGGAGGTGGCAGGCACCGCTGTGGGCCAGCATATGGCCACGACCCAAATATTGCTATGTGGTGTCCCTTAGAGCACTTCTAGCACTGAAAGGCCAACGGGAGCCTCCTAGCCAGGTCTGCACTACCTCCAGAAGAACTGTGTTTGTCAGATGCCCATGGCTGACGCTCCAGGTCCTTGCCAAGGCCAGAGAAAAGGCCCCAGGCCAGCAGGCCTGCTGTCCCCAAACTTTCAGGCACAGCCACCCTGCCAGTTACCAGGGAGGCACCACTGGAGGCCAGGTCATGGCCCTGCAGGATACAAAACTCAGCCACAGGAGCCACACAGGCACACCTATGTTCCTCCCAGGAGGCTGCCGCTGTGGGAAAGCAGTGAGGGGGCACCTGCCAGTAGGCCTGGTGCATCCCATAAGCCACAGGAACATGCTGGTGGCAGTGGGTGGGATGAAACAGGGGACACAAGGCACACTATGACGATATGACAGAGGATGGGTCCCTGAGACGCTGGGTCGCTCCCACCCCTCAGCAAACAAGGACACAACAATGGCTAGGAAAATAGAGTACAAAAATCTCATACAGGAAATAGAGGCGGCACACACTCATGTCCCTTGGCGAGTCTTCAGAGCTTTTTTTTTTCTTTTTAAAAATGTTTCTGTTTTGTGTTTTGGGTAAAGCCTCTGCCAGCTGAGGCTGCCCTGGGCAGGACTTGTGAGGCCCCTTCTGGGTGCTCCCTGTCAAACTTTTTTTTCTTTTTTCTTTTCTTAAGAAAGAGAGATGAGAAAGTTTGGAGGACCCAGTGGTTTCAGCTTGCCACCCAGCTTATTCCAGTCCCCTGCCAGGAAGAAAGGCCCTATCTATTTCCTGTGCAAACTAGACAGAGACGTTTGGGCTGGCACAGGTGAGCAGGGGCCTGAGTGAGAGTCAAGCACAGGCTTGGAGGCCATCATTTCCAAGTGACCTCAGGCCAACTATCTCAGGACATACATTCTCTGATGTCCATGTGTCTGTGTGTATGTGATTGTGGGTGTGAGCCTAGGCGTATGTGTATACATCTGATGGTCCTAATAGAGCATAAGCCACCCAAGTTGGTATGAGGTGGTCCAGACAGACCCCCAAGAGCATCCCCCTGGCTCCTGACACCAAGGGAAAGGATCCCACCCACCTGCTCCAAATGCTCACCCAAACCCTGCCCTTCACAAATCCCTCTGTCCACACCTCAGGAGCCTGTGTGGACCAACAGGTAGATGGACAGATGAATGGATGGACAGCTGCGCCCGCCTGCCTTCTGTTCTTTCTTCCTTTCCTTCCTTCTCAGTTCACTCCTCTCTCCTGGGATCCGATGCTGGGGTTCAAGCTCCCCATGGTGGTCATTAAGGCCCCTACACGGATCCTACCGAGATTTGCAGCAATGACATTTAATACTTCTGGAATGATTAGGAATCTGAGAACAGATTGTGGGCGACTATGCTGGGCTTCAGATGTGAGAGCCTCACCCTACTTCCCTGCTTGGGCTCTTGCCCTGCGGGAAGGGGCAGGCAGTTTGAGTCCTGACCAAAGGGTGGGCAGGCAGAGGCGGGCAGACCAGGCAGCAGCTGGAGCTTCGAGAATGGCACAGCAGTAGGCTCATGACGAGGCTGGCTTCAGTTAAGGGAGGCAGGAAGGCTGAGACACTTGGCTAGGTGGGCAGGCAGGTGGGCCAAGAAGCAAAGGACATGGAGCCTACGAAAGGCCAGGGCAGCCAGGCCTCCTGCAAGGGTGCCCATAGCTGCTGTCGCTGCAGCCACTGCTCTGTAGGCTGTAGTGGTCATCGGCATCACTGCTGCTGCCAACACTGTCCAGCTCCCCCGGGCCAAATTCCATGCCCTCTATATCTACCTCTGAGAGAACAGAGAGAGGATGGGTCAGGGTGGCCCCTTCCAAAGAAGCCAGACTGGGGCTCCCTTCCAAGTTAGAGCTCATGTTTCCCTTTTATGGAAGTGGAGGCTGGGGTTGGGGAAAGATAAGGGAGGTCCTCTGAACCCTGAGGTGGAAGATGCTAGGATGGCTCCAGCCAAAGTCTTGGGTTATGAACCCAGACTCTGCAGCATGCTGACCATCTTCTGCCTTCACATAGTCAGGTCATGACCTCTGTGCCTCATTGTCTTCTTCCCACCCCTTCTTCATGCAAGGCTGGGAAATGATCGTAGTACTGCCAGCAGTTAGTTCAGGTGGTGTGGGCACCTTGTCACCACCAACATCACTCTCTCCCTAGGTGCTTCCTTGTCCTCCTGGAACTTTGGTGATACCCATACCCAGAGGCCAGGGTTGGGCTGTCCGAGCTCCTACCTTGTATGCCTGGGCACTCACCTTGCTCTGAGTCGTCCGTGGACACAGCAGAACCAGTGCTGTCTGTGCGCACACGCTCTACACTCTGCACTGATAGTTGCTCTAGGCGTCGCTTGAGGAAGCGATGCTCCCGCTGTAGCTGCTCCTTGATGCTTAGTGCCCTGCGGTCCTGCTCCTCCAGTTTCTAGGGATAGAGGGTGGTCTGTGAGTCTATGGCCAAGATGGAATAACTGCCCTTGGGTATAAATACAGAAGCTTTACAGGCATGATCCTTACCAATAAAATGACTTGCTAGACAGAACCACAGACGCCCAAAGGCTTAATATGCCCTTCCTCACCCCAGCAAGGTGACTACTCAGCCTGACCTTTCACTCTTGGCCTGTTAACTAGCTGTAGAATGCCCAGTGTTGCTGGCCAGCCCCAGGAAGTGGAGACACGTATGGCTCTCAAGACCTGGTACAGTGCCATCCAAACTTTGGCAGGCCCCTCCCTCCAACCCTACTCATGAGAGCTCCACCTGCCCAAGATTGGGCTTTCACTGGGTATCTGCAGCATCTGAGCATGGAAGAGCAGTGGGGAAATGGTACGGAGGACGCCTGCAAGCAGGCCTTGTGTATCTCTAAGGCACACACCTTCCTACCTTTGTAAACCTTCCTGTGTGGGGCCCACCTGAGACACTGCTGTTCTGTTAAAACTCCAGGGCCGTGGACATAACTTTCAAAGCTACTGACGCCTGACCTGTGAGTCCACACCTATAAAGCAGAGGAGCCCTTTTGACAGGAAAGACCTACCCTGGTTGACCCAAATGTCCCAAGAACACTAAATAAGCAACCGTCAGTCTGAAGGCCTTAGGAGACTGCGTCAGGTATATCCCCCTTATCCTAGTCCCACACCAACTCCCAAGTCTCTACCACTCTTCCCACTCCCTGTAGATGTTGTCTACTCCCAGTCTGACCATGAAGGCATACAATGGCACTTTGCCCCTCTCCTAACTCCACCTCTCCTTCCAGCCGCTGCCCTTTCACAATCCAGTGTTACTGAGAATTATCTATAACACTGAACCAGCCTGAAACCTGACCTGTACAGCCAACCATACTGTCTCCCTGCCAAATACCACTCAACAGAACCTAACACAAGGCATGTAGCCTCCACACCACCCACCAGCTTCTGCTGGGTCTCCCCCTAAATTCCTGACAAGGACCTGCTAGGTGGCTCCACCACCCACCTCCAGGTCCTCTGAACCAATGGATGGCTTGGGGGACATCAGGGTGGCTGGAGAGCAGAGGGCACAGCATGCTTACCTTGATGTGCATCTTGGCACGCTTCAGGAGGCTCAGAGTGGTGTGGCGTGTACTGTCAGGGCCCAGGGGTACCAGCTGCTTGAGCTGTTCCAAGTAGAGCCTGAGTTTAGCTCGTCTGAAAGAGCCAGAGACAGACTATCAAGCTAGGCAGCAAACCCCACAGAACTATGACAGATGTGGCTGGCAGAAGGTGGGACATGGCCAGCCAAGCCCCTCCATGGGCCCCAGTATTACTGCAGGCCTGCCTCTTGACCTGGAAGTTGCCCCAGACTCTGCCTCGGGGCTCAAGTATCTATCTTCTTCTCCAGGAATTCCCTCCTGGTCTGGATAACACATCCCCTCAGGAGTAGCCTGTCACAGGTACCTCTGTGGATATGGTGTCCTCGTGGTTCCATGGGGCCTAAGACTCTGCCCTGCACAGTGTGCTCTAGTCACTCCTGTCCTCGTAAAAGCATGAGTTGATAAGGTCAAGGGAGGCTGAGGACCAGTTCTCTCTGCTGGTTTGTGGTCTCACTGGAAATTCCACCATTCCAGACTTCCGTTCCTGTACCCATTTCTGTGGATCTATTTTCTCACAAAACTGGAACCATAGTCACAGTACTTGTTCACAGGCTGGAGAGCTTTGCTGCCTGGTCTGTGGGTGCAGCTAAGTTCAACTCCACAGGCTATCTCTGACATTACCGTGGTAACAGGGACTGCTGCTGCATCTGTACATCCCACCTGACAGTAGCTGTAGGAAACCAGTGTTCTGTCTGAGAGATGCCCAGTTATGGCGCTTGCCAGGGCCTACTGGAAGTCAAAGTGCTTTCCAAGTCAGTATGGCTTGCTTTGGACACATTCCTACAAGGGCAACTTCAAGTCAAGGACAGAAATTATTTAGGATTGTGGAAACCTGCTGCCCAACTGGCCTGACATGGCCAGTGCCCACATATATTCCTCTTTAACAGTGTTTTGTTTTGTTTTTTAATTTGATTGTCTTTTTTCTAGAGAGAGAGAGAAAGAAGGTGTGTGTGGAGTTGGATGGTGGGGAGGTAGGGAAGATCTAGGAAGAAATGACAGGAGAAACCATAGTTAGAATATATTGTGTAAAAAAAATCTATTTTCAATTAAAAAAAGAGTGGCACATGCTGAAAGTCTACTTTTCATATCTGTTCCCCAGTCATCCCCACAGACTCCCTCAATCCTAAGAGACCTTGGAAGGCAGAATGCAGGAACAGACATCTCTTGGACAGAGAAGGGAGCCATTGGATACAGGAAGAGACCATAGAGAGATGTTAACAGTCATACATGGGGTAGGGGGAATTCACCCATGGCCATTATGCCTTTAAAACTGTACTCATTGCTAACAAAGCACTTTCCTGTCTAGCATCCTGGCCAAGCACCCTAAGGCCTAGAGGTCCTTTTGGTGAACTGGAGTTAGACCTTTGGAAGAACTTCTTAGATATAGGACTAGAGTGGGCTTAGCTAGGAGGCCGGGTGTGAGTGTGTGTAAGCCCCTGACTCTGCCTCAAGGCTAGAGGATCTTCAATCTCACCATACATAGACAGATTCCTGGCTCCATACTATTGCATACATGGTTACCTGCCCAGAGTCCAGATCTTAGCGTCATTGCTTCCAGCACAGTGAGAATCCAACCCTAGGAACTGAAGGGACTAGAAAACAGAGCTGGGCTAGGGAGCAGAGAAGGTGTCCTGAAGCCACCATTGGGATTTGACGGGAGAAGTAGCCAAGGACCCTTCTCACCAGGTATACTTGTTCCACAGCAAATAGCAATTCACACAACCCATTATCTAATCATGTCAGCGGCAATGGCTTTTTGGTAATTGATAGAAAGTGCAATCTGACAAGAAACAAGGAATTCCTAAGTCCCCTGTCCCAGAGATGACCACACTGTCATCTTTTGGTGTATCTATCTTTCCAGTTCATGATTGTCGAGTGAAAATACTAGGATACGGAACCACATATGTGACAAGTGACCCACTTCTGTTTAAAAAATAAAAAAAAAAGAGCAGACGCACACAGAGACTCCACAGAACACAATGAAGCACGGGAAGCAGGCATCTCCAGGGATGTGGCTGGCAACGTTTATTTCTTTAGCTTTGTGCTCTTCTGTATTTTTCCAGGTTTTCTATGTTTTAAAAACCCCACATTTAGTTTTACAATCAGAGAAAGACATGTTTGTACAAGAAAGAAACACAGCTGAAAGACAAATAACAGTAGAAATGCATTTGCAATACATATAAAAGACAAAACAGTTAGTATTAGTGATATTTTGAGCTCATACACATCAAAAATAAAGAGTACTGCCTTCATATAACAATGAGCAAAGGACACAAACAGGCAAGTCGCAGAAAACAAAGGGCAACTCTAACATGAAAACAGACTCCATCCCATGCGCAGTCAGGAAATGAAAACGCAAACAAGCAGATGCTCATTTTCTCCTTTGTACCAACTAGAATGTAAGGAGGTGGCTGGAACTTACTTGGACAGTACATGGGGACCTGCTACAGTTCCTGTGGGAGAATGACCATTGACTTTGGCCCATATCACTGACCGGTACTTCTACATCTAGAGTTTGGGTGCTACAGAACCATCCCTGGGCATCTGAAGACTCAGCTCAACAACACTCAGGTCAGAGGGAACCTGGGAAGTATGGCTGTGGGTCTCTACAGGCTCTGGAGTGGAGTCAGGGAGGCTAGGGGCACATGGACACAGGTCTGCAGCATTCCATGGTATTGGGTGAAGGATCCAGGTAGGAATAGTGGGTAACAAGGGCCCCTTATCATTTCAGGGGCTCTGAGCGATCAGGATAAGGTCTCTGGGAGGGGGATACAGGGAGTTCACGAATAATACTTTAGAAAATGGTATTTCTTCGAGAGATGAATAAAAGTCACCTGCTCATACACAAGCAATGTAAAAGTAATAAATCAACCCAAACCCAGAAGAGTGCATACCCTGGTGTAAGCCTATGGTTGTTGAGGACACATGCAGAAGGTCCTCCCACCACCTATTCTGAGCACCACAGTCCTAGAGTCTAGGATGCTCTGGGACCTCACCAAATCCTCCCTAAAGTCAATGTAGCGCAGACTCAGCACCTCATTGTTATCCCTAAGCATCCCAAACTTGTTAAACCCCTGTGCTTCTAAAGGAGGCATAACTGCCCCTAGAATCCCTGCGTTAGTATCAGCAATGGCCCATCTCTTCTCATTGCCACACCTAACTTCTCACTGAAAACCCCTACTCCTCAAAGGCCAAGGCTGGGGCGGGGTGGGGCGGGGGGCTTGGCTCTATGTCAGGACTCCCTAGCACACGTTTGTCAGAGTCTTGACTGCATAGCAGAGGTAAATTCCAGGCCAGGTTACTAGAAAAAATGGCAGTGAGGAATTCTCCTACATTCAGTGGCGTGGGACAAGGGGACCCTACTCTCTTCTATGTATCACCATCTTCTGTTGTTGCTAACAAGCGTGTTCTTGACATGACTGCATCAGGCACTTGCTGGCTGCCATGCAAGAGCATGTCAAGGCTCAACAACCATCTCTGTGCCTGGTTTAGGGGCTAGGGGCCTAGCTAAGGGTTTAGACCTGCCTGTGCTCTGAGCATACTGGGACACTCAAGTGATAAGGGTCAGGAAAAGCATCTAGGGCTCTCACCAATACTAGCTAAGACCGAAGACTAGAGCTGAGCCTAGGAAGGTTGCCAGGTCCTGAGGTCAGCAGCAAGTGCTAGACTTGGCCACTCTAACAGAGCTACTGACCCACAGGGGTAGTGGGCCTACGGCTGGCTGAGTACTATTCAAAGCTCCAAAAGGGGAAGTCCCACAGGCCTACCTGAGTCTCTCTGAAGGACACTTCCAGTGAAGGCCATGTCCAGGGTATGCCTCTTATGGCCTGCTGGGCAGCTAGCCAGGTATTTCCTTCCTTCCTCGGGACAACACACAAGCCCTTCCTTCAGCCAGCAGCCAGGAACACCTGGCATCTATCTCAGGCCAGCTACAGCAAGCCATGGCTGATGTCCCTACCAGGGCCCAAGCCCTAGGCCTGTGGGCTACTCAGAGCTCTTTACATCTATGACCTGATTGGCTAGGTAGGCAGACCCTACCCTAAGCTTGGTGGAAGAGAGACCCAGGGTGCCCGAATCACTTTTACCCCATCTTAAATTAAGGGCCTCCATGAAACCCATTCTAACTATAGGCTTGAGGAAGATGGCAGAGATCAAGGCCAAGGTCAATGGATGCCTACAGAGGCCAGAGGTCAACCCTTCCAAGAGGGTTCCATACCCTTACTACCCATGCTTCCCTCAATGACATTCCCTATCCATCCTCCCAAACACTGCTTCTGGGAAGCCCTCACTATAGGTCAGGATACTGTGCCTAGGTCTGAACAAGGCTGGCTGGTCTCTTCTGACCTAGGAGCAACCCCAAGTCTGCCTCACGCTGGCTTCCATCTCTGTGGCCTGGCCCCTTGGGAACCCCCCAACCACACACAGCCAGTGCAGGAAGTGCATCTCCTCTGGGAACATGGTGTTCTGTCCCTGCTCAGTCACCCGCCCCAACCAGAGTCCTGAATCCCGGGAGAGCGGAAGTTGGCGCTGCACTGGGCGCAGACATGGGGGAGGGGGGAGGGAAAGAACTGGCTGGGTTCCAGACCTTCCCAGTGCACCCAGGAGGGCTCATCTAGGATGCAGAGTTACACACCCCACCCCCTAAACACCAAGAAGGCAAGACAGAACTGGTCCATTCTATAGATAGGTGCAGAGGTCAGGACGGAGCTATTGCCTAGTGTCTCTCAGGGGCTATCCCTGGTCCTTGCATCGGGGCTACTGCTTATGGGCTGCCTGGCCTAAAATACCTCTACATCCTCTTGGGCTGCTGCTAGCAGTCACAAGTATCCCCTTCGCCTCTCACCTCCCAGGGTTCAGCCACACCATGTCATCGACAGAGGGAAGACACAAATGACAAGCAGCCTCAGGGGCCACCAGCCATCCCAGGAGCTGACTGGAGCCAGGGTGCAGGGAGAGTGCCTGGGCCTGCTGCCCTCTGGATGCTCTCCCAGTCATGCAGAGCATGACACCTCCTTAGAAAGCAGGCCCCGAAGAGCACAGAGGTGAGGGGAAGGGCTGAATACGCTACAAAGGCCATTGTACTGAGAGCTGAAACAGTTACCAAAGGGGCTTAGGCACACAGAATCACACTCAAGTCCTCTTCCGGGAGCAAAGTCAGAGTGCTACCAGTGCAAGGAGCTGAGCTTCGAGCCTTTGGTACCCACCAGTTCTGACGCCAGGCTAAAGGGCCTGGGCCAAGCTCTTGCCTGCCAATCTAAAATGCCTGAAAACAGATCCTAGACCCCTCTAGAACTGATCTTTCCAGAGCCTAGAGCATAGCCTGGCAACCCAGACAGGCCAGGACAGCGAAAGCACCCCCTCAGTGTTGGGGTTGGGGGTAGTCACATCCAGTAGCTCACATGGAAATGGGGATGCCACTTACCTGTGCTTTTCTAGTTCGTTGTGTGAAGACCTGTTTAGAGAGATAGAAAGACAGGGCTCACTTCAAGGCCTAAAAACCAGGGCACAAATAACAGAGGCTCTTTGTAGAGAGCCAGGAGCCCTCACACAGTGGCTAGGAGGGTCTAGGTCCAGGATATCTCTGGATGCTGAGAGCTTGGGCAGGTGCACAGCTGCCTACCAAAGGCTAGGATAACCCCATGCTAAACTGTGAGAACTGGGGCTCACAGGTGCCCAGCCACCTTCCTTCTCTGCTTCCCTTTCTCTCAGGCCAGCTGTGTCCTTATATGCAACACAAGCCATGCAGAGAACCAGTGGCAGTCTGAGCATGTGTCACAAAGGCCAGGCCCTCAGGAGACAAGATGATCCTGTCCTCCCACGGCCACTCTGTCGCGCAGATACGAACACCCAAGACACTTCACAGGGGCATCTGTAGGAAACTGATGCTTCTGGGCCTGTGAGTACAAGGCAGAACACAAAAGATGGCCATTCCCACTTCTCTCAGGAGCTGCATTATGGCAGAACATGTCACCCGGAGTCCAGGAGACCCCAGGGACTGACTGCTTGATGAGCCCCACTGGCAAACCTTACCCAGATCAGAGCAGATTTCTGAACACCACAGGCACTACTCGGGCTTCCAAGAGACTGAAAATCTAAGGGAATGCCACAAGCCAACAAGGGCTTCTAGGTCCCGGGCCTGCTGCACAAGAGTGGAAAGCTCAGGACACACCCAGACCAAGTCCCTCCCTGTGTTTCTGCTGGCCACTGCCCACCTGTTCCTTCTGCTGCTGCTGCTCCAGATCTTGGATCTAGTATCTCTCACCAAAAAGTGTTTATTCTCTGCCTGCCCCATTGTCTACTGAAACCATTACGGTACAAGGTCCCCATCTTCCCTCAATTCCTGCTGATTCCTGCAGTTCCCAGGGTCTTCAAAGACCTGTTAGTCACTGGGGCTGGACCAGCACCTCAGGATTCCCCCATGAGCCAACCAGAGCCAAGAAGGCTGCACAGAAGCTGCTCACTGGCCTTGGGTCTTCAGATCACACTGCAGCCCGACTGCTACGTTGTGTAGGAGGCTGGATCAGCAGGGGCCTTCGGTGTTGAGCAGTCCCCCACCTCCTGACCAAAGGATGACCCTTGTCTTGGTTCCCAACCCTGGATTGGAAGGCCACTCCTCAGCAGCATGGGGGATGGCCTTTCTTGGAACTCTCCCTGCATTCTGAGAGCCTGTAGGGGAGCTTGTCACGCAGGTTCTAGAAGCACCTGTGCCTGAGGAGAGGCCACGGTTGTGCCAGGTGCTGTCTGGGCACCACCTTGATCTGATCCCTCTGCTCACCTTCTCAAAGAATGAGACCCTGAAAGGCTAGCTCTAGGCCCCTCCCATGGAGTCACTGGGGGCCATCAGCGACCTACACAGAGTCCACATGTCAATCACTGAGCTGCTCTGTCCTTACCTTAGTGCGTTCCTCCTGCCCTCCTCTCGTCCTGGCCGGCTATCTACAAGCCTGCCTTTCAATGTGCCAGGGCACAGATGGCCTTACAGGTTCAGAAATGCCCTTCCACATCTGGGATACAAGCTTCTCAACTGAGCAGTGATTGGGGAGGGAAGGGCTATGCCTGCCACCCCTAGGGCTTTAGGCCTTGAGGGAGTACATTCTGTCCAAGGAAGCTTTAGGGAAGTGCACCCAAGTCAGGGATGCCCTCTGTATCCCCCGCCCCTTGCACCCAGGTCTCCATCCCAGCAGTAGGAGGAAGCCTAGGAACACATCCAGTAACAGGGGACAGAGGTGGTTAAGTGGGTCCTAGGCAAGTAACTCAATCTGTCTATGTCTTGGTTTCCTCTGTTGTAAAATGAAGTTCAGAATAAGGCTTCTTAGTAAATTTTTTATTTATGTGCATTGCATTGATGTTCTGTCTGCATGTATGTCTGTGTGAGGGTGTCACGTACCCTGGAACTGGAGTTACAGTCAGTTGTATGTTTCCATGTAGGCACTGGAAATTGAGACCAGGTCCTCTGCTGGGTTAACTGCTGATCCATCTCTCCAGCCCCCCAAATAAGGCTTCTTTTACAAGACTAGGTCAGATTGCTTACGTGTATATGGCAGAAGCATTTGAGTGTCTCTGCTACAGGTCCTATTACCTGTGGTTACTCCATGCCACAGGAACCTGAACTCCCGACCTAGGGTTTGGGCAGACAGAATCAGGGACCAGACCATCTCCCTGTAGAAGCCTGGGGCAGTAGGGCCTCCAACATACTTATGTCCCTCTCAACTGCCCAAAGCAGAAGACCAAGGGCTGGGACTCAGGCAGTTGGAAATCCAACCAATTACTTGCCAGGCCTAGGACACCACAAAAATGGGTCCTTGTGCCAGGCTCTCTGTTTCCCAAGAACAGGCAGGCCACAGGAATGAGCCGCACCCTCTGCCAGGGGCCCCTGAAGCCCCCAGCCTGCCAGGGAAGCTCCCAGACTGACCACACAGGAGTGGCTGGGCCAAGGCTGACCCCTAGACACTGTCAGGTGTGCCACGATCCCCACTGCAGCCAGGAGGGTGGAACCCTTAGGAGTCCTAGCCTTGCCTAAACCCCAACTTCAGGGCTTCCTCCAAGTTCTAGGCCAAGGCAAAGAGAGGAGTAGCTGGGCCTTGGGACTCTTGGTAGAAATAGCTCCCTGCAGCTCTTCTCCAGCCCTGCACTTGTAGTTAGGAGTTTCCCTGTCAGTTGGCTGTGCAGGACCTGTGGGTATCCAGGGAGGGGGGTAAGGTGCTGGGCCTAAGAGCAAGGCCAGCTTCAGAAGAGCAAGGGAGGGAGGAGTCCCCAGTTCGGCCCTAGGCGGGGAACAGCGGCCGACACCAACTGACAGCTCCTCTCCAGTCTGGAAAAGTTCAGAACGACTCTGGGCGAGCGCGGACGCTGTACGCGTGGCACTGTTTACGGCGGCGGGAGGCGCGGCCGCGGGAAGATGGCGACGCGCGGGCGGGGCCGGCACCTCCTCCAGGCCGGCCGCCCGGGTGCGCGCAGGACTGCGCTGGGGACGCGGAGAGGACGGGGACAGTCGGGCGGGGCCGGCCCGAGCAGGCTGGGCACAGCGCGCGGGGGTGGGGGGTGGGGGCGGTACCTGTTGTTTGGGGCCTTGCGCACCAGGCTGGCCGTCTTTGTTTTCTTCCTGGCGAAGTCGCCGTCGAAGGGCAGCACGGAGGCGTAGCCGTGCTCGGCCTCTGCGGGACAGACCGTGCGGTCAGCGGCCCCCTGCACCCGCCCGCCGCCCGCCCACCCTGGCACAAAGGGGTGCAGGCTACCTCGGTCCCTACGCTCCAGGTACTCGGCCGCCTCCAACAGCAGCAGCAGGGAATTCAGCTCCATCCTGCCGCCCGCGCACGGGACGGCGGCGGCAGCTGCCCGGCGCGCTCCTGCCGGCTCTGCTCGCCGCACGCCCCGCGCCTGGCGGCACACCAGTCCGACTCGCGGACTCCAGCGCTGGACCGCCACCCTCCGCCTCGGGCCCTCAAATTGACACATAAGGCGAGCGGCGGTCGCCACAACCAATCGGTGTGGGTGCTCTGACCTAGGGGGCGGATTCTATGCCAGCCTTGGCCAATGGTGACTGGCCGAACGCCTCGGGCAGGGCTGAGAATGTTGACAGATGCGAAGCTTGGCTGGGATAGGCTGGCCCCAGTAGTAACAATTTAGAAGCCCAAGCTTAGCAACAGCACGTGGTGGCCCGGCCCCGGTGCTTGCTGACTGGCGGCCGTCGTGCATGTTAAGTAGGCATTGCACACCGATTGGGCCAGATAGGTCTATGTAAATTGCGGCCGCGGACCAATGGCCGGCCACGGGGCGCGGGGCCAATGAGGGCGCCGGGGCAGGACGCGTTGCCGAGAGGAAGCACAGCGCGGTGGGACCGCTGCCCGGCCTACGCTGGGGCCAGGAGGACGTGGACCGTGTCTCGGGAGACACCCCGCAGGATGCGCTGCGGACACGCGCCCCAGCGCTTTGTCATGCCATGCACGTCGTGCGCAACGACCTGTTGCTCGGGGTCAGCTGTACCACAGTCTCGGTGGAGGACCCAGCTTGGGGCCTGATTGGAGCAGGAGCTGGGATCTTGCTAAAGGACTGCAAATGACACCTGCCCCCTGCATGAATAGTGGCTTCAGGGAAGGCTAAAACTTGGAACAGAGATGCAGACGGTTGGAATCTAAAAGCTTCTCAGAAAATGCCAAACCCAGATTAGGAAGGAACAGTTAGTTTTCCGGTGGCCATCAGGAGTGAAAAAACGGTCACTGACTGCTGCCACGAGCAAGGGGGATCCCGGAGTGTAGTCTGTTTGTGGTGCTTGGTCTGAGGGTAGGGCCGTTCCAATAACCTGTTGCTGGTGTCAGACAAGAAGGCGAGCTCTTCTGCAGGCTCCTGGCTGTGTGACTGACCTAAGCCCAATGGTTGGTCTATAGATGCACGGGGAATGGGCAGCCTAACATCATCCTCTGTACCTACTCCTCGCACCCCTCTCTAGTCCTCTCTGGTTTTTAAGGTTGAGGATAGACCACTAGGCTGGACAGTTCTGTGGCACAAAACCTCCTCTAAAATAGAAGGAAGCTACTGTTGCCAACAGCAAAAGTTACTAATGCTACCCTTTACTGTGGGACCAAGGTGGATGCATAATACTCACTTCCTTGTGGATCTCCTTATGCCTGATATGCAGATAAGGAAACCTGCAGAGTCCTCTTGGAATAGAAGCGTGGGGATCGGTGCTCCTACACTGGTTACTCAGGACTGTTAGCAATCTGGGAATGTGGAAACCAGAGCCATTTCCCTCCCTGCCTGGGTGTGAGCCACAGATGTCTGACCTGTAGGGCGGGATTAAGAGTAACAGGTGCTGGGATAGAGCCCTGCAAGACCCAGTGAGGAACCTCATTGCCATAAACAGTCCTATAGAGACACCAAGAGCACCCCTTGGTGTTGGCTGAGGTGCCTCTTGGACCAGCCCCACAGTCACCCCAGAGCCAGGTAGACAGAACCAGTTAGTCTGGAGGGCTGCCCAGAGTTGTGAAGGAGAAGGATGCTTTTGGAGCATTGAGAGCCATGCTGAGTTTTGGGAGCCCTGAACTTAGCAAGGGAGGTGGCAGCATCCCTTGCTTTGGCAGGCTGGTGAATTGTCTCGAAGTGCTAAGGGAAGACTTCCTAGCCTGCTGCCTCCTGCTGCTAGGACGGGATGTTCCAGTGTGCTGAAGGGGAGCACAAGGGTGACTACAGCCTCCCAGTCTGGGAAATTTTTAATCTCAACCTAGGACACTAGCTCCCACCAGCTGCACCCAGGACAAAGAACCTTCCGGTGCCAGAAGGGCTCTCCCTCTCTGAGAGAATGCAAAAGCTGGGAGAAGAGGGCAGTAGGGATCTGGTGAGCGAGGTCAGCTGTAGAGGAGTCTTAGTGGCAGCAGGCCTGCTGCTCATGGAGGCTGAAGAATGAGCTGGATCCCCAGGGGAGATCAGGAAGCCGCTGCTTAGAACAGGAACTGGCTTGCAAGTGCAAAGGGCAAGCTGGTTCCATGTAGACCAAAGGGGTCTCTATACCCACGGCCTTTACTGTGTGAAATGGGGCAGAGGCCCCAGCGGTGCCTGTATTCATCTATACCCCAAGTTCCCAAGATTCGGGGAGAAGAGGCAGCAGGCTGGCTGACCAAGACCCTCTATCTCATCACAGGTCACTTACTGTGACCTGCCAGGCTCCCCTAGAGAAGGCCAGGGGGGAGTAAGAAGGCAGACCCCTCTTCAACCCTGTCTTCCTCCACAAACTGGCGGGGAACCCAGCATCACCTAGGAGAAAGGACATGGGCCTCCCTCAGGTTTGGGTACCTGATCAGGGACTGCAAGTCATCAGTTTACCTGGCCTTTCCCTAGTGGCCTCCCCCACTTCAGTTTCTCTGACTAGGAATGAGGCTAACACCTCATTTGGAAGGTTGACCAAAGAGCTTTTGGTCTAGTGTGGAGAAGAGCTGCTTGATCCTTTTCCCCAACACACACACACACACACACACACACACACACACACACACACAGAGAGAGAGAGAGAGAGAGAGAGAGAGAGAGAGAGAGAGAGAGAGAGAGAGAGAAAGAACTGAGACATGTCTAGAAGAATGGTTTTAGGTCTTTTCCCCCTTACCCTGCTCTGGCTTCCTTTCTCTGGGATCAGGTCACCGGTTTATGGTAGACAGCACTCTAACACATCCCTGCCCAGGTATGGCAATATTGCCCAGTCTTCTTAGGAACACCAGGGAGTATCCCACAGCCAGAGTAGAAAGGTTGCTGGGGCCTACACCATTTCCACCTCTGAATACCTGCCCCCTGCCCCTTCTCCCACCTCTTCAGTTATTGGAGTTGACACCCAGCAGCCACTAGGCCCCAGTCCTAGCACCCTATTGCTTACCCCCCTGTCAGAACCCTGCAGCCTGCTCCTGCCTCTTCTCAGACCTTAGTGGCTAGCTCCTGGGGGAGAGACCTGGAGCTGTAGGATGGTGGGCCCAGCAGGCCCTGGAGAGCCATGATGAATTCAGTCCTCTAGAATCTGCTGCTACCTGCCCTGAGAGGCTAGTGGTGTGCCCACCGCAGGGTCCTGGGAGAGTCCATTCCTGAGAGGCTAGTGGTGTGCCCACCGCAGGGCCCTGAGAGAGTTCATTCCTGAGAGCCATTCTGGATTCTGCTATGGCCATGAGAATTTGGCTCTCTAAGCCTCAGTTTCCCTAATTATAAAGTAAGAATGTCAACCTCTAGCGTTTGGAGGGTGCGGTGATACAGGGAAGGGTGCATGAAAAACCCAGGCAACAGCAGGATGAGCACAAAGCAGCGCCCAGGAAACAGCAGGAATAGATGCAGCGGTGCAATGGAGTTAGCACTGCAAGCCCCTGGCCACGCCCATAGAAAGGGAGCCCAAAGGGGCAGGCTTACCCAGTCTCAACCAGTCAGAACCTGGGGTGGAGCCTAGGCTGCCAGGCTGGCCAGTCACAAGCACCAGGCCTGGTCTTGGAGCACTTGAAGGCTTTCCAGAAGGTTTAACATGCAGGGAAACACTGGGTTTAGAATACAAAAGGAAGACAGGAAAACCAAGGTGCATCAAGATGTAATGAATGGGTCTACGGAAACTAATGTAATGTTAATTTTTAAATTTAAAATATAACAGTTCCTTGTATATGTAAATGATTTGTGGGGTACTTTTTTTTCATTTCAAGTTTTTCCTACTATACTAATGGGTCATGCATAAGTTAACAATTTTTATATTAAATGAGTTTTGTAGCCCCAAAGGTCCAACCAAATCTTTCCAGTGCTTTCACAGAGGAGAAATAAAAATGAATGATGCATGAGGGTGAATGAAACACTAACTCACCGCCACGGGGTCTCCACAAGAAAGGGCCAGAACCCCTGGCAGCTGGACCACCAGGGCTTTGACTAAGAGGCACAGGGAGGGCCCATCCTGGCCTCACATGACTGTGGGGTCCTCCTTCCTGAAGGTTATTGCTGAACCCTAGGGGCTCTGCTGTACTCTATGTCTATGTATCTATACTGGGGGTGGAAGTCAACAACGCCATCAAACAAGGTTCCCTTGTGAGCCTAGAAGAAAACATTGACTCCTATTCTTTGGAGCTAGAGATGTCAGAGATAGGGTCCCCTCTTACCTCCTCCAGCTCCCTCTGCAAATGCTGACAACTCTGACCTCTCAATTCAGCACGCTGTTAGCCTCACCCCAATCCTACCTGTGAAAGGCACCCAGTTTTAGTCTGGACTGACTCTTTCCTGGCCCTGCAGAGCTTCCAGGGCCTCTGCCCTGTTGCCTGCCATCACTGTGCCAGCTATAGTCTCCTCCGGCCCCTCCATGCATCTGTGGGATCTTGAAAACTGGGGCGTGACCACTGGGTCTGTCTGTGCTGGGATTATGTCTGGATTTAGGGTGCCAGTCACAGTGGGGTGACCCCTGTATGGAATCACACACACACTCACACACACACAAACACACACACACACACACACACACACACACGCAGAGAGAGAGAGAGAGAGAGAGAGAGAGAGAGAGAGAGAGAGAGAGAGAGAAAGCCAACTATTGCTGCAGAGGCATGGAGTGCCCCCTGGTGGCAATTAGGAGCTGCAGCCAGAATTCTGTCTAGGTCAAGGACACAAGGACACAGAGGGGAGAGGACAATCTGGCTTTACTGGGCTGCAAGAGTTATTACCACAAGGACATCAAAAGTTCTTCAGAGTCCCATGCCATGCCATACCCTTCAGGGTCACTATATGTCTGGTTGATGGCTACCTTTTCTCTACTCAGGCCAGGACTCTGCTGAGTGTGCCTTCCAGCCAGGGCTATCCTGAGGTTCTTGGGGGAGGCAGATAGGGACTGAGGACAAGTTAGATGTACAAATGAGACACAAGAGGGATAAGCATCAAGGGGACCTTTGACACCTCAGGTGTGCAGATGGTCCCTAGAACCACTTCTTTGAGCACTGAGTAGACTCTATGGAGGTGACAAAGTGGGGCTTTATAGTGATTTAAATGAGACTGTCCCCTATAGGCTCAGATGTTTGAACACTTCGTTCCCAGATGGTAGCATTGCTTGGGAAGGTTTAGGTGTGACCTTTCTGTACGGGCTTTGGGTATTTATAGATTTAATTCATGTCCAGTTCTCTCTCTGCTTCACGCTGTGGTAAAGGGTGTAAGTTCTCAGAATTCTTTTTCTGACACCAAATCTGCCGCTTGCTGCCAGACTTCAATACCATGATGGACTCTTACTCTTCTGGAACTGTTAAGCCCACATAAACTGTAAGTTGTTTTGGTTATGATGTTTTATCATAGCAATAGAAAAGTAGCTAATGCATCAGTCATGGAGAATGCTGAGGGTCCCTTCCCAGGACTATGCATAGCAGAGAATAGTGAGAACCCTGCTGCCAGATGCCAAGCAAGTTAGGTGGTTATGAGCTGGCACAGCTCCCAAATTCCAAGAATGGCTCCCAGCACAACTAGCTTGGACCTATCTTCCAGTTCTTCACTTCACCGGATGCTTCTGCAGCAACCTCTTCACGGTTTCTCCTTGAAGCACACAGCCCAGCTCAGCGCTGTCTGATCTTCACATGCTTTGGTTTCCCTAACCATGACAGGGAATCCTGCTCTCTTGAAGGATTGCCATGGGGACTGTTGTGAACATTTAAAATTCTGGAACAACAAAGAAGGTGATAGCAGAAAAACTAAGTCTCAGAAAGGATGACAAGAAGGAGGTCCTGAGGCTAGCTCAAAAGAGCTGATTGCATGCCTGGATCTCTGAGCATGTTCCATGTCCCTGCTCCCCCAGGAGTTCCTGAAGACAAACCCCATCCATGGAAAAGGCTTCTAGAGCCTTCTTGACGTGTATTACTCCTGACTCTGCTCTTGGTGTGGGGCTAGCTCCACAGAAGGGTAGAGTGAGTGGACATCCTAACTTTATCATAGAAAGCCTGCAGTTCCTTCACCCTGGGTGAATGGGACAGTTGAGCATCCTTAGACAGGGGCACCTGTGGTCCCAGGCCTCAAACAGGGCAGTTCATGGAGCAGCTCTCTTTACCCAACTCACAAAGATGGTCAAGGCTGCCACATGAGCAGATCACATGGGGACACACACACATACACACAAACACACACACGCACATTCAGGTTTCTCTAGAGAGCAGATGCTCTGTTCTGACCTTTCTCCCCTCTAACATGGTAGGATAGAGGACACCATGTTTCCGGTCTGGAAACCAAATAGCTGCGAAGGGCACTTATTTATACTGTAGTGTGCACAGAGGTACACAGCACGGCATAGCTCCATGTGGGCTCCTGCACGTCCTGGCTTCCTGGTTAGTAACAGCAGACAGCATTCTGGAACAGCCTGTAATGCCACTGTAGTAGCTCTCTAGTCAGGGACATGGACACTGGGAGAAGACAGGTGACGCAAGGGTCATTTCTCTGCATCTGTCCAGGTGGGCAGAATGAGAGGGTCTAACCTTGGGATGTATGAGTCACCATCCGACCTGGGCTCTCCTTTCTCATGTTCCCTAAGCTCTGCTCCACTCGGAGGGAACCTCACTTTACAACACATTCTCGCCAGAAAGCAGGTGTAACAGCCACCGCTGCCTCTCACAGTCCTGCTTCCCTACTTATTGTCACCCAGCACCCACCACAAAGGCCCTGTCACTATGGCAATCCTGACCTGGAGCAACCTCTTGTATTCTTCCCAGAATAGCCAGAGAGGCAGTCCCCAGATCTGAGACCAACACCATCAAGGTAGAGTAGCCAAAGGCACGTGCCCTGCCCCTTCCCCTAGCATAGGCCAGAGGTCTTAGGTGCAGGATGGGCAACAGCTGGTGAGTCAGGCATCCTAACAGGCACCCTTCCAAGATGGCAGACAGGCTTGCAGAGGAAGATGGCAGCCAGCCCCTCCCAAATGTTGACAGGGGGATGAGTTCTGCTGTTCATCGTCCCCAAGGCACAGATGCCCCCATCCTCCAGAAGAAAATCCACATCAGCACCAACACCACCACCTACCCAAAAAAGACAAGGACTCGGTGTACAGAGATGACTCCAGAGAATATGCAATCCTTAAATAGATTTATGGAAATGATTTCGAATTACAGCATTTAGAAAATAAAAATAATCTCAATAGATAATATTCCCTCTGTTATATACTCTCCCCCCACCCCCGCACAGAAGCCATTTTTGTGCATGTGTATTCCACTGCTGAACAGCGATTGGATTTCATCCTATAAAAGAAGTAGTAGGTGTGTCATCTCTCTAAAAATAAAACTGTAATCATCATTGCAACGTGAAGCCTGAGATTGAAGCCTGAGGAGGTGTCTGTGCATCTCAGCCTGTCCAGGCCGCACTGAGGTCTGAGGAAGTGGGTTAGAGTCCCGGTGGGTGCAGAGGAAGAAGGAACTGTTAGCCGAGTGACGGCTGCCTGATGAGTCCAGTCCCCAACACCTGAGAGCTCAGCCTATGCTATCAGCGGGTGGTCGGGCCCTGTTCCTCCAGCAAGCAGCCATGGTATAGATGCCAAGAGCATGCCTGCTTCCCCAGGGGACCACTGTGTCTGCTTCTTACATTCCCCCTTCAAATGGAAACGAGATGCATGTTGTTGGGCAGGGTCCCGAGGCAGGTGGTGAGCACTAGGGAATGAGGTGGGTGGTAAGCAGCGGGGAGCCCTGCTATGATGTTGGGAGGCTAGCGTCTCCTGGCTTCTGCTTCCAGGGTTTCGGCTACAGAACAGAACATACAGAACTGGCCCTCGCCTGCCTTAGTATGCACAGCTGAAGCAAAACGCCATTGGACCGCAAGAGAAGAGTCCAACCCTGCCTGGCTCGGTACCCTGACCTAGAAGAGCAACGGAGCAACCCTGACCCCATGCCAGGATGGGTGTCTCCACAAGTGGAGAGGCCGGGGAGTAGACAGAGGCTCTGGACAGCTTTGGAAACCCAGGCAGGCCTGCAGCAGTAGCGGCTTGATGAGATGCAATGGGGCCCTGCTGCAACACAGCCTGGACAGGGCACACAGCAGGCAAAGCACCTCTGTCCCGGAGACCCTCGCCAGGACTCAAGGCAGACACAGTGCCTCTGTCCTGGAGTCTCCGGCCCACTCAGCTGGGACGTGCCAGGCACAGCATCACATGCCCGTCTTGTCGCTGTAGAAAGGTGTGACATGGAACATGTAGCAGTGTGTGCACACGCGGACCGGCTTCACTTGTCCATAGCGCGGAAGTGGTGCCGAGTGTGACGAGCAGCGGGAACAGAAGATCTGGAAGCCAAGGAGGGACAGAAGGCAGTGAGCAGACAGGGCCTTTGTCAGCCCCGTTACACAGCCCTTCCACCCAAACCAGGCCAAACAATGGTGGGCAGGAGTTAGCCTGCTCCAGACACTGTAGGAAATTCTGGGCAGGGCTGGCCCAGTAGGTCAGGCTTTTTGAAAGTAACTAGGCCCTTCACCATAACCACGGCAGACTCCTTCTTAACCTCCCTGCCCCTCCCTGTTCTCACCTTGGAGGGGCCAGGATTGAGCCTGCACACTAGCTAAGCATGGCCTAGTATATGGAGTCAGAATAGAGCCTAGAATCTGGGGGGTGGGGGCATGTGCACACGGGTGATAAGAACCTGAGTGGATTACCAGAACATCAACCCTAACTTCTAAACCCTGATGCTGTGCCTGGGGACAGTCCCCACATAACCCCAAAGATGCAGAGGGCCAACGGGGCCCCACCCACCTTCCCGCAGCTGCGGCAGTGGTGCTTCCTGCGGATGACGGTGAAGGGTGCTTTGCAGGAGGTGCAGAAGCCACAGGCCTCATCTGGCACCCACTCAGGAGGGTCTGTCACAACAAGAGCAACAGGACAGAGCGGTGGGCTGGGGGCAGGGAAAGGGTAGACACCCCTATCCCACTCCTCTGGTCCTGCTCTAGGCCTGTCAGTCACTGGTCACAATGTCAGTGGTCAGAGTCACACTCCAGTTGCAGGCCCCAGGCCAGGCCATCTGGACTCAGGACGTACAGTGGAATCAATGATCATGCCCTAACTGAGACCTTCATCTCGGGTCACTCACTTTAGCCATATGGCTAGACTAATGCAGACCTTCTTGACCCAGGCACCCCCTTTAACACTGTAGCAGAATATTTCCCACAAGTCCTGGGCCTCTCCCATAGATGCACTGCACATTCCCAAGCAGCCCAGGACTCTTCCCCTGACATCCAAGCTGCCTAGTTTCCAGACCACTCTGGGCAGACCCCATGTGACCATATCAGTCTTCAATTCCTGTCCTCACCACAAGGAAGGCTTCCGCACCCACACAAAGCCCCCATTAATGTCCCAGAGTGTCCTGAGGCTGCTATGGGAGACTCCTTTAGTGCAGGTAAGTGCCGGGGTCCTGGATTATTGCAGCCATAGTCAATCGTGCTCCTCCTCCCTCAGCTTGTACCTACTAGGCTGAGCTGCTATACCTCAGGCCCAGGGTTGCTCAACAGTAAAGGGCCTGTATACACTTAATACCAAGGAGGAGGCATGGAGTGGGAGGCCACCTCCCATGGGGAGCCCTATCTCCAAATGGCCTGATGTCTGGATGAATACGTACAGTGTAGCTCCTTTTGCTCAGCAGACAGACGGCAAGCCAGGTCCACACCTGAGCTTCCCACATACCTTCAAAGTCCCCATCTCGAGTCTTGGCTGCCAGTTCTGAGGACGACACCGTCTCCTGGCATAACGCACAGTCCTCCAAGGCTGCACTCCGTAGGGTCTGGGTTACTGGAAGGGAGAAGGGAGCCACTGGGGTTGGCAGGTAAGGCAGCAGATGCGACTGATTGTCCTTAGGGAGCACTTGGATGCCTCCAAGTTTCCAGCTCCCACAAGCCCCCCAACCATCTCTCAGCCCACAGAGCAAGTCACCTCAGTAGGCAGGATGCCAACACTGGCAAAGCTCTTCCTATAAAAGGGTCCACTCTTTGTACAATGTGGTGGACCCCGGGGGCACTTGGTGGCTCCTCTGCATGAGCATCTAGTCCTGGGCCCTGACACTGGTAAGATTTCCTGGCCTATCATCCCCAAGGCAGAAGTTTTAAAGTCATGGCATCTGAGAACCCTGTTCAGAGTCAACAACTTGACTCCTGATTTTCAGAAGGCAGCCCTCCCTGGATTGCCAGTCAGATGGCAGAGCTGATTGAGGCAGAAGTTCCTCCTCACCAACAAGGACATGCCCTGTTAGGCCAGACTTCTAGGACGAGCTAGGCTATCCCATATACCCATGGGCAGAAGCCTTTGTGCAGAGAGGTAGCTCTCCCCAAACAGGTACCCCAGGCTAGCACCAGTAGTGCCTAGTCCCATTTCCTATCAGGACCCTACAGGGACAAAGAGCAAACTCCCTTCCTTGCCAAATATCTGTTTATCTGTTGTGTATGTAAGGTATGCATGTACAAAAAAGCGTGTACATGTATGTACCTACGAATAAATGTGGGAGCACACGTGCATGCTTCAGTGAGCTGAAGATGAATAAATATGAGGCAGCTGGGGTGGATATGCCACCCTCTCATAGAGGGATGGGGCCGGGTCCCCTTTGTCACTCAGGCTGGGCTCTGCACACTGACAGGTGACTGTAACTAACACTGTACCTCGTCTAGTCACCTGGTCTAGTCTAAGATGGAAGGCGGGTCCCCAACCTCTGTCTGCAGTGAAAAGTTGGATGGCCTGCTACAGCCTATGCAAGAACCAGAGCCAGGGACCCACCTGCAAGGTGCCATGGGGAGCCACTTCTCTGGGCTACACACTCATCTCCCCAAGTCGACAACCTGGCACACTGGGTCCGGCAGATCCTGGGGTGTGAGTTTCTGCATACTCCCTTCTTGGGGACAGTGGACACAGTGGTTGGCAAGGGCCTCTGAGCCTGTCCTGCAGCAGCACTCACCCTTCTTTAGCTTCTCCTTGTCGTCGGTTTCAGGCTTGGTGGCCATGACCTCAAACAGTGTTTTGAGAATGCTTCTCAGGTCGCTGGCATAGTTCGTCTGCAGCTGGTCAGCTACACCTGGTAAGAGAAGCCGGTGGGAGGAGTGACAGGGAGACAGAAGGCTGCGTTGAGCCAATCACTTCGGTAGACCACACTACCATGTGCTGGACAGGACACACCCAGAGCTCACGGATTAGCAATTCCCAACCCTTTAAGAGAGGATTCCCTTGCAATAATTACAAACTCAGGAATCAAGAGAGGATAGGAAGGAATGAGAGCTTCCTGCCCAACCCCACCATTGCTGCTCTCATGAATATATAACTTTTCCAGAGTCACAGCCACCACGACTAAAACAGACACCCACAGAGGTCCCAGAACACTGTGCCTATGGCAGCACCTGGTGCCATCACAGAAGCAAGGGAATACAAATAATGTCTACATTCTCCCAGTACCCAATACCACACTGCCCTGAGTAACTTTGACTACAGGGTCACTAAACAGGCTCTGTATAGCCATGGATCCCAGGGTAAAGCCCAGCCTGAGGTAGTGTCCAGGGTCTGACTGTTTTGATCACGGATCCCATCGCTCCCAGCCACCCCTGGAGGAAAATGCTACTCCATCTTCACTTACAGAGCTCCCTCCTCCCTGTAGGACAGATCTGGTCCCACCCCTAGGTTTGCTCCGCAGACCACACTGCCCTCTGCTTTAGCCAGGGCAAGCTGGGCCAGCCCCACTGTTTTCTCTCCTGGGGCATGTCCTGCCTGTCCCCACGCTCGTGTCCCAGGTCCAGGTCATACCTGAAATGCAGACAAACAGGCGGTGGATCAGGTCATGGCTGCCATGGAACCTGGACCGAATCTTCTCTCTGGTGGCCATGGGGGTGAGAGGCATGACCGCAGGGGCCACCTCCAGTCTGGTGCTGTCTAACGAGGAGGAGCCAGCTGTGGAGCTAATGCAGAAAAGAGAGGCAGGGGAGGTGAGTAGGGGCCACAGCTAGGAACCTGTCTTAGTTAAGGTATCTATTAAGACTATGACCAAAAACAACTTGGGGAAGAAAGAGTTTAAGATTACAACTTCAAATGGCCAAAAGACACTTAAGGTCATGCTCAACTTCCTTAGCGATCAGGGAAATGCAAATCAAGACAACTTTAAGATACCACCTTACACCTGTCAGAATGGCGAAAATAAAAAACACCAATGATAGCCTTTGCTGGAGAGGTTGTGGAGAAAGGGGTACACTCACCCATTGCTGGTGGGAATGCAAACTTGTGCAACCACTCTGGAAAGCAGTGTTTCGGTTTCTCAGGAAATTCGGGATCAACCTACCCCTGGATCCAGCAATACCACTCTTGGGAATATACCCAAGAGAGGCCCTATCATACAACAAAAGTATATGCTCAACTATGTTCATGGCAGCATTGTTTGTAATAGCCAGAACCTGGAAACAACCTAGATGCCCTTCAACGGAAGAATGGATGAAGAAAGTATGGAATATATACATATTAGAGTATTACTCAGCAGTAAAAAACAAGGACTTCTTGAATTTTGCATACAAATGGATGGAAATAGAAAACACTATCCTGAGTGAGGTAAGCCAGACCCAAAAAGAGGAACATGGGATGTACTCACTCATATTTGGTTTCTAGCCATAAATAAAGGACATTGAGCTTATAATTCATGTTCCTAGAGAAGCTAAATAAGAAGGTGAATCCAAAGACAAACACATAGGCATCCTCAGGAATATTAACCTTCATCAGGCGATGAAAGGAGACAGAGACAGAGACCCACACGGGAGCACCGGACAGAAATCTCAAGGTCCAAATCAGGAGCAGAAGGAGACGGAGCACGAGCAAGGAACTCAGGACCACGAGGGGTGCACCCACACACTAAGACAATGGGGATGTTCTATTGGGATCTCACCAAGGCCAGCTGGCCTAGGTCTGAAAAAACATGGGATAAATCCGGACTAGCTGAACATAGCGGACAATGAGGAATACTGAGAATTCAAGAACAATTGCAGTGGGTTTTTGATCCTACTGCACGTACTGGCTTTGTGGGAGCCTAGGCAGTTTGGATGCTCACCTTACGAGACCTGGATAGAGGTGGGCAGTCCTTGGGCTTCCCACAGGTCAGGGAACCCTGATTGCTCTTCGAGCAGATGAGGGAGGGGGAATTGATCGGGGGAGGGGGAGGGAAATGGGAAGCGGTTGTGGGGACGAGGCAGAAATCCTTAATAAATAAATAAATTTAAAGTGATTTTTAGAGGAAAAAAAAAAAATAAATAAATAAGCAAGCAAGCAAAAAAAAAAAAGACATATGTGATATTTATGTATCTATAAAGATATAAGAACCAGAAGGGAGGGGAGCAGAGAAACATAAATAGCTCAATAAAATAAATTTTATATATATATATCACAAATTAGAGAAAACACACACAATAAAAAAAAAAAAAAAAAAGATTACAATTCTCGGGTCTTTCCATTGTAGAGGGAAGTCAGGACAGAGGCTCAAGGAAGGATCCTGGAGGCAAGAACTGAATCAGAGGGCATGGAGGAACATTGTTTGCCTGTTTTCTTCTATAATCCAGGACTCCTGGCCAGGGCTGGCACTACTCATAGTATGCTGGGCCCTCCCACATCAATTACTACTTAATGAAACACCTCACAGACTTGCCTACAGGCCAGTCTTACAGATGCATTTTCTCAATTAAGGTTTCCTTTTCCCAAATGCCTAGGTTTGTGTCAAGTTGAAAAAAGCAACCAGCACAGGGTCTCTGGAGCTGGAGGTCAGAGGGTCAGGGCAAGCCTGTCCTCAAGTTTCTCTCCAGAGGACCTGAATGGCCTGGACATGCTTCTTCCTATCATGTAAACGCCAACAGTGTGTCCACTTTTAAAAAACAAATGCACTTGACCAACTGATCCAGTACTGCCTTGCTCTAGCTTGGTAGCTACTTCCCTGAACCAGCCCTTGTATAGCAGCCACAGGACATGAGCTGATGTGGCATTTACACTAGCTTAACCTACTCCATCTTTCACCCTCACTTAACATAATCTCCCAACTTCTTTCTATGGCAGACCCTTTGACCTCTCCTGCCATCTGTGGGAACAGAACACAACCCCCTAAAATATGTGCACACCTAACCCCTTGAACCTGTGAGCAGGACCCTATTTGAACAGAGAATGTCTTCAGAAGCAATTAAGAGGAGGGTCTGGCATTGACATTACCCTAGATTATTCAGTGGGTCCTAAATACAAACACAAGCGCCCTTTAAGACACAAAGGTAGAGGCCCAGGGACCCAGGATAAAGAGGACACCACATGCCTGGAGTTTGAGATTGGAGAGATTCAGCCAAAAGTCAAGGGGCACCTGGAGCTCCCTGGAGTTGGAAGAGGCGGGAAGGACTCTCTCTGGTGCTTCGGGAGGGAGAAGAGCTCTGTCAGATTAGACTTCTGGCCTGGAGACTATAAGATGATACACTTTTGGCAATTTAGGCCACTTACTGTGGCACTTTGTATAGCAGCCACAGGACATGCGAATAGTCTCCCCCTCCAGACACCTGCCCCTCTTCTCCCCAGTGGCTAGTTTTATTAGATTTGTTCTTTAAGAGTTCATTGTGACTGTGCACAGGGTATTTATAGCCAAATCTCTTGAAAAGTTAGGTCTCTTCCTGGCCAAGCCCAAACCAAAAAGGCTGGGGGAGGCTCAGGACTAAAGAGTTTGCCATGTCTGGTTTTGATCTTTACCATTAGCAAGGCTGAGCTTCCAAACACAAAGCAAGGGCTCATAAATCTACAGCAGAGTTGGCAGAAGCCACCGGAACAACTGTGGTTACAGCGCTGAATTGCTAAAGAGTCCCAGAGCGGAGTCCGGGTGGAAATGATGGGGAACAGAGTAGCAGGGATAACAAGGGGCAGGGGAAATAGAGAGTAGGTAAGAAATGGCAGGGCATGAGCCGAGAGGCCAGAGACAGAGGGGAGGGCTAGAAGAAGACTCGGCAGCTAGAGGCAATGGCTGTTCTTCTAGAGGACCAGAATTCGCTTCCCAGAACCTGCATCCTATCTCACAATTGTCTGTAACTCCAGTTCCAAGGGATCTGACTCCCTCTGCTGGTCTCCACAGGCACCAGGCATGCATGTAGTACACAAATATACATGTAGACAAAACACTCATGCACATTAAATAAACACATGAAAGGCAGAAGGCTGGTAAGAATAGAGAAGGGAAATTGTAAGCCTTCCTTAGTTGCCAGAAGTTTCAGAAAGCTGCCAAACTTTAAGTGCAAGCGCCTGTCACCCTAGGCTGTGACACTGCTCCCTGTAGCGCTGAGCACACCAGCACCCAAGGACCATTCATTAACTCTAACACTTGCTGCTTCTCACTGCTGCCAAGCGGTGGGGCCATTGGTGGTTTAAGACCACAACAACAGGTCTCCAATTAGACTGTCTAAGTCTGCAGCATCTACATCCATACCCTGGAACAGCAAAGCCCTGCTTGAAGCTGTTAGTCTTTGGGTCTGCCATTCTAATCCCTAGGCCTCCAGCATTCAGGGGCCCAGGACTACCAGCACCGGGAGAGCTTCTCCTTGTCTACTGCAGATTCTCCCTAGGTAGAGTAAAAGAAACCCAGTCAGTTGACTGACAGCAACTCATGACCTTTTGCTGCAAACTGATTTATTTATTGGTCTGTTTTCTATACTGAAGACTTGTCTCAAATGCTTGTGGGTACTTGACTATTTGATGTATTTTAGAGGAAAGCCTGCCCAACAGGAGCAGAAAACAGAATTTTGTCTTGTTGGAGAGCAAATTACTGCAAACATTTGGAAAAGTATTTTGGTGCCATCAAAATTAAATTGTGTAACCCTGACCCAGTTCTACAGCTCAGTGGACCATTGCTAACATAGCCCTGAATCCGCTGTCTGTATATCTATTGACACAACTGAATTCCTTGTTCCAGAAGAAAACTGGGAAGGAGCCCAAACCTCCATGATGGGATGCAGAGTCAACCGCAGTCTGACCACCCACTCCCAGGGCTACCAAGCCCACTACAGGCATGATTTAACTTACATATTGTATGAGCCCCTAGACATGCAGTGGGAAAACACACAAGGCTTGGATACAGATACAGTTGGGAGCACAAAGGTGAGATGCCATGAACACACAATAATGGTAGACGATCCAGGAAGGAGGGGCTGGGCCTGGAAGAACCCTGTGGGTTCCTTCATTACTGGATGGGACACTCACAGATGCTGTCTTACCCTAATTGCTCTTCTATTGTCATACTCTAAAGCTGCGAATGTCTATTGGCACACAGAGAAGCCTGGAAATCTGAGACAGGGCTGGGCATGCTGAGCCTCAGAAACTGGTGTCCTGCTGGGATCCTTAGGATGAGCTCCAGGCCCCACATCTAGATGGCTCCTTTTCATTTAGAGGTAAAGCCCTTGACTTCTGTCTGGGGCTGTGGGCCTTACTGACTCTGCTGATTATTGAGGAAGGAAGGGGAGAAGACTGCCTCCCCTTCTGCATATACCCCGGCTGCAGTTGATAGCCTCACCAATTGAGGACTTACAGAGATACACCTGCCACTGCTTCCTGAGTGCTGCTATTAAAGGACCACACTTGGATCAGGTGATTATACTTTTTTTATTTTTTATTTTTGAGACAGCCTCATGTAGACCACACTAGCCCCAAACCAGCTATTGTAGTGAGGAAGGCCTTGAATTCTTGACCCTTCCGCCTCTACCTACATCTATCGTGGGAGTACAAGAGCGGGACATTACACCTGCCTAATTTTATTGTTTTAGAGAAGGTGTCACTGTATAACCTCATGATCCTCCTGCCTTAGCCTCCCAAGTGCTAGGATTAAAGCCACATACCATCACCCCAGCTCTCTCAAATGCACTGAAAATAGGGACCCAGGGATACATTTGTACAGAGATGTTCTGAGCATCATTATTCATGTGCCCAGAGGTGAAAACAAACCCGAGTCCATGAAGGAGGATGAGCGTATAAACAAGGCAGTGAAATATTATCCAGCCTTCAAAATGAAAGAGATTACGGCAATACTCCAATGGAGATGAGCCCTAAAACATGCTAAGCGAAAGAAACCAGATACAAAAGACAAATCCCACGAGACTTTATTATGTGAGGTCTCTAGAGCTGGTTAATCCAGAGAGACAGTAAATACAGCAGGTAGATGCCAAGGGCTGGGGCAGGTACATGGAGACAGAATTCAGCTTAGAAGAGGAGGACGTGCTGGAGAGGGAAGGGAATGGTGGCTGACCGAGGCCTCAAGTGTGGATTACAGTACCGCTGACAGCACAGTTAAAGTGACAGATTTGATGTGTGCTTATCAAAATTTCATTAAATAAAAGCAAAACACAATAAAAACAACCAGGGCAAAGAGTAAAGGCATTGAGGACAACAGGCATGACATGAACACACTGGAAACGATAGTAAGTAAAATGGCCTTCAAGATGGCTCAGCCGATGAAGGCACTCACTGCTAAGCTTGAGGACCTGAGTTTAGTGCCGGGGCCACACACAGAGGAGAGAGAGCTGATGCCTGCACTGTCCCATGGCTTCCACAAAATCACTGTGGCATGCATGTCCCTGCCCTCCAACCACAAAATAATACATAATTACCAGCTTAAAAAAAACTAGAGTATCATACAAACATAGATGAGATATTGGGAAATATCAAGTATTTCTTTTTCTGGTGAGAAGAATAACTAAAACCAGTCATGGAGGTACACTGTATAATCCCAGCTTTGGGGAGGAGACAGAAGAAAGGGAAGTTTGAGGCTAGCTTGAGTTACATAATGAGACCCAGTCTCAAACAAACAAACAAACAAGTAAATATTCTGTTCCCCGAAGAGAAGGAAGTGGCAGCCAGCAGTAGATGGCACCCTTGGGCCTGCTCATGGTAATGGCACCACGGCTTAAAGAAGAGAGAGGTGCTGAATGGGCCAGGGCACAGTGGGAGCCAGACCAAACACGTTGCTGACGATTTGTCCCCTGAGGTGAAAATAACAGGCAAGTATTGCCTACCCAGAAGTTAGACATGATGGACTCGCTGACCACATGAAGGCCCTAGGCCTGGTCAGTCCCACTCTCCTGGACATCTCGGTCCCCCAGAGTAAAGCTCCAGAGAGCTGAGATGACCACAGCATGTCTGGTTCTGCTTTCTTCATGAGTCATGGGTTAGGCAGTGTGTTAGATAGTTTTGCCAACACGATACAAGTTAAAGTCATTTGAGAGAAGGAAACCTCAATGAAGAAAATATCTCCTTAAGTCTGGACTGTAGGCAAGCCCGTAGGGCATTTTCTTAGTTAGTGATTGATGGGGGCAGACCCAGCTCATGTGGATAGTGCTATCCCTGGGCTGGTAGTCCTGGGTTCTATAACAGAGCAAGTTGAGCTATCCATGGGGATCAAGCCAGTAAGCAGCACCCCTCCATGGCCTCTGCATCAGCTCCTGCCTCCAAGTTCCTGCCCTGTTTTTGAGTTTCTGCCCCCACTGCTTTTGATGGTGAACCATTGTTTGGAAATAAATTCTTTTCTCCCCAAATTGTTTTTGGTCATTACAGGAATGGTGACCCTAAACTATGACAGGCAGGGCAGGATACCCTTGTAGGAACAGGCTTTAGCAACATTTGCCAGAGTCACATCCTCTTTGCAGACCATCAGTGACCCATAGCAGATGGTCAGCATGCTGAACAGCAGGTGCCTTACAGTCCTGCTTGGCTCTAGCAGGGAGATGTGCTTGCTGTGCTAGGTTGAATGGAGTCCATTCATTTGCATGATGAAGTCCTAGCCTGTAGGACCTCAGAGACGGTCCTACTCGCAAACAGCATCCTGGTGGGTATCATGAATGCAGATGAGGTCATACTAGAGCAGGGTAGGGACCTGACCCATCAGGACTGGCAGCCTCATAAAAAGAGTGAACCTGGACACAGACACGCATGCAGAAACAACAGCATGGTGACGAAGGCATGGGTTGGGAGTGACATTTTCTCAAGTAAAAAACTCACCTGGCCACCACCAGGAGCAGAAGGGTAGCCTGGGACAGTCTTCCTCACAGCCCCTGATAGAACCAGCTCCAAGACTCCCTGATGCTGACTTCCTGCCTTCAAGACTGAAAAATGACCATTTCCCTCTGCAGCATCTACCGCTGTTTGTCATACTTTATTACAAAATCCCCAAGACATTTATTCATGGAGGAGTGTCCTATGTCTCCAGTGCCCCATGACTCAGATGAGCCCGGTGTGTAGGCTGTACCAGGTTCAGGCCGTCCCCAAACAGTGCAGCTCCTAGCAAGACTCCCACAGGCCCAGGCCGTCCCTAAACAGTGCACCTCCTAGCAAGACTTCCACAGGTCCAGGCCGTCCCTAAACAGTGCACCTCCTAGCAAGACTCCCACAGGTCCAGGGCAGAGAAGCTTTGCATGCAAAAGTCTCTCCTCTTTTCAGATCCCTCATCTCCTGTCCCTTTAACCTCTCTCCCCTTGCTCACTCCTCTCAGCCTTTCCCTGTGCTATCACAGAGAAGCCAGGCACAATGCGGCCATAGGGTTTTCTATGTCCCTGGCCCACCACGTTCTTTTCCTGCATGCCTCTAGGAGCTTCATGCTCCTTCAGAGTATGTTCCAGTGTCTGTCTTAGTTTGGGTTTTTATTGCTGTGGAAACACACCATGACCACGGCAGCTCTTATAAAGAAAACATTTAATTGGGGTGGTTTGCTTACAGTTTCAGAGATTCAGTCCATTATGATCATGATTGGGGTAGCATGGCGGTGTGTAGGCAGATGTGGTGCTAGCTGCATCTTGACCAAAAGGTAGCAGCACATCAACTGCCTGTCAGACTGAGGGAATCTTGAACAAAAGAGACCTCAAAGCCCGCCCCCACAGTGACACACTTCCTCCAACAAGGCCACACCTCCTAATGGTGCCACTTCCTTTGGGGGGGGGCATTTTCTTTCAAACCACCACAATGTCCTATGGGGGAAACCATGCCTGGCCGGGTCACAAACAGACTCCATAACATAAAACTCTTCCTGTCCCAAGTCTGAATGATTAGTGCTTGCAGACTCATCTTTCAGACAGCATATTTAGTGAGTGTGTAAAACCTGTAACATTCTTTCTTCTTGCTCTGGACCTACACCAAAGGACCTCAATACACACACTAGCCTCCACATCTGTGGAACAGACAGAGGAGTCCTTACACAAGCAGGCTCTCCTGACCTGATGTTGCATGAATTAAGAAGCGGAATAGTGTGCAAGGCTTGCAGCAGCCTCCTGCCTCTGGCCAGGCACTCTTCTGATGACTTCTCTGATGGTATCATGAAGACATAGTCAACGGGGGCTCCTCTGGGGAGCAGTGGGAGAGGAGAATGGTCAGAAGCCCAAGATTCGGATGCCATGGTGAATGCCACATGCCCTCAAGTGTGACACACCTACCTCATACCCCAGAGGGTTGGGCTGTGAGCTTGTTGGGAAAGAGATGCTTTTGAGATTCTTCAGTGAAGGATCTCAATGTGAGATAACCTTGATCGAAGTGTCGTTATGAAGGACAGAAAAGACTTCCCATCAGCCATGAAATGCCAGGGGCCCTAGGAACTAGAGGAGGCAGGAAGGCTCAGAACCTTTAGCGGGAGTGCACTATGAGAGCCTCTAAAACGCAAGAGCAAAGTGTGGCCTTAGGCATCCTCAGTGTCTGGTGCTTTGTTAGAGTAACTCTTGCTCTAATCTAGATGTGGAATCCGCGAGCCCCTCCTGAGACCATCTCACACCCACTAGATGACCCCGATGGATGGCCTGGTCCAAAGACGAGATCCCTTTACCCACAGAATGGCAGGAAAATGTCCTGATGACCAGACAAAGAACATCTGGTCAGTGAGATCCCAGTACAGCTGCCTCAGGGCAATAATGCGCAGAGTGGTTTGCAGGGAAGGGACATCCACACCGTGAGTAAAAGCTGTCCATGCAAGCAGCACGTTGATAGTGTTCGACACAGTCAAAGGAAACAGTCATACCTAACATATAATTATAGCTTAAGTAGTTTAGGGGAGTTGGAGCTTGTAATCAATGTTTATACAAATAGGAAAACGTTCTGCAAAGAGTGTTTGCTGCTGCGTTCAGCTTGCAAATTGGACATGAAGCACAGCAAGAGGTGGTCTCGATTCATGCTTTTGTGTGCGGGCTTTGGATGCCACAGCACCTGAAGACTGACTGCTGGCAACCAAGGAAGGCAGAAAGCTGAGACATCTCTAAGAGAGACAGCACCCTGTGGGGTTCGGTTTCTGGTGACACGCAATTTTCACTAAGGCTAGTTGCTTCTACCAAGTCTCTCAGAGTGACTTAGTAGCATCCCAGACTAGGGACTCCAACCATGTGGGGGTGGATGAAGCTGAGGGGATACCCTTCTCTAACCTATGAAGTTCTATGTCACCTGCCTCTCTCCTTGCACTCAGAGCCTTTCTCTGAGGCAGGAAAAGGATCAGAGTTTTAGCCCACATTCTACAGTAATCAAAGGACCCTCTGAGACATAGAGAGTCACTGTGGAACAGCAAGTAGTCCTGACCATGACCAAGGCACAGCAGGTGCTAGGTCCACAAGGGCTGCCCTTTGAGATGGGCAATTTGGTTTGATAGAAGCATTCTTTACAGTTTCAGTCTCTCTACCAACTACTGACCAAGACCACACATTCTAGTCCCATGCTGCCAATGTATTGGTGGAGTCCCAGGCAAGGCAAAGGGCTCTCAGGAAGTTAGACAGTATGAGCTGAAGGTTCCCAGGTATCACCACCTCTGTCAGGGCCTCAGTTTACTCAATCTATAAAATGGGGAAGTGAGGCTGTCAGTCCTTAAAAGATGGTTACCTGACCACAAACTGTGGAGGGGTGGGCCTGAGATGATCAGTCCTCCTGCTGTGGGACCCTAGACCTGCAACATAGGGCCGAGACAAAGCTCATTCGGCTAACGGGGAAGAGAGAGTTAAGGCCACCAGGACAGCCCGTGGGGTCACAGGCTGCCTCAACAGCCCTCTGAAGATCTAGATAGGCCAATAGAATAGAAGCTGCCCCAGTATGGAATGACCAAGGGTCTGCTCATATTCTGTGGACACATCACCCTCATGACTGGTCCTAGACTTCCTGGGGTCTACGCTAGAAATATCTCCAGATTTGATTAAGGAGGTCCAGAAACTACACAGTGAGCAAGACTCCACAGCTATCCTCCAGGGTAACAGTAGGCTCTAACAGCTACAGTTGGCTACAGTCTAACAGGTAGGCTCTAATAGCTACAGTTGGCCGCTGACTATCCAGGCGGAGGACAGGAGGAGACATCAGGCAGGTCTGGGAGGCCCCATCCTCACAAAGGCCAACCTGGATGGCAACGGTGATGGAATGGCCTCTGTGAGCGGGCAGAGCCTGCAGTCCATCAGCGCCACCTGTACCCACGGTAGGCCAGCAGGCTGTGACCTGAGAGATGTATGTGCAGGATGCACTGGGGAGGAAATCCTACCCATGCCAGCACCCCCATAGGGAGGGAGACTTTGCATCTACTGTGAGCCAGAGTCTACAGTCCTTCCCCTCTGGGACTGAGTACAATGGTGCCCAATCTGAAGATTGCCTCTCAGTTGCCACAGCCATCCCTCCACAGATGCCAAAACTACTCTTGTGGGTCCTGTCTGCCCACCAGGTTCCAAGCCCATCTTCCCTGCCCCAGATTCATCTAGATATCAGCCTACAATGCTGCTCATACATTCAGGAGACATCAGGGCTCCGGGACATAGTCAGGAAGATCCCATTATTATGGTATGGGGCCCTAACCTCCACATCACTACTTGCTAACTAAATATGAAGTAGGTGTGTGCACTAAGAAAGTAAGGAAACGCAGATAAGCAAAAAGTACATTTACATATGTAATATATGCTTACATGTACACAAATGTATATATGTGTGCATGCAAGCACACATACAATATACTTAGACTCATACACACTATACATTGAGCAGAATAGAACAGGGAAGAAACTGGGGAAAGGATGGAAGAAGGGAGAATATCAACAATGAGACTTCAAGTCCCAAGAGTGCTAAGCCTGGGGACATTCTGAGGGCCCACTGCCTTCTAGGCCATTGTTGTAAAATATTATTTTAAGGTGTGTTACAATTTTGTTTATGCTGCATTTGTTTAACTCTGTGAAGCTGTGTTACTGTGCCTATCTAAAACACCCGATAGTCTAATTAAAAGCTGAACGGCCAATAGCAAGGCAGGAGAGAGAAATGGGAGGGGCTGGCAGACAGAGAGGACAGATAAATATGAAGAGAAATCTGGGAGAAAAAGATCTGGGAACAAGAGAGGAAGGAAGAGGATTGAAGGGCTAGTCACCCAGCTACATAGTCAGACATGGAGTAAGAAGGAAAGGAAAAGTGTAAGGAATAGAAAAAGATAAAAGCTCTGAGACAAAAGATAGGGTAATTAAGAAAGGCTGGCAAGAAACAAGCCAAGCTAAGGCTGGTATTCATAAATTAAGAATAATCCTCTTCATGTGATTTGGGAGCTGAGTGGTGCCCCCCCCCCCAGAAAAAAAGCTAAAAAAAAGTAAGAGTAAAAACAGCCAGCAACAGCCATGGTGCTGCTAACTTCCACTTGGCCTTGAGCCAGAGCATTCCCCTAATGAGGCTTCTAAGTCCCACCCAGACACAGGAGTAGCAGCACCATGCCACATAAACTTGCTGGGAGACACTGCGGATGGCTCTAGCAGGTGGTCCAGCAGCTGGAATCAGCTAGGGCAGGCCACTGCAGCCATGGATCAGCAGGGGTAACCATAGAAATGCCTGCTCAAAGGCAGCCACAGAATACCCAAGACCGCGCTGGCAAAGTGCCCCATTGGCTCAACAAAAGCAGTAATTGTGCTGATGGCATGGTGTAAGGTGTGTCTGAACTGCAGTCCAGAACTAGAAGCTTATTTAAACATTTTTTATTTTGATTTTTCAAGGTAGAGTTTCTCTGTTAGCTCTGGCTGTCCTGGAACTCACTCTGTAGACCAGGCTGGCCTTGAACTTAGAGATCTGCCTGCCTTTGCCTCCCAAGTGCTGGGATTAAAGGCATGCACCATCACCGCCTGGCTGATACATATATATTTTTTTAATATAGGATCTTTACTATGTAGGCCTGGCTAGCCTAGAACTCAACATGTAGACTAGGCTGGCCTCAAACTCAGAAAATTGCTTGCCTCTGCCTCCAAAATGGTGGGATTAAAGGTGTGCACCACTACGTTTGACCCAACTACAGTTCTTGAGTGTGAACTTTGTAGAGGACAGTGTCATGCTGCAATGTTAAGAGACTGGACATTGGAAAGAATCAAGAGAGATGTCATAGCACAGGGGCAAGTGCTGTGGCCCAAGGAAGCAAACAGTGACCAGAGGCAGAACACAGAGGGATGCAGAAGCGGGTCCTCTGGTTTGAGTGCACAGACAGAGATAAGGAAAGGCAGCTGAGGAGTGGCTCTGGCCAGCAAGTCCCCACCTTAGAAACCAGCCGATCTCTTCTGGGCACTTGCTGGAGGATGCAGCTGCATAAGGAGCAGGGTGTGGTTGGTCATGAGATGTGGGAGCTGCCAAGTGACCAGGCTAGAGAGAAGATGGAGTCAGGGCTGAGGGGCAGGCTGCAAGGACTGTTACAGGGGACCCTGCGGCCATGGCCATTCCTTTGGCCAGGCCAGTTCACACCAGCTGGAGGCCCATCACTTAGAAGGACCTCCCTTACCTGGAAGCCTGTTATATACACAGGCGCTAGACCCTATGTACACGGCTATATACAGTACTACACAGATTGCCACTGTCTTCCCAGGGATTCCTTCGACCTGGGAGGTCATGTGACTAGTGCCAGGATGGGATTCATGGGCGAACCCTGCCTCGACGCAGCCAGACTATGGGAGATCATCCATACTGTAGTCCTAATCTTGCCCTGTGCCAGCCCCTGAGATATCACTTGCGAACAGCTGGCTTGATGGCACCACTGTGCCTCATCTCTAGTCATTCCTGTTCTCCTTCCAGAGGGTGCAGTGGATGGGGCCTTTGTGATCCCTGCAGACATGGATTGCATACACACCTGACTAGGAATGGTGGCTGCAGTGTCCAGGACAACACCCGGTGCCTGGCCCTGCGTGGTTCCTGAAGGAATAGCACTCGGTGTGCATAGCCTGGCATAGAGGGCAAGAGCTCCAAGGCCTATGGTCCCAAGCTCCACAGCCACCAGATCAAAGCTGGACTTACAGATCAAGTCTCCCTGTCAGCCTCACCCAGCGCTGGTCCCCTACTGAGCCCCACAGGAGGTTCTTGTCTTCAGAAACCTCAGGAGAGCATGCTGGGGCCAGGTGAGGTTTGTGCCCAGAGCACTGCCTCTGCGACTCCTGTCCCTTGACTTGCCTCCTCTTCCCTCTGAAGTACAGTGTAGGACTGATGCCCCCGGATGCCTCAGACACCCTGGGGCTCCAGATGCTGCAGCTGTTTTCTGCAATAGAAGGAAGAGCATGCCTTCTCACGCCACTGAGGTCAGAAGGCAGCGGTGACACATGGTTGAGACACTAGGGTTGGCTCAGGGCATCAAGCAGCCTGTTCCTGACATCTGTTAGCTGGGTGGGATTCTATGTGTGATCAGAGCCAGCTGGGAACACACTATTGTTTTACTGATGTGCTGGCCTACCTGTCCTTCCCATCGGAAGTGGGCTGACATGGCCTAGAGGTAACAGGTTAGACCTCAATCTACTACCTCTCTGTGGAGAAAAGAAGGGATGGGGTGCTGGAGCTTCTGTCTACACAGCGTGGGCTGCAGGCTTCTCTCCGGAGTTGCCAAAGCACGCAGAGCCCTGGTGCTCATGAGCCATAGTTCTCATCCTATGAAGAGCAGAAGGGTTCAGACCATAGCAAAGAGACAGACAGGTACCATCTGAGGCCAGAGAAAGGATAGAAAAGGAGAGGTTGAACTAAAAGCTTAAGGTTGAGGCATAAACCTCACCTGCTGTTGACCTCTGGCCCTTGAGAGTGGAACACAGCAGAAATGGGTTCTGGTACAGCAAAATCCAGAGCTGTGACAGAGAGCACAAAATCAGGATGGAAAACAGCCAAGATGGTGAGGCCTGGCCATGAGAGACAATCCTAAAGAAGGAGGGGTCAGAATAACCACGGTGGGTACCAGCAGTGACAAAGGCTGGAAATGGTGAGCGATGCAGGAGGGGCAACTAGAGGGGAGAAGAGAAGGCAAGAGTGTGGCGAGTCCTTGTGCCGTGTTGCTTCTTCCTTACCAAGAAGCTAATGGGCTGAGAAACGCCATTGGTTCAGCTGCGGATGACGAACAAGCATAGGCTGTGAAGCCCAAGCAAGTGCACACCTTCCCAGCCCCAGCCTGCCCATCCTGCTACATCTGGCACTTCTGGCGGGAGGGGGGGGAGGAGCACTCAACAATCGATCCTCTGTGACCGGCCGCTACCTCAAGGCTGCAAGATAAAGCAGTCAAGGGACATGGCCTAGCCTAGGGTAGCCCTGGAAGTTCCTATCATCCTCGCCAATGGTGAAACCACAGAGTGGAAACACACAGAGCAGGCAGACTTCTGAAGGAGAGACACAAATGGTGACCATTCCCGAGTTCTTGAGTCAAAGTCAGAGGTCAGTTGAGATGGCCAGCAGTCTGGCAATTACAGGCTGACACTTTCAAAGGCTAGCCGGGTCAGGTGTGGGGGCAGATGTCTACAGACCCAGCAGTCTGGAGGCTGAAGCCAAAGTAGAGTCAAAGCCAGCCTAAGCTAAATAAAAAGACCCAATTTCAAAACCACAACCAAACAAGACAAAGGCCAGGTGGTCCAATTCCTTAGGTGTGGTTCCAAGCCTCACCTCACACTAGGCATCCCTGCTGCAGGGCTGATGGGAAGAGAAACCATGGCTCCAGGAGATAAGGAGCAACACAGCACACAACATGCATAGCAATAGAGCAACAGAAAGCAGGAGAACAAATTCTCCACAATTTGTGTAAACTTGGCTATGCAAAATAGAACTAAAGACATCTGTAAACCCAGAGGCATCAACACAAGAGAGTGAACAGTCAGTAAGAGATCAGAAAAAGGTGTCTGCTATGAACACCCGAAAGAGGGATGCTATGGGCAAAGAGGAAAACTAGCAAACCAGCTATACAGTGAGGCAAAGGAAAAAGAGAACATAGCCCACAGGGGGCCAAGCTTTGCCTCCCAGGTTGGCAAAATGTGTAGTGGAGTCTGTGTTGGCAAAGATGGGCACACCCTGGAAGATGCACGTTGTGTACATTAATCAGGGCTTCTCTGGGAAGTCTTTGACCTTTGTGGTGTTGATTCTAGACCCTGGAATAGATTCTTCTTTTAAACTGTTTTTATTGGAGCTATACTTTTTTCCCACTCCCCTTTCTTCCTCCCCTCTTCCCTTCCACCCTCCCCCCTGCCCACCAAGCTCCCCATTTATTCAGGAGATTGTCTTTTCTCCTTCCTAGGTGGATCCATGTTTGTCTCTCTTAGGCCCTGGGGTAAATTCTAAAAAAAAAAGAAAAAACAAAGGAAGCTGTACAAGGCTAACAACACAGAAACTGAAAACACAGAGTAACTGAACTAGGTCCACTGACACGATACCGTTTCATTCAGAGTAGCGGGTTTCTTTTCATCTTGAATTCTGTGTGCACGGGTGTTTTCATCTTGAATTCTGTGTGCCACGGGTGTTTTCATCTTGAATTCTGTGTGCACGGGTGTTTTCATCTTGAATTCTGTGTGCACGGGTGTTTTCATCTTGAATTCTGCGTGCACGGGTGTTTTCCTGCAGGTTTGTCTGTGTACTACTTATTTGCCTGCTGCCCATAGGAAGCCAGAAGAGGGCAGTAGAGTCCTCAGAACTGGAGTTACAGACGCTGTGAGCTGCTGTGTGGGTGCTGGGAATTGCACCCAGTTCCCCTGGAAGAGCAGTCAGTGCTCTTAACCACTAAGCCGTCGTCTCCCCAGCCCCTAGAGTTGTGTTTTAAGAGAACTTTGTGAAGAAATGCTCACAACATCGTGCTTTTAGTAGAAAAATAAAACTATTCACAAAACGTGGAAATTTTTATTTACTTCTTTTAGTCTTCTTAATGTTTTTAAAGTTTTTACAATGAACAGGGACCACACTTACAATCAGAGGTTTTTTTTAAAAAAGGGATCCGTGTCATTTCTAAAGCAAATACTTCTGTAGTGTCCAGGGTGGGAGACAGACTTGAGTGGTTTTCATCCTCTGGCAAGCAGCCAATGGAGTTGGCACCAAAGAATGTTTTGAGTCAGGAAGCTAAGGCCAGGTGGGAGAAAACCAGCTTTTTAAAACCGTCAACTTTCACTGGGCAGTGGCGGCTCATGCCTTTAACCTCAGCACTCAGGAGGCAGAGGAAGGTGGATCTCTGCAAGTCCTAGGCCAGACTATTCTACACAGAGAAACCCTGTCTCGAAAAACCAACCAACCAACCAACCAACCAACCAACCAAACAAACAAACAAAAAGACAAATTAACAAACTAAATAAAGTCAACCTCCCCCCCGCCCAAAAGTTCATCTCTGACCACTGAACACATAGATAAGAAGCCAGCAGAAAGCAAAGAACTAAAGAACACAGGCTCCAGAAGATTCCGCAGGGTCAGTGCATCTGTGCCGACCAATGACAATGAGCTGCCACCCTTGGGTGATGGTGCTGGTTGTTGAATCAGCCGGGACTAGAAGACCACCTGGGGAGGGACTTCTCCAGCAGGGCCCATACTCTCTCCCAGGCCCATCTGCTTCCATGCGTTGGTCCCGACAGGGGCAACCCTCCACCTTCTAGCCACACACACTCCAGGGAAATGGGGGACTCCAGCCTTGAAGGTAGGTCTCTCGTCACAGCTCCCTGCTTCTCTCCCACTTGTAGCACAGAGAGGTAAGTTTCACACACTGGACAGAAGCCTGTGAGCACAGGGCCTACCCACGCTTCATTATACACTCCATGCCACATTCCACCAGAGGCCACCTGCCAGATGAGGAGTGAACCCCATGACTAAGTCATAACAGCAGTGAAATGACTCCTGCTGCTTGCAGAGACTGAAAGTAACTGTCCCCTTCAGGGACACCAAGGAGAGGCAGACATTAGCATCTGAGTTTGTCTCCCAGCTGCAGAGTTAGAGGAGAATCACGGCCCGCTTGTGATGGATAATCCTGACTGTCAACTTGACTGCATACAGAATGCAACTGAAACAAGATGCTGGGCACTCCTGTGAGGGATTTTCTTAGCCAGGTTATCTGAAGCGGGAAGACCCACGGTTACTGTGGGTGACACCTAGTCACAGGCCACACAGAAGGACAGAGGGGAAGGAAACTTTGCTTTCTGCCTGCTTGTCCTTACCCCACTGGTCATCTAGCCTGTTGTTGAGACAGTCCTTCAACCATATTAGAATCAGCTTACCCAGGACTGCAACATGGACTGAAGTGAGCAGTTCCCCGGGAATCCTCCAGGGTGACAGCCTCAAACTGGGACTGCTGAGACATCAGCCTATGGACTGAACAACTGCCAGGTTCACATCTTTACTGGCATGAGCAGCCATTGCTAGAGTCTCAGACTGCATCCTATAAGACAACCTAGCAAATCCCCAAATACACACACACACACACACACACACAGAGTTTTGTTCCTTTAGAAAGCCCTGACGAATAGAGCACCCCTGTGCATGAGACCACATGCGTCATGAGAAAACTTGGTCACAATGTTGTCCTACTAGCCAGACCTGAGGTCTCACTCTGCATTTCAGCAAATGTTCTGCCTGCATGTGGCTGGCCTCTTGCCTCTGTTTGAGAACACACTATTGTATCATCTCCTTGTAGTCCTGAAGGACCTGCCACGTCCATCTGGTTCCTGGGTGGGTTCCGGTACCTGGCTTGGCCCCTGAGACATGTGCTCATGACACAGAACACATGACCAGTGCTCCCATGCCAGTTCTGCCAGTGCCGGGGCAGGAGTGATAGGCAGGTGGCCGTAGGCTGACTTCTTCCAGTTCCGTAAAGCACAGTGCTTGGCCCACATATGGCTGTCTGAGGTTCTGGTCTCCTGCCAAATGCTTGCTCTTCAGACCCTCTGTATCTTCTAAACAGGCTTCCTGGGAGGTGGGAGGTCTTCTGAGCCACCAGGTGGGTTGTCTCACCTTTCCACAGCTGAGTTTTGAGTGTGTGCTGAGCTGGACTGGGTCTAAATGCAGAGGCATGTTGTGAAGAGCCCTGCTCAGGGTGGGAGAAGCTTCCAGATGTTAGATGTTTGCTGGCTGTTACCTGAACAAATAGGAAAAAGAGCAAGTCAAAACTTAAAAAAAAAACACAAGTCTTCCATTAAGGAATTTTTGGGTTTTTGTGACAGCCTTGTATGAAAATAATTCACTCACCAATAAACTGAGCCAGAGGCCTCAAGGTAGCCATTGGCAGCCTTTGGGAAGTTAATTCATTCCAGTTGACTCGGCTATGAAGCTGGAGCTGCCTCAGGAACAGGAGAGACCTCTGCAGTAGGAGTCCACAGCGGCACCATCTACAATAGCGGGAGGGTGGCTGTAGCCCTGCAGACACCAGGGTCTGATTGAATGCACACCAGCCCAACCTTGTCTGGGCTCTACTTTTTGGTAAAGGTAAGTGGGGTTATCTCCAAAAAGAGTCTGGTGAGGTCTTGGGCTAGAGGTTAGGAAGCCAGGTGGAGAAGAGGGTTTGGAGCTCAGAGCCATCTGCCTAACATCAGGAGCAAGCACCCTGATGTCCATCCCTGGGCCACGAAACTTAACACCTCGTCCCTTCAGACCCAAAAGAGTAAAGTCCCTCTAGACAGACTTCTTTACATCTGACTTGTTTAGATTTGTCTGGAAAGCATGCAAACATTCTATATGTCATTCTAAAACTGAGTTAAATAGAAGTGGTGGTTCCTATAAGTCTATGCAAAGTTCAACACCGCAAGAACAGGCAATTTCAAGTCACTTTGGTTCTTGTTTGGTTGGTTTTGAGACAAGTTCTCACTCTGTAGCCCAAGCTGGCTTCAAATTTGCCATTCTCCTGCCCCAGCTTGCCAAGGGCTGAAACTACAGGCGTGCATCTGACAAGGCAACCGACTGACTGTGTACTGATGGATTATGCCCTACGGACAGAAAATTACCTAAAAACCATGGACCATGTGAAGAAGTTGAACCCCTCACATAAACACTTGTAGGATGGAAGTAACCTCAGGCATGTGGAAAATAGCTAGCTGCCAGATGACCTGCATGTTCTACTCCTAGAGACCCAAAATAATGAAAACACCTGTCCACACAAAACTGGAAAAAGAATTCCACAGCAACATTACCAGCCACGAAACACCCTACACAGCTGTCAGCTGTGAAGGGAGAGACATGGCAGGGCCCTCCACACAGTGAGGAGACACAGGGGAGATACATGGCAGGGCCCTCAGCACAGTGAGGAGACACAGGGGAGATACATGGCAGGGCCCTCAGCACAGTGAGGAGACACAGGGGAGATACATGGCAGGGCCCTCCGCACAGTGAGGAGACACAGGGGAGAGACATGGCAGGACCCTCAGCACAGTGAGGAGACACAGGGGAGAGACATGGCAGGGCCCTCAGCACAGTGAGGAGACACAGGGGAGAGACATGGCAGGGCCCTCAGCACAGTGAGGAGACACAGGGGAGAGACATGGCAGGGCCCCTCCGCACAGTGAGGAGACACAGGGGAGAGACATGGCAGGACCCTCAGCACAGTGAGGAGACACAGGGGAGAGACATGGCAGGGCCCTCAGCACAGTGAGGAGACACAGGGGAGAGACATGGCAGGGCCCCTCCGCACAGTGAGGAGACACAGGGGAGAGACATGGCAGGGCCCTCAGCACAGTGAGGAGAAACAGCTGGAGGAGGGCACCGAATGTCACTCTAGCTGTAGTGTCAATGACCCTCGGAAACACTGCTCAGGAAAAGAGGAGGGTCATGGAAGGGCCTGCACGGTATGACTTAGTCTCAATGTCCACAGTCAGAAGATCAAAGATGCTAAAAGCAGATCTGAGGTTACCAGTGGCTAGGGAGTAGGCAGGTTAGGAGCTTCGGCCACAGTGGCTTCTACAGTCCCGTCCCACAGTGTGTAGAGGAGCAAAGAGCCATGCGGTGAGCGGGAGAGCCTCGGGATTTAGGACAGACACAAGATCCTGACCAGCTCTTCCCACAGGCTTCTAGGGAGCGTGGTGACCATCTGCTGCACAGGAAGGGATGAGGGATGGGAAGGAGCATCTGCCCATGGCCCAGAAGCTTCTGCCCCCTGGTATGCGAATACACTCCTCCTACATCTGTGCCCTACCTTGTCCTTTGCCTTGTCTCAACCTGTACACACCCAACTGTGTTGGATTCCAGGACCTCTGAGTGGAGACCCTCTCCTACCCTCCCTCCCTTGTCCAGGTAGGTCTCCAACAGGCAGAGTTCTAAAGACATCACAACAATGTATGAACCACTCAGTCTGGGCTGGCTTCTTTGCCCCTCCTCCTACCCCCAACATAAAGACAAAATAAACCATGCAATCAACATCAGTGATGCTTGTCAAAAGCTGCTATGGACAGAACACTCAGGTGAGAGGCAAAGACAGAGGCCTCAGTTCTAAAGAAACGTGTCTACTCTAGACCCTACTATGATATCACCAGACCACAGCAGGGAGGGGTCTTCTAGGGAGGGAAGAGCCACAAGGAACAGAGGGAGTACAGAGGTGAGGAAGGCCAGGGGTCTTGGGATACTGCCCAAGAATTTGCCCAAGGGTAGCCTCAAGAGTTCAGCACGGCTTTGTCCACAGTCAGGGTTTCTGGGAATCTCTTTCCAGCTGTGTAAGCCCACCAGGTATGGTGGTGAAGAAAGGTCAGCAGGCTGTGTGCCTAGTTCCCACTACACCCATTAACCATGGGCTACACCAGGGTTAGAATGAGATACCAAGATGAAAGGGGGCGACCCTGTGCCAATATTACCTGAAAGATACCCCTGGAGATCATCGGTAAGTATTTAACTTAGTGTGGGATGGGAACCTCCAGGGGCCGGTCCATACCTCATCCTTTCAGACATCAAGGCCTTGGGACCAGAACCTGTTGATGGCCAAGAAACCCCACGATGAAGCATCTCAGTGCTTTGAGAATTGGCCAGGACATGTTCTGAATGCAAGAGGATAATAAGTCTGGTCCCTAGAACAGAATCAGCACTTACCTGGAGTCCGACAGGTGCTGGGGTTCTGTCTGGGCCACGTCTTCTCTTGCATTATCACCCAAGGCCACAGAGGACTTCTCAGGGTCCTGATTTCTGGTCTCTGGCTCTGACAGGCCTTTGACCTCACCCTCTCCTTGCAACCTGCTTGCTTTGTCCACCTGAGGCCCTGAGGTGTGTGCCAGGCACTTGTTGGAAGCAGGAGCTTTGGGCTCCTGCCCACTGGAGGCATCTTCTGCAGGCAAGGTGACATTGGAGGAAGGCCAGACTTCATCTAGTCTCTCAGGCTCTTTGTCCCCAGCCTTGGCTAAGCTTACAGAAGGGTTAGAGGCACTAATGATGCTCCCTGGACCACATTTCTCCCGCAGGCGCTCCACTGCATCCTCCCTGCTGTCCCCACAGCTCCCACAGCACACACAGGAGTGGAGGAGGCAGTTGGTGGCTGCAGTGCCGACTTTGTGTGAATTGTCCGCTGTCCCCTCTGCCCTGGGCTCCAATGGGGTAATACCGTGGCCTGTGGCTTCTTGAGTGGCCACGGCTGAGTCCAAGGAGGTGGGAGACTTGGGATTGAAGATGACTGTGGCCGAGAGTTTCATGCCCCCGGTCCGATGTGCAATCATCTCGGCGGTCTCAGCATCATCTACACTCACCTCCCAGCCGTCCAGGTACAGCTGTGAGTCCAGGCAGCTGCAGGAAGTGGAGCCCACAAGGCTGGCCAGCTTTATTTTGTCGTCCTCAATGTTGTTGTTGCTCCGGTCTTCCTCCTTCACCAAGGAAGGTGCACCCACCCCCACCTCTCCACTCTGGCTGTTCTGTCCTCTCTGTTGAGCACAGCCCTCCCCGTTACCTGTCAACTCAAATGTACACCCTGGGGATTCCGACCTGGCAGGAGACTCTGTCACCTCCACATCATCCATGAAGAATACCCTTTCCTCCTCGTCACTGCCCGATTTCAGCTGGGCTCTGGCTGGAGAGGCTTCCCCTCGGGGGCTGGCCTCTGGGCCTGGCCTATGTGCTGGGGACTGGGAGGCACTGGGCGGGGAAAGCAGAGATGACATCTCATCTCCAGCTCTGTGGACCATGCGGCTAAGTTCCTCCAACTCCTGATCATCATACTGCATTGAGCAGGCCAGTTCTGCCTCTGGGTTGCTGGCACTGGCTGAAAGTGGCTCCTCAGGGGGAAGGGAGGCAGAAAAGGTTGGTGCCAGGGCACTGGGTGCCTGGGCATCTGCCCGGATGGGGAGCTCCACATCCTGAGAAACACAGAGGCTCCGCTCCAGTGTGTGCAGCTCTTCCTCAGTCAGCGCCTGCAGCAGATCCCTGCAGGTCAAGACAGAAACCAGGCTGAGGGTCTCTCTCAAATGTCACAGTAGCCTCTGCCAACTGCAGAGGCGATCCCCCAAAGCTGACACCCACACTGAAGAGTCGGGCAGCAAGCACTTGTGCTTGGCACGCACTGTGCCCTCCACTTTAAAAGGAAGCTCTCTTCTTTCTCATAGGGGTGGAAGTGCAAGTAGCTATAATTATATTTGTAAATTATATTTTTAAATGAGATTCTGGAACCTCTCACTGGGAATGCTAAAGCCCTCACTGGCCAGAAACATAGCTCAGTGGTGAGCATTTGTCTACCATGCATGAGACTTTGATCATAGGAATATTGTGACTGTATTAATAAAAGCTTTTCATTTTGTTTTTAGTTTTTTTGGAGACAGGATTTCTCTGTGTAACAGTCCTAGTTGTGCTGGAACTAGCTCTTATAGACCAGGCTGGCCTCAAACTCAGAGATCCGCCAGCCTCTGCCTCCTGAGTGCTGTGATTAAAGGCGTGTACCACCACCACCCAGCCAATACAAGCTTTTTAAAAAAATTATTTATTTCTATTTTATGTATATGGGTGCTTTGCCTTCATGTATATCTGTGTACCATGTGTACCTGGTTCCCACGAAAGCCAGAGAGGGCATCAAATCCCCTGGAAATGGAGTTACAAATGGTTGTGAGCTACCATGTGAGTGCTGGGAACCAAACCCTGGTCCTGTGGAAGGGCAGTCAGTGTTTTTAGCTATGAGAAGCAATCTCTTAAGCACCAATAAAAACTTTAGAGCAGGTTTTCTCAACCTTCCTAATGCTATGACCCTTTAATACAGTTCCTCATGTTGTGGTGACCCCCAACCATAAAATTATTTTGTTGTTACTTCATAACTATGATTTTGCTACTGTTATGAGTGGCAATGTAAATATTGGATGTGCAGGATATCCTCATGAGACCCTCAAAGGGGTCATGGCCCACAGGTTGAGAACCTCTGCTTTAAAGACTACCATCAACACATGTTTGTTTACCTAGGAACACTCGTCTTTAAAAGAAAAAAAAAACAACTATTACTAAGGACCGGCCATATGCCTTCCAGGCTCTGGACACCAGCGGTTTTGCAGGAAGAAGGCAAGCATGGCCTAGCCACCTAGGGTTCTCTCCTAGGTGGCTGAGGCTGGTTTAAGCATCTGTACAAACAACATGCAGTCGACAGTAATGACAACGGCTAGGAAGGGAATATAAGCCAAAGAGAGAGCACAGGGCCCCTGGCTGAGTTTGGAATGCTTTCCTCAAGAAGGGGACACTAAAGCTGAGACTTGGACATGCAGCCTGGTTTTGTGACAGTGGCTGGGATGAGTCTAAGGCAGGGCCGACAGATCCACCCACCAATGTGTCTCCCAGATGATCCAAATCCTGTCAAGTCTAAGGCAGGGCCGACAGATACACCCACCAAAGTGTCTCCCAGATGATCCAAATCCTGTCAAGTCTAAGGCAGGGCCGACAGATACACCCACCAAAGTGTCTCCCAGATGATCCAAATCCTGTCAAGTCTAAGGCACGGCCGACAGATCCACCCACCAATGTGTCTCCCAGATGATCCAAATCCTGTCAAGTCTAAGGCAGGGCCGACAGATAGACCCACCAATGTGTCTCCCAGATGATCCAAATCCTGTCAAGTCTAAGGCAGGGCAGAGAGATACACCCACCAATGTGTCTCCCAGATGATCCAAATCCTGTCAAGCTGACAATGAAGATCAACAACAGTTGGCAAGTAGCTGGACACAACAGGTCTGTGGCCTCGCTGGCAGCTCTGCCCTGGGCCCTCACGAACACATCCTCTCTGGTCCATGTGTAATAGAACCTTACTTAGCCTGATGGAATGAGATTTTTCTTTTTGATTGGTTTTCTTTATGTATTTTGGAGTTAAATTTTTTTTTGGTTTTTCTAGACAGGGTTTCTCTGTGGCTTTGGAGCCTGTCCTGGAACTAGCTCTTGTAGACCAGGCTGGCCTCGAACTCATAGAGATCTGCCTGCCTCTGCCTCCCAAGAGCAGGGATTAAAGGCGTGCGCCACCACCGCCCAGCTGGAGTTAAGTTCTTAATGAACCTATTCTCCAATTCTTCAGCCCAGATTTCATTCTCTTGCAGATGCTTATTGGTAAGTGGCATTTTTAAATGTAATAACGCCTAATGCATCATATTTTTAGTGGTGCTGAGAATTGAATCCAGGGCCTCACACACACTAGGTAAATGCTCAACCCTTTATCACCAATCACACATTCTTTTACAGTTAGCCCTTCTGTGTCCTGTTTAGGAGATGGCTATCTATTGGACTATTACAACGATCTTGACTGTTTTTCTCCAAAAGCTCAATAGTTTCTCTTTTTACATTTATACCTCTATTCTATCTGGAAATGATTCTGTATGTGATTGCAGTAGCAAGATAAATGCATAAATGAGACTGGTGTGGAATATTAATTTAAGATGTGTTACATTTGTTTATGGTGTAGAGCATTTGTTTAATAATGCAAAGATGTGTTGCATTCTTTTATGTTGCATTTGTTTAACTCTGTAAACCTGTGTTACTCTGCCTGCCTAAAACACCTGATTGGTCTAATAAAGAGCTGAACAGCCAATAGGTAGGCAGGAGAGGAATAGGCGAGGCTGACAGGCAGAGAGAATCAATAAAAGGAAAAAATGAGAAGGAGAGAGGAGAAAAGGAAGAGGGAGGACACCAGCAGTGACACTGCAAACCATGGAGTAAAAAGTAAAGAACGGTGTACAGAAACAGAGAAAGATAAAAGCCCAGAGACAAAAGATAGATGGGATAATTTAAGAAAAGCTAATCAGAAACAAGCCAAGCTAAGGCCGGGCATTCATAAGAAACAGTAAGTCTCCTTGTGATTATTTGAGAGTTGGGTGGCAGGCCCCCAAAGAGCAAAGAAAACAACAACAACATGAGACTTTTTTCTCCTATTAATTCCCATTAGCTCAGCCCATTTACTGGAGAAAAAATAAAATGCCGCACTGTTCTGCAACACCTTATTGCCATTGCCATAAGTTGGGGAACTGCATATTGGTCCATATGATCTGTTCATATTTTATTTGTGGGAGGCTTATAAATAATGATTAAATTCTCTTAATACATACTGTATTTCTTCTGTCAGCTGATTACTTTGTAAAATTTGTTACTTTAACTCAACTTGTCAAATTCACTGACGGAATTGTTCATAGTATCTGTGACGTTTGTAGTGATGTCTCCTATCCATTATTTTTCTTTCTTACTTTTATTTCCTTTCTTAATTTTGTATTGGCTGGACTTGAACCCAAACACTGGAGTTATAGGTGTGTGATACCATGCCCAATTTTTCGCTTGTTTGTTTTGGTGTGTAGAGGTGTCTGTCTACTTTTAAAGCAATATTTTCCCCCCTCACTATTTTTAAGATTGTCTTTGTTGTTGGCAATTTTACTGTGACATGCACAGGGATGTTTTGTGTTTCTCTTGCTTGCGATGTGAGCATCCTGAATATTATGGGTAAACTTTCCATCAGTTTTGGAAAATCCTAGGCCACTTTCTTTGGATATTGCTTCTGCTTATTCTCTCTTCCCTTTCTGAGATCAACGGCGTGTGTTAGCCACTCGAGTGTGCTGCACGTGTCCCTCCTACAGATGGTTCTGTCTGCTTGCTTCCTCACTTTCTGTCTATGAGCTCCAGAGTGTGCTTCCTCTGCTGGTCTACCCTCAGCTTCAACGTCCATCTTCCCATACTCTGGAGTCTGAGTCTGCCCTTCTGAATCCCAGCTCAGCCTCCAACCTCCCAACCCTCCAATCCATGAACCTTCAACATTTGGCAAAAGTCTCCAGGGCAGACTGGCAATGAGTCTGGGGCATACATCTGTCTCCCAAGAGTGCAGGACTGTTCCTAAGGGGCTTTGTACCTGGGCTCCTCCTGCACCTGAACCCAGCGGCTACGCTGCCTGGCTGTCCCCAGTGCTGATTATTCTACTAGCCCACTGCACCTGGGTTCTGGCCTCCAGCCTGAACCTTGGGCAAAGAAACATTTGCCTGGAATTGTCAAATACTTCCTGGGAAGAAGAGCCAGGTATCTCTGTGCCTAGTTCTCTCCTAAGCCCACAGAGCTTCCTCTCATTACCCCAGCGACTGCCCCATCCCTCCTACAAGAACCACCTCTGCCAAAGCATGGTTGTGCTTTCCTTCCTGGCCTCAGCATTGTCTGTGATTTCTCCTCATTTACTGTCATCCCTTGTCCTGGAACCAAGAAAGGCAGATCCTCAGCCTCTAAATCTAAGGTCTGCATTCCATTCAGAGGGAGAGGGAAACAGCAAGAGCCATCTACAGGATAAACTGAACTGTCAAGTAGACTGAGTACCCTGCTCCCAGTCTGCTGACTCACCGAGGTCCCAAGACTTCAAGGCTGCCCACTGGAAAAGCCCATAGGTGTCTCTTCTTGCGGTGTCTATTCTGGCATAGTTCTATGTTCCATGCACCCTCAAAGAAATTCTGGCCTCGATGGCTGTGCCTGAGACCACTCTGTGCTGTGCCTGAGGTCACCCTGTGCTGAGCCTAAATCCACCCTATACTGTGCCTCACTGGCTGTGCTCAGTGCAGGGTCTAAGGAAGCTCTGGATATTCGGATAGACCCATGGATGGTGCTACAAAGACCCATCCAGCACAGTCGCTCACTGTCTAGAGCCAAAGGAGGAAACACCAGGAAGACACTCAGGAGATGGGTGGTCGTGGCCTCTACATTGTTTCCAGCCCATCATGAGGCCATCCCTAGGGTATGAACAACCCATCCCACCAAGTCACTGGGCAGAATGCTCAGTCCAACAAGAGAAAGGTATGATACAGCAGAAGAGATTCGGCACATCCACAGAAGCCTAGCAAACGAGGACTGACATATGAGCTTCCTGAAAGGAACTTCGGGGCTTTCATGAACTGAGAGCAAACACTGAGCTCTGTGGTATACCCAAGGTTGGGCAGTGTGAAGTTTATGATCCCTTAAAGCTTGGCACGCAAGAGCTGCCAACCACTCTGAGGTCCAGGCAGAGCAGATAAAGGCTGGCTTCAGCCACTGTGGACATAGGTATCACACAGGAGGGTGTGTGGCCAGCTCTCATTGATTCAGGGGGCTGAGCACTTGACTTCAACAACCGTCCCCCAGCCCTCACCTTATTTTCCGCAGCAACGTGTGGAAGGGCCGGAACAGCTCGGACATATCCTCCACCTTTCGGTCCAGGTTCAGGGGTCCATCTGCATAGACCACAAGGCCACTGCATTCAAGACACACAAGCCAGTTTGGTTAGGCTCTACGGGCCTCTGAGCGAGCCCTGTAATTTCAGCTTCAACACATGTAAGAAGACTGACAGTCAGCTGGAACCTGGGGCAGCCCCAGAGCAGAGCTTAGCAATAGCTTGCCCCTTCGCCTCCTACAAACAGAGTTTCAGTAAGGCAAGGGAAAGGTGATGCCAGTTACTATCCAGACTTTGCAGTCAAGTTTATTAGCTTGGTTCACAGCGGGGATCTGAGAACCATGGAGTGTATTTCCTCACCTCAATGCTGCAGAGAAATAAGATGGAGATGTATTACCAACATCTACCTCAGTGAAAGTGAAAAACAGGATCTGTAGAGGCTCATAGGACTCAGGCCTGAAGCTGTCCCTTCAAAAGCCAAGCATGAGCTAGAAGAACAAGTTCCTATACCACCCGTCAGGGTAGGAAACAGCCTGCTGCTGTCTACCCCAGACCACACCGACCCTTCCCCAGATGCCCCACCTGAGGCTGGGGCTGTCTTCACTGTCCCCTCCCTGTACCGAGCACCCAGTCAACACCTGCTGAAAGACAGCAGCACGCAGGTGCCGCATTCGGGCAGCCCTAATCATCATCTCATCGTGACAGCCACCTCCACTTGACACCACCTGGAAGCTCCAGAGCCACTGCCCAGCTCTGAGAGTGCCTCCACCAGCCAACTCCCAACTCATCTCCTTCAGGACGTTATGCCTGGACCCTTCTCCAGTATCTCCTCCGGCGCCTCTGGGGCCCAGGCGCTCACGTTGATGTGTCTCAGGAGCCCACTGAACATTTACCTGTGCCTCTGCTCCCTCATTTGAGCACATAGTAGGGCTATTTGGGCTTTCTGCTTAGAGATCCCTACTTGTTTCCATAGCTATGACATGGTCTCCTTGCCAGCAGAGCCCCAGCTGCCACCATCCCACCCAGAATCCCTGTCAGTTCCTCACGGTCTTCTTTAAGACCCAGGTTGGTAAGAAAAGTGACAAACAGGATGAAAGGGACTATTTTCCACTTAGAAGGTTGGATTCTGTGTGCAAAGCAAGAATCAAAAGTCATAGAAGAAAATAGGTACTGTGCTGCCTCTGGACTCGGTGATCTGCTAAGCTCACACCAAGCAAAAGCAGGTTGTGATGAGGGCTATATAAAAAAGGCCAAAACTGAGAAAGGGAAGAGCGTGAGACTCTGTGTGTGTGTGTGTGTGTGTGTGTGTGTGTGTGTGTGTGTGTGTCTGTGTGTGTGTGTGTGTGTGAGAGAGAGAGAGAGAGAGAGAGAGAGAGAGAGAGAGAGAGAGGGGCGGGGGGTGGGGGACAGAGACAGAAAGAGAGAAAACAGGCTTATGAGTTTGGAGAGTAAATTCAAATTGCATGGGGCAGGTGGCAAGCAGGCTGGAGACACAGTGATGTGAAGTCACGACAGTATTCCTTCTTACTTAGGGGATCTGAGCCTGTTTTCTCCTTGAATTTCAACTGATTCTATGAGACCCACTGCACTATTGAGGGTAATATACCAAACTCAAAACTCTATTAATTGCATGTTAACTCATTTTAAAGATGCATTCACAACATCCAGACTGGGCTGTGGCTAAATATCTACACACAGAGCCAGTGACAACAGTGTGTGATGTGGCGGCCACGTTCCACAGCACTAACTGAAGAGTGCTCCTTCCTGCGCTAATGCTCCTGGCATCCTGATCTGGGATCCTCTGACCACAGATGGAGGGGTTTCTGATCTCTTAATTCCATTTCCTTGGCCTTCATGTCTTTCTAAGTGGCCAGGCCATCATTTTTATTTGTAGTAAGTTTGAAACACACTGTATGAATCCTTTTTGCTTTGTGTTTCCTTTTTGAAGTTTTTTTTTTCCTCTGTAGGCCCATGAAGGCTCCATAAGAATTTAAAGGCCAGACAGTGGTGGCACACGCCTTTAATCCCAGCACTTGGGAGGCAGAGGCAGGCAGATCTCTGAGTTCAAGGCTAGCCTGGTCTACTGAGTGAGTTCCAGGACAGCCAGAACTGTTACATAGAGAAATCCTGTCTTGAAAAACCAAAAAGAAAAAAAAAATTAAAGGCTAAAATGGTAAGTTTTATGTTATATGTTGTTTACTTTACCACCATAGTAAAAGCACTCGCGTTTCTGTTTACAGAAGAGTTAATAATTTTTACAGAGCGCTGAGGCTGTAACTCAGTTGGTAGAGCACCTGTCTGACATGCATGAGGCCCGGGTTCTAACCCCAGCAGTGTAAGCTTATAATGCCATCATGTAGGAGACGGAGACAAGAAGACCAGACGTTCAGGTCATTGTTTGGATACACAGCAAGGAACAGCCTGAGATACCTGAGACCCTAAAAAAAGGCCTGTTGGTGGTGGTGCATGCCTTTAATCCCAGCATTAAGGAGGCAGAGGCAGGTGGATCTCTGTGAGTTTGAGGCTAGCCTGGTCTACAGAGTGAGTTCCAGGACAGCCAAGGTGATAAATAGAGAAACTCTGTCTCAAAAAAACAAAACAAAAAAAACCTACCAAACAAACAGAAAAAGCAATCTTGTAGGACAGCATTTGGTGATGATCTTGTATCTAACATAGTGAGGATGCTTCCGTGACACTAGTGTTTCCCTCTAAGATTTTCGTGACAGAAGTATCACTTTTAATCAGTGCCTTGGTTTTGGATATTCGGTCCCTCAAATGTTTTCTTTAAAAGCAATAGTCTCTGGATAATCTGCATAAATATGTATCTGAGCCTTGACAGATCAAAGTGGCAAAATTCTACCAAAGCCCACTGTGCCCCTACCCTCCAGGCTCTATGGGACTGCAGTAAGTGCAGGAGGGAAGCCTGTCTTCCCATGGAGATACACAACCACACACAACCCTAATTATACCACTGCAGGACCAGAAAATAGGAGAGAGAGAGAGAGACCCATGCACCCCATGAATGAATGTGTAAATGTGGGTGGTGGAAGTGGTCACAAAGGACAAGGGATGTGAGGAGTCTGGGTGATACAAGTATGCTGAAATTAGTGTCAACCAGTACACGAGTCTAGCTGTGGTGAAACTGTGATCTGAGTATTTGTGGCTGGGTCAGATAGTAGGAAGTTGTACTTAGGGAATATTAAAAACCAAATAGGGTAAGCACAGCCATTATGTGAACCTGGAGGGACAGAAGAAAGAACTGGGGAGAAGGTGGATGCATGAGGCAGAGGCCAGGCTGGGGCATCCCTCGGGTGTGGGAAGGTCTGTTATCCAGGAGGTAGAGCTCTGGCAGGTTATGAACAAGGTGCAGTGTTCTTGTTTGAAGATGCCAGGACCACTGGTGCTCTAGGAGGGGAGGAGGTGTCACTACTCAGACAAGGGGGCAGGACTAAAGAGTAGGTGGGGCCAAGGGCCAGGCTCACACAGATGGCAATGGGTGGGGGGCGGTACTAGATCTGGCTACAGGGTTGCTGAGGTGTGGACAAACCTTGTGGGGAGAAATGGCTGATGCAGAGTGGACCCAGGTGTATCAGGGCATGGGCCTGTGGGATTCTGGGCTGGTAGGCAATAGTGGCCCTGTGGCACAGGCCCATGTTGGCCAACCAGATGTGCTGGCTGGAAAGTGACACTCAATCTATAGGATCGGGGTTCTTTATTCTTTTAAGGAACTGCTTTAAGATAAATACCTTAAAATTACACCTGAACATAAAGGGAAGCTGCTCCCCAGACCCAGCCTCTCCTGCACAGAAATGCCAGGACCCCCGGGATGAGCGTGGGACCAGGTACACAGGTCCTCAGCGGACAATGCACCTCACGATCCCTCAGACCCACACTTGGTTCTGAGGTTAGAGGCTTGCTTCTGAGGACCCTGTCATGAGCCAAACCTCCACTCTCTGAGTTCCGTGTTCCTGTATCTGCTCTCCTTTCCTATACCCTGCGTCTTCTCTGCCTTGTGGAGAGCCCTTCAATCATCGCAGCTCTTTCCAGACCTCCTTACACCCTGAGTAGAAGGAGTGTCCTGTCTACCTCCAGACGCCACCTAGAACAAAACTCACACCCACAGTGGCCTCATTAACTCCAGGACTAGTGATCTGGGTGGGCTACTGACCCAGTTACCAGCAGTATGAACACTGACATCAGCACACAGAACATCCATGATGCTGGTCAGAGAGGAGTGGTCATTGTTCATCAGCCATACATGTCCAGGCACAGGTGAACAAACATGGAAAACAGACTCCAGGATAAAACTGAGTATGGTGGGGTATGCCTGTGGTCTGGTACTGATGGAGTAGAGGCTGGAGAAGCAGAAGTTCAGGGTCGTCATTTGCTACATAACGAGTTCAAGGCCAGCCGGGGTTATAGGAAACTATCTTAAACCCCACCCTCATCCTCCAACCAACAAACAACAAGAAAGAAAACAGATTCCAGAGTTAAATCAGGAAACAGTGAGAGCAAGGGCTGTCTGACACCTCTGTTTATTTTAAAACTAGTTTGCTGCCTAAGATAAACTGTAGGGTGCTCCCAGAGACTTTGGAATAAATTTTCTCCCAACCACACCTGCACTCACCCAGGAGCAGCGGACAGAGAAGGGAGGAAAAGCATACCCAGAAATGGCAGCTGGTTCTGCAGAGCTTCCCAGAAAAGCCAGCCCTTGGATGGGTAAGTGCCAGGTACTGTACTTCAAAGCACCTACAAGGGTCTGTTAAAACGAGGGATGGGTTTTTGTGTTACAGGATCAATTCTCAGAGACATAAAGATAAGGGTCAATACCTATTCTTAAAAACTCTCAGACCCTGGGCAGTGGTGGCACACGCCTTTAATCCCAGCACTCGGGAGGCAGAGTCAAGCGGATCTCTGTGAGTTCGAGGCCAGCCTGGTCTACAGAGCAAGTTCCAGGATAGCTCTAAAGCTACAGAGAAATCCTGTCTCAAAAAACAAGATAAACAAACAAAATCTCTCAGACCCATGCTGGTCAGCATAAACAAACAAGATTTAGAGTCCAAAGAGTTTTCTGTTTTATTTTTCAAAGAGGTAGGACCAAAAAAATACACCATTTCCTCTTACTGAACCACAGAGACACCTGTGAGCCAGCAGAGGCCTACAGGTCCTCCTGGGAACAGCCACTTCAGCCCACTTTATGAGAGCTGGGGGCAGCTCAACATCCTCAGAAGGCAAGACACCCCCAGATTCTGCTGATGAAGGGCATTTTAAAGGGGCAGCCCTGGAGTGTGATGTGGTACTCTGATATGTTGAAGAGAAGAGAGAGAACTCTGTAAGGAGAGGGGGAGTGTATGGGGAAGGAGACCAGAGGTGCTGGACCATTAGAGGGCTCTGGAAACACCAGCCATTGCTCAAACATTACTCTGAAGACATCTAAAATACACAAGCCAGAAGCCTGGCAAGGAGCAAGGCTTGGCACCAGCGCCCTGCACTTGCCTGTGCAATAGAAAAAAGTGCCCCAGTTTTGAGAGATCAGAACACTGACTGTCCTGAAGCAGCCCTCCACCCCCAAGTCCCCACTTCCCATGGGTAAGTATCTTCAGCAGGCTGCTGTGTCTGTCTTCTATGTTCCCAAGGTCCTGCTGTGGCCTAGATCTGGACCCATCGTGGACTCTATGCCCTCTCCTTCTCCCCACAGGATGCAACATCCCCACTCTGGGCCCAGCTATGCTCCTGCATTCCAGGTGGTATAACTGGACCATTCCCCAGACTGCAAACCCAGGCAGCCTTCACCAAGCTCCCCAACCCCATGAACACCCACCCGACAGAAAGATGGAGCACAGAGGGGGAAGAAGCTCCAACAGCTGGGCTCTGCCTGTGGCCCCGGCACTGAGAATGTCCAGCAAGTGACTGAGCACATTGTCTCTGAGGGATGTGAGGCCCCAAATCCTGCATGCTTTCCTGATGCCATGAACCCCACAAGAATCCAAAGGCTGACCTGTGAGTTCCTTGTTCTCCCCAGATCTGTTTTACCATTCTGATGGGAAAGGGCCCACCAAGTCTCCTATTTAGATAGGAGGCCACAGCTCACCTGAACCTACTGTGCTCCATCTCCCCACAGGCCAGAAGCTATTCGCTTAAACCAACCTATTCTTTGAGAGCTGAGGCCCCTCATCCTCCTGTCACCACCGAGCCTGCCTCCCACAGCCCTGCATGGTTACTCTATACCCAAGAGACCCAGCATGGTGTGTGGGCCCGAGTGGCAGGGCTCACTGTCTGTCTGTAACAGGAGCTCCCACAGCCCCCACCAGGGGAAGCATGAAGTTCTCTAAACACTTGGCTCCTCATCTGCCAAGGGAGAACAGGGGACCAGATTGGGACTGCTAGGGGTTGACAGGAGCTGAGTCTGCAGGGTGTGAGCACCATCACCAGTAGCCAGGAAGCGGAGGGCACTCACCACACAATGGCCAGCCGAGGAATGGTGAACATGAGGGCAGGTTCATAGTCGTCGATCATGTCCTGGGTCAGATAGCCGAAATCCAAGGCTCTGGCAGAGGGAAAGGGAGTGAGGGGTATTGGTAGGTAGACTCCACGTGTTGGGAGCAGAGCACCCACCCTTCCTAGTTAACCCCAGGGGACAGGCAGGTGAGGAGAGTGGCCTGTATTACATCAGTCATGCATGGAAGACAAGGCAGTGCTTTGCTTGGAAAGCCCCAGAAGAGTGGCCAAAGCTCAGTCTTTTTCCTGCCTGCTCCACCTGTCCCAGAAAAGAATGGAAGGGCAGGAGGTGGGTGGTATGTGTGAAGATACCCGTCATTCGGTCAGTGTCTGTCGTTACCCGTGCTTTGCCTACCCTTGAAGCCAAGGCAACTCAAGGGTCAAGCACAAACACGGGGCAAGAATATTCCCCAATCCAGCACTCCCAGAGAATCTAGGTTAGTTCCCGTCCCCCACCGTAAGCAGGTGGCTTTCCCAACATAACACCCCATAAACAGGTGCTGCACCATCAGGACTTCAAAGCAAAATGGATTTTCTGTCACCCTGTTTTCTGGCAATTTGAAACACTTGTGAAAGCAGACCCGGCGAATGATCAGCCTTTTAAAAATAACAACTTGTGGTGTGGTTTAGTCAGTTTCAAAGGCAGCACTACTGTCAACACTCTGGGTGAATCTCAGTCCCAGACTCTGGAGACTTTGACTGAACTGACAAACAAGGCCTGATGGAAGCAGCCAGGACCCAGCTACCTGCTGATCAGGCCTGCACCCACAGGGACCCCCGTGCTCTGTGAGGAGAGCAGAAGCAGGAGGAGGAAAGTGGGAGATGAGGACGCAGAGAGGAGAGGGAGGCAGGGGGCTAGGGAACTAGGGGATGTATGTGGGGGAGGGGGATCTAGACAGCAGCTGCCTACTAAGGGAGAGACTTCTGCTGTCTGTCTGGCTGTCACAAGACTCCACTAAAGCACCTGCCCTTCCAGCCCAGAGCAGAGGGAACCTGGGGAGAGAGTGAGTGAGGGCACTGCCTTCTGGGTACCAGCAGGCATGATGGGTAAGGAAAGCAGCAGGGTGCTGTCTCCCTAACCTGGGTGTCCCTGACAAGATGCCATCTAAGCAGCCTGCCCTCACCTCTCCACTGTCTCGCAGAACAGCACGATGACCTCCTGCTGCACATAGTACTCTCTGGGGGACTTCACAGGCACCATTGCTGAGACATAGCTGCAACATGGAGATTGTCAGACCTTTGTTCCCCAACTTCCCAGGCCTCCCCAAACAAAGACATTAAATCAAAACCACAGCCCTTGATACTACCACTACGAAACGCCACTGAGATCATAAATACGCAGCTCCAAGCTTTACAGAGATAATTTAAGTCAGATCTGCTGCTAACCCAGGCTTTATGTGGCACTTCTTCATGACCCCAGTCCTGCTCCAGTTCAGACTTGATTGCCATGAAACCACCCCATCCACTTAAGTGTTCCCACCTTGACCCTAGTTCTGAGGAAGCAATGCATTAGCATATATGAATCCATGAATGGGGAGCAGGTGCCTGGGACAACCCCTCCCCCCACAGACTGCAAGGTCAGACCCTGTGCATCCCAACTGCCCAGGAGTGGTTCCAGATGTGCATAGGACTCAGGATATTTGCTGAGCAGCTGTGGGATGCTTATCTACCTGATCCCAGGTGAGAACGCTTTCAGGTCTTGTAAACTACCAACTCTCTAATCTTTTTCTTGCTATGAGACCCAAGAAAATAATACTCAACTGCCTGCACCCTGACTTCTGAGAGCACACCTTCTTCTAGAGGCCGTTCATGCATCCCACACTCAGTCTTTATTAACAGAGGCCATGAAAGCAAGGATCTCCTGTCTGTGAGCATCACAAAGTTGGTCCACAGAGCACAGCAGGCCTCTCCTGAGCCCTGTGCCCCAGGGGTTGTGACTGCCAGAGCCCTGCTGGACTCCATGTCCTCTGCTCTCCCTCACCCCTTGAAGGCTCCCCAGGGGCTAGTCACCCAACTCCTCCTTCATCATTTTCTACATGGAGACATCAAGATGTGCCCCCAGAGCCGGCATCCCAAACTCATGAGCAAAAGCCATGGTTCCAAAGGTCTAAAGCACATCCACGGGGCCCTCAAGGTCACCTCAGCTCGAACTCGGCAAACAGAACATCAAAATGCCTCAGCGCTTCCCGCATCTTTTCCGTGTAGGTGTTGAGGTCTCGTAGTGCCTGGTCACGGAGAGTGCCCCGCACATCCTCCAGGCTGCGCGTCAGTTCCTTGGCCAGTGGCCGCATAGCCATGCTCTCGAGCTCACGATTCATGATGATGGAGCCAGCTGCCAGGCACTGTGGGCAGGAAAGTATGCTTAAGAGTGGCCTGTAGCTCTTAGAAAGAGCATGTCCTCAGGGAACCTGACCCTGTGCACCTCAAGACCTCAGGGCCCAGTGTAAGACACAATGCAAGGGGTAGATAAACCAGTAATGTGATTCTTACTGCCTCCTGGCCCAGGGTGACTTCTAGGAGCCAAGAGCATCCAGAGGCCACACTTGGGGTTGTGTCCTGGAACAAGACAGCAGCAAGTGTCCAGCCACCCTCCAGGCCATGACCTTTATGGGAAGTCATAGATGCCTCTTGCACACATACATCTAATGCAAATAGGAACATGATCTCCCCACACACATAATCATCCACTAAAAGCGTACCCCACTCGTGGTTGGTGAGGAAGCCTCCATGTACCCCAAGCACCCACATCTGTAAGAGACCCCAGGCTGTGCTCAGAAACACAGAAAGTTCGTCTACTACTCTCAAGGTGGAGACCAAGGAGTACACACAGACTCCAGTTGGCTTCTTCTGGTATAGAAAAGAAGCTCAGTCTACTAGCTGGCTTTCACCAGTTTAGGGCAGAACCAAGCTACCAGCCAATCCCATCAGCATGAATCAGGACAAGAAGCAATTTCCTGTCAGCTGAGGCAATGGGTTACTGATTTCCCAGGTCTATCCTGAATGGGAGCATTAAACCACAGGTGCCAAGCCTACGCAGCAGCCACATTAATGGAGCAGGAGGCAGGTAAGATCCGGGGTTGCACGGGGAGGGGTGTCAGGGACTCGAGGACAGCACAGAGGATGACAAGTTGCAGTCATAGCCCTGGGATCCCCTGGGTTTTGAGAACACGGACAAGGGAGATAAGCTGGAGCTTCACTTTGTTGAGGAGTACAGAAGTCCCCAGCTAGGAAGTAAGTCCCCTACACCCCACTGGGGAAGGCACCTTCCTCGTGCCTCAACTGTCTCACTGGAAGATAAGCTATGGTGAGATGCCGAGTGAGGTCCTCTGAAGACTGAGTGCCCCCTTATGTTGCCATTTCAGCGGGCAGGAGAGAACTCTGCTCACGCTGGTATCTGAGGAGCAGTGACAGGATCCTGGATGCTTGGGGATCTAAGAAGCCCATAACCACCAATCACACGAGAAACTTCATCTGCACCGGCAGTGCTGGGGATGACAGGGGCATGGCTCTCCCTGATGGTCCAAGGGGCCAGTGGCCAAGGAAACGCAGACCACATCTTCTGTAAACAAAGGGTGGGTAGAGCCCCTGGAGGACACTAGGCATCTGTGTCTGCAGGTGCCTGTGGGCAGGTTCACAGGGACGTGGCTGGAAAGGGGTGTTCAATGTTAGGACCAGGAATCCCAGCAGCTGCCCACTACCTCAGCCCCGAACCACAACTGGCCAGCCAAGTTGTCATGCCGGATCTCCTCAGGAAACTTGACGCAGAAATCCCGAGGGGCACGGTCTTGAGGGATACACTCCTCCATGATCTGATTAATGATGTTTAACACATTGTCCTGAAACAGAAAGAAAGATTGCTCACCCGAACGACACACACGTCTGGCAGCACATCCTGCCTCCCCACAGCAGGCTCAGAGGGAAATGCCTACAACCATTCCCTCCTGGGACAATACCAATGTGTCCCCTAGTGGCCTGTTGCTGGAACACAACCCTGTGACTTGGCTGAGAAGCAGATTTCATATCACTCTTTGTAACAACTGAGCAGTCTTCATAGAAAGAAGACCACTAGGTTGTTTCCAGGTTCTGGCTATTACAAACAAAGCTGCTATGAACATAGTTGAGCATATACTTTTGTTGCATGATAGGGCCTCTCTTGGGTATATTCCCAAGAGTGGTATTGCTGGGTCCAGGGGTAGGTTGATCCCGAATTTCCTGAGAAACCGCCACACTGCTTGGAATATATACATATTAGAGTACTACTCAGCAGTAAAAAACAAGGACTTCTTGAATTTTGCATACAAATGGATGGAAATAGAAAACACTATCCTGAGTGAGGTAAGCCAGACCCAAAAAGAGGAACATGGGATGTACTCACTTATATTTGGTTTCTAGCCATAAATAAAGGACATTGAGCCTATAATTCGCGATCCTAGAGAAGCTAAATAAGAAGGTGAATCCAAAGACAAACATATAGGCATCCTCCTGAATATTAACCTTCATCAGGTGATGAAAGGAGACAGAGACAGAGACCCACATTGGAGTACCGGACAGAAATCTCAAGGACCAAATCAGGAGCAGAAGGAGAGAGAGCACGAGCAAGGAACTCAGGACCACAAGGGGTGCACCCACACACTGAGACAATGGGGATGTTCTATCGGGAACCCACTAAGGTCAGCTGGCCTGGGTCTGAAAAAGCATGGGATAAAACCGGACTTGCTGAACATAGTGAACAATGAGGACTACTGAGAACTCAAGAACAATGGCAATGGGTTTTTGATCCTACTGCACGTACTGGCTTTGGGGGAGCCTAGGCAGTTTGTATGCTCACCTTACTAAACCTGGATGGAGGTGGGTGGTCCTTGGACTTCCCAGACGTCAGAGAACCCTGATTGTTCTTTGAGCTGATGAGGGAGGGGGAATCGATCAGGGGAGGAAGAGGAAAATGGGAGGCGGTGGCGGGGAGGAGGCAGAAATCTTTAATAAATAAATAAATTAAAAAAATTTTTAAAAAATAAATAAAATTAAATTTAAATGAAAAAAATAAAAATTGAAAAAAAAGAAAGAAGATCACTTCCCTTCTGCCTGCCCCCTGCATGTCACGGCTCCCCCAGGTGCCTCTACATGCCCAAACACATTCTCTCGGACACTAGGTCAGTGGACTGCTATGAGAACTTGACTCTGGGGACTGGGGGGAAAGCTCAGCAGATCCAACGCTTGCTGTATAAATATGAGGACCCGAGTTTGGATCCCTAGCACCTACTCTTAAAAGAAGCCCGTGGTAGCACAGCTGTGACCTCAGCACTGGGGGAGGGGTGGAGCCAGGAAGACCCAGGGGACTTACTGGCTCCAGTTTCAGAGAGAGATCTTACCTCAAAATAAGGTGGAGCGCAACTGAGTACTGCTGGCCTCCACATCTGCACACAGGCACACACACACACACACACACACACACACGCATGTGCGCGCGCGCATGCGCGGCTTTCAGTGTCCATTTCTGAAGCATTATTATTCACAGTACAGGCCTAGACTATCCTTGGCATGTCCACCTACCTCTGGGCAGTGACAATTGCTGAGGGCCACCATTGAAAGCAGCCCTTGCACTATGTGAAAGTCTCCCCCGGAGTGGGGATGTCAGTTTCTACAACAGAGTTAACATCCAAGTATGAGCAAAAGGGTCCCCCAGCCCCAGTGATGACCAGCTGGGGACCCTCGTCTTCAGTTTTCTCACAGGCTCAGGGACATAAATCCACATCTTACTAGGTAAGGGAGTCTGCTGGGTCAGCTCTTTCAGACACTCCTCCTCCTCCAAGCAGTAACCCTGGTCTGGGACCAGCAGAAGGACAGCCAAGCACCTCATACAAAGGCAGCTCCAACTCCACCCCAGTGGCTGTGCTACCTATGGCAGGGCACGGACTTTCCTGATCTTCAGAAACAAAATGGAGACCACAGTTCCACGGCAGCTTGGAGTCTGCATACGTTATAGTTTGTAAAACTCGGGACCTTCCGTACACAGCTGCTTGTTTATTCTGTTTGACACAATGTCTCATTTTGTAGCCTGGGCTGGCCAGGAACTTGTGAGATCCCCACTGGGATTCCAGTTGATAGAGCTGTTTGGGGAAGTTGTGCAAATCATGGAGCAGAGCCTCCCTGGGGGAACAGGCTACCAGGAATAGGTGTATTCTCTCTATACATACGCACAAGCTATAAAGAGTCCCGTGAAACAGAAGCTCAACAAAGCCAAAAACAGTTCAGTTGAGATGGTGAATAAAACTGACAAACTAACACATTCAGGAGACGCAGCTCACAAAAGAGAAGGCATCGCTACACAGCCTACAGATATTAAAATGGCTGCACCAACAACTTATGCTGACAACTTAGAAGAAAACTACCTTGCAGTAGACTCCCAAAGCTCTTCGAGAAGAAACAGAAAACCTGAAAGGTTCTGTATATTTTCAATAAAATGAATCTAAGGTTAGAAATATTCCCACAGAGAAATCTCTGGATCCAAACAGAAAAATAACAACAATTTGACACAAAGCAGAAATGAGAGCATCTCCCAACACATTCTATAGGTGTGCATTATCCAGACACCAAACCTTCCTGAATAGAGATGGAGACCTCGTATCGTTTTAAATTCATTTTGAGGCAGAGACTTATGTACACCAGACTGGCCTCGAACTTGCTGTGCAGCCATGGCTCTCCTTGAACCCCTAATCTTCTCTACCTCTCAAGTGCCAGGTTACAGGTGTGTGACAACATACCTGGCCATACTATATACAAATTTCCTAGCAAAATTTGAGGAGGTTGAATAAAAAGCATGCTGTACCATGAGAGTAGAGAGAGAAGCTCTAGATTCCGTGCTTCTAAGCAGCATGCCTGACCTCTTATGTTTTGTTTTCCTATTTTGTGGCTGGTCACAGGCATTGAACCCCTGGCCTTACACACACTAAACAGAGTTCCTATGTCCCAGCCATTCTACAGTTTAAAAGTTTACTTTTGTTAAGAATAGGGCCAATATCTGTCTTTATGTAATGCCCAGTTGATTCCTCTGTCCTCTTTCTCCTGGGGAACTGAATGGTACCTTCCACCACTCTAACAGCCATGGCCCTCTGACTTAGAGGCACCTAGCAATGCCATTGTTTTTTGTTGTTAATATATATGTAATAATGCAATACAGGAGTCATCTTGTCTGGCAGGACCAGAGGAGTGCAAGATCTCTTCCAAAGCTACATAATTGTAACTAACTACAGAAATGGCGAGAAGCCTGCGTGTATGGACTGGCATGGTATCAAACTTTCAGCAGTTTGGCACAGCTTACTGCCATTTATGTGATGCCCTGATGGTTATCAGAAAGTGGATAAGGCATATCAGTAAAGAAGGAAGCAGGAGCCATGGTGGTACACAACTATACTTGGATGGCTGAGACAAGAGGGCTATGAGTTCAAGCCCAACCGGGCTAAGGAAAACCCCATCTCACAACGCACATGAAAAAAAAAAAGAGAGGAAATGAAATAAAGAGGTGAGAAAGAGAGTCACGGAAGAAGAGGAAAAGGTAGCATTTTAGATCAGTCACTCAGTACCCACCCCATTTCTACGATAAACTGAGTGCTCACTGTGTGCTAGGAACTGGGGGTGAACTAGTGGACGTCACAGACAGAGCTCTGCCTCGCAGCACACGCATGCAGCTGATACTGGGCAACGGCAAGAATAAAATGGAAAAACGTAAAGGTAGTCAATACCATTTACCATAAGAAACTAGATATCCCAATAGCCACAAAGAAAATATTCGACAAAACTCCAACATCCATTCCTGGTAAGAGCCCTTGGCAAGCTATAAATAGAAGGCAACTTCCTTGTCATGGTAAAGGGGGTTCTGCAGAAATCCTACAGCAATACGCTTGATGACAAAGGACTAACCACTGACTGTCCAAGGTAAGAACAAGTCTGTTCAGCATGTATGCCCAGCACTAAACTCCAGGAGGGTCTCAGGGAGCAGGGTATGGCACACAACACAAAAATGAAGAGAGAAGTAAAAGTCTGGGGTTGGAGAGATGATTCAGAAGTTAAAAGTGCATGCTGCACTTACAGAGAACCCGAGTTCAATTCTCTGCACCCTCACAAGGCAGCTCACAATTGCCTGTAGTTCAGCTGCAGGGGGATCTGACACCCTCTTCTGGCCTGTACTCATGTGCACACACCCACACAGTTACACATGCATGCATACAATCTAATAAAAATAAAATTTTAAAGAAGCACAAACCTTTATTTGCAGAAAACATTTATACAATATCTATTAGACTCTAAAGAACACTGTCAAAACTAGTACATGAATTAGAAAGTGATCCATGAAATGCATTTTGGAACCAGGCACAGTCCAGCTATTTGCTGAGGCAGAAATATCTCTTGATCCCAGGAGTTCAAGTCCAGCTTAAGCAACATAGAAACTCCCAGCTTAAAACTGTAATGTGTGTGTGTGTGTGTGTTTGTTCTTTCAGTTTCTTGGCATACAATCCCTAAAACCCTTACAGTTTCTGAGGTAATAGAGTCTTTGCCCATGTTAATGAGATAACAGGTAGCCAGGCTCAGAGCAGCCTCAGGATGGGACTAGTCACTCTAGGGCACAAACTCAGGAGAGGGCATCAGTCACACCTGTGCAGGAAACCAAAGGACAGACAGGGTTCAGAGGGCTTCTGGGCTGGTAAGCTCATCTGCAATCTAGGATGGTAGTATTTTCCAACTCCACAGAGACAGGGGTGCCCTGTTCAGATCATGTCCGGATATCACCCTGAGTGATCTACACACACGGACACCTGCCTCCTTTGTCATAAATATCACAGATAAAGGAAGCACTCACCTGAACTCTGACACTGTCTTCAGGAAGCACTGGAACCGCTGAACTGAGGGCACCCATATGGTAGGGCGGAATACTATGCTTCTATTATCAGAGTGGTAAGGGATTCGATAAGATGGGAGGGCAGAAAGCAGCAGGAATAGTGCAGTGTGACCTGCATTCCCTCGAAAAGGCCTCAGGTCACAAGATCAGTTTATAGAAATCCATTCTCTTTCTACAGAGCAGCACCAAGCACTCACAGGCTAAACTCGATAAAGTAGTGCCAGCTGGAACACCATGAAGAGACATGAAATGCTGGGTTCAAAGGCAAAACTTGCACAAGGTGCCGAGGATGGGAACTGGAGCCTCCAAGCTACACATGCTGGGCCTAAGCCATCTAACAGGTACCAGTGGGGCTAGGAAGCACTGCCGTAGATGTCTGGATGGGGCAGGGGAGAAACTTAGTCAACACAGATAGCATGGCCATAGAGGAGCTAAGAAAAAGAGAGAGCTGAATCCTGCACCTAAGAGGCTAGGAAGGGAAGGAGGTGTGGTTGTGGTTGTGAGGTAAGACAGGGAACAGGGTCCTGGGAGCCAAGTAACAAGGAATAGTGCTGAGGGCTGTGCACAATCTCTTGTCCCCATGCTTCCCACCCAGACCATAAGATAAGGAAAGGAGGTGTGTCCTTAAGAAAAGGCCTAGACCTAAGTGTTCCCCCAGACCCTTCTCACAGCACAAGGCTCACCGTGATGAGCCCTCACCCTTGACCTAAGAAGAGACCACCAGCTTGGCATTCCTTTCCCCAATCTACCTAAAATAATAGTCACTGACATCAATGCATATCTAGCTAGTCAGAGAGAGACATTAAGCTGGTCACAGCCATATCCCAAAGTACCCACAGCTGCCCTCCTTCCCAACAGATAGGAGCAGGAGGAAGGAGCCTTCAGCCCCTCTGAGCATCTGTCCTGCAGGTGGCTCCCTAGTAACTGTTGTTTCCAGCAGGAGCTCCTGGAAACAGGGAAGCTGGCCCTGGAGAAGCCTAGAACTTCCAGACAGACACGTGGTAGGTGGCGGCTGTGTTGAACATCTCAGAGCCACAGACCCCAAAGAAGGAGCAGATTATGACGCACAGGCAGGGTCTTTACACCGGAGCTCCGTGGGAAGAGGCCATAGACAAGAACATGGGAACGACCGCCTGGAGATGATCACCCTGGCTATCTGGTGGAGACCCAAGTGCAGCAAGGCCCGAGGACCACAGTGACAGAAATGGCTGGCTGTCAGGTGAGCATGCACCAGCCGCACCTCCCAGAACAGAGGACCCAGCCAGAACTCACAAAGAAGGTTCCTGAACTTTCTGAAAGGCTGTGCTTGTCACTTGACAAAACTTTGTCCCTGCTGGAAACGCCTCGTGAACGCTTGCTGCACTGGAAGAAAATGCTGCTGGCAAGGTATTTTTAGCAGCAGCTCCCAGGGCTGTCTCTGAATTATGCAGCAAATGCTCCCAGCACCATGAGTCAGCAGCCAAGTGCAGTCACGTCCCCCACTAGCTATGCACACATTACCCAGGGCAGCCAGAGCAAGAACCTCCCTATCAGCTCCTGGCCCTCAGCTTCTGCTCTTCCCAAATGCCCAGTACAGTTAGCACTTGTACTATGTCTATCTCCCAATCCCACATCACCCTGCCCAAAAACGCTCCTCTTGGGTCTAGTTTCTTCATTACCTCCAGGGCCCTGATTACAATTCTTCCGGGCGTGATCAGATGGCAAAGGTACATACTTACCAAGGACAGGTCACAACATCCATCTAAGCAAGAATCTTCCCCCCCAAGACCCCCCCCTCAAGATGAAGACGCATACCCCGATGCCCCCACCTGCCCACTCACCTGGCAGGAGCGGAACTGGCTGACGAGCAGTGTGCACCGCTGGGGCTCCTTCCGCCCATCCAGGCTGTCCAGCTCTGCAGCCACCTGGTTCAGCTCCTCATCAGCGTAGTAGAACTGGGCCAGCAGCTGTGGGTCTGACCTCTGCAGGAGAGAGATGTGCCAGGAGCATGAGGAACTGGTGACTGCTGGTGGAGACACAGTAACCACTGACCTTGTTCCTACAGGGTGGGCTGCCGTTGGGATGATCCCCAGGGCTGAGTCCCTAACCTGAACTCTTCTACCCCAAGAAGTTGCCATGTCGTCAGATTTCTATATAAGAACCTTTAGGAATACAACCAGAGCCAGGTCACTTAACTCATCCTATACAAAAGATTCACATTAGGATCACAGGTAAGAGGAAGAGAGAGGCGCAGGGCCCTGGGATGACAGAAAAACTCTTGGGAGGGGGGGATTATATAAGTCAGGCCTGGTGGCACACACCTGCCAGCCCAGCACGAGGGAGGCTGAGGCAGGAAGACTGTATTTGATATAAGCCTGAGTTATGTAATGAGATTGTATATGAGAAAAGTGTTTAATTCACAAGTCTAAACAGAAGTGACAAAGATGGCCACTGAAGGAAGTAGCCCAGAATAAGACGCTAATTTCCCTCCACTAAAGTGAGAAGGACTGGCAGGGCCTGGGGTCAATCCTCCAGTCCTGCCCCCTCAGCCCCGTTTCTGTAACACTGGGGAACACCCATTTCCTCAGCTCAGAGGCCTCCTTTCCACTGAACTCATAGGCATTCCGGTCCTACAATAACCGAACTCTAAGTAGAACTCAGGCTCCCTGTCCCTTCCCTCAGGCCAGATGCCTGCCCACTGTCTCTCTGCTGAAGCCTCACTGGCTGGCTTCTTTTTCTACGCATGCACAGGAGGCCCACCACTCTGGGCCTTAGCACAAAGGTTCCCTAGGCTCTGAGGTATGACGGACTCTTCCCTTAGACCTGACAGTCCAGGATTCAGAGAGAGGAAGGGAAAGCAGGAAAGCCCCAGCATGCTTTGGTAAAGGATGCTCATGACCGCAAGGAGAAAGACATGGGAGAGGGCTGAGGATACATGGCTCAGAGGGAGAACATCTGCCTTGCATGCACAAGGCCCTGGTTCAACCTCTATTACCAGAAGGAAATAAGATCCAAGAGCGTGAAACGTACCCAAATGTACCAACCCAGATTTACTGTGATGCTGTTCACCTGTGTGCACACATGCACACACAGCACAAAATTGACACCTGGCCCACGCTCTCCCCCTCATGCATGTGGCTGTGTTTACATAAGGGAACTTCTGGCCACTATTTGTATTTTCCTTTTCCTTTCCCTCAGTGTCCCCCTTCACTGTCCCTTCCCTTTTGCTCTACAAGGCCAGGCCTCAGGGAGGCTTTTCTTTAACTAGAGGGCCTTTGTCACAGACATGCACCAGCCCTGAACCTCCCAACCAGCCAAAAGTACTGGAAGGGGAAGAGGAACCCCAGTTGTGGCCAAGAAGCCCCTCATGGGACTTGAACTCCCAGGGTCACCACTCAGAATTTGCACAGCACCTCACAGTCAGCTGTAGTGCCTGGTCAAGATGGGTATCAAACTTTCCCAAGGAATTCTGTAGACAGCCAAAAGGCCCTGGTCTAGATGCAGACACAGCATCCTCCGCTTTACGTGGGTGATGACATCCTCTAGGCGGAGAGAGAAAGGCTCCGGGTGCCACCTTCCCCTCCACACCTGGACTGACTTCTCAAGCTACTTCCACACTCAGGAGGGCTGTGACACAGAGACGCTGTGATGAGATACGAACAAGATTTGTAGCTGGGGTCTGGAAGATGCCTCAGTGGGTAAAGGTCTACCATGCAAGCATAATGACCTGAGTTCAGCTCATCAGAGCTCACTTGAGGCCAGATGCAGGAGCACACATCTATAACCCCAGCACTCCTACCACAACAGGAGGTGGAGATAAGAGAGGCCCTCGAAGCTTACTACTGAGCAAGCTCGTAGGCCAGCTGGGCTGAACACAGAATAACAACAAAGAGACCATGTCTTCAACAGGACCAATGTCCAAGGCTGTCTTCTGACCTACGCATGTGTATCATGGCACACCCACATTCACAAACACTAATCCATGTGCGCAAGCACGCATGCACATATGCACACTACACAACTGAGATGGCTCAGCACGTAAAGCCAACAACAGTGTCTGAATGCTGGGGCCCACATCATGGAAAGACCCAGACCCTGCAAGCTGTCCCGACCTCCACACGCATGGACAAATGAAATAAGTTTAAAATAATTAAAAAAAAAAAAAGACAGGGTGGGCTGGGTGGTAGTAGTGCATGCCTTTAATCCCAGCACGAGGGAGACAGAAGCAGATGTATCTCTGAGTTTGAGGCCAGGCTAGTCTATAGAGCGAGTTCCATGACATCCAGTGGTACACAGAGAAACCCTGCCCAAAAAAAAGGAAAGAAAGAAAGGAAGGAAGGAAGAGGAAGGGAGGGAGGGAGGGAGGGAGGGAGGGAGGGAGGAAGGAAGGAAAAGGACAGGGTGACAGATGAGAGACACATTCATTCCTCTCTTCCCACAGCATAGCTCCTGTCCCTGTCCTCTCCTCTACATGGCCGTGGCTCTCCGAGGCTGAAGCTGTCAACTCACACTCTCTGACACCCAGGACCCCGATCTGGCTTGTGGTGCCACTAGCTTCTCCTCCTAGGTGCCAGGGCCCCTGACATTCCCCAAGGAAGAAGGGGCAGCCATAGGCACACCTATTTCCCAGTTGACAGAAACAGCTTCCTTCTGTGACCCCCTTCTCCTGGAAGGGGCATGGCTTCTCAAAGCAGAGACAAACTGCTGGCCACCCAGTAGACTGTGCTGGGCACTCACCAATGGTAAGGGCCACTTTACCTGTCACCAAGCTTAGGGTGGTCACCCAGGTCAACACAACCGTAGTTCCCTTCTGACCTCAACCCACAAGCTTTCCAGCAAGATGAGTATGGGAGGTGGGGAAGGCAAGGTACAGTGGCAGCAGTCAGAGGGGACACCTTGCTGAGGGTGAACACCTCTCAGATCCAAAGCTTCTAAAGTCCTTTGTGCAATTGTGCGTGATTGGCGAACAGCCTCCCTGTGTTCCCGTCAGCCCCTACTGCGGCTTGTAACTATCACTGTTCATCTCAGCAACCCGGCCAGGTACTGAATTTGGGGAACTGGATAATGTCACTTCCAAGAAGTAAAATGTATACAAGACAAGGAAGCAAGGTGAAGGGCTGATTCTGGATCAGAACCTTACTACACACGAGCTGACCTCAGAGTGAAATGTTCTCACCACGCTAGAAAGAGGCTTGGCACAAAAAGGTGCAGAGAAGCTGACAGTAGCCTAGGGTCGTCAGGAGAGCCCCATCTGTTATAGGCTCCCAGGCTGCAACCCATGACCCAGGAATGAACCCAGCCTCAAGAGCAAGAGGGTTACGTGTGGTCTCCTTGGCCCACCTACCTCCCTCTTCTCTGCCAAAGTCAGCAAACACCCAAGTGTGCATGGGCAAGTGTGCACATGACCTGTGTGTGCATGCATTGTACATATGCATCTATATGCGTGCATTTCTATTGTATGTGCATGCATATACGTATGCAGAAATGCCTGAGTTCACTGTTCAGTCTAGGGAGGACCCAAGCAGAAGGCCCATGCCTGCTGGCATTCTCAACAAGCATATCCCCTGCTGGAGTCAAGCCCACCCTCTGCCCCGCATTCTCCATGGTGACTAGAATAGGGCACATTCTCTGTCTTGGAGCCCTCATGTAGATTTAGGGTAGACGCTGGGGAGGAGGACAATCAGTCTAGAAGGCCAGAGCCTCACCCCTCAAGCAGGTCCATGTCTGTGTTGTAACAACAGAAGAGCCCACTCAGTAGCCATGATAGTGCTGAGGGCCCAGGGCCAGGGCAACAGACCACAGAGAGAAACATGAAGGTTTCTGCCATAACTACTTCAGCATCTTTGGGGAGACCCTTCCATATCACTTGTCCCTGTTCACCCCACTTTACCATGGAGCAGAAAGAGTTCTAGTGTAGACAGAGAAGGAAAGTCACCTGTTCCACCAGGTGGCATCTGACCTTTGGTTATAGGCTTGCTGCTAGGGGAGAAACTATGCCTTGCCTACCCCCTGGGCAGGTACCCACAGCGGAATCAAAGGCAGCTGCTCTCAGGCACATCCAGGTGTGCTGATCCTCTCAGGCCTGTCTGTGGTCTGCAGCCTCACGGGTGGAAACTGCTGTGCTGCTCTGCTCAGCACCAGACCTCCCTGCTGAGCTGGTATCACTGTGGTGACTCCTCAGTCAAGCTCATGAACTATTCCACCCCAGATTACCTTACCCAGTCCACATCCCTTCACAGACCCTCCCACCTTCCCATCCAGCCAGCATTAAACTGCCTACCAGGGGACCAAATACCAAAAGTCAGCAGGCCCTGTGACTCAGAACCAGGCCTGATTGACAGCATCAGCATCTTCAGCAGACCTCCTGCAGGGCTATCTGACCCTACAGAGACTTCTGCAACCTATACATACGAACGCATGCACACACGCACACACACATGCACACATGCATGCACTCTATGCACCTGTAATCACAAGACCAAGAGGCAGATAAAAGAGGTTTCCCAGGAGCTCACTGACCAGACAATCTAGTCAAACCCATAATCTCAAGTTTTAATGAGAGACTCTGTCTCAAAAAAATATAGTGGAGAACAAGCAAAAAAGACATCTGATATCAACCTCTGACCTCCATCAACATATATACATGTGAATGCACACATGAACATATTTATAAGCATACAGAAGAACCTGAGTTTGACTGAGCCAGTTACTAAAGAAAGCAGGACTACGTGGAAAACTGCAGCCAACGAAACTATCACACCTTGTAAATTTATCACTGGTTAATAAGTTTTGACACTGTAGATGATACAAATGAGTTAGCCTATGTTTCCGACATAGCACACTCATGACACACATCCAATCACCAGCATCCAGAATTCCTTGCATGCCTCCTACTCCAAAAGGCCAAGGTTCTGAGGATTGTGCATCTATACTGGCAATACACTGAGTCCACCACCAAGGACAGTCTCAATGCAGAGCGCTGCTGGGCCACGTAACGAGATGGCCCTGTGCGTGCAATACCCACACAGCCCTCACCTTGCCCCACCGCAGCAAGCGTCCATATTTGGGCTGACCTGTATGCTTTCTGGGAGGATAAATGCCAGGAGTAGGAACTTACTGACAAGGTGGAAGGTGCCAATAATATATGGCACGGCTATGTTGTTTTAAAGAGTGCAGCTGTGCAATCAGGATCAGATCACCAAAAACCCTCCTGCTGAGCTTAGCAAGAATGCTGGGGCCTCTGCAAAAAAATGGAATCCTGTCCACACACATGCATACACACACACACACACACACACAGAGAGAGAGAGAGAGAGAGAGAGAGAGAGAGAGAGAGAGCGCGATGTGGAGGGAAATAACTAGGGTCTCTATGGCTGAAGACCCACAGCTCAAGCCAGGTAGGAACATCCGAAACAAAGCATCCAACCTCAAACCCCACAGGAATAGCTTGGCTCTAAGTGTCTCCATAACCATAAGTACAAGCATACTCACACTCACTTCCCCTGTGAGGGTCCGGAGGCCATTTGGGTACTGCAGACTTGACACTGGTGCACACAAAACCTCGTTTGCTCTCACTTGGCTTTGATTTCTTTTCTTTTTCTTTTTTTTTTCCGAGACAGGGTTTCTCTGTGGTTTTGGAGCCTGTCCTGGAACTCGCTCTTGTAGACCAGGCTGGTCTCGAACTCACAGAGATCCGCCTGCCTCTGCCTCCCGAGTGCTAGGATTAAAGGCGTGCGCCACCACCGCCCGGCTTTGGCTTTGATTTCTATAAGTTAAAGTCCTGAAAACCATATATACAATGTCTAGACCAGTAAGTAGCAGGTGGGGTTTATAAACACATATACATGCACACACATGAATGAGCATACTAACATGTACACACACACACACACACACAATTTACATGCACACACACCACAGGCACATAACACCTTGAGCAGAAGAGATTAAGAGTGTTCAGAAAATTTTACAAAAACATAAAATGCCTGGGCTATTTTAAAATTCCAGCTGTCGACAGAGAGCAAGTACCAGCCCCCTCAGGATTTGAGTTTCCTATGTCCCTCACAGGCCGAAGTGTGGAAGCTGAATGGATTCTTAATTATTGCGTCAGTCATGACTATCCAAAGGCCCAGGTGCTGTGCAAGAGGAAACCTCCAGGCAGGGGTCCCAGGAAATGAATTAACAAACCCAATAAGATTCAATTTGTCCTGATTAACAGGATCCAAGAGAAAATTTTGGTTACTAAGTCTCTCATTGTAAGTATGCAGAATGGGGCCCAAACAGCCAACTCACCAACTCATCAGTGCTGCCCAGCTTGGGGGGCACTGGTCCCTTTCAGGTTGGCCACAGGCCTGAGGCAGGGAAGCAGCATAGAAGGCTATGGAACAAATGGCCACAGTCAGACTGGTTTCAAGTGTTTTGATGTCCCAAAAGAAAATGTGTACAGCCAAGGGACTGCTGTACGGTGTGAAGACGTGGAAATAAGCCCCGCAGCATCGTGAAACCACACGTTCCACAGCAAAGGAAACCCACAGGTCAGAACGGGTATTAGGCTTTCTCCACCCTTTCCCAACAAAGCTTCAGATCACCCTGGGTACGGAAGTGCGTAAAACAGGTAGACAAATCAGACATTTACACATAAATTAATCATAAAGAAGCTTTATTTTAAGACAATTCTTTGAGGGCTGGAGAAATGATTCTGGATAAAGATCTTCTGTGCAAATATGAGGGCCTGAGTCCAGTCAGATCCCTGGAACCCATACTGAAAAGCCATGCAAGACGGCACACATTTGTTATCCCAGTGCTCCCGTGAAGAGATGAGCGGACGGAACAGGAAAAACCTCTGAGGCTCACAGGTCGGTTAGCCTTGTGTGCACGCAATGACAAACAAGGCGGAAATCTGATACAAACAAGGCTGACGGGAAGGACCGGCATCTGAAGTTGTCCTCTGACCCCTGTGGTGGGAATGTGCCGGCAATCACATACATACACACATGCCACACCCACAAAGAGACAGGCAGAAGACACACAGATATACTGAGCAATTGAAAGTTTAAGCCACAATACCGAATGGACCAGTACAACACTAACTCTAAGAAGCTGATTATATTATTTCTTCACTCAAATGCCTGGTCCCTGAAGAGTGTAGCTGTCACTGTAGACATAGTCATGGTGTGAGCTTGGGTCCTACCCACAGGGCTCTTTGATTAGCTATGGGTACCCTGAAGTGTTTCCCTGTAGTTCAGAGGACTTCTGGCTGGGCTGGGGCAGAATTGGAGATCACAGAACCTGAACCACCTGTAGAGATCCTGCTCACGTGATCCACTCCAGACAAATCAGCCTGGGTCCTGGGTAGGACTGCCCATCAGTGCCTTTGGTGCTGCAGTCCAGGAGGGAGATTGGAGACTATGGATTGGATGTTAGAGACTATGAATCTAGAACCCTGCCCAGGGCCACAGCAAGGACCCTCAGGCCTCGCCAGTGGAAGAGGAGGGTAGACCAGGGCCAGGTCCAGACCAGGTCTGCACTCTTGCTTCCTAATAAGACACAAACATGGCAGTTAAGGACATGAAATGATGCCGTGTGGCTCTGGACAGCAACCTCATGGTCTTGGTCAGGTTCCAGGTAGGAGAATAACAGTCTGTCAGGTAGCAGGACTTGTGACCTGCACAGATGGTAGGACAGGCATCATGATGGACCAGAGAGGACAGTTTCTGCCCCAGTTCAGCCCATGAGTGGCACAAAGCCTAGAAGATTCTTCCCTAAGCCGTTGTCCCCAGAATGTCAGCTGGGATCTAAATGCTGATTTCCAAGAGGAACCCCACCACATAACCAGCTAAGTGACACTCACTGCCCCAGCATTCAGAATGCCACCTTTCAGTCTTGGCACATCTCTAGGCAGTGGCCATACATGAACTTTAAGAAGAGATTAGAAAGCTCAGTGAAGGGATGGTCAACCATAGTGACAACCCGGGTCATGACCTCTCCTGGACCAGGTCGCTAGACTCTGCGTTCCACTCCTGCAAACCAAAAAGCATCACATAAAACCAAGAAAAGTCTCTGGAGGTACCTTAATTCAGGTGCTCTCCATAGCAGGTGCCTATCCAGCAGCTGCTCAGGCCACACACAACCATGGATGGAACTGCTCATTGTCTCCAAACACTGCCCTAGGCCCTCCTGGGGTACCCTTGCCCCCACTCAAGTACCTAGAGGTCTCAGCATACCACACATGCCTCCAGCCTGACCTAGATCCTCAGAGGTACTTGGCCGCTGGGAACCCTGTCTGTCCCTAGGTCGCTCTCTGAAGGACAAGCTGACACTTGTTTTTGTTCACATTAGCAAACACCATCACTGTAGTAAAATAAAAACAAACCATTTCACTAATGTGATTAAAGGGATGATGGCCCGAGGGAAGAGAAGAATCTGCAACCTCAACCCTGAAGGGATTAGATGGGCTTCAACCTCCAGTCCCAAACACTTCCTCCGCGGTCCATCCCCTGCTAAATGACCCTGCAGTGCTGTGACAGGCATCAAGAATGCCTGGTACATTGCATGTACAGTCCCTAGAGTCCTCATTAGTGCGCACCAGAATGACAGCAAGAAACAGTTAGCCAGGATAAGGAGCCAAATACTATTATACCCTTCCCTAAGAAAGCCCCACACACACAAGGCAGCACTGACCTAGACCAGAAATGGTGGGGGCTGCATGAGGGATACAATACAAAGTAGAATCGCCATCCTCTAAAGAGTGAAGGTGGGAACCATGCAGACAGTGGAAAACACCTCTGTCTTCTACGTTCACGGCCAAGTTGTCCTATCTGCCTGCCCACTGCGACAGCAACCCTGGATAGAGAGGCCCAAGGGACTCTCCAGGAAAGCATGAGGCAGGGGGACAAGTGGGACAGAGCGTCCAGGTGACAGAAGTAGTCCTAGAACTAGGATTTGCAAAGGCAGGGAGGGGGAAGCTGGGGTGGCCCTGAACAGAAGCCAGCAGGGAGTAGAGGGCGGCTAGGAGTCCCACAGCCAGCGAAGGGAGGCCACCACCTTTTAAAGACATGAAGTTGGTGAGGGTTGCTGCTAATTCCTTCCCTTGGAGTCATATAGGAAAGGAGAAAGGTTGTGACCTGTCAATCAAACAGACATTCCAGAAGGCCAGCAAAGTAGCAAGCAGGCAGGTCTGCCTCACGTCCACATGCTGGACGTGTCATCGTACCCCACACCTCCCACGTCTGCTTGCCTGCAGCAGGCCCTCAGGGCGCATGCGGGACTGTAAGGCCTCTCTACCCTCACCCGGCAACCTAGGCTGTCACCTCACGGATGTCCCATCTGTGCAAGGTCTGGATGCTGCCTGGTGGCTCTCAGGTCAGTCCCACAGATCCACCACCTCTGCTTCTGGTCCACTCAGCATCTGCAACCTCTGACCTTTCAGGGCTTTGAACACTAGACCTGACCTAGGGACAAGTGACCCTTGGGGTCACACAGCTTTCCCTCCTCAGGCGCTGGCTAGCAAGGCTGTGGTTTCAGTGTGCCCAGTGGGACGTCCATCTATAGATTCAACTGGACTCTGGGTTACTGAGCTCTCCAGCACAAGTGGACCCCAGCTGATCCCACTGTTGGTCGAGTTTCAGAGGGGGAGGAGATGTGAGTGTTTGCTTCTGGCCCCGTGGTCCACAGCACTGGGGAAAGAGCTCCCCTCTAGTCACAAAAGGTGTACAGCTTGGGAGAGCCTGCTCCTCAGCTGAGCACAGCGGGAACTTAAGCAAAACTGCATTGGGAGTAAAAGGATAGCCCCAGCACAGGCCTTGCCCAACACACCAGCTGAAGGTGGACCGGACAGGGACAGCCACCCAAAAGGCCCCATATCCAAAAGATTTGAGAATGAAGAGCTCTGGCCAGAGATAGTTGTGAAAACTTGTCCACACCTGAGAGATTCACCGTAAGTTCTGAGGGCCAGAACCCTACCTGAAAAACCGAAAATCCCTGCCTGAAAAACTTCCATAGCGAGTGCTGTCCAGCAGGATGTTTTATGAGAAAGGGCTTATGCGTAGCTGCATGTAGGCCTCCCTGCAGGCAAGGCTACGTCTCTCTGGATTCTCAGCAATCTGGTAAATTAAGATTTTAGGTCTAGTTTAGACACTCCCCAAACCCCCTGTACCCACTGTCCCTCCAAACAATGCTCCTTTTCCCAGCCTCATTCTTGTTTGCAAGAGATGCCACAGCCAGCTCAGAAGACCACAACAGTGTGGGAGAGTCAGCAGCCTTCATTCACACAACCGCTAATTGCTCAAGGACAACAGAGCAGGAGAAAACTGCAGAAGGTCCAGTTCCCAGTGTGCTGACCTCCACTTGTCAGTGAACAAAGGACCCCTTTGTAACCTCCATCTGCTCTGTGATATGGGAACAGACCCCACTGTGAAGGGAGATGCACTGGAGAAGATCCCAGCCCTACAGAGTGGACTGGTCACATGATGATGGACAGTCCTATTAGGCGATCCCGTGCCAGGGAACTACAGGACAAGCAGCAACACAGGTGATGATGCCAGCCGGACTGTGACGTGTTCTCTGCAAGCCACCAGACCATTTAGAAAACTGGTTCTTTTCATCCTCTTTGGGTTTGGTTTGAAGAAAGGGGTCTTGTTGTATTGCCCAGGATGAACTCAAGCTCTTAGGCTCGAATAAGTGATTCTCCTGTCTCAGCTTCCCTAATAACTGATACTATAGTTGTACATCACTGAGCCAGGCTAAGCAAAGGGTTCTCAAAAGAAAAATTAATTTCTTAATAAAACTCCCAATCAAATGCTGTTCATACACTAACTGCAGACAGTTCAACTTAGCAGCTGCCGTAGGATTGGAAAGAAGCCAAGGAACCGCTCACGGGGAGAGATACAGGCAGTGATCAGGCCATGAAGGGAGAATGTCAGTAAATGGAAGGACCTGCCTGGCAGGTGGGTGTAGGAACTGGGGGAGATCATATTCTTTAATTTTGACAGATTAAAAGATACTTTAAAGTGCATTTTATCAGACTGTGGAGACAGCTAATGGGTAAAAGTGCTTGCCATGCAAGCCTGCAACCTGAATTGAGACAGGTGGATCTCTGAAGTTGGGTTTAGAAGCCAGCTCAGGCACCTTGGTGTCTGCTCCATGGGCCCAGGCCCAGCTGCCTGTGGGTACCCCAGACTTTTGGCCTAGGAGTTCCACAGGCCAAGGAATAGTGGATTGGAAGAGGCCTACCCCATACTGAAGGAACAAGGTCCTGGAATGACCCTGCCTCAGTCTTAGGCCCATGCTGCTGTCCAGAGAAAACAGAATTCAAGGGGATTCAGGGGCATGTCACCAGAAGCCAGCACTTATAGAGGCCTTACTGGCTGAAGCAGAGAGGGGTAAAGCAGATTAGTAGACCAATGCCACCTTGAGCAAGGTAGCTAATGGACTTAGAAAACAGGGTGGTTACCACCTCCTGTAACCACCAAATCCCTCCTCCAGGAGCCCATCCTCTGCAACACCTCCGCAAGGCCACTGAGTAGGCGCCAGTCTAATAGGCTAGGACTGCAAGCCCTGCATCCAGTCCCCAGAAGAAGAAAATCTGCTTTGGCAAACAGCTTACTAAGATATACCATGACCAGACCAGGAGGCAGAGGCAGGCAGATCTCCAGGAGTTCGAGGCCAGTCTGGTCTCCAGAGGGAATTCCAGGACAGCCAGGGCTACACAGAGAAACCCTGTTTTGAAAAAACAAAAACATAACAACAAAAAGATGTGCCTTGCATGCCGTGAACTTCTTCCAGTTAGAGCTTGATGGAGGAAGGTCATTGGCTAATAAAGGAACTGCCCTGGCCCATTTTATTGGTTGAAAGATAGGTGGGAGGAATAGGCAGAACAGGACGCTGGGAGGAAGAGGAAGTGAGGTCAGAGTCTCGACAGCTCTCCTCTCGGGAGCAGACGCCTGAGAGAGACGCCATGCCCCGCTCCCAGGATGAAGCTCCGACCCAGGATGGACATAGGCTAGAATCTTCCCGGTAAGCGCACCTAGGGGCGCAACACAGATGATTAGAAATGGGCTAAATTAATATGTGAGAATTAGCCTAGAAGAGAATGGGCCAAGCAGTGATTAAAAGAATACAGTTTGTGTGTTGTTATTTCGGAGCATAAGCTAGCCAAGCAGGCGGCTGGGGTGTTGGGGACGCAGCCCCTCCGCCGCCCCTATTACTACAAGAGCTTGCAGTTCAGCAGGGTTCAGCATACTCCTAGACTGTGCAACAGCCATCAGGGTCTATTTTGTGGGAATTCATTCTGCCAATAGTTTTGGCGGTACCTGCCTTGGGGCATGGCTTCTGTGGGATGGACATGATCTCTTATAGGGAAGAGGAGGGGTCTTTGGCTTCTGCTTGGCATGAAGGGAGAAGGGAGACCGAAATGGTGGAGAGGCAGAGAGGCAGCGTGGGATCAGCAGTGGTTTCCACCTCGTCCTGTATTCTGTGAGTCTGTATTTCTCTTTGAATTCCCATTAATAAAGACAATTTGTAACTCTCACATTAACCTAGTTACAGGATATCTTCAGTACCCTCAAGAAACCACACACACACACACACCTGGCAGTCACCCTACTATCAGCCCCAAACCGTCTGTCTGTAGATTGCCTGTTCTGAGAAGTATTGTAAATAAAGTCATACAATATGTGACTTGTGGGTCTGGCTTCCTTAAAAGTTTTTCCACAATGCAGTATGCCATGGTCTGAATGTCTGTTGCTGGGATTTCCCAGGTTGGACATAATCTCCCAAGTAGTACCTTAGTGGCATTTGAAGGAAAGTCTTTTAGAGGTAACTAGGGTTAGGTGAGGATACAAGTGTGGGAGCCCAGAGCGGCATTAACTGCCATATAAGATGAGGAGGGGGAGGGGGGAGATATGGCTTAGTTAAGGTGCTTGCTGAGCAAGCATGGGTACCTGAATTCAGATTTGCAGCACCCACACAAAAGCCAGGAGTGATGATGTGTACCTATAATCCCAGTGCTGGGGGTAGAGACAGGATGATCCCTAGAATCTGTCCCTGGCCTAAAACTCATCCAGTAGGCTAGGTCTGCTGGCCATGAGCCCCAGGGGCCTCCTGTCTCTACCTCCCCAGCACTGGAATTCCAAGCACACACTACCATGCCTGTATCTTTTTTGTTGTTGCTGCTGTGGATTCTGGATCATCTCCCATTATGACCACATCAGTTGAAGCTAGGTGCCCCTAAGTTTTATTTTATTTATTTGATAATTTGAACAACCACAATATGAAAGAAGACCGAAGAGGAGCCAGGCGTAAGCTGCGATGTGAACCTGAGGGCTGCCTCCACCATCTACAGACAGATGGGCAGGAGGTGACTGGTGTGTGCATGGGGGCTGCTGTGCATCTCACCGTCTGCAGACAGATGGGCGGGAGGTGGCCGGTGTGTGCATCAGGGCTGCTGTGCATTCTCACCATCTGCAGACAGATGGGCGGGAGGTGGCCGGTCTGTGCATGGGGGCTGCTGTGCAATCTCACCATGTGCAGACAGATGGGCTGGAGGTGACTGGTGTGTGCATCAGGGCTGCTGTGCATTCTCACTGTCTGCAGACAGATGGGCTGGAGGTGACTGGTGTGTGCATCAGGGCTGCTGTGCATTCTCACCGTCTGCAGACAGATGGGCGGGAGGTGGCCGGTCTGTGCATCAGGGCTGCTGTGCATTCTCAGGCATGCTGTGCTTACCTCTTTCCATGACCCCATGACCCCAGCTTTCCCTCCCTGATACCACAGGACAGACAGCTCTTCCTCTCCACCCAGCTCTGAGCATAGATTCTTTCTTAATTTATCTACATATTTGGGGGCAAGGCCTCATTATGTGGCTCTAGCTGTCCTGTAACTCACTATATAGCCCAAGCTAGCCTCAAAGTCACAGAGATCCACCTGTTTTTCCTCCTGAGTTTGGGGACTAAAGGTATGTGGCACCAAGCTTGGCTTTGGTAAAGATTTCTTTTCTTTTTTGTTTCTTTGATTTATTTTGTTTTGTATGATTTTTTTTCTTTTTGATGTTGTTTGTTTTGTTTTTTTTGCGACAGGGTCTTTCTATGTAGCCCTGGCTGTCCTGGAACTTGCTCCATAGATCAGGCTGGCCTCAAACTCAGTATCTGCCTGCCTCTGCCTCACAAAAGATGTCTCATCTCACATAGAAATCCACAAACTTTATGCAAATGAGGGAAAATCAGCAAATGGGACTTTTATTACCATTAAAGGCCTGTTATTCTGACAATTCTGTTCAGAAATGAAAAGCCAAGCCACAGATTACATACGGATTTGCCAGGCGTGCTCAGAGGACTTACACTTAGAAAATACAACTGGGTCAGTGGTGGCCCAGTGATTAAAGCCCTTGCCATGTAAGCATGAGAACCAGAACTGAACCACATGTGCAATGCACCGACACGTGTGTCCACACACATGAAAACATGTATGTGAGTGACTTCAGACATACACATGCGACAGCAAATGTAGGGGTCAGAGGACAACGGTCAGAGTGTCCTCTCTCCTCCCACCTTGTGGGATCTGAGAAGCAAATTCAGGTCATAAGGCCTTCTACCTGCTGAGCCATTTCACGGGCCCTTAAATATTATTATTGTTGTGTGCATACATGTGTATGCTATTGCTGCAAGTGGAAGCCAGAGGACCGCTGGTGCCAGTCAGGGCTGTCCTTCCACCATGAGATCGGGGACTGAAGTCAGGTTAGTGGGCTTGCGCCTCAAACTCTTCCACTGAGCCATCTCACCTGCTGAAGTTGATCTTAGTTGCCAACTTATGGAGATTTAAAATCACTACGGAAACAGGCACACCCGTGAGGGCTTTCAAGCTTAGGTTAATTGTGGAAGGAAGCCCTGCCTGAAATGTGGATGGCATGAGCCACAGGCTGGGGTTCCACAGTGCATTGTCCCCGCCCCCCCCCCCCGACTTCATAACCAGATATCCTATACTTCTGCTGCCGTGACAGACTGAGAGACAAAACAAACCCTTCCTTCCTTAGGTAGATTCTGTCTGATATTCTGTGGCAGCAACAGACAAGTAACTAACATAACAACTGAATTTTCTTTCTTTCTTTTTCTGTTTGCTTTCAAGACAGAGTTTGATGTGTAGTCCTGGCTGTCCTGGAACTCATCAGACTCACTCAGAGACCTGCCTCCCTCTCTATCTCCCAAATGCCAGTATTAAAGGTATACACCACCATGCCTGTCTTTAGCAACTGAATTCTAGAATTCAAAAGACTTTAATTACTAAATCTAACTAAAGAAGACCCACTCAATAGCCCTCTTGGGGACTGTATTAGTTACGTATCTTGTAACTGTGACAAATTCATGACAGATGCAATTCGGGGACAAAAAGACTTATTTTAGCCCAGCTTCATGGTGGAAAAGGCATGGCAGCATCCACGGTGGCAGGAATGGGGCTACCTGCTTACATCTTTGCAGATCACTCCCATAGGGCTGGGCTAGAATCTCCAATGATGCTGCCCGGCAGCCTCTGTCCTCCAGCTGGCCCTATAGCTTAAAGTTTCCACAACCCCCCTCCTAAACCACATCCAAATTCAAGGGCCATACTTTCAAACACATGAACCTATAAAGTATATTTTACATTCAAACCACAACACAGATGCCATCAGGTGTGGCACCAAGAACTGAAGTGAGTCTACCTACCCCACCTGGAACTCCCCTAGAGATACAACTGTCCCCACCTGGGTTGAGAGCTTATGCTGTCACCCCTAAGACCAGACTGATAAAACTAGACAGGGGAATGTCCTTAAAGGCTGAAGCCCAACTGGAAAGGGTTAATTTAGGAGTAGGCAGAATGGTGAACACCTGCAACCTGCAATTCCAGCCAGCAAGCGGAAAGGAGAAGCAGGAGTTCAAGGTCATCCTCAGCTACACAAGTCTCAGGCCACGCTGGGCCACATAACAACACCCTACCTCAAAGAAATGAAATGAGTGGGGCGGTGGTGGCACACGCCTTTGATCCCAGCCCTCAGAAGGCAGAGGCAGGCGATCTCTGTGAGTTCGAGACCAGCCTGGTCTACAAGAGCTAGTTCCAGGATAGTTAGGGCTGTTACAAAGAGAAACCCTGTCTTGAAAAACCAGAAAACAGAGAGAGAGAGAGAGAGAGAGAGAGAGAGAGAGAGAGAGAGAGAGACAAAAGAGAAGGGTACAGTTTATCTCTTCTGTGCTTTGCTCATCAAGATGCAACGGAAACAGTACGTGGAGGTTCCACCTCAACACAACCGCTGGCAGTCACCAAACCCTGAGGGAATGAGGAGTTGGGCCTATTGGTGATAGGAAGAGGGTTGGGCTGTTGGGCTGTAGGACTCACAGCTGATGGTGGCTGGAGCCTAGGGAAACCAGCCACTCAGGACTGAGTGGGCCCCCAGAAACAGCACCAAGTCAGCAGCTTGGTCTAGCTGCTGTCTACAAACAGTTGTGAGGCAGGGAGTGGCTAGGGGTCACCCAGTAGGTGCTGGAGGAGTCTGTGGAGGGACAGTGGGAAGTTCTGAATCACAGTCAGTCCCCAGAGACACTGGCCTCTGAGAAGAATGAGGTCACTGAGGGCACAGGATCTCTAAGGACATCTTTCAGGATCAGACAGCAAACAGTCACATGGCCAAGCAGAAGCAAAGGAATGACCAAAGATCATGTGTGCTGTTCGCCTGAGGAGGACAGTGCATAGGTCACCTGAGAGAGATCGTAGTGTGGCTCTCACCTAATACCAGAATCTGTGCGGTGCTCACTAAAGTGTAGTTGCTGGACTGGAGCAAGGATTTGGTGGTTAAGTACACTGGCTGCTCTTGCAGAGGACCTGGTTTGGTTCCCACCTCCCACAGGGTTGCTCAAGAAACATTTGTCCTCAAAGATCAAGACAGCAATGCAGGGGATTATGTCCTCTTCACCTGCCAATGAAAGCAAGACCAAGAATCCAAGGTTTTGCCCCAGCCCAGGGGGCAACTGAGAAGTGAGGGGCACTTTGCCTTCTAAGAGAAGACACTGCCCCCCATGATGACATCAAACCTGAAGCCTTCCTCTTTTGGAATAATCAGAAAAAAATCACACTGGCAGCCAAAGTGTTCAATTAGAGTTCCAAAATTGAAGAGGCTGTGATCTCTGGGGGATTCACACTGCTGAGATTTAGCATTAAAACTGAGCACACACACCAGTGTTCAGGAGATTAAGACAGAAGATTGTGAGTCTGGAGCCAGCCTGGACCACATTGCGAGTTTGAGACTAGGCTAGGCTATACAGGGAGCCGCTGTTTCACACACACACACACACACACACACACACACACACACAAGACTTCGCCTGTCACTAATGCCCTCTAATGGCCTCTATCCTGCCTGACGCCAAATCGGTAAAGAACAGAGGTCTCCAGATGCAGATAGACTCAGCTACTCTGCCTTCTGGAATTCTCCTTTCCATCTCTCTTCCCATGCCATGTTACCCTCAAGAACTATATTTTTGGGTTTTGTTTGTTTGTTTTGAGGCAAGGTCTCATTATATAGCCATGACTGGCCTGGAACTCACTGTGTAGACCAAGTCAGCCTAGAACTCATAGAGATCCACCTGACTCTGCCTCCTGAGTGCTGGGATTAAAGGTGTGCACCATCAAACCTCACCCAAGAACTGCATTTTTATGCTTAAAAAATTTTTATTGAGTATCTCTCCAACTTCTCTGAAACACAGATTTAAGTGGAATTAATTATTTTCCAGGTCCCTCATGACTGTTATGTGTTCTAGACTGAAGTATTGTAGCAGACGATTGAGGAGCAACACGAGACAAGTCTTGGTAAACTATCATTCCTCAGTGAAGCCTCAGTAGAAGGGTTCTCAACAGTGTGGATGCTGCCAGGCTCCAGCAGCGTGATCAGACTCAGAGGCGGCTTTAGCTGGGCACCATCAGAGGGTTAACACCAGCATGACCGCCCCCAGGCCTGCCATCCTGCATGGAGAAGTTTCAGAAGGGAGGTGTCAAGGTGGTAGCCATAGCTTACATCCCTGAAAGAGCATGTTTTTTGTTTTGTTTTGTTTTTCGAGACAGGGTTTCTCTGTAGCTGTGGAGCCTGTCCTGGAACTAGCTCTTGTAGACCAGGCTGGCCTCAAATTCATAGAGATCCGCCTGCCTCTGCCTCCCAAGTGCTGGGATTAAAAGCATGCTTGGCCTGAAAGAGCAATTTTTAAAGGATTTGTTTATATTATTTTTAATAACATGTATTGTGTGTTTCTGTATGTGGTCTCTGGAAGAGCAACAGTGCCTTTAAACGCTGAGCCATCTCTCCAGCTCCGTGATCACAATTCTGAGGAGACGGGATGCACAGCAGATGGAGCATCCAGAGCTGGGCAGATAGCTGCCGAGACTGGAAAAAGGGCCATTACCAAGAGTCCCTTCCCTCAGCATCACAGAGAAACTCAGGAAGCTAGGCCCACTGCTGACAAGGAACCTTCTGGAAAGAATCCCCTTCATCTGAGAAAAGGAGGTTTTTACAGTGTCTGTCTGCAAGCTTCTGGATCCTGTGGAGAGTCAGGTGCAAATGACCAACCACTCTGCCAAGAGAGGGAACAAGAGCTCTGTGTAGCCAGAGTCAGGACATGTGGAGGTCACATAACTGTGACCAACAGTTCGGGGGCAGGGATGAATTTGAATCATCTGTGAAGCCTGAGTTAAGTTCCCCCGGTGCCAATAGGCTTCAGGAACAGCAGCACAGGGACTGTGCTGACTGAACAGAAAAAGAGTAAATTAATTTTATGACTTTTTAAAGCTTCTGCAAAGGCAAAGGAGACCAAGGCCGAGAGCCCAGAGCTATCTCCCTCACCCAGAGTGCCCAACGCCTGGCAAGCTCCACCCCTCTAATGTGTGCTGTATTGGGAAACTTCCCTGTGCTGTTTGAGCTCACTGAGAAGCTGGCTTTGGGAGCTGGGTCCCCTCCCATTGCCACATCAGATCCAAGCATTTTCCTCTCAAAGTTCCCCAAACACCCAGCCCTGCTGGCCCCTGAATCTGTAACAGTGGATAGGGGTGGGAGGGTGGCATGTAGAACAGAAAAACAGAGGGAAAAGGCTGTGGGCTTAAGAACAGTGGAAGGCAGCCTTCCAACAGATGCTAATGTTGTTTATCCCACAATACACAAATGCAGGCATGGGAGAAGAGAAGCAACCGGAAGTCTGCTCTGGAGAGAAGCTCTGCTCTGCCTGCATCCTCTCAGTGGGGATGCCCGTTGATTGTTCAAGGCTTTCCCAGTCACTTCTGGCGGGTGACTTAAAGCACGGCTCGGCTTGACGGTGTTACACGGCTGCAATCTGCTCTGCTTTGAAGCCTGGCCCAAGGGGACCCACTCCACCCTGAGTTCTCCATGGGCAATGCGCAGAGGCAGTCTCCACCAGTCAGTTTCTGCTGTATGACTGAAGACCCTGATTTGATGGTGTGACTTTGTTTACTGTCAGCCTACTGCACACTGATCTGGACGTTGAGAGCACCTGCTGTGACGGGTTTTGTTTTTCTACCTCTGCTCACTGTTTACTCTTCTACTGTGGCTGACGACACTTAATAAAGTCACTAATTAGAAACGGAGAGCACAGCTACTGTACATCATTCTCTGGCCTACAAAGAACATCCCTACTCTGACAAGAGTCAAACTAGAAACCTGGATTTTCAGAAAGGATGGAGGTGGGATCAGGTCCCTAGGACCCCACCTGGGGGAGGGAATCTGTCCTGACTTCACATGTTCATTATAAAATTGAGCAGTTCCAGCCCAGGGCACAGAATAAACAGTAAAATGGGGTTTCCAAATGTCTAGCCTGGACCAGTACACACAAAACTCTTCAGGAAAGCCTGATTGGCTTTGACTAGCCCCACGGAGACCACAAAGCACCCCGCTCATCTTCAGGGTCCCCAGAAACACACTCCATGCCACCACTCCCTCCTCAGAAGAGAAGCAGATCTGAGCCAAAGCTGATGAGTTGGCCTTTATGGTGGCGGCTGCCAAGAGGATGTGGAGAGGCCAGAACAGGAGGAAACAGAGACCCACCATGAGGAGGGGGCTTCTTTGGCCTGCTGCCCTCACAGAGAACACAGCCTCTGCTCCCAAGCTTGCCTGAGCCAGGAGCAGCTCACCACTGGCCCCACAGTGCAGACACCAACGCCTGTGATGGAAGACGTGGGAAATCCTTCTATGTCTTTTCCTAATGCTCTTCTACACAAGTAGTTTATGATTGGCACAAAACATTTTAAATACAAGAAAATAGGGATTCTTTACAAGTACTGCAACAGGAGGAAAAAGTGCATCAAGAGACACAACATGGAGAACCACTTTCCAGTGTACAGGAACACGCACACTCGAAATTACACCTCACACGCTGTGCCTCACCAGCTCTCGGGACTGCACAAATACTGCAGCTGTCTGAAGCTTCACTCCATAGCAATGCTGAAACTGTGTGTATGTATTTCTATGTGTGTACATATGTATTTGGTAAGTGTGTGTGTGTGTGTGTGTGTGTGTATGTGTAGAGTCAACATCAGGCACCCTCTTCACTCATTCTCCACTGTTAAGTTTTTCTTAATTATATGTATGTGTGTGTGCTTCCAATTGGCTATATGCTCATATCTGCAGAAATCTGAGAAGACCAGAAGTGTTGGATCCCCTGGAGCTGGAGCTACAGGTAATTCTGAGTCTGTAATTGATGCAGATCTCCTGGAGAAGGAGAATGTGTTCTTAACTGCTGAGCCATCTCCAGCCCCACTCCCTACCTTTTCTTTCTTTTGTCCGCAGGATATCTCACTGAACCTGGGCTCACCAAGCAGGCTAGAGTAGCTGGGTCATGAGCACTAAGTTCCAGTGTCTCTCCGTCTCCCAGTGCTGGATGACAAACAGACCACAGGTGCACACAGTTTTTGTTTCATTTTTTAGTGTGGGTGCCGGGAGAGAACTCAGGTCCTCAGGCATGAGTAGGGATTACTTTACTCAGCCTCATAATTAGTTTTTTAACCACACCGGTGACAAATGTAGCTTTCAAAGGTAGGCATCTGCTAGCATTCAACAATTTCTCGCAGGTCCTCTTCACGCCTGCATGGCCAGTTCCTTAGAATAAATTCCTAGGGGCGGAATTGTGACCTAGTGCACTTTCCAGGGTTGAACAGAACTCACCTCTCCACAGCCAGATTGCACATTGGCACTTAAGGCTAACAGAGCTGTGGTCTGAATGCTGAGTGTCCTCCAAGCACCCAAGTGCTAAAGACAGTTTCCAGGGTGGTCCTGCTAGGAGGTGGTGCAGTCTTTAGGAGGCGGGGTTTGGTGGGCAGTATTCAGATCACTGGGATATGGCCTAGAAGGATCGGTGGGATCCTAACAATACCTTCCTCTGCGCTTCCCAGCTGAGAAAATGCCACGGTGTGCAGCCTCACTATAAGAATCATATAGTAATACTTTATTTATGTTTTAATAAATAAAGCTTGCCTGGAGATCAGAGGGTAAAACTAAGCCACTAGAGGCCAGGCAGTGGTGGCACACACCTTTAATTCCAGGATTTGGGAGACAGAGGCAGATGGATCTCTGTGAATACAGGCCCACACAGTATTAGGAATGTGGCCTTGCTGGAGTAGGTATGGCCCTACTGGGGGAAGTGTATATGGGAGAGGGGGCGCTTTGAGGTTTCAGAAGCTCAAGCCAGGCCCAGTGGCTCACTCTCTCTTCCTGCTGTCTACAGGTCCAGATACAGAATTCTCAGCTGCTTCCCCAATATCATGTGTGCCTCATGCCACCATAATTCCCACCATGATGATAATGGACTAAACTGTAAGCCAGCCCCAGTTAAATGTTTTCCTTTATAAGAGTTGGCATGTTCATAGTGTCTCTTCACAGCAATAGAAACCTTAACTAAGACAACACACAATACACATAATTAACAATAATAAAATTAAAAAAATTAGCCTGGCATGTGACAGCATATGACTTTAATCCCAGCACTCAGAAGGCAGAGGGAGCCTGGTCTACAAAGAGAGTTCCAAGACAGCCAGGGCTACACAGAGAAACCCTGTCTCAAAAAAAAAAAAAAAAAAAAAAAAAAAAAAAAAAAAAAAAAACCAAAAAACTGTGGGCTGGCACCTCAGTGAGGCAAACCTGTTCTCTTAATATGTTGGTAATGTCAAGTACTTTTTTATAGTGACAGGAAGCTTATTAACACAAGCAATATCCAAACTAGAAAACGAAAACTATTCTTGGAACCTAAAACAGGAAATTAATAACAAGGAATTGGTAACAAAGTTGAAAAAGAATGTTGAAGCTATAAGAAGCCAACAGGATTACTATAGGCAGGAAACACCCTAAGTCTGTCTGGAGAGATGGAAGCAGGAAGCAGCCTCAGAAGACACTGTCCAGGACTCAGTGTCAGTAAGGACCAAGGCTGTGTCCTTCCTAACATGCCTGGTTTCCCAGCAAGCAGCAGCAGGCAGGAAATCTAAACACTCAGCATAAGAGAGGGCCAGAAATACACCATTGTGATGTATTCTTGGTTGTCAACCTGACTACATCTAGAGTTAACTAAAACCCAAATGGCTGGGCACACTTGTGAGGGATTTCTTTCTTAATTAAATTATTTGAACTGGGAAGACCCACTTTGAATCTGGTTGGTTGTGGTGGGAAGATAAATTGTTAATCTGGCTCTTCTGAGGTGGGGAGATCCACCTTGAATCTGGGGCACATCTTCTGCTGGCAGCCCGTGTAAGGACACGGAAACAGGAAGCTCTCTCCCTTTGCCTGCTTGCTCTCACTCTGGCTAGGAGGGCCATTCCTTCACTCACATTAAAACCTGCTTCTTTGGAACTCTAGCGTATACTGAAGCCCAGATGAGACACCCAGCCTTGTGATCTGAACAGCTACTTGGATTCTGGGATCTCCCACCAGCAGACAGCCATTGTTAGGACTAGATGAACTACAGCCTGTAAGTCACTAAATAAATTCATATATATATATATATATATATATATATTCATTCTTTAAGTTCTGTTCCCTTAGAGAACCCTGACTAATACAACCATCAAAAGAGAAACAAGTTCTCACTGTCAAAATCACTGATTGCTAGTGAGAGTGAACATGGGTTATCTTTCTTCTACTGGGTCTGTGTCTGCACTATGCTATTCTTAACCCTACCATCATTTCACACTGGAACAAAGCACCTCAATTTTCAGCTGCCACATGGCTCATATTTCTCTGCCTCCCTTGCAGCTCGATGTGGCTGTGAGTTCTGACAGCCTTCAGAAGCCATCTTGGTCTAAGGAATGTATACTACAAGCTGAGGATGGTGGAACAACCCTAACTGCACCCTGGGCTGCAGCTTGCTTTACACTGTGTGTCACTAGGTCTGACTTGTGGAGATGGAGGCCACCGTCTGTGTTTCCCTGCAGCACTTCTAAGTGGCTTGTGGGACTTTTGTAACTGTGCTGGTATAGTTTAAGTATATTTCCCCCTCTGACCCCCATCCTTGGTAGTTTTCTCCCAAGTCAAAGCTGTTTCAGGACTCAGGATATTTAATCCACTCTCAGGCTGCCTCTCCCACTTCCTACCCTGTGCGCCTACATAGTTCCAAGAGAGATTTACTTTTCTATGCATCTTTCTGTCATTTTGGCTTCTTCTGGTACAGTGAGATCTTTAATCATCTAGAACATATTTTCCTTTACAGAGCATGGTGGTGGCTTGATCTTTTTTGTTTCCCTCACAGATTAAGCATTGATTTGTGAGCTACCCAAACACAAAACTACAATGGGTTCCCCAACCCAGCAGAACAGATAAAGCCCATGTTGCCCCTGGGCCATGGAGGAAGCCTGTCTTGGTTTATCCCACGGGAGGGCTGCAATAAATTCCCTCAAAGTCAGGAATAAATTTTTAAGATAGCATGACACATAAAACCTAGCCATTATAACCATATTAAACACAGATCCCATCAAGTGAGACAAATTAAAAGCTTTCACAATGTCAACTTCCCAGTTAGTTCCACTGGGTCACTCCTAACAATGTTGACCCCAAGCACAATTACCCCATGGAATAAAATCCTTGCAGCAAAGGAAAATGTCACAGCCAAGAGACAGCACAGTCTCCCAGGCTGGCTTTAAATCTTTACTCAGAAAAATGTTCCTTCTCCCATCCCTCTGCTACCCAACAGAAGAGGAGCCCCACAAGAGGAAGCCCTTGTCTGTACTCAGCTGGCCTCCTAGCTGCTCATGTGACAACTGCACTTAGAGAAAGGCTTTTGGAGATGTTGCACATCGGAGGTCTCAGAGCTCAGCCTCCCAGGGGTCAGGCTGAGAAAGCTGCAGAGGACAAGATGGTGAGAACAGTCAGTACCAGACCCCGACAACTCCCACCTGCCGCTGCTGGAGGCAGAGGACAAACAGCAGCTTCTTCAGTTCAATGTGCGGTGTGCCTTATCCTTGCTCTTGTATAGCGCTGGGAACTGAATCCAGGCCTGCATACGTGCTAGGCAAGTACTCCACTGCTGAGCAGCAGCCGCAGTCCATGACTTGTCTTAAAATAAGTTCTGAAGGTAAAGGAAAATCACCACCCATCATAGGACAGTGGGTCAGGGCATGCAGACCACCCCACTGCTAGCAGCCGCCACTAGCTCTTGCTTCTATTGTTCTCTCTATCAAAAGGTCATCATACGGGAATGAAAGTTACCCTACCCTCCCACCAGCATGGCCCAACCCCTGCCCCTAGGTCTACCCCATCCTCTTCTATCCCCAGTGGATCCTGCCTCCCTCTCACCTATAGGCAGACAGACCGGGGAATGCTCACACCTATAGGCAGACAGACTGGGGAAGCCCACACCTACAGGCAGACAGACTGGGAATGCCCACACCTACAGGCAGACAGACTGGGGAAGCCCACACCTACAGGCAGACAGACTGGGGAAGCCCACACCTACAGGCAGACAGACTGGGGAAGCCCACACCTACAGGCAGACAGACCGGGGAATGCCCACACCTACAGGCAGACAGACCGGGGAATGCCCACACCTATAGGCAGACAGACCGGGAATGCCCACACCTACAGGCAGACAGACTGGGGAAGCCCACACCTATAGGCAGACAGGCCAGGGAATGTTCACACCTATAAGCAGACAGACTGGGGAAGGCCCACACCTATAGGCAGACAGACCAGGGAATGTCCACACCTATAAGCAGACAGACTGGGGAAGGCCCACACCTATAGGCAGACAGACCAGGGAATGTCCACACCTATAGGCAGACAGACCAGGGAATGTCCACTCCTATAGGCAGACAGACCAGGGAATGTCCACTCCTACAGGCACACAGACTGGGGAAGGCCCACACCTATAGGCAGACAGACCGGGGAAGGCCCACACTTATAGGCAGACAGACTGGGGAAGGCCCACACTAGTCAAGAGTGTTATGGCCTCTGTGGATGTCACCTATCCAGGGCTCACATGGCTGGGCCACAGAACTGGCACTTGTGTAGAGAGAAACCATCCTAATGTCCACAGACACTATCTGGCCTTTCATAAGCCCCAGAGAACTGCTTGCTACCTACTACCAGAAAAACAGAAACAAAACCAAGCACTACAGGTTCACTCCTGCCAGCAGGAGACAGGCACACCGTGGGCTCACATCCCTCCTACTAGAACCTGCCTTGCTCTAAGGGGCACCTTCCCTACTCCTACCACCACTGCTGTAGTGGGTGAAGGATCCCCAAAAGCGGGCCCACCTCACCCCTGGGTGTTCCCTAGGTTGGCAAAAAGGTGCTTACAGACATGAAAAAAAATTAGTGATCTAGAAATGAAATCTCAGGCACCATATCCAAGAATAAGGTAGGAGAAACAGAAAAGAAAGATGGAGTCAGAGGTTGGAGCAGGAACACCAGACCACGAGAAGCTATAGGAGAGGTGGGGAACAGGTTCTGCAGGGGACAACTCACCTCCAGCACTCTGGAGCAGCTGTGCCTCAGGCTGCGGAGGCTGCGAGGAGTGTCTGGAGGCACCTGCCTTCTTTCTCACATCGGCTGGACTAGGAAAGGCAGAGGAGTAAGTAGGAAGGGGTGTGCCAAGGTCTGGAACTCAAATTTTCCTGAAACTGACTGAGGCTAAGGAGCCATGAGGGAGGGAGCCATCCTGGCCAGACTTGTGTTTCAGAGGTCTACAGAATACACCACTTGTAAGTAACTTAAACATGGATGTGAAAAGAGAAAGACCTAGGAAAGCCACACAGATCCACCCTAGGGGGCTTCCTCTGAGTTCTGTCTACCTCTCCAGCAGGGGCTCGAGTCTGTTTTATGGTAAACATAAAGGCATGAATAAGGGGGGGGTTTTCTCATGGAAGGAAACAGGTCCCAACCCTGCACTGCATTAGCATAGGACTCCCTAGATGACAGTTCTCAAAGTGGATCATCCTTGGGCTGGTTCTTTCCCCTCAACCAAGAAGTGTGGTTTTCAGCAGAGGTGCTTCACAGCTTGGGGGTCATTGCATGCAGGAATGCTGCCCCAGACCAGAGAGCAAACTTCAGGCCATCAAAAGGTGCTCAACACCACCCCATAACCCCACACAACAATGTTCCTGCTCCAAGGCAGGATGGAGGTAAGAGTGTTTTCTGTCTTATTTTCTTTAAAAATAAAAGACAGGAGAAACCCTGTATATAAATAAATAAGTAAATAGAAATTTGTTAGCTGGGTGGTGGTAGCCCAACACTTGGGAAGGAGAGGCATGTGGGGCGCCATATGAAGTAATAAGGGTGGCGGCGGGGCTGCGTCCCCAACACCCCAGCCGCCTGCCCGGCTAGCTTATGCCCCGAAATAATTACACGGACACTGTATTCTTTTAAACACCGCTTGGCCCATTTCTATCTAACCTCTTCTAGGCTAATTCTCACATATTAATTTAACCCATTTCTAATCATCTGTGTTGCGCCCCTAGGTGCGCTTACCGGGAAGATTCTAGCCTATGTCCATCCTGGGTTGGAGCTTCTTAGCATACGTCTGCCCAGGAGCCAGGAGCATGGCGTCTCTCTCAGGCGTCTGCTCCCGAGAGGAGTGCTGTCGAGACTCTGACCTCACTTCCTCTTCCTCCCAGCGTCCTGTTCTGCCTACTCCTCCCACCTATCTTCCAACCAATAAAATGGGCCAAGGCAGTTCCTTTATTAGCCAATGACCTTCCTCCATCAGAGGCAGGTGGATCCCTGTGAGTTCGAGACTAGCCTGGTCTACAGAGTAAGTTCCAAGACAGTCAGGGATATACCAAAGAAACCCTGTCTAGAAAAATCAAAAACAAAGGGAGGAAGGCACGCAGCAGGCAGGCAGCAGGCAGGCAGCAGGCAGGCAGCAGGCAGGCAGCAGGCAGGCAGCAGGCAGGCAGCAGGCAGGCAGCAGGCAGCAGGCAGCAGGCAGCAGGCAGGCAGGCAGGCTGGTTTGTACACGGTCCCCAAAGCAGCATGGCCACAGTGGTGTTATTGGGCGCTTCTCTTCTGCTTTAGGCCACTGTGGTCACTTCAACTGATGTTACAAATCCAGAAACACAACATTATTGTTTTAGGTCAATTATCACTTAATTCAATCTTCCTTTTTTTCATAGTAGTAAATGCAAATAATATGATCTGCCATTTCTATCTTTAAGCATGTATCATCAATGCTAAGCAGTTCACACTGTTTTCTAACCCCCCTCATCTGTCTCCATCCTAAAATGAAACGGTTCATTAAATTGACTCCTCATTCCCCTGCCCCACCCCCACCAGCCCTTCTGTAACCTCTGTGCTTTCTGTCTTTATGGAATTGTTCCCTTTAATGACTTCATAAAGCAGAAAAATCCTTTACATTTATTCTGTCTCTGGCTTAAACCCAAGGAGCACAAGGACTCCATAGTTAAACAGCCAAGCTCAAGTGTTTCAGAGCCTGGAGTTCGGGGGATCAGTTGGTGGAGTGCTTGCCTGGTATGCACAAGGCCCTGAGTTCAACCTCCAGCACTGAACCAGTCAGGATAAACAGTTATGCCTGTAGTCTCAGTATTGGGAGGCGAAGGTAGAGCAAAATTCAAGGTCACCCTCTACCACAATTGTGAATTCAAGGTCATGCTAGGTGCTCTGGCCTCTATGGGTGTGGCCAATCCAGGGCCCAATCTGGATAGGCTACATAACTGTCATCTGAATAGAAAGAGGCCATCAGATCCTGTCAAAAGAAAGGAAGAAAGGAAAAGAAAGGAAGGAGGAAAGGAGAGAGGGAGGGAGGGATGGAGGTGAGGGGACAAAAGACCCTGAAGTGGTTTGGGTATGAAGCAACAACATAGACTCATGTGTTATACATTTGGTTCCAAGCTGGCGATATTTTGGAAGATTTTAGAACCTTTAAGGAGTTGGGGTAAAGGAAATAGACCACTGAGGCCACACCTTTTTTTTAAAGGTTTATTTATTTATTTAATGTGCACTGGTGTTTTGCTTGTATATACTTTGTGTGAGGGTTTCGGTTCCCCTGGAACTGGAGCTACAGACAGTTGTGAGCTGCATGTGGGTGCTGGGGATTGAACCTGGGTACTCTGAAGAGTAACCACTGAGCCATCTCTCCAGCCCTGAGGTCACACCTTTTAAAGTTCTCCCCAGTCCCAGTGCCTTCTTCAGGTTCTTGCCCATCCTGAGGTGAACAGCCTCCATCACACCCTCCCGATACATGAAATTATAACCAACCACCTGTGACCAGAGGACCATGGACTGAATTCTCTGAAACTATGTGCCAAAACAAACCCCTTCTCTACTCAGCTACGCCAAGTGGCATGCCACTAAAGGAGAAAAGCAACAAATACAAATATGGAATATGCTCAGTTTCTGCTATTTTTTTTACCCACTTTGATGGCAACCGCTGCGCTCCCTTCTCTCCCCAGGTGAGTGGGTTCCTGAGCAGTTCATTTACTGGAAGGCTTGTTCCCGGGGAGAACTCAGTCCATCTGTCATCCTGGGTTTTTATTTTTTATGTGTGCCAAATAACAAATTGCTGCACACCGTGCTGCTTGGTGACCCATTTATTAGAGCATAGATCTGTGGGTCAGATGTCAGGTACCACATGCTCATGTTCTCTGCCCTGTGAGAATCTCTGAAGAGAAATCACTTCCACGCTCACCCAAGAGCTGGCAGAATCCAACATCCGGTGGTGGCACATGAGAGGTCCCTTGCTCAGGGGTCATCAGCAGTGTCTCTCAGCTACCGATCCAACATGCCACTTCCTCTCTCTGATTTACACCACCTGCCATAGAGAGGGCCAGCTCCTCAGGGACCTTGGACCAGCCCCACTGAGTGACCTCTAGGAGAATACCAAGCCACACAGCATGGTGAAGTTGAACCTAAAATTCATATTGCATATTTCAGGGGCAGGGAACTAGCGTGTGGAATTTCAAGGACCAGTTTTAACTCCGGGTCTTTGCACCGGATGATCTGCCCTGCCCCATGACCTCAGCTCTCTGAGCAAGCTCAAGATGTGCATGCTGTCAGCGTTTTCCGCTCCTTGGGGGGACGTGATGCTTCCTGAGGTTTGCCCACACCTGAATGGAAGTGGCAGTCCTCCCACTATAACTAGGACTCTTGAGTGTATTGTCTTTAACTTGTTTATGGAGAAACAGCGTGCTTTTCTTCAGAGCCGGGTTGCATTGTTCATCACGACACTCCACATTTCTGGAGGCACCAGCAGATCTGCACCCTTGCTGCATTTTCTAGGCACCTGCTTCTGGTCAGAGATGCTGAAGCAACATCATTGGTGGGGTGGGAAGTGGAGGTACAGAAAGACCAAGCCCCGGTCAAGGTACTTGTGGGTCAGGTGGGACAGCGCCTGGGCCAGCCCTCTGCTGCCCTGGCATGTTCGCCTCTGGCCCTGTGATGTCATCGCACGCTAATGCCATATTCTAACTGTTTCTCACATTCCCCACTGTAGCACCCCAGCGAGCATGCTTACTAGGGGCTCAGGGATGGTTGATGTTAGAGAGGCTGCTCAACCTATGCAGAGCATTCTTGGACATGATGAAGCATGGAAGACTAGATAAAGGAGGCAGTTGGCTGTTTAGACTGTACTAAACACTTAAATTGCTGGAGTGTAGCTCAGTGGAAGAACACTTGCCAGAGTGCACAACACCCTGGCTCTAAATTCCTAGCACTAGGGAAAGAAAGAAGAGGTAATAGCAGTGTAGTTAATTTTATGTTACCTGAGTTTTACTTTTTAAAAGATTTACTTTTATTTTTGTGTTATTTGTATTTGTGTAATTGAACGCTACATGTGTATGGGAGCTCTCATAGTGCATCAGATCCTCTGGAGCTAAAGTTGCAGGTAGTTAGGGCTGCCCTATATCAATAGCAGGACTCTAACCTCAGTCCTGCAAGAACAGCAGGTGCTTTTCACCACTGAGCCAACTCTCCAGCTCCGAGATTATTTAAAACAAAAAAGTCCTAGAGAAGAAAACTGCATCTCCCTGTGGTGGTGCACTCTGGAGAAATATATAGCCCAACTCAAAGAGCTCCGTGTGGAGGTACTCAGCTACCCCAGCCTTCCCACGAACAAGCAGCACCAGGCAATCACTTTCCAACCTCATCAAAAGTCCGGTAACTAAGGAAACTCCAGATTACAGCAGACACGAAGAGACATGAACCAAAAAGTAAGAAGTAGACAAGATGCTCAACAGGAGATGGTGACATCATCTTTCTTTGAATTCGTGTATACAACAGATGTAATTATTTAGGAAGAGGCCATTTGAGACCAACGTTTACAAAGCTGGTCAGGGCAGATTCATCTTTACAGTGGAAGAAAATAAACTTGGGGCTCTTTTTAATTGTATTTTATTTTATGTGTGTGGGTCTTTTGCTGTCCTATGTATATCTGTGCCTGTTGCCTGTAGAGGCCAGAAGAAGGCACTGGATCCACTGGAATTGGGAGTTATTACAGACAGTTGTGAGCAGGCATACGGGTGCTGGGAATCCAACCCTCTGGAAGAACAACCAGTAGATATCTCAAGAATGCAATATGATTTCTAGAAAATAGTCATATGTTTGTAGCGGGTGGGTGATTGGATAATATTTAAAGAAGTGGGGGACTGGAGAGATGGCTCAGAGGTTAAGAGCATTTGCCAGCTCTTCCAAAGGTCCTGAGTTCAATTCCCAGCAACCACATGGTGGCTCACAACCATCTGTAATGAGGTCTGGTGCCCACTTCTGGCCTTCAGGCATACACACAGAATATTGTATACATAATAAATTAATATTAAAAATAAAATAAATATTAATTTAAAAAATATTTAAAGAAGTGAAAATAACTGAAGTATTCAACACCTGATCCATCTCTCCAGCCCCAAATTTGGGGCTCTGAATAAGAGCATCTTTCTGTGCCTTGCTAGCTCATGCACCTCAAAGGAAAATGTGCGTTGAAACAGGACCCTTGTATTAGACAGGGTTCTCTAGAGTCACAGAACTTACGGAATGAATCTCTCTAGATATATATAAAAATGGGATTTATTGGGATGACTTACAGGCTTCAGTCCAACTAATCTAACAGTTGCTGACTGTCCAAGAATCCAGTAGTTGCTCAGTGCACAAGGCTGGATGTCTCAGCTAGTCTTCAGTACATGCTGGATCCCAAAGAGGTAGGCTTCAATGCCAGTGAGGAATGGATGGGCGAGCAAGGTGGGGGCAAGCAGGCTATGATGTAGAGAGCTTCCTTCTTCCTGCCCTGTAGAGGTTTCCAGCAGAAGGTGTGGCCCAGATTAAAAGTGTGCCTCCCCACTTCAAGGTCTGAATCAAAGACCTAAGTCTTCCAGTCTTAAGATCCAGATGAAGGGCGCGTGTCTTCCCACCTCAGAGGCCTAGACTGGAAGTGGATTCGCCCACTTCAGACTAAGCAGAGAGCCTCTCACAGGTGTGCCCTCCATTTGTAGTCCACCCTAGATATAGGCAAGCCGACAACCAAGAATAGTCACCACAACCCGCTACCTAGTCCAAGCTGGCCTCAAACTGGAGTTCCCCCTGCCTCAGCCTCCCAACAAGCCGGGATCACAGGTGTGCATCATCACACCTCACCTGGAATTACTGTAATCCAACTACAACCCGCAGCTCACAGTGCATCATCTGTAGTCTTCCTTCTGCGAACTCCACAGAACGGGGAGGAAAAGTCAGGGAAACGACTTGGGTTTCCTTCTTTTGTCAAAATGTCCAGCTGGCATCCCCCACCCCAGTATTATTTAAGCTGGCATCCCTCGAGCTCTGACCCAACCGTCTAATGAAAACCATGCATCACACACCTCAGCTGAAAGAACTCACAAAATGCAGATAAATGGGCCCACTGGATCGATCCTGGCATTCCGAGAAAAGAGCTTTTATAGCCTTCTAGATTGGGGGCGGGGGAGCTCTTTTGCTTCTGTCTTGGAAGGAAACAAATTTACAGAGCTCCCCCTAAAAGGACCACAGGCTGTATCTTTCTTACCACCAAAGACGTCTCATTGATTAGAGACAGTCAATTTCTCATCTGCAGAGGCTGAGAGTCCCTGCAGCTCCCTGACACAGGGCACCCAGAGGCCTCCCCAGCAACTCAGTTCAGGATGCCCAGAGGACACACAGATCCCCAAAACTGGGCACCCCGCAGCCACCACAGCAACTCAACTCCGGGCATTCCCAAGGCCCCTAAAGATCCTCAGTGAGGCACCTGGGAGCCCCCAGAACCTCGACACAGGGCTTATGGAAACTTCACCAAGAACTTAATGCAAGGTACGCGGAGGCCCACACGGGTCCTTGCACAGAGCACAAAGGGGTTCCTGTAGTTCCCGGGCACGGAACATGCATGCTCTGGAGGAATGTGGGCTGTGAGGTCACCTCTGCATAACTGGTCACCAAACACTTGTGCCTCTGGCTAATCCTGGCCATTTACTCTCCATAAAGCCTGCTGTTTCTCGCACAATGCTGTGGACATCGCCGGCCTGGGAACTCCCTGGGAGGAAAGCTGCACAGGCTGAAGATGCAGTCTTTCTCAACTCTGCACAAAAAAGTTAAAGGGTGCAAAGGTTATTTCACACCAGGGCTATGAGCCCGTCCACTAACACACAGATAAAACCGGCTCGGCTACGTCCACTCACTCTCACACTGCCCTCACACTGCTGCCTCCCACAGCGCGACCTTCACCTGAGTCCAGCTCTAGTGGCCCCATCCAGACAGCTTGGTTGCTGCCATATGTCATCCTAAAATGTATTTTTGGTTGTTTTTAGCTCTATAAAAAGGATGTCATGCGTATGTGATATTTTGAGGCTGGTGTTTTGCACTTACCACGATGCTGTGGAGACTCGTTCACACCCTGTCCCACTGTGACTCACACCACAGCCCAGGCCCAGGATGGACACTTCACGGTCCATCGGCCACAACCTGGGGGACACCTGGTACTTCTGGGTTCTTCCTGTCCTTAGCAGGGCTTCATGAACTCTTGAACCCTAGTATGTCCCCCGAGGCAGGGCTAGCTCCAGCAGCTGCTATTAATCAACCGCACAGCAAACTTTGTGCCTTCAAACAGCTGAGCTTAGTATCTCACGCCTAGAGGGCACAGGCACAGCAAGGCATCCCTGGGCTTTCTCATGGCCCAGATCTAGTCACACCGCACGTGAAAGCCTCCACTTCCATTCCCAGTAGGCAACACTGCCTCTCTGGCCCTCCATCGTCCCATCTCCCTCTAACCCCACCTCCACTCCCACTTCCACCCCCCTTGCCTACCATTGGGCACTTGTAGTTGCAGGACCTTCCCAAACAATGGGGAAACCCCACACTCCTAGGGACACCTGATAAGCAGCCAAAGTTCCACTGGTTCACCTGCCATACAGTGTAACATAGTCACGGGCTCCAGGGGGCATCTGAGCACCATCGTTATGCCAGCTGCCAAGTGTTCTGCTACACTACCCTGCTCAAACCCCAGCAGCCTGTGGTCCCAGGCCCTCTAGTTCCTGCCCCAAAGGACTTCACATGGCCAGGGGAAGATCTCTCATGCCACTGGGTTTCCTACACAAGGTGGATGTGAGAAGAGTCAGGAGCCATTCAATATGACAGTTCTGGCTTTGTGCCTGTGACATTATAATGACACCACATCTTCTAGCAAAGGAGAATGGCTCTAAGTCAGCTCACAGCCCCAAAACAGGGGCCTTGGTTTCTGGGTTCATGGAGACTCTTGTCACGTGAATGGTCACCGCACACCACGGGGTTTGAGCCAGTGTCCTCATGCTGACACCCACCAAGGCAGCAGGAGGTGCACACTGTTCTCTGTTCTTCAGACTACCCAGCACCCCCCGCGACGGCAGTATAGTGCCGACACCAGTGCCAAGGATGTGGCCAGCCACCATGATCACTAGCTTCCCGTGAACATTACAACTTCAGTCAGCTGTGAAAAGCTATCCTCCTTCCAAGAAGTGGATAAATGATGTGGCCTCCCAGTGTGAGACACCATCTGTGCAGAGCTGGGAGGACTCCAGCACTCCCCAGTCACCCTGAAATTCCCCTCTTCACTCAGATATGAGCACGCCAGCTCCTACCTGGGGCCCCAATTATTACATACGTGGTACAAACCATAAACACTTAGGCGTAAGGAACTGTGACTCAAGTTCAATGCTTTCTCTCTTCTAGACTTTAAAAGAAGAGGAAGAAAGGAACTCAGCTACAATAACTAACATTTTCTGGAAACTCCTTAACCATGTACTTACTTCCCAAGATGGCTTTATTTACAAGAGACAAATGGCAGGATCCCAACTGTGCAGGCCACTTGAGGGTAAACTCTTCTACCTGACAAAGTGGGAGGGACCTGTTATATGCCACATGTGACTTCTGGGTCCCCATGTGCCTAAGGTGACAGGTTACTCGTTCTATGCCAAGGAACCATCTCAGCAACTATTCTGTGAACTCCTCTCACTTGAGGACATCACCATGGGTGGGTGCAGACTCCCTGCCAATTACTCCAGCGAGCTCCAAGGTGGGTTGCTGCAGGGTTTCAATTGGAATCAGTCTCCCTAGGCCAGGGTCATCCTTGAATGAGTCATGCTGGGTACTGGCCCTGCAGCATCCCACGGCTGCTTCTGTGTAGGCAGACGCTGGAAGGCTGTCAGTGAGAGCATAATCACAAAAGCCAGCAACAAGGAAAAAACCCAACAAATGAAGTTCTCAAACCAGAGCTATTCATCAGAAAGACAGTCACTTTGTCAGTATTTTATAAGGGGATTCATGGGCCTGTGGAACGAAGCCACAGGAAGACAACAAGCAAGCAACATGAAGAGGGAGGAAGTGGACAGATCATATCAGCCAGCCAGCACCAGCCTTGCTGAAGATGGACATGGATGGAAAAACACTAGAAGAGATGTTTTTTTTTTTAAATTAAAACCTGCCAGGTGAGTGGCATATTCCTTTAACCCATGACATAAGTCTGCACCTGGCAGTGCTGAGAGAGGTACCCCAAGTGCTGCAGGAGCACTGGCCTGGCTTGGTTTGGGGACCACAAGGGGAAGACTTTGTGGCACTCAGAGTTAGAGATTCCCAGCCTTACCATCCCACTACTGGTAACACCCACAGAGTTTCCCTGGTACCAGCAAGAATATCCAAGAATTCTGGAGTCAAGAAGGAGAAGTGTGCTCTACGGGACCCCACCTGACCCACCTGATCCCAGGCTGCTCAGCTCAAGAGCCCTGGAGGTGGAGACTGTGTTTTAAAGCAAAGCTTCCTGCTCCCAGGGGCCAGTACCTAGCTGCTGGAACAGAAGGTGGCCCTTGGGTCTTTTGAGGGTCTCTGTGTTTGCTTCAAGGCACAAGGGATCTGGCTGTCACCTTGTAGTTGAGGAGACTGAGACCTGGGGGAGGCCAGAACAGTTCCTGGGCCCCTGCACTGAAGCTGTTGGCTTGTCTAGTCTCTGTGGCTTAGCCTTTCAGCCAGAGGCCTTCTAACAGCAGAGCTGGGAAACAGAACTGCATATAAAGACTAACTGTCAGAATTCCACCAGCCTTGGCAAGCATAGCTGCTCCTGATGCCTCCTCGCAATGCTGAGACAAAAGTCTAAAGCCATCAAGACCACAAAAAAAAACAAAAAAAAAAAAACAAAAAAAAAAAAACCTAGCACCCAGCCAGTGGAACAAAGAGTACTCCGGTCCTATCAGGAGTCAGCTCTGAGTACAGAGTAGCCACCAAGATCTAGATGTGGCCATCTCTCTCCAAATACACAAAGACTCAAACTCAAAGAAGGAACGCTTATTCCTGATTTACAGTGTTGAACAGGCCATCTGATAAACTTCTGCCAAGTGTCAGGTCAGCCTGGCTTTTTCAGAAGCCTCAAGTTGACGCAAGAGACATTGAGGTCAATATCAGTGCTAACTATTCCAACAGCGTCAAGGACAGGTGACCCTAAAATAGCAATTGTACAGAGCTGTCTAAACCAAAGACCTTATTCCCGGGAGCTTCTAGTGTTTCTAGTGTTGTAGCTAACACCCTCAACCATCCCTAGTTAGGGAAGAGCTCCTACATAAAAACACCTGTCCAGCAGAGTTATCAACCCTGGCCACTTGGACCAGCTGAAGAGCCATCCCAGCTTCTAGGGACCACCGGGTCAGCTGAGGCCTTCCTTAAGCCTACACTGCAGCCCAGCCTTTTCTATATCCAATCTTGCCTCCTTCCCTTCCTTCCACAAGGCTTCAGCAAATGTCCTGCATACCAACCTCCCTCTCAGAGTCAGCTCCACAGAAGGCCAGGGACCACACACATACACACACACACACACACACACACACACGCACACACAAGTGTGTGTGCACGCATTCTGTACCAGGCTTCCAGGCTCTGTGGCAGGCAGGCAGCTTGCCAATACTAACACAGACTCCAGTCCCTTGCCTTGGGAAATGACAGGCAAATCTCTTTCCACCACTCCGTAGAGCCCAGGAAGCATCTGCAGCTCACACCATCCAGGAGTCTGGCCAGGTGGGCTAGCTTTGTTCACACACGACAACAGCTAATCCAAGAGTGGTTCCTCCACAGCACAGCTGCTCTTGCTGATTCTTTGTGCTGCTGTGCACCCTGTCGCTCCCAGGGCTTCATTGGATGGCATCGTCCTGCTCTCATTCCCCTCTCCTCTGCAGAAGTTACCTGCTCTGCACCTGTTACCCCAGCATTTGCCCTGCATTGATCTGCACAATGAAATCATGGTCTGGAGTCAAGCATCTTAGGCAACCCACATCAGCTACACCCCATGCAGACCTTCACCGCCTTCTTGAGAGGCACAGACTCCCATCATTCCACACAGCAACTGCTACTTAGTTGTGCCCACGTGCACCCAGGCATCTCTGCCCACCAGCACTCTTACCTCCCACGCCTTCCTTCTGACTTTGATTTCTTTCGGAGACTATTTTCCAGCACTTCTCCAGCAAGGATTTGGGGGTGGTTCCTTTTTTGTCCCCATCTAAAACTGTCTTCCATTCCACTCTTCTTTGAAAATTACAGCTTAGCTGAGACCAGGATTCTGCTCCTCCAGCCCAGAAGATCTCATCCACAGACCTGTGTTCTGCAGTGTGAGGGAATGGGTTGTGTCCCCAAATACCCATGACAACTGAAGACTTGGTCTAGAGGATGGTGCTATTGGGAGACGAGGGATCTTAAGAGGCGGGGCTTTAGTGAGAGAGAGACACCATCCAGGAGTCTGGCCAGGTGGGCTAGCTTTGCTCACACACGACAACAGCCAATCCAAGAGTGGTTCCACTGACAGGACCATAGCCTCTCTAACTTTATGGTTGACAATGAAAGCTCCTGCACACACACACGTGCATACGCATACACACACAATAAAGTGCTTGTCTTCCAAACAAATGGGGTCACCCAATGTTGGACTTTTGTTCTACTTTGCTTTCTGGTACTGTGATAAACACTATGACCAAAGCAACTTGGGGAAAAGAAAAAACTTCCTTCATCTTACAGTTTATAGTCCATCACCCAGAGAACTTAAGGCGGGAAGTCAAGGCAATAGCTGAAACAGAAGCCATGGAGAAATGCCACTCACTGACTCACTCAGCTTGGATTCATACACAACTCAGGCCTATAGGCCTAGGAGTCACACGACCAACAATGGGCAGGGCCCTCTCACAACAAGAAAATATCTCACAAGTTTGCCTACAAGCCAATCTGATGGGGTCATTTTCTCATTTGAGGTTCCTTCTTCCTAGATCACTACAACCAGCATAGACTTAAACCTCCAAAACTGTAAGCCACATAAGTTTTGTCTCTTTATGACATGGCTGCTTCTTACCCACAGTTCCGCTGATGGATGTCTTTGGTACCACTCACCCACCTGGGATTGGGGCGTACTGCACTCCATCACTCAGTTCAGGAAACACCATGAGCTAAAACACCTCCTCCACTCCATTCTCCTTCCTGAAATCCCACTTGACACCCTTTGAAAAGGCTACCCAACCCTAACCTCCCATCCTTCGGCCTAAGCCAACACTCCAAGTGCTTCCTAGGATATCTCTGTGTACACACAGAATGTGCCCTCCTAGAGAAGTGACCAACAGCCTCCAACCAATGAGGACTGGTAGTCTCAGTGCCCTCACAGTGATGCTGTGCTATGTGATTTCCATGCTGAGGCTGGGATGCACAATGCCCCCTTTGCTCTGCTACCCAAAACCTCCCTTCAGAACATCTCCACTTAGGGCTTAGGGCTCTGTAAGAGAGCCTACCCCAGCATGGACACACAGATCCTGGGTTCCATATCCAGTACTGGGCGGGGGGGGGGGGATCTCAACTGAGCTTCCAGCAGGATAAGAAACCATAGAACGCTGCTCAGAAGCCACCTCACCAGCCCCCAGGGAACCGTGAGGTCTAGCCGAACTATCCTGCCCAGGCTAAACATCATCCCCTGGACATCTTGCCCAGCCACAGCTTCAGTCCCTGGAAGATACTGCCAGAAGAAGCTTCCATAGAAACCCTCCCCACCCGGGCCCATGTCACCAGCCTTGGCTCTTACTCCTAGATCTATAGGATTAACCTCTCTTGCCAGGTCAGAACTTAGAACCTGTCCCTGTGCCTTTTTCTCGTATTTCCAGACAACTGTGGCAGGGTAGGGCTGTCCAGCTACAATATCTACCCGAGGGTCAGGAGCCAAGTCTGTGCTTTCCTTTTACCCTCCTCTCAGAGGTACTGCCTGGCCCTTCAAACATGCCAGTCCAAATTCCAACTCCTGTCCTGCCCACTCCTAGTTTTCCCCTTCACCATACAGGGTCCACCCACCCCTATTCAGACTCCTGGTCCATCATTTCTCTCTATCAAGAAAGAGCCCCCATTGTCCTTGCACCAAAGTCACCCTCCTCAACTGCCAGTCATGCTTCTTTCACCAGCGAGCCCAGAGTGATCCCCAAAGGCAGAGCTGACTCCTTCATGATCCCCACCTCATACCTAATGCTGCAGACACAGATATCAATATGGCCAGATTCACCTACATCTCAGGTGCCCCTTGCAATGATCATTCTGCTCACTGCTGTGTGTCCTTTCACTATCCCAGCTGAAGGGTCACCTCTCTGAGGCTTGCCCCCCTACCTCAGGGTCAGACCAATGTGACCCAACAACATCAAGATTTCCTATGGGCTAGCACCCTCTGTTCCTATCCTACTCCTGAAAGACTGCAACGGAGCTAAGCTATACTCAGCGGAGCAGTGTGTGTGTTGTGTGTGTGTGTGTGTGTGTGTGTGTGTGTCTGTCTGTCTGTCTGTCTGTAGAGATTTGATGGAAGTAACAGTAAAAATCAATCCAAGCCACACCATCCCTTCACTTACATCTTTTAGAAGCCCCAGGTGAAGGCCCACAGCTGCCCAAGCAGACAGAGAGGCTAAGAAGGATGCAAAGATCCTCCTCAGAGTTGTCTCCAGAGGTGACCCCACCAGCAGGGATGGCAGGGAGCATTTGTAGATGAGTAGACATCAGCTATGAAACCAGAACAGCAAGTGCCTCAAGGACCAAGACCAAACATCTTTTCCTTGGTTGTCTATTAACCTCAAATAGTGCTATAGGGCCAGTAAGATGGTTAAGTGAGTAAAGTTCTTGCCACCAACACTGACGACCTGAGTTCAAGACCCGCACTCCTCTGTTGACAGACACTGGGCTATCCCCACCTTTAGGCTGTTTACTATTCATGGCACTGCCAAGAACATGAGTGCGCCCTTTAAAGGAGCCTAACTGACATTTACAGTTGATAATGTTCATAGATGGCTTTTCAGTCATAATATTCCTAAAAATAACTGGAACAGTCTCAGACACTGACGATTACTGCCTCCCATCTCCCTGAGAAGCGAATGCATCAGCCTGTCTTCTTGGCATGGGGAGTGGGGCCCCGCTGGAGAAACTCACCATAGCAGAGGCAGAGTGCGAGCCATGTGGAGCTGGGAGGACCTCCACGCTGCCACCTCCTGCCTCCAGCGAGGATGAAAACAATGAGAAATTGAAGAGCTTCAAATACAGCAAGGGAAAAACCATCCATTCATCTTACCCAACTACTCTACATAAATTACCATAATAGAAAATGTTCTATTCTACTTCTCCTTAATCTATTCAGATCACTTGAAAAAAAATCTATTCATTTTTGTCTCTCCCCTTCAAACACTTGGATTGCCCATCAATATCTAAGTTTCTTTGCAACCCAACTGTGGAAAGTACAAAGTAATTGTCTAGCCAAATGGGACCCATTTAAAAGCTGATAGCAGCCACACTTCCTTCCTGCAGGAATGGGACTTTGCTGACATGCAGAGGACAACAATGGTTTCTGTCCCAGCTCTGAGGTCTGACAGGCCTCGGCTCTGCCTCTTCATGCTGTGAGCCTGCACCAAGCTCGCTCGTCCTTTCCATGACATCTCTTGTAAAAGTGAAGTCCACTGGGATAGTCTAAATGCTAAAGAAACAACCCAAACCTCTGGGTTTGATTGAGAGAAGCCTGTCTCCCCACCTACCAACCATGAACAGGTGGGATGCAGATGGCAATCCAAAGCTATCGCTATACCAGAAGACTCCTGCCCTCGCGAGACCTGCCGCCCTGCAGCCTTGGGGTCCTACCCTGGATCCTGAGCCTCCAGCCACCAAGCAGGAGGCATAAGCCATGGGAGGATACCTTGAGAGACTTGGGGCCAGGCTTGACAAGATGACCCATTACTGCCAGTGACTGCCATCAGCCCTAGCCATCCCAGCCACAGGAAGGTGGTGCCTGGATAGGCAAGTACTTGGCAGCCAGCATCGCCATCCTTGGGAAAGAGGTGTAGTAGCCTCGTGCTATACTGCAGCTCTCCATGGCTGAGTCCTTCGGGATTCTTGGAGTAATCTGTACCAGGGTCTGCTCTTGGCACCAAAAAAAAAAAAAAAGGGCAGTGGCAGTGGCGATGTGCCCCTGTGGACTCTTTCACCCTCACGAGAACCTAACAGAAGCAGTTGAAGGCTCTGATAGCCTCTGGGCTCCTGCAGTAAGACACACCCTCTTATCCTATCTATGAGTTAGCTGTGGCGGAGCTACCACCATGGGTCTTTGCTCCCAGCAACTCTACATGGCAGCTCCCATCACCTCCACCAGACAGCTAGGGAAAATAAGGCCCAGAGCTAAGAGGCTTAGGGCAAGGGTTCGCTACCAGGACCAGGCAGCCTCTGCTGCCTTGTCTCTGGATCCAGTGCTACATAGTCACGGAAGCCATGGTCAGAGCAAAGACTCGGGACAACTTAAAATGAGAGGAACTCCTAAAACTCACTGAAATGTAAGCATCTGTCTCTCTCTCTGAGCTGGGATCAGCTCACTGTCACACACCTCTGCAGGACACAGAACACACCTGCACCATGTTGCTGTCAATTCTGACAAGTCAGAAGTGTGCCGCACTGATGGGCTCTTAAGCGTGCATTTCACTACAAAGAGAGGCATAGCTGCTATCCTGGGCATTCTCGGTGTACCAAAGCGGGCACTAAAATTGATTTAAACAGCATCTCTCCTCTTAAGGGTGAATGAAAGTGAGCACTGCCCCATTTAGTGTGGGGAAGAGTATACACCCACATGACCTTCCTGGATGCCAACTCCAAATAACAATTAAGTGAAGCTCAGGACTGCCAGCTCTGACTCGCCCATTTAACAGAAACCACATCACACATTTCCAGTAAGCCTGCTAGTCTGATTGGGAACAGAGCCTGAGCAATGGCAGAGTCCCACCGAAACAACACTGGCCCTGCCTGCAGCACTGCCTCTCCCTCACCCAGCAGAGTCACAGGAGCTGTGAGGCCCCACACTCCCACTACAGAAACCACAGGAAAACCTGTGAAGTGAGACCAGCTTCCTGCTGAGAGATCTTGCTTGGAGAAGACCAAAGAAGCCACTTCAAGCTCCTTAGGCCTGCCTAGCCACAGTCTGAGTGCTGAATTTGACAAAGGCTCTGGAAGGGGTCTGGGATGGAGGCAGATGACAGGAACCACTACTCTCCTGTCCCAGCCCTAGACTTGCCCCACCCACTACTGCACTTCCAGGTACCACACACCCATGGCCAGTAGTCAAGGAACATGTGAGTAGGAGGCTTGTGACAGGAAGCCAATGGGATGGTCTGTGCAGAGTGGGCTCACATTTGAAAGGGCCCTAAGTGTGGATCTCATCTGTAATATGAACCCTGGATGTTTGCAAACAGTATCTCAACGCCACTCAGTGAAGGACTGCACGGAAACTCCACAACAAAGGAGCAGGCATGCAGCTCAACAGCCCCTCCCCTGGTAGAGGTTTAGAGATGAAACAAGAAGGCTTTTTGTGGGGCACATGGCTGAGTATGGAAACTAGACACCACATCCACCATCCCCATACCCTTGACAAGCACCACCTGCCTGCCAATCAGTTTCTCCTCAAAGAAGGAAACTATAAATGCATCCTCCGTGCACATCAATAAGCTCGCCATGACAGCCCAGACATCCCACCTTAGCCAGGGTTCCAGTCTAGGATCCTACCTTACGCCAACCTCCTCCCTCCTGGTAGCCAGCAATATCCACCCAGGTCGGTCAGAGAAAGTTACAGCCAAGCAAAGAACAAGATAAGACCCTTGTTTCCAAGGAGGGCACCAACTGCCTCGCCTTTCTGAAGCATATGTTCTGAGAAAGCCTCTGCCTGCACAAAGTGCTCCAAAGAAATGCCTCTGAGCCCCTACCGCCTGCCTTTTCCTCGCAGCCTCCAGAGTCAGAATACCGTGAGCCTGATAGGTCTCCATCAAGGGGTAAAAGGAGCTATTCAAAGGCTTATTTTAAGAAAATCAATAGAAATAAAATGCCTTGAAAATGTCATTTTAACATCATCTATTGTACTATTCACTGGGTATGCTTTTCACCCAACTTAAGTAGTTTTTAGTGCTTCAGAAACCAAAACTTGTATCATGTAAAAAAAAAAATTCTCTAAGCATTTCCCATTGCTTTTTTGAACTGTAGGAATAACAGCATTTTTCATAATATTTCCACCACATGTAATGAACAAGGTCTGTGTGTGTTCGGTTTAAACCAAAGCAGGAATTACATTTCAATATGGTTTAAATAGTAGGTCTAAATAGAAAAGTGGAAAGGGAATTATGTCAGCAACAATCTCCTCCAGACTACTAGTACTTAACTCTTCCAGACCCAGAATCTTCTGAGGGCCAACTCTGTGCTCACTTGCGTCAAAATATGTTCAATCAAGCAAGAAGGAGACATAAAATTCAGTTGATAATTGGAGGCAAAAATCTAAGCTTTGGTTTGAAAAATAAAAACTACAAGGATGACATAACACAAGCCAATGCTTCAAACAATCAAGACATTGAAGTCCAATGACAGATCTGGAACAAGAGATGGCTCATGATTAGACTGACCACAGGGCACCAGCTCCAGAGACGGCTGTGGCCAGAGCAGAGATCTGAGACAGAGCTGTGGCTCAAGTCCAGAGGTCAAGGACAGCATCCCACAGCTCTGAGGGCTGACAATGAGGAGGACTGCAGAGGGAGAAATCTGACCTACCTCTCCCTTCTGAAAAGGACCCCCCTTTGGGCTGAATCACCCAAGGTTACCAACTCAACTCTCCACTTGTCGTCGTGGGCTGCATTTAGAAAGTAGTTGCCTGCGAAAACAGGGAACTCTGTGGGTGCGATCCTTAACTTTGGGGATCAACCTCAAGGGAAGGCCACAGTAAATTCAGCTACGGATGAAAATCAATGGGGTTTGCAGGCACTGCTCTTTCCCTTCCAAACACTTAGGTGGTGGGCCACAGAACACACTTTTCCTTTCGTGGCACCGCTGGAAATGACACCTGGACACCCCCAGCGCCCCCGAAAGCATTCCCAGAGACAAGAACGTAGCTTAGCATGCAAACAGTCCCCTGTCATGTTATTGAAAAAGCAAATCCCTCCCCGCTGCAAGTTCATCACTAAACTTGTTTTGTTGTTGTTTGGTTTTATTTTTCTTGTGCTAAAAAGTCACTCAAATGAAAGAAAAACACTCCTTGTACAGATAATTCCGTGCAGGAGCTGCTGCATCTCCTGGCAGACTCACAAAGAGACAGCAGGAAGGACTGAGCACATGGAAGGGATTGCAGTAAAAAGAGGGCTAGACGTCTAGGGCGTGGCTAAGGACAAGCAGGCTCAAACCACACCCATCGCCCTGGTCGAAAGAGCCTGATAAAATTGCCCCACGACAAGAGCACAAACCGCTGCTGCACCTGCGTGCAAGAATCCAGAATACCCTCTGGCCAGGCCAGGGCTGATCAAAGGCAGCCTCACGTTCTATAAGCCATCACCCCAACACTCTCCAACCCAAGGAAAAACTTCCCGACCTCAGTGGCCAAAAAAACATGATCCTTTGAGGTCTCCCAAGCCTCAAGTGCCAGTCTTCCAAACAGAATGTCTCTCCTGAACGCGCGCGTCAGCTGACATGATTTTAAGGAAACCCCACTCCCGAGAGATCATTCACGGAGTCTGGGACAGGAACCCTAAACCAAAAAAAAAAGAAGAAAGAAAGAAAGAAAAAGAAAAAAAAGTGGCTAGTCACGGCGGGAGAAGGGTCAGTTCTTTGGGTGGACCAATGAGAAGGAGGCCTCTGACTTCCGAGACACGAACAAGCAGCCGCAGCACTGCTCCCGCCCTTGGTCTTTGCAGTGACCCCACCCAGGTCGTAACCCCCTGAAGACCTCCAGCGTTGACGTCCTCTGGCTCTGCGGGCCCCCAGCACGCAGCTTTGGATGCTGTGGGTGCGTCTTGGACCTTTGCTGGACCCCAGCTTTGCACCGCCCGGCCTTGAGCAGAGCGCACCGGGTCTTGCTCCGACCGCGAGCCCCAGGCAAGCGGCGGGGACGCAGTGCCCGCAGTGCGACTGGCGCAGCTGCCGAAGCGCGGGTCGCGCCGCCGGGACCCGACCCGGTGGAGCCAAGAGAGGCGCCGGCTAGCAAATCGCACCTCCGGCCCGCAGAGGCTGCGGCTCCAAGAGCCTTACCCAGCGACTAAACGGAGAACTGGTCAGAGATCCAAAAAGGTGCGGGCGGGTACCGTACCCGGATAGGGATGCGAAGTGAACCGAGGTCGAATCAGTCCAGTTTGGAAGGACCGAACCGCGGTGTGTGGGCCCTCTAAAGATACAGGAAGAAAGGGTCTGACCAAAGCCAAGGGATTGGAGAAGGGGAGTGTGGAGAAGGACGGCTCACAAGTGCGACGGGAAGGTGGGAGGGAGGCCCACTATCCTAGGCCAGAATAATTGTGGTGCGAAAAGATGAAGGGGCATCTGCGGTGCCGCAAGAGGCAACCAAGAGAAGTATGGGTTCTGAGCACGCAGGCTGGGACCAATGAGTGCGAGCTGGGGCCGAGACGAGAAAGAGGGTACATGATAATACACCCAAGCCGGAAAGGAACCCCGGTCTAGTACTGGGTTTACCAAAGAACAGTCAGTGCGCGCCTGGTACACGGTCTGTCCAAGTCGCAGAATCCGGGAAAGGGGCATCGCAGAAACCAGAAAGGGGGACTTGCACAGGGCCAGGGAAACGAGGTTTGTCTCACCAAGGAGGGACCTGCAGGATAAGGGAACTGGACCGAGAAAAGCGCGACGCGAAGGACGTGGTCCGCAACTGGAGCCACTCACCTTGGGTTTGTACAGCCACTTTCGGAACCTGTTCATCATCGCCGCGCCGCGCCGGCCCGGGCCGCGCTCCGGACTGCACTCGCCCGCCGCAGCGCTGAGCCCGGGCCCGGCTGCGGCACGGGGAGGACACGCAGGCAGGGCCGGGACCGGCTAGAGAGCAAGCGCTTGATCCTGAGCGCCTAGCGGAGTGCGGAGCAGCTGGCGGCAGGTGCGCGGGGCAGGTGCGCGGCCGGAAGGATGCTCAGCTAGCGGCGCGCTACCGACCCAAACCCGCGGGCGGGCGGGCGGGCGCGCGGAAAGGCGCGGGCTGGGCGCGCGGCGCCTCGCGGATTGCTGACACCCCGCACCTCCGCCGGTCACGGCCGCACATGCGCCGACGGCGCCACAAGCCCCCGGCCCGCCGCGAGTGGCGGGTGGGGCGCGCCTGGTGAGGCCACCAATCCGCGCCCAGCGCCACTCCGCACCCCGCCCGGAACGCGGACCCAGGGAAGGCGGCTCCGAACTACAGGTCCCGGCGCCCACCGCGAGCGGAGCCTGCCTGGCGTTGCTAGGTGACGGCGCCTAAACGACGCCCAGGCGAGCTGCGGGTGCGGGCGCTGGCCGGTGAGGGCTCTGGCCCGCGGCGCCTGGAGAGACGACACGGGGGCAAACGGAGGCCTGTGGAAGCCTGGTGTCCCGCAGGTAGGCAGGCAAGTGAGGGTGAGGGGCCAAGCGCATCCCATCCTCACTAACTCCAGTTCTCAAATCTTTGCTTACTATTTTCTGGTCTAGGCAGACTACTTTTGCGTTCTTCTTCCCACCTCCATGATTAAAGGTAGGGTGTTTCCACCACTTCTTTTTTAATCGCCACAACAAATGGTACCTTTTTTAAAAAGATAATTTTTCCGTGATGCATTACCTCCCTAGCAGTGCCATAATTGGGATCTGTAAACACACAAACACAAACGTAGTCAAAAATCTGAGAATTTATCACATGCCAAGAATTCAGCTGAGAACGTGTGATCCCACCTAAAGCTCCCATGCACAGACGAAGAGCGTTTGCTATAGGCAGTAGATCCCAAGAGCCCCCGGATGCACCTGCCCCCAACAATTTTTTCTTTCCCCTCACCCACAACCAGAGCCACCTCTCCCATAGGTCTGAAATGAGACAATGACAGGGACTTACCCCCGACCCAGCACGGGATTCCTGTTCTTCCCCGGATTCTCTGACCTCTATTTCTTTAAATTCAAAGGGAGTTCAGCCCTCCAGCCCCGGGAGAGATGTTCCCCTTGTGTTTCTGATTGATTTTCCCACTCCCTTCTGCTCTAAAAAGCAAACACCTATGGAGGTGTCTCCTAGCTCCAATTCCTTTCCACCCATTCTTTCTTGAACACATTCCCAGCCACTCCTCTGATGCACTTGACCAAAGTCTTCCTTGATTTCGGAGCTGCTAAATCCAATGATGGGTCTGAGCTCTTATCTCTCTCTTACTATTAGCAATACGTGACCCAACTGACTGCCTCTTGTGTGGTACAGCGTATGGACCCTCTTTCTGCCCCAGCAGCTCCTGCATCTTCCCTCAGCCCTGCCCGGCCTTGTGGCCCACCACTTATTTATTCCTTTAAGCTGCTCTGCTGCCCATTCCTGGGTGATTCAGGGCAACCACACTGTTTTGTAAACAGGTTTTTTTCCCCTCTGTCCTAAATGCTAGGATTCAGACCTGTTTGCCTGTTCTTCACTATTTGTACAACTAACAGACCACCTTAAAGTCAACATGTCCACAATTGTATGCTCTCCCATCATAAAAGCTGCTTCTGGAGCTGCAGAGATAGCTCAATTAATAAAGAGTTTGCTTTATTGCCTTATTAGCAAGTCTACCAGAACACACACATACACAAAAGCCAGTCATGGGGCAATATGACTCTGTGGTTAAAAGCACCGGGTGCTCTTACCAAGGATCCAGGTTCAGTTCCCAGGACCTACCTGACTACTCACAACTGCCTGTAACTCCAGTTCCAAGGAATCAAACCCCTCTTCTGACCTTCATGGACACTGCATGTTTCTGGTGTACATACATACATGCAGGCAAACACACATATACATAAGATAAATAAATCTTTAAAAAAAACGGCCAGGCATGGTAACAAACATTTGTCATTCCAGCACTTCAGAGGCAGAGAAGGTGGATCCCTGGGGTTCTTTAGTCAGACAATCTAACCTAGGTGGTGAGTTCCAAGCCAGCGGGAGACTCTGTCTCAAATACGAGGTGGGTAGTTCCTGAAGAGTGACGCTGAAGGTTGTCCTCTGGCCTCCACGTACAAATGCACACACTTGTGTGTGCTCCTATTCATATACACACATAAAAATAAACACAATTTTAAAAAAAAAGATGCTTCTCCCAAAACCACAATCTTCTCCAAGTGAAAACTTTGAGCAGACACACGGATAATAAGCGGTAATAGTGGATTAGTAAGTTATCTGAGGTCTGTGCATCATTAGCCAACTCCAAAGCATGGAGCTGTTCCTGTCTAGTTTCTGTGCTTCGTGGTTGGAAGTTATGGTCAGAATAAAGGCTGACCCCAGGGAGGTAAGTATATCAGGATAAGGCTTAACTACAGGCAACAACTGATTCCAGCATCATAGATTATTTATGTGTCCATACAAGAGGTGTGTGAAGAGGTAATCCTGGAGGTACAGCGGAACCAGTTTTTCTGGCTACCATCCTTCACCTCTTTCCTCAGGATTGAGGATGGGTGCACTGGCTTTTGCCATCACCTCCTGAGCCCACAAACCTGCTGGAAAAGATAAGAAAGGAATGGCTCTCCACTTCTGTTCGACACTCCCAAAGTTTATCCTCTAGGACTTCTCAGAGATGAAAGAACTTGTACGCATGGCCATAGCCAGCTTCCAGGGAGTCTGGAAAATGTCACCGTCCAGTCAGGCAGCAGTAGGTCTGAGGAAGAGTCGGGAGGAAAGAGAAAGCCATGGAGAATGGCTTGGTAGCCACTCTTAACAGAGTGGCTTTAGTCACGGGACAGGAGCGTATTTTCAGTAACATGAATTTGGGATCTCATGGCTGAGGCTGTTGAACTCATTTCTGATAGAAATGAACCCTCCTCACTTGCTTTAGTTCACTTTGCTTCAGCCTGCCTTCCAGGTCACTTCAAGTGAAAGGCCTGAGTCCCGATGAAAGAAGGAAGTTAAAAGGCCACATATATACATTAAAAAAAAAATCTATCCTCTTAGGAACCAAATTTCAGTTCTTACCTATAAGCTAAAGACTGAGGCACTCAGCATGCGACTCAGCAGCCACCTAACCACCTAATGCAGGAGAGGCCGGGTTCTGCTTGTAGCACTCAGAGTAAACAGACTTTTAAAATGGCACTGGCTCTAGGTGTGGCTCTGTGGGCAGGTTATCCCAGCACTGAGGAAGCAGAGAGATGAGGGTGGAGAGCGTGAGGCCGGCCTCTGCCACACATCAAGACCACCTTCCCCAACACAGAAACAAGAAGAAACAAAACTAAAATTGAGTCAGAAATCAGTAAAGCTGAGGTGCTCAGAGCTGCCTGAGGCTGTGCCCGTTTCCTACCCAAACCGTGATTGTTTTGCCTACGTTTTAGGTGATTTCAGAGGGGATTCAGGATCCACGAATCCTTTCTCTCGTACCCATCTGAGTTCACAGTGCACCTGCTCTTTGTCACAGGTGGATGTACAGGTCCCTGCAAGGCACCCCTGCCCCAGATGGCTCAGACTGGATAGTTAGAGACAGGCTAGGCTCTCAAGAGCTCCTTCCCACCTTCAGTTTGGTTCTTTCACTCATTCCTTCTGTGTCCTTCTATCAAGGTCCACTCTGGATTTGGGAGTGTTTGGACTGATTCCTTTGGTCCTCCTTGACTCCAGTCAGTCAAGGGCATTTGGCCCACACTTTCTGCAGAGATATAGGCTCCACAGTAGGGGAGCAGGAAGCAGTCCTTTCTCCCTGGCACCACTGGACAGCCCATCCACATAAGTTCAGCCCTCTAGATTGGAAAATTGCCAAAAAAAGAAAATCAGAATATCTAATAATGACTGGTGTTGACAGGATCTACACCACCTAAGAGACCTCTGGACATTCCAGTCTGGTGAGTAGGTAGATGGGTGCATAATCTTGATAACCTTAACACATGTGGAAAGACTCACCCATCTTAACTGTGGGCAGGACCATGCCATGGGCAGGGGATGCTGGACTGAATAAAACGGAGAAGGTGAGCACTCGGAGGCATCCAGCCCTCTGTTTTCCTAGTTGTGAAAGCAACGTGGCTGTTTGTCAAGCTGCTGCTGCATTGACTCCCATGCCATCGTGGACGGCACCTTGAACACGTGAAAGAAAGACGCTCACTCTTGGACATTGTTTCCAGGCAATTTGGTTTGCATTGTTTTCCTAGGTGCTGAAGGTAGACTCCAAGGCATGGTGTGTTTTAGGCTGCACTATCTGGCTGAGTCCCACCCCTACCACTCAGCAGCGTATCTTTATAAACTCTCTGCTGAGTCCTGGGATGTGTGTGTGTGTGTGTGTGTGTGTGTGTGCGTGCTGTTCTTCACATCTTCACCAGGGATCGAGGGAGGCTTTGAAGGCCGGGCCTCAGGCTCACCCAGAAAGAAAGTTCTCTGTGGTTAGAGAAACAGATTCCCCACTCCAAACTCCTCGACATGGGTTTTATTCTTATTTCTTTACAAAATTATTATCACTGTACCTAGCCCCCAATTAAATGAGACAATAAAACTGAAGTGTATTGAGCAAAGTCATCATGTGGGGATGGATATGGTCAAAACACATTGTCTCCATGTGTGAAACTGAAAGAATAAAAAAATCGTGTTTTTAAAAAGTCGATGAGGGCTTCCTGATCCCCTACTGCATCTCTGTGGATGGAGCTCAGTGACAGAAGCCCAGCATGGTGGAGGTCCTCGGTTCAGTCAGTGTGCCCTTTCGGTTGGTTTTGTCTTGGCCACCTACATCTTCCAGATTAGATGAGGGGCTGTTTTAGGGTACTTACGCCTTTTTATATTTTTGCCTTCATCATTCACAGATCACTCTCGGCCTAGGCGAGGTTCGGGTGAGCGACAGGGCCCTGCTTACCATACCCACCCAGGCTTAATGACCGTTTAGTTGTTATCAGAGGAGGTTTCCAGAAAGGAATATCAGGCAAAGAAGGCAGGCTTTGGTATGTCAGCATGTAGCTAGATGTAAAGAGATCACCTAACTTATGGGAAGAAAAAGGAGCCATATGCAAAGACCCCAGTAAAGGAAGAGGGGTCAGAGGCTGTGACTTTGAACTGTTAAGGGCTAGTGACATGCTGAGGCCCTTCTGGGTCATACAACAACTAAGAACCTGGGAATAAACTCCTGAGACTTCACCTCTCCAATCTGCCCCCAGCAGCGAAGGTCAAAGGCAGCAGCGAGGGTCAAAGGCCTAGGGCCCACTGCTCCCACCCCACCCAACCCTCTCAGGAGCTCACATTTGGTGCATTGGGAGGGCTCAGTCTGGGAGAACAAGTGAATGGATTTAAGGCTTCACCTAGACACATGCTCTTTCTCAGACGTGAGGCCAGAGAAGGATTCCATGAACACCGTATCTGACACTGGAGGAGTCCGCAGCCGCACCCCACCACCGCCAGCATGACTTCTGCGGCATGGGCAGTGAGGGTCAGCACTTGCTGTGAACCTAACACATGTCTTTTGTCCACTAGTTGCATTGACTGAGAAAAACTAGGTTTCTCTGGAGCACATACTGAAACCTGTAGAGACGGGTATCTTTCCAGAGCTACCTGACAGCGCTGCTATTTGTCACCAAGACACTAATAACTAGGAGTTCGATGGACGGACACACACACACGAGGAAAAAGGACCTCCCCACACCCACAGAGCTGCCTTTAGCCAAGATTCCTGGAGTGTCTGAGATTGTTTTCCACTTAGGAGAGATCCAGAGTGGAACAAAGGGCCCCCAAGAGCTGTTCCAGAGAAGGAGGGCAAAGGTCATGCATGACCAATGACATCACAGCTTACTGGACTAACCAGTCAAGAGAACGGGACAGGACAGGTACAGACCTCCAGGGCACTGCCTAGCAGATGTGGTCTCACAAAGGGGGCTCTAGTTCCAGGCTCACTTAACACAGAGCACCCCCAACAAAGCCAGAGGGGAAGCCACGGGTCTCCAATTCCATGAAGTAATGTCCAGAAAAGTGCCTAAATCTACCCATGTAGGCAGAGCTAAGTGTCTGGCTTGTTCTGTCCCTCCCAGAGAGAGGAAGCCATATTCAGACAGGGTGAAATTGGCCACTGGGCATGAAGCCCATCTATTGCTCATTTAGCATGTAGTCAAGTCTCTCACCAGGGAGCTCACTAGAAATAACTTGAGTGACCAAAGAGAGGGAGAGGACCATAGGAGCCCTCAGGGCCTTCCAGAAGACCTCCAACAGTAGATGCTCCTTATAGGGTAGGATGGCTTTAATGGACAATCTCCAGGGAGGCAGGCTTCAGAGGGTGCAGGTCAGCCCCAAACCTCTCACCATACCCAACATCATACCTGCTGCATCTTGGCAGGTGTGGATCTGTGTGCGATGAATTGAATAATCTGGCATTGTCCAAGACAGAAGGCTACTGTCTCCTCCTGCCCCATTGATCAAAACCCCATTGACCCATGAGGAATCTACCATGAAATGGACCTGTGGGTTTCTAGGCATGAGAAAAGGTTGTCCTGGTGCCTGTCATCAGGGCTGAGCAGGGATAGAGTCCTAGCTATGCCTCCCCTCAGTGCCCATGGAGCCTCCTTATTGTGTCCCTAGAGCCTGTTCATGGTCCCAGGGCTTCAAAGCTGTTTGCAGACTCTATGAGGTCATTCTCAGAGAGACTGGTTCTCCCTTTGTGTTGGGAGCCCTGTCAGGCCCTGGCTGTGGTAGAACTGGCTCAGAATGCAGTCAGGGTGCATGGGGACTCTGGTCCTCAGTGAAAGTCTTTCCAGCCTTTCTCCCTAACTCCTCAGTGAAGCTTCCCAGGCAGCACCACAGAGAGGTTCCCCCAAAGGCAGCAGGGGAACCCTGCTTTCTTCCTCTGCTGCCACCCTAGAGCCATCTGCATCTCCTCTACAACCACACTTCCTTGGGTTCAACCTCAGCCTCCCAGATCCATGCCTGTTCCCCTCTGGATTTGTTCAGAGGTCAAGCAGGGTCTTTGACAGGTGACCTTCTGGATCTTGGAGTGCTAAGGCATGAGGCTGCTTGGCAATCCTGATCTCTACTGAAAACTTTCGGGGTACCCTACTCAGATTATATGAGTTCTTCTGCAGAACCCTCAGAGGCCTCACCCTTCTGGAAAGCTACATCTTTCAATTCTGAGCATGTCCCTACTTCCTTCCCCTTTTGTCTTCCTTAAATTCTCATTTATGGCATTTTGACCACTTAGAAAAGCTTCCTAATTTTCAAAAATCAGCCTCTGGGCCTGGCATGACTAGCCAGAACTGGCCATCACCCTGAGGACCTTGGTTTCATTTCCTGTTACTATGATGAAATACTAACAAAAGCAGCTGGGCGTGACGGTGCAACCCTTTAGTCCCAGCACTCTGAGGCAAAGGCAGGGGGATCTCTCTGAGTAAGGCCAACCTGGTCTACTAAGTGAGTTTCAGACAGCCAGGACTACACAGAGAAACCCTATCTTGAAAAAAAGAAAGGAAGGAAGGAAGGAAAGAAAGAAAGAAAGAAAGAAAGAAATTGAATTACTAACAAAAGCAACTTCTGGGAGAAAAGGTTTGTTTATCTTCCAGTCCAACATACAGCCCTTCATGGTGGGGAAGTAGATGCAGCAGGAGCTTGGAGCATCTGGTAACATCAGATCCACAGTCAGTAAACATGAAGGGGGAATGCATGCTAGTGCTCAGCCCTTCTTCTCCAGTTTATGTCCTTTTTATTTTACTTGAATGTTTCTTGTTATTTCATTTATTGTATTGTGAGCATGGGTCCTGCTATTCACATGGCATAGCTCCTGGGAACTCCACAGCCTTCCGCAATACTTCTGTCTTCTTCACCTGCTCTGGGAAGAGCCTGCTGAAAACTAGCCACCCGTCCCAGCTGGACTGGGGGATGTTCAGAGGCCTGCTTTCTGACCTGAGCTCTTCCTGGGGGTCACCCCACCCACAGCATGGCTGTTGGGCTTTGGTGGATGCCATGGAACCCTGGGTGTAGGGCAGAGAGGGCAGAGGCTGGAGCTAAGAGGCGACCTGAAGTGGGCTTGCCATGACCAAACAGATCACTTGGGTGGCCGGGACCTGAGATAAACTAACCAAGTAGTGTGTTTGAGCTCACCTGAGCCCAAACCCCCTACCTCCAAAATTCTCACGGTTCAAACCCAGAACCCTCAGGGACTTCCTTCTGGGGTGGGTAAGGGTCCTGCAACCACTTCAGCCAACACCCAAACTGGCCACTCAGAGGTCATGGGTGATGTGATCTGTGTGGGTTTGTTTCAGGCCTCTGCCTAAAAGATGACCTACTATGAAAAATGCATCGAGATTGTAATAGAGCAACTTGACAAATTTAAGCCTGAGAAGGACAATCCCGAACAGTTCCTGGAGACGGCAGCTGCCTCCTTACAGCAGGTAGGGTCAGGGTAGCCACTGGGGTTTCTTGGGAGACCACATCAGTGACATGTGTCACCTGACATTTCCAGCAAACAGCATGAGATCCATTCCTTCCTGTGGGGAGAAGTATGAGACTAGGCACTCCATCAGAAGACTGGTGGTCCTTGTGGAGGCACCCCTTTGCCATGAGAGGGCTCCCCGCGTCCTGAATGCACATCGGACCTGGCTCTACCCAGAACTACAAAACTCCCATGGTGCATTAGGAGAAGCAGCCCAGTCCCCACACAGGGAAAGCTGTGACCGTGTGGACAGCAACAGTGGGGAAAGTAGGGACTTGCTTATGGACACAGTTCTTGGTGGACTGTGCTCAGCCGATGAGAACTCCAGGAGAGAGTCTGGGCCCTCTCCAAGACCTAACTGCCTTGGACCCTAAGTGCCTCCACCTGGTGCTTGTCCACCTCCCTTAGACCCCAGTTCAATGTTTGAGCATTGCTACAACATGCTTGAGACTGGGGAAATTTTACAGAACGTTGCTCTCAAGGTTCTGGAAGCAGAGACATCCAGGATAGAAACAGCAGTGTATCCCCTGCAGAAGGTAAGAGAGAGGCAGACAGGGACAGCGTATCACTGCAATGTCCAACCTGAGCTTGTCACAATGGCAGCTGTACTTCCAAGTCAGTTTTGGATGGTTAACTCTCCAAAGCACACCCCTCCCCCAGCAGACTCTCTGTTGGCAGCTCCAGACTCTGCCCCATTGTTATCTACACACCAGCACTGCAACATTCTGATTGGCTCTCTGGACACCGCTCTGAGTCCCCTTCCCCACCCCCGGAGGCTCTGACTTCTCTTTGTCAAAGTACTCAGAAGTCACCTCACCTGCTAATTGCTGCAGCACAGACCCCTCTCCCCAACCTTCGACTCTTGCATCCAATGGCAAAGAGCACAAATGTCTAAGTAGTGCTGTCTAAGGATATATGTCCTCTAGGTTCCCATGAGTATCCACTAAGAGCTCAGTCATCAAGCCCTGCCTGGCCCAGGTGAGGCCTGCACCTGCACCCACTCCCGTCCTATTCACTGCTGAAGCTCCCTCTCGCCTCTCTTTCCTGATCTCCCCACAGATGTGACACAGTAGTTATCCTCCCTGCAGAGCCCCTCAGCTCCACTGTGCCCTCCTCATTCTCCACCCATCCTCACATCCCCTCCACCAGCCATACTGCCTTCCTGGTGTTTTTTGAACAGTCCATTTGTTCCTCCCACTGTCCTTGCCACTCCTGCTATCGCCACCCACTTGGAACACCCAGCGTACTCCCTGGGCTGCGAAGCCATTCAGGGCCTTGATAAAAGAAGGGCCGTTTCTTTCAAGTGAGGCCGAGGGAAGTCATTGTCATTACTCTTTGGTGACCACAGAAAACTGAGTTTTAGTTCTCATAATTGGTTTGAGACAATTTTTCCATTAACAACAAATAGATTAATTGTAAATGAGTCCTAGTTGTCACTTGGAAAATCACAAAGTCGTGACCATCTGTGTGCCTTTTCCACGAGAAGCCTAGAACTCTGATGCAACCCAGCAAGTTGGCAACAGTGGATGGAGCTGACATACCCGGGAAGCTGAGCTCCATCTTAAGTGGAGACGCAACTCCCGCTTCAGATGTTGGTCCTTTCAGGTTCTGCCAAAGTCCGTCTGAAGCCAAGGTGGATGGGGGCCTGGGCACTGACTCAGTTTAACAACACACTTTCATCTCCTGCTGCCAGAACTCGCTGGAATATACTGACCGCCAGGTCAAGGCTGGAGATGCCACCTGCCAGAAAGCTGCACAACCCCTAGACCACTAGGCAGAGGCTGACAGAAGGCTTCAGGGCAGAGCATGTGGTGGGCAGACTGCCTAAGTGCATGGTGCCCTAGGCTCTTCTTAGTGTGGACATATCCTTATTTGGAGCCGCTGTCTGAGAAGATGAAACTAGGTTATAGCTGGCTGTGCAGTGTGGATCCAGCTGCAGTAGCCTGGGTTTGCCTGGGCCAACTTGGCTGGGCCTCGGGGAGAGTGCAGGAGTAAAGGGATCCCATCCACTCAAGTGTGAAGTACCCTGGCAGCTCTGGCGGCCTAGCCTGTGGCTTCTGTCTCGACTCCTAATTAGTTACCAACTCTTTGGAGTAAGCATAAAGTCACTGATGCATTGATCTAGGGCTGAGTTTTGTAGGTGGACTCAGGTGGGGTCAGTCCCTGGGTACCACCTTGGCTCTCCCTGTGCTCAGAAGCCTCTTGCCTGGCAAGAACAGGCTATGCTTAAGTACTTGGGGAATCCACCTGGGACTAGGGACGAAGGAGAGGGCAACATGGGCACCATAGGCACGCTAGGTAGCCAAGCAGTGAGGAAAACTCTGACTTTGAGGAGCAACAGATCCCTGGAAGTGGGATAGGGCTTCCTGGGCAGAGGGACCTACCAAGATGAGACCCCAGGAGCACAAGGCTCTTACCTATGACTGAGAGTGGTAGACATGAAGTCCAACAAGGCCTGTGTGCTATTCAGACCTGGCTATTCAGCTTATATAGCTGGCCCATGGGGAGGTTGGATGTAAGCAGGGAAAGATCAGAGCAGAGCCCAGACTGTAGACAAGAGGGAATGAGCATAGAAAGATCCTGCAGGGCAGGACTAACAGGAAAAGCATAGGCAGCTGGATAGCTCTGGGGCAAGCAGCCAGAAGAGGAAGAGAGAAGTTAATGGAGCTTGTACAAGAGTTTAGGTGAGAGAGGACTGGAAAGATGGCTCAGTGGTTAAGAGCACTGGCTGCTCTTCCAAAGGACCCAAATTCAATTCTCAGCACCACATGGCAGGTCACAACCATCTATAACTTCAGTTCCAGGGCATCTGATGCCTTTTTCTGGCCTCTATAGGCAGTGCTTGCATGTGCATGGTGTACTACAGACATACACACAAGCAAAACACACTTACACATAAAATAAAAATTTAAAAAAAAATAGCTGGGTGGTGGTGGAGCACACCTTTAATTCCAGCACTTGGAAGGCAGAAGCAGGCGGATCTCTACGAGTTCAAAATCAACCTGGTCTACAGAGTGAGTTCCAGGACGGCCAAGACTACACAGAGAAACCCAGAAGGAAGGAAGGAAGGAAGGAAGGAAGGAAGGAAGGAAGGACAGAATGTCACACAGGAAATGTGTCCCATATTAATATTTATTAAAATATCCAGTGTTTTCCATGGCTCAAAACTGTTTTCAGCAAAAGTCTCCCTCAGTGCCAGTCCTAGGACTGAAGCAGAGAGTAGCATTTGGTTCTCTCTAAGGACTTTTCAGGAAACTTGGTTTGCATCTAGTAAATAATAAGTAAAAATTATGTAAAAAGTACATATAAGTAAGAATCCATTGCACATACTAATATAAAAGTTTCGCTATAGTGTGAAGGTGATTTCCCCATCAAATCTCATGCTGAAGCTGAATTCCTCAGGACCACAGTGTTTGAAGATGACATTGGGAGAGATGATTCAGTCCTTGGGGGTGAAGCCCTCAAGACTGAATGTGTCTCCCCAAGTGAGTTCTTGTCCTGGCCTTAACAAGAGAGTATGTTATTATGAAGCAAGGCTAGCTCTTGTGTTTAATTTCTGTACATACCTGGTGCCCTCCTCTTCTCTGCCATATATGGAGCAGCATGAAGCCCTTACTGGAAGCCATGCAGGAGCTGGCACCATTCTCTTGGACTCCAGGAACTGTGAGAAACTTTGAAGAGGGGATATGATGGTTAGCCTTCACGATCAACCTTCCTGGATTTGGAATCAGCTGGGAAACAGGACTCTAATGCCTCTAGATATCTGGACTGAAGGCAGATAGATCAAGGAGGGCAAGAAGAGAAACAGAAAGGGCACTTGGGATATCATGGGTCAATCTCAGGAGGCCAACAGCAGAGCCCTTAGTGGACATATGCTTGTCTCCAAGTGAAGAGGCCAAGCAGACAGCCAGGTAGAGGGTTCTGGAGTGCAGGGAGAGCTACAGACCGGTGATGGGGACATTTCAGGGCCAGCATATTCTCAGCCTGAAGTTGGACCAGGTCACCTGGGAGTACTTGTGAATCATGGAGGAACAAGCCCAAGGTGTTCGCTTATGGAAAAGTTGAGATGTCAGGAAGAGTAGCAGCAGAGCTGAGAACAATAGTGGCTAGTGGAAATATTGTAGCCAGATGTGCTCCAAAAGGAACCTGGGAAACAGGCTGGGACTCCAGCTAGAACCTTATGCTGAGAGTCTGGGGAAGGGTGGAGGGGCAGGGATCAGCCCAGTTCCTCCAGGGCTGTCCCTGCAAGGAACCTCTCCTGCCATTGCTGCCTCTGCGCATACAGGCACATCTTAGTGCTGTAGGTATCAGGGAAGCAAAGGTAAGGTAGTGTCCCTTTGCACACTCTGTTGTATTAGCAAGCAGGCTCAAGAATGCTTTTTCAGGCTTCTTCTAGTCCTGGGAAGCAAGGGCAGTACCAGAAATGACACTCACAGGGAAACTATGTCATGACTTGGGATGTGTCCTGGGTCTGCAGACTCTTCTATTACCCTGTTATTCTTCTAACATAAAAAAAATTATCTGGGTGGTGGTGGTGCACACCTTTAATCCCAACACTCAGGAGGCAGAGGCAGGCTGATCTCTGTGAGTTTGAGGCCAGCCTGGTCTATAAGCGTTAGTTATAGGACAGGCTCCATAGCTACAGAGAAACCCTGTCTCGAAAAACAAAAAACAAAAAATGAGTCAGATGGTGGTGACACACACCTTTAATACCAGCACTTGGGAGGCTGAAGCAGGCAGATGGATCTCTGTAAAGTCAAGGACAGCCTTGTCTACATAGTGAATTCCAGGACATCCAGGGTAACACAGAGAAACTCTGTCTTGGAGGGAGGAGAGAAAACAAACCTTAAAATAAGGCTGGGCTAGCAAGATGGCTTGGTGAGTGAAGGTTCTCATAGTGTCAAACCCAATGACCTGAGGTTGACACCAAGGACACACATGCTGGAAGAAGAGAATCAATTCCTAAGTTGTCTTCTGACCTCCACATGTTTGCCATGCCATGTATGCCTGCACACAGGAGTGCACATACGCATGCACGTGCACACAAAATAATTTTTACATGTAATTTAAAAACTAAAACCATTGAGATACCAGTGTTTATCGGTAGAGGTGTGTGTCTCAGCTAGAGCGCATTTCCAATCTCCAGCACTGCAAAAAAATTAGTAAAAGAGATACTTTTCCTTAAATGGGTACTGTGGAAACTCAGAGGGTTTTTTGTTTTTAATTGTTGGTTTTGTTTTTGTTGTTATTTTTGAGACAAGGTTTCTCTGATTGTCGTGGAACTCACTCTGTAGACCAGGCTGGCCCCAAACTCAGAGATCCACCTGCCTCTGCCTTCTGAGTGCTGGGATTAAAGGTGTGCACCACCACTGCCCGGCTGCTGTAAGGCTTTTTGATGCAGCCTTTCTGGAAAGTACTTTGACAGAGGCAGGATTTGTTAAAGGGGTAGCCAGCAGTGGAAAAACTTAGGAATTCTGAAGTTATTAGAGAAGTGTGAATGTAGAGGAACAGAGAAGAGTGGCAGATACATTCTGCGGCCACCAAAGTCGTAGCCCGCAGTTCTGCCGTGGGTGGTGCTCTTTTGTCATCCCCGTGTAAATCTTAGCATGGCATCATTTTAATGGCTGCATCGTACTAGTATGAAGGATGCAGCAATGATGCTTGACCCATTGGTTGCCTGCTGATGGACCCTTGTTCCTGTTCAGTGCTGCTTAGACCTCTTCCCCAGTGAGGGCACGTGAACATTTTCTGTGTTCTGGGAGGCTTCCTTAAGTTCCCTGAAGCACACTTACTCTTTTAAAGGATCACAAAAATAAAGCTCTCAAAACCTGTTTTCCAAATTGCTTTTCTAGAAAGGCTCAGCAGCAAGTGTCTCACCAAGTTTCTCAGCACTGTGCTGGTTCAAGCAGATAATACTCATTTTCCTTCTCCAATGAAACTTAATTGCTTTTCAACCCTTAATTTAAAAATATTAATTACTTTATAAAATAATTAGCATGTGTCACACACAGGTCATATTATCATTTGGGTCTGAATTGTCCCCCAAAGGCTCCTGTGTTGAAGGTTTTGCTCCAGTGCAGTGTTCGGAGGTGGGGAAGTGGTTGGATCCTGAGGGCTCTGGTTTTGTCAGTGGACAGTTTCATTGATAGCATTATTCAGAGCTGGTGGGAGCTTGAGGAAACAGGTCACTGAAAGGGTGCCTTGGAGGATATATCCCTGCCTCCAGCCTTCTCTGCGTCCTGCCACCATGAGATGATGATCAGCTTCCCTCTACTCTGGAACCAGCTACCTGTGGACTACCACCTCTGAAACCATGAGCCAAATTAATCTTTTCTACCTAGAAACTGTTTTCTTTAGTTTATTTACTTTTATGTACATTGGTGTTTTGCCTGCAGGTGTGTCTATGTGAGAGTGTCAGTTACTGAGTTACAGTTGTGAGCTGCATGTGGGTGCTGGGATTTGAACCCAGGTTCCCTGTGATAAGAGAAAGAGCAGCTCTGCTGGTGCAAAAAAAAAATCCAATTAGGTCAAATCAAACCAAATCTAAATGCCCATCATTTTATTAAGTAAGATGCTCTCGGGTGGCCCAGCACATGGCGGGGAGACAGGACAGCAGGGAGCCCATGCAGACCCGAAAACCACGTGTTTCTCCTCTAGGAGTTCACTTAAATACCCTATGGCATGCTGGGATTTGGACTCCAGAGCAGTGCAACTCCCAAGTCAGGGGCTGGAGGCTATGCCCCCAACTTAACACCCTGGAAGAGCAGTCAGTGCCCTTAACTGCTGAGCCATCTCTCCAGCCCACTGTAAACTGTTTTTGTCAGTTTTGTTTTAATCACAGTGGTAGAAAGTCTTGACACTGGTCACAAAACCAAATTGTTTGAAAGTGTGAGAAAGGTCAACCCTGCCCTACCCTGCCTGACCAGCTCCCTCCCCAAAGGAGACAGAATTCAGAAATTCAGAATCTGTATCTCTGTCTATTTGTCTGTCTGTCTGTATCATGTATGTATCTCTCAATCTCTCTCTCTCTCTCTCTCTCTCTCTCTCCCCCCCCCCCAATCAGGAGAGGGTCTCCCTAATATACCTGGATCTCTGGTAGACCAGATGGATTTGAACTTCGCCTGCCTCTATTCCAAGTGCCTCTATTAAAAGACATGCAGCATCGTGCTTGGTTAAGGGACCATAATTCTTACTACTGCCTAGGAGCTCCAATCCTGCTTTTTATCCCGGAGAAGCTCTCACAGATTTCCCTTGATCATGCAGCACTCTTTTGGATAATGTTTTATTTCTTCATTTGAAAACCTTTATATGAATTCCTTTTAATTCCTTGTGGTAAAATGCACATGACATAAATTTTGACCATTTTAACTGTTTTCAAGTGGCACAAAACACACTCACAGTACTGTATAGCCATCACTTCCATGCATCTCCATAGCCCTCTAACCTTCTAACCTGAAACTCTATCCCCATGAAACAGCAGCTGCCTGGCTCCCCATACCCTCCTTTGTCATTTGCTGGCCATTCTTTCTATCTCTATGGATTCGCCTATCCTCTTATAGAAGAATATTTGCATAATGCTTGTCCTTCTGTGTCTTTGTCTTTGCACCCACTTTGTCCTCATTCATCCTTGGGGTCCTGCCATTGTGGGGTCTGAAAGACCCTCAGAGAGGACCTTTCCTCTGATGAGGAAGACCCCAGAACCAGGACACTCCGAGACCAAACCACAGGATGCAATTAGCAAGAGGTTTATTGAGTAGACACAGGTACCTGCGGGTGGCAAGATCTCTTGGAAGACTTGCGCGCCTGCCAACTGGAGGGCAGGCTTTTTATAGGGAAGAGCAAAAAGCAAGTTTACAGAAGCAAAAGCGTGGTTATCGGAATGAGGCGGGGGGGGGGGGTGCATGAATGGTTTCCTCTCTCAGCATGGATGTCTGGCAACAGTCATCCTGTTCCTATCTTATAGATATCCTGTTTTGCAGTCAACCTGCTTTGTTGATGTCCTATCTTATCGATATCCTGCCTTGCAGTCTTCCTATCTCATAGACATCCTGCTCTCTCAAGTACATGGGATGTTCTTACGAAAGCAGGCTGGCTGCTGATCTGGAGAATTTTTTTTAAGCAAACAGGACGTTCCCCCAGGAGCATGCTAGCTGCGGGTTTTGAGGAGGGGGTCTGTAGGGTCTTTCAGGGTCCAGTCATTGTGGTCACTGCCCACTGCTCTAGGAGAGCTGAATGAACTGGTCATGTAGGAGTGTCTATCCCCTACCTTCAGCCTTGATCTCATGGTCCTTGAGGGCTCTCTCCTGGCTTTCTTTTCCAGACTTTGAACCCCCAAAAGCTTGCCTTTGTTTTGGAGATTCTGTCTGGCTGCCTGGAATACCAGAAGTTACTGACCATCGTGGTGGATGCCTTCTATGTGCGGGATGGTCAGCTCTGCCTGTGGGCCGACTACAACCTCTTTGAGGGTGTGTATAGTCACTACCCATATGTCCGTGAGGCCCAGGCCTGCTGCCCACTCCAGACAGGGACTAGAGAGGAAACTAGCCACAGACCTTGGCAGGTTGACTTGAAAGAGGCCAACAAGCGGCAAGCTTCTGGACACAGAAGGCGGCTCCTCATGCTTCTGCTGCTCTTTCTCTCACTTGGTTCTCACGTACCCATAAGTATGTGGCCCAGGCTAGACATACTGTTTCTTGGGGAAACTGAAACCTGGGTCTTGAGAACAGAGTGCAGCCTTTGCCCCGCCCCCAGCCACTTATCTGGAAGAGAATGCCCCTGAGGGCAGATTGGGCCAAATGAGGCAGCTCTTGAGGTTTGTTTGTGACCCTAACCCTGATACCTGTGGAGAGACTAGGCATATGGTAGTCTGGATCATCCAGGGAAAGATTAAATATGAGAGCCACCTCTGACCACTGTCCACATTCACAGAACATGGTGACTATTGTGGGCAGTGGCTGGTGCTACCATAGGGTAGAGAGACGTAGAACCTGCTGTCGGCCTTAATTCTGGCCCAGGGGTAGAGAGCTGAGGGCTGTGCACACTGGTAGGCTGAGACAGGTAGCTGGTTCCAGATGCAAAACTGGGCTGACCCTCATTGGCTCAGAGACAGAAACACAGCCTCATCAGAGAAGCTTCCATCCCCAAAGACTCAGAATGACTCAGCTCACAAAATCGACAAAACTAAAGATGATATCACTTTTGCCCAGAGAAATTCTGGGATTTCTGAGAATTAACCAAATGCAGTGTGTGGAAGCCAAAAGCCCCTAGTGGCTAGTTCTACAATCACTGTACATGAAGTGGTAGTTGCCATATGGGCCTGTCCTTGTGTGCCCTGACAGAATAAGGGGCCTGTAAGACTCTCAGCAGCTGCAGAATTCTCCCAAGGTCACACACAGAGCCCCTCTGCAGGGCAGCTGGGCACTCCTCACACCAAGCTCTCTCCCCAGTAATATGCTACCTGGCCATGTTCCAGCTGGATGAGCTCGGCTTCCAGCTCTTCTGCAGCATCATCAAGTCCCAGCCTGTGCACAAGACGTGCAAGGTGAGTGCTACTGCCCCCAACACAATACTGCGGTTGAGGTTACCAACCAGGAAGGCAAGAATTTGGGGCCAGATGTGTATCTGATCGACCCCACTTTTTCCTTTAGCTAGAGAAGCTGGCAGGTTCATCTTTTCTCTGCTTAATACCATCTGACAGCCCTGTATAGTACAATGTTGTCTATCTCTGACTATCTGGTTGGTTTATGAAGGACCAGCTTTCCTACCTGCACATACCCCATGATGGATAAGCAATTAGAATTATCTGAAGCAAAGGCTTCATTTTTATGACAAGGAATTTAAAATTGATGGCATCTTCTCGGTGATGCTTTGGGACTGCTCTGGCCAGTTCTGCACTTGGCGTGATCTGTACTTGGCTCAGGCTTTGCTGCTTTGTGCTGGAATCCGTAAGGATTATTAAGCAAACATCCACCTTGCCTCCTACACTGAGTCCCACAGTGCTGACTCAACAGATGCTTGGGGTGTAGATCACATATTGCTCTCAGGAAATGAACAGTGACCCCAGGCCAGTTCCTGGTCACTGACCAACCTAGGGAGCTCTGGAGGCTTGTGACGACAGCTCAGAAAACTCACATGGGAGGCAGGCCTTGTGGCTTATAATCCCAACAGTTTGGGAGGCTGAGTTAGGAGGCCCAGCCTGAGTCCCTGTCTCATAGTTAAAAGAGAGAGAAAGAGGAGAGAAAGAAAGATACAGAGAAGGAAAAAGAGGGGAAAAAGACTGAGGCTAAAGATCATCTTATAATATTCCCTTGTTGGGTGGTGGTGGCACACACCTTTAATCCCAGCACTTGGGAGGCAGAGACAGGTGGATCTCTGTGAGTTTGAGGCCATCCTGGTCTACAGAGTTCCAGAAAGGCTCCAAAGTTACAGAGAAACCCTGTTTTAAAAAAACAATAAATAAATTAATAAATGTGGAATATTTCCTTACCCTGTGTAGGCTCCAAATAAAAAGAAAACTCCAGGGAGCAAAGCTGCAGAGGTTGATTAGTGACCGACACAAGGCCTTCCCTTGTCCACTCCATACTCCATGCCCCATTGGGTGATTCTGGGCCCATAAGGGTCCCTCTACCTGCCTCAGAGACCTAGAAAGAAGCCAGGTGAAGATGAAGATCCAGCTGTTGGCACCAGCTGTTGGCCTGTCTTAGCTGCTGCTGCTGTGGTTAGGAGTGACACAGCAGAAAGTATCACAGCCCAGGTTGCTTGGAAGGCAGCCTCCACTGGGGACGCTGCCCATTCCTCCAAGACCACAGGCAGAAGAGCTCGAAGTCACCCCACACTCATGTAATAAGAACCTTCCAGATGGCCAAAGGCTACTTTTATGTAGAGTCTCACTATGTAGTCTTGACTGGTCTGGAACTCAATATATAAACCAGACTGGCCTCAAATTCACAGAGATCCTCCTGCCTTTGCCTCCCAATTTCTGGTATTAAAGATATATGCCACAATGCCAACCAATGTTTTATTGGTTTTTGATTGTGTGCGTGTGTCACGATGTAGATATGTGCACATGTCAGTGCCCTCAGAGTCCAGAAGAGAGCCTTGGTGCCCCTGGAGTGGGAGTTACAGGCAATTGTAGGACACCAACATGGGTTCTAGGAACTGAACTCCGGTCTTTTGTAAGAGCAGGACATGATCATAACTAGTGAGCCATCTCTCTAGCCCTCCCCCCAAGTCAGGGTTTTCTTAGATGCACAGAGAGTCCCTTCCCCCACTCTGGCAGGATCTCTGCCCCCACATCCCAATGAGAACGGTGGCCTTGACCCTGCTGAGATGCTGGTGTGAAGGTGTGGTGATGAACAGGGGAATAGAAAGAATGCTAGGACGTACCCAAATGGGATTGGACCAGCACAAAGGAGGTGAGAACCCCAGAGGCCAGCCACAGAGGCCAGCTTCCCCTTCAGGTGCCAAGACTGACAGCTGAGAGATTAGGAAGTGGGTGATAGGACCCTGGCCCTGGGTAAGGACTGAGAAGATGAGAGGCCATAGAGGTAGGTGATGAAAGTGGGCAGGCTGCCTGCCAAGCGGGGAACTGTGGAAAGCTCTGGAACCATGGTTCTCAACCTTCCTAATGCTGCAACCCTTTATTTTTGCTACTACTCCATAACTGTAATTTTGCTACTGTTATGAATTGTAATGTAAATATTTGATATGCAGGATGGTCTTAGGTGACCCTCGACCCCCACGTCCAAAGGAGTCATGACCCCCAGGTTGAGAAATGCTGCTCTGTTTGGAATAGGGTTGCAGGTCACAAGGAATTGATCCTCACAAGAGATAGGTGAGGATGAAGCTGATGAGGACAGGAGTCACACTGGGAGGTCATAGCCTTGTTCGCCGTTGTCCTCTCAACTGGCCGTGTACTTCCAGGGTCACTTCCCAGTACCAGCTGTGTTTCTTGTGTCACTACAGAGCTCTCCTGGGCTCTGATGCGGTCCCTGGATCCTGCAAACAGGATAATGGCATAACTGTAGCCCCAGGGCCATTGACTTTCCCTTCTGATTGGCTTTGGAGACTGCCTCAGTCTCAGGGCTGAGGTCAGACAGCAACTGTGAATGGTCAGATGACAACCCACCTTCCAGAGCTTAGGGCTTTCCCAGCCCTAGCCCTGCAGTGCTATAGTGACAAGGTTACAGGGACAGAAAATGACATTATTACATTCCCAGCATTAGACATCCCACTGGACTTAGGCAGGGTAGGAGGCAGGCAGCCGTCTGTGTGTCCCTGTAGCCTCTTACCCAGGAGTGGAGCAAAGGGCCTTCCAGGCCTGGAAGCTGAATAAATGTCCACCTGCAGTGTGTGTGACCCCCTGAATGTCACAGCCTGTTCTGGCCTTTAAGAGGAGTGCTGGGGCATCAGTGGGTGGTGTCTGAGCCACAGCCGAGGTGATCAGTGACTTTCTACCTCAGTTCCTCAGGTTCTTCTTTAACCCCTTAAACTTGTGCTCATGGATCAAGGACGAGTGGAGCCTCATCTATGAAACATCCCATGTGAAGGAGAACTGGATTGACCCTCTGATGAGGTGGGTCAGCTGTGGCAGGATATTGGGTCTCTGAAAACTGTCTGGTGCCTACTCCAGGTGTCTCGGGTGGGGGGGGGGTGCTCCTCATTCCCTTCCTGCTCATGGAAGCTCTGTGAGAGGCCAGATCATGACCCAGGTCAGGGTGAGAGGCCTGAGATGCAATGGATCTATCTACCACAGCCGGTGGCAGGGACAGCAGGATGCAGTGTGGAGCTCCTAGATTCCTCTGAGAGGACTGGGTTAGCCTCATATCTTTCTTCCTGGGGACGGGCAGATAGGCTGGACCCAAGTACACTGTCCATGTGCTAGCTACGTGTAGGAGGCTTTGGCCCCATAGTGGGGTTCCTCAGAGCTACTCCTTTGCCAGGAGAGCTCTCCTGTCCCAAATGATCCCCACTGTTAGCAGTTAGGACAAACTCCCCCAAATGAGGAGACAGCTGTGTGCTATTTCCATACTTACCACAACCCTCTCTGGGACCAGCCTCAGCACAGGCCTACAGCTGCTTCCCCACACCTACCCTGAAGCTAGAGGCCCAGTCCAGGCGTAATCTGATGAGAACCCTTTGTTGTTAGACCTCAGGGCAGCCTCTCTACCTCTGTGTAGTCCTGGTTCTAAAATTGAGTCCGGGCGGTGGTGGTGCGCGCCTTTAATCCCAGCACTCGGGAGGCAGAGGCAGGTGGGAGTCTGAAACCATTTCAAGCCATGCATCTCCCCTTGAGGAGCCTGACAGGAGGAAACTCTGAACAGGCTGCTCATGATAGCCTGGGTCCACTCAAGATCTGGAAAGTGAAACGGGGATTCCTAGACCTCTGGGCCACCTATCAAGACCCATCTAAAATCCCTGCTCCACGGGACCTTGAGGCTGAACACAAGGACAGTTGGATGTCCCTTAGGGGAATGTGGCCCTCGCCCCACCCCCACTGTTCCCTGCACCTGTCACCAACAGTTCTGCTACAGAGCATTCCTTTCCCTTTGCCAGCTTCTTTTCCCTGTTCCCAGCTACCTCCGTCAGTACCATATGTACCACCTGTAGTAGCTTCAGACGCCAGTTCCTGCTCATCCTTAGAGAGCTCCACATCCCTGAAGTGGGGGCGTCTCAACCTCCCAGCTTTCCTATCCCATGGACCTCAGTTTCCTCATCTGTGCAAAGGGAACCTTGATGCATGTACTGAAAAGTGTGTCTTAACTGACTCACAAGTTAGTGAGGAAAAGTCACCTGCTCACCATCACCTCGCCCTGAAGGACAGCCAAACACTAAGGGTCCTTCGGATCCCAGGGGCCAGCTTCTTAGCAACCTGTTTAGGATGCGACTCTAGTGCCTTCTCAACTTTTGCCTTCAAGATGGCAGCCAGAGGTCCAGGAGCTGATCAACCAACTGGAGGGAGTGCCAACCGATCAAATTCCTCCCTTGAAGACCAAGGCCAAGGTCACAGAGCCCAAGGAATTCAACCTGACTGTGCCAAAGCCCCGTGCCATTAGAATGCCTGAGCCTGTACCCACTATGGCCAAGCCAAAGCCTGTGAGTTGGGCATTTGTGCTGGGCATGGGTCTGTACCAGCAGGATGTTCAGACGGGGAGAACAGACTGTAGGGGCCTCATTGGGCAGCAGGGCTCCTCCAGGGTCAAGGGTGTACTGGACCACCCAGTAGTATTCAGTGACCCACAATACACCTCCCACCCCCGACACCCTCCACACCTACACAGAGAAGGAAGTTGGCTGATCCAGAGGCCATCACATTCTGAACCCAATTAGGAGGTGCTAAGTGATACTACCTAGCCATGGTTTAGACCTGCCTGGATAATGCTTAGAGCTCACCATTAGTCATTGCACCCACCCTCCCCATTAGATAGTATGCTTGACAAACACGGTGTATATGCTTCTCAGGCTTGGTCAGGATTGTCTGCCTGAGTCCCAGAATGCCTGGCCCCTACTCTGTCTCCTCTACTGAGAACCTCTCTATCTCCTGTTTGTTTCTGATTTATCAGTCAGGATGCTCTGAACTGCCAGTAACAGGAAACTACAGGCCAACTTGCTTAGACAATAGATCACCAGTATTAAAGTAGAAATAGGCTTCAGATATAGTTTGATCAGGGTTCCAGTTCTGTTTCTCTGTGACTGCCTCTACTCTAGTCTCCTCTGAAAGGGAATTTCATCTTTAGACTAACTTAATCTCATTTTAGTTTTGTTTTTTTTTAATGAATCCAGGTCTTGTGTCTACATTGTACATTCATTGTCTAGGACAGGAAAGAATATATTGGGACAAGAGCTATTCAGAAAAGTCTGATTGGTCCTGCTCAGACTGTCTGAGTGCTAAATCCTGACTAGACTGTGGATTCCGCAAGCTCTAACACTGGATTCAGCCTCCTGGGTCAACCTGGTCCTCGTAGAATGAAGGACTATAGAGGAGTGAGAAGAGATGGCCCTGGGGCTCCCACATCTCACCCTAGTTCCTCCATTTTTCAGGTCTCAATGAAAATTTTCTCATTCCAGAAGCTCTGCTGAGTCCCCCACCCAGTTTTCTTCTTGACCCATCTTTTCTCCATATGTTTACAATCTGTGGATCTGCTCATGGCCTGGCTCTTCCTCCATTTTATTCACGCCGTATTTCCAACACAGGTGGTTAAGTCCTGGCTTAGAGAAGGCATTCAATAAATGTGTATAGAGGATGGATGGATGAGTAGATGGATGCGGGGGATAGATGAATAAATGGATACATGGGTAGTGGATAGATGATAAGTAATCAGATGTATGGATGGGTAGATAGGTTACTGGGGCTTTGTTGCTAAGCAACTCCACAGTTTCCCCATCTGCAGGATCTCTGATATTTCTGGTGCCAACTCCTCAAGAATTAATCCCGATAGCCACCTCTCTTTCTGTTTGTTCTGCTTGACTGAGGGACAGTTGTGCTTGTCCCCTCACTATGGCATAGTAGACCTTCCCAGAGCTCACTTCTGTATTGGCAAAGCCTGCGTCCAACACCTTCCATGCTCTGACCCATGGCCAGGACTCCTTTTCACCTCCTAGGAGCTATGGGTGCCTGAAGGCATAGACAATGAGCCAAAAATGCACTCTAATCTCTGGCAGTGTCCTTCTACCCCCCCCCCAAGTTGGTGGGCAGCCAGGGGAGGTCACAGTGCAATGGGGGAGGGAGAGGGGAAGGAAGGAGATATAGCCTTCCAGTATGGACTCAGAGCATGGAGGACACAGGCTTTGTCAATACAGAAGTGGGCTCAGGGAAGGTCTACCATGTCATAGTGAGAGGACAAGCAGAACTGTCCTTCAGCCAAGCAGAACAACCAGAAAGTGTGAGTGACACATTCTCAGGTGGGCTGGAACCAACATAGCTCCTCCTAACTGTTAGCAAGAAAGAAGCCAAGAAAACAGGCCCTTGGTAAAACCTTTTAAAGCAGGTGGGCAAGACTGGAGATGGCCCTGGGTGTGAGGGACACAGCCACAGGGGAAGGCCTTGGTGAAAAAGAGCACGAGGGTCCCCAGTGAGGGTCATCAAAGCCTGGGGCAGGGCAGCCAGAGGAAGAGGAGAGTTTTAGGTTTGGATGAGCTGACTTAGCCATATCTTTAAAACATGCAGAGGGGAAGGCAAGGACTGGAGAGACAGGCTTAGGGATCTCAGGCTCAAGGGTGACCAGACTGGCTCCTCACCTGCTCCGTGATGGACACAGCTCCTCCAGGGACTATGACTATGACCTGGAGAACAGGCCAAAGACTTAAGGTCCCTTCATAGCACAGACAGCTTGCCTTTTTTTTAAAAAAACAATGTATGGCACTCTCTGACCCCTCTGCCTACCCCTTCTGTCCTAAGAATTGGCTGCCTCCCCTTGGACACCATGGCTTCTCATCTGGAACAATGACCTGCCCTCAGTGCCCTGGCCTTACAGCTCTGTCTACCCTACCCCCCATACCTGCTGCCTGTCTGACCGTCTACCCTATGGGTCACTAACCACAGACTTGCTTTCCTCTCTGCCCCTCCACCAGGTCCCTCAGAGCACCTACCAGGAGCCCAAGGAGCAGCAACTTCTGCAAATGATCAAAAGATACAACCGCCGGAATGCTGAGGTGGCCATGTGGAGCCCCTGTTTCCCTAGACACCCCATTGGGCTATGAAGAGCAGGGGAAGGGGAGAAGGCTGGGGACCTTAGGCATAGCACACTCATTCTACCATCAACCCCCCCACACACATGCACAATGGCCTGTGGACCCTGGGTTACTGCCGGTGGGGAAAGAACAGCATGGTATCATGGCAGGAGCTGCTGCTGAGAGCGAACATGGACGAGCTACGGTGTGCCATGCCCCGGTTACGCAGGGATCCCCAAGCACAGGTAATGCCCAGCCTCCGGGGTGAGCCCAGTCTTTATGGTAGCATTTTTCATATGCCATAAAATTCTTCCTTCTGGGGCTGAGGATGTAGCTCTGTTGATAGAGTGTTGCCTGGCATTCGTGAACCTGTGGGCTTCATCCACAGCACCACATAAGTCAGGTGTGGTGGTACATGCCTGTAATCCAATGTAGTCTTTAACTCAAGAGTTAGAGACAGAAGGATCAGTAGTTCAGGTCATCCTTGCCTGTGACCACCTGTGCCACAGCACACTTGTGGAAGTCCAAGGGCAGCTTGCAGAAAGTGTTTCTCTTCTACCATTTGGTCCCAGGGATTGAACGTAAGACATCAGACTCAGCAGCAAATGCTTTTACCCACTGATCCAGCTCCCCAAACCCACACAGAAAGACAAGAAAGACTGGTTGTAGCAATGCCCACCTTTAATTCCAGCACTCAGAAGGCAAAGATAGTCCATATCTTTTTTAGTTTGACCCAGCCTAGTCTACATAGTGAGTTCCAGGCCAGCCATAACTAAATAGTAAGACGCTGTCTTAAAAATAAAATAAAATAGACAGGTGGTGGTGGTGTATGCCTTTAATGCCAGTGCTTGGGAGGCAGAGGCAGGTGGATCTCTCTGAGTTCAAGGCCAGCTTTGTCTACAAAGCAAGTTCCAGAACAGCCAGAGCTGTTACTCAGAGAAACCCTTTCTCAAAAATACTAATTAATTAAAAGACTGGGTAACTAGGGACCATCAGAAAGAAGTTCTGACCTTCTTTCTGAAATAAATGAAAGAGAAACTCCTTCAGGAGTGGGGCCATCTGGGGCAGCTGTTTGAACAGGATCTAACAGCTGGGTAGTCCCAGGGCCATGTATTCCAGTCAGCAGCATGCTTGGGGCTCTGATGGCGGCCTTTGTGGGCTTTCCCCCAAAACTGGCACTTAAGGTCTCACCAACTTTTATCAAGGGACAGCAAGATGCATGGGGCAGACATTCAGCCCAAGAAAAGGGAGTAGGGCAGTGGATAACTCAGCCCTGGGGGATAACAGAGGAAAGGGATACTGAATCCCGAGGAAGTCAGCAATCCTATATGCTGACTACAGTCCCTAGGCCTAGCAGACCCTTTCCTTTCCTTGTTCCTAACCAGAAGGTTAAGCACCCCAGCAAGGCTTAGAGTGCAATGGAAGACAGAATGCCATCCTGAGGGGCCAAGGTCGGCACATGTGGATAGGTAGCCAGAGTGAGGACAGAAGGGAATGGGCGACCTTTCCAGGGACACTAGGCAGGCACAGATGCTGGACTACCTCTTCCTGATTTACAGGAGTTGGAGAAGCAGCAGCAGCATCAACCTGCACCCCAAATACGCAGGACTTCAAATCTGACCTTCTACAAGGTGAGGGCCTTGTAGACTTCTTCTTCAGACTTCCCACCTGCCTGACTCAAGTAAGGCTCTAAGAATGGGAGCTGGAGGAGGCAAGGGACCCACAGACAGCTTCACCCTTGAAGTAGAGAGAGCCTAGCAGGGGACAAGTTAGAAGGGTTTGATGGCTGATAGCAGGACACTTGTTTTTGAGACACCTACCATCCATTCCTCCCCTCTGCCACAGCCTAACAACTTCCCAGTCAAGCTGAATACAGCCACCATCCTTCGAGAAGGGGCCTTATACCAGCGGCAGGTGGAGAAGGAACTGCAGAGGTGAGGGGCAGATGGCATTATCTAATTACTTCCTTTCCACCCTCAAGGGTATTGACCTCAAGAGAAAAGCCTAGAAGAAGAGCCTGTCGTCAAGCTGCTCAGCAGAGAGGAGGGGGAGGCACTGAATTCATTGAGGAAAACACAAGCAATGCCAGGGCAAGGCATGGCATGGTGGCCCACATAATAATCTTAGCTCTTGGAAGGCTGAGGTGGGAAGATGGAGAGTTCTAGGCCAGCTTGGGCTACAGAAAGACATTGTCTCAAAATAAACAAGCAAAACCCACTTCAGTTTTTCCTAAGTTCTCAGCAACAAATTTCTCTCCACAAGTCAGCAAAACTTACAGTGGACAGCAGCTCAGCACTCTCTGGAGACAGCACCAGACCTGGTGGGGCTGGGGTTACAGCCCCAAGATGTCACCCTGAAGGTGCTAATTGCAGTTCCCAGCTGGCCTTCCCTAGACCTGTGGAATATAAATCAGGTTTCAAGTCCCCTCCTAGGGTTTGATTCGCTTTCTAGAACAGCTCACGGAACTCAGGGGCACACTTACTTAATCTACTAGTTTGTTGGAGAGATGCATAGAGCCTATAGGAGAACCTGTGGGTGTCACCCTACTCTACCGAGGTGCACACCCTCTAAGATTCTATCTGCTGAGCTGTCCAAGAGCTCATGTGAATTTGCATTTGCATGTTGTGGAGTCCTGGGGGGAGTAGGTGTGGTTGGCGGCGATGCTGGCCTCGTGAAATCAGCTCAACAGTCTTCCCTGTGCCCTCATAGATCCCAGCACTTGGATCCAGGTTTTGTCCTGGGCTTTCTGGTGACCCCCCCAGTTCAAAGCTACTTAGGCTTGGCCAGCTAACAATCAAACAAGCAGCCGAAGACAAAGTCCAGATCTGACAGCTTCACAGTCCACTGCCCATCTTTGAACACAAATCCCTCACAGGAGAAGGATGTGTGACCCGGAAGGTGTTGTCCTATTACTGTTCTCCAGTTCAGTCATGAAAGCCTCTCAGGACTCTCAGGCTTCTGTTAGTTCAGTTCCAAAAGTAGGAGTGGCTCAGCTCACACCGCCTGTCCCCTCCAGGATGAGGTGTGACTGGGGAAGGTCACTACCATTTCTTGCCCTGAGCCTCTCATGACAGTAAAACAGTATTGAATTTCCCTTGTTCTGCTACACATCAGTTCATGCCTTCAGCTACCTGGGCCATGCCTTGCCGCTAACACCCAAACCTTCCCGTGGAATCTTGGAATCAATCCCTGTGTTAGTATAGACCTGACTAGCAAGTGGCTGATTCTCCTTGGTCCATTCTCATTTATACAAAACAAGGAACTCCAGCTCTTTCAGAGCAAGAACACACAACTCAGTCCTACTGTTTGCTCCATGCTTTCACTCAGCAACACCTTTCTCAAACCTAAGATGTCCCTCTACCGGCCTGTAAGCTTGCTACAGCAATAGACACCATCTGGGTGTCTTCTAATTCAGTTCTGCTGTGGCACCATCTACCTGGAGGGGATGGTAAATGCCGCAAGGCAAGGGCTCTGTCCTCAAGACTGTCTATCCCAAGATGCCAATTGTAATCATCAAATAGGTTTTGTTGTTTATATGTGTCATTTTGTTCTTGCAATGCTGGGCATCAAATCCGGGGCCTTGAGCATGCCAGGCACGCCCCCTACCACTAATCAGCACCCTCAGGTCCCCAGGTAGTTTTAACTGTGCTTCTAACCAAACATATATAATTTGGGGTTTCATAACCCCTTTCTTTTTTCATGTTTAAGACTTATTTTTTACCATTTAAGATGCACATCTCTGTGTGTATATGGACATGTGTGTGCAGGTGCTTGAGGAGGCCGGAAGATACACTAGAGCTAGATTTAATAAAATAAATATGAGCTGCCTCTTGTGAGCTGGGATGTGAACTTCAATCCTCCTGATAGAACAGCAAGTTAAAAGCTAAACATCTCACCCAGACAGTGGTTTAAGCCCAGCACTCCAGAGGCAGAGGCAGGCAGATCTCTGTGAGTTCTAGACCAGCATGGTCTACAGAGCTAGTTCCAAAACAGCCAAGGATACACAGAGAAACCTTATCTTGAAAAAAACCAAAACTAAAAGGAAAAAAAAAAGAAAAAAAAACAAACCACTAAACCATCTCTCTTGCGTCCCTCCCCCATTTGATTAATTGGCTACAGAAGCTCAAAGAACCTGGGGTCAGGCTTAATTGCATATAGCAATTCACTGTAAAAAGCTTGACCGAGGGCACAGAGAAGAACTGCCTGGACAGAGAGTAGGAAACCAGGCTCAGAGCCTTACACCCCACTTAATCACCAGCCTCCAGGATCCTCCACCTGCTCAGTTCTCCAGAAACTCATGTGAACCCTGACCTTTATGTTACTTGGGGATTTGACATGTGTGTGATTCATGAAATTCTTGGTGTGTGCGGTTACCTCCCCTCCTGTCCAGTTTCCTGGACAATGCTGAGGGTGAAGCGGAAACTTCCAAATTCGGCTCCTGCTTGGGTCTTTCTGGTGACCAGCCCCATGCTGGAGGCGCCCAGAGACCACCTGTCTGTGCTTACCTCATTTGCATAAGAAAGACACTTGGGGCCTGGAGGGTTGACTCAAACGTTAAAGGCTAGTCTCACAACCAAAAATATAAGAGCACCCATGGCTGTCCCTCCAGGTATAAAAAAAAAAAAGACACTTAGAAATTCTCAAGTGTTTTAGGTGTCCAGTTGTATGGCAAGAAATGGGGATGAAAACCAGGTGCATGTCACAGTGTCATGAGCAATCTCTGGTCCTGCTGTGGTGGGGGGAAGGCAAGCAGGGCCATGTCAGGCTCATGGCTCCATTTTATAGAGATAATCACTGCTCTGTGAGTGAGAAAACAGACCAGTGTAGGGAAAGACTTGGAAAATACCTGCTCCCTTCCCCTTGACCTCGCTTGCTTCTAGGACTCCACCCATGGGCCGTGGTGGACAGACAAGGACAGAGCAAGAGTGGACAGAAAAGTGGATGGAAGGAGGGTGAGGAGATGACAGTGGGTACATGGGAGAGACAGGCAGATGTGATTGTGAGTGAGCAGTATGGCTGAATGTTGTTTGAGGCTGTCCTCGCCTGAGAGGACCTATGACCTAATGGTCTTGATCATGAGGATTCCAGCTGCACGTCTGTCTCCCTTCCCCTAGAGTTGATAAGCTTGTAGATGGAGCTGGGGACTTCTCCGAGTTCCTCGAGTGGCAGAAGAAGATGCTGGCCAAGGACCTGGAGGAGCAGTTAGCCGCAAGCGAGTGCCGGCGGCTGCAAGGAAAACTGAGCCACGAGGAGGCCATCTTGGCCCGGCAGAACCTCATACAGGAAAACAAGCAGAAGGCCGACCAGAAGAAGGAGGAGGTGATGTACACTGTGTGGGAGTGGCCAGGACACAGTGGGACTTGAGCAGAGAGATCAAGTACCTATGCTGTGGTTGGCTACAGCCTGCCAGCCACAGTGACCTACATGGAGACATGGTTTCTTTATCCCCATCCTAACAGCCAGGGGTCCATGAGAGTTTCAGGTTACCTGTGCTGATGGTATTCCTGCTGCTTCCCAGAGGCCGCCCAGGTCTAGATTTCAGCTTTGTCTCTCCTTGGATGTGTCCCACCGAGAACAAAGCTCAAAGGCCACACTTGGAGGGCATTCCCATTACTTCTTTGAGTAGATTCCCTTGTGAATGTTTGTGTTTTTATTTATTTATTTATTTTGGATGAAGGGTTTCTCTGTGTAGCCCTGGCCTTAAACTCAAAAGGTCCACCTACCTCTGCTGGGATTAAAGGCATGCACCACTGCCACCCAGGTTGTATTCAATTGTAGGATTTGCTCTTCCTTTCTTCATTTACTTTGCTCTGCTCTGTTTGGTGCTAGGAACTGAACCCAGGATTGTGCCTGAGATGGGCATGCTCAGCTACCAGTTAAATCCCCTGCAGAAGCCGGGCGATGGTGGCGCACGCTTTTAATCCCAGCACTCGGGAGGCAGAGGCAGGCGGATCTCTGTGAGTTCGAGACCAGCCTGGTCTACAGAGCTAGTTCCAGGACAGGCTCCAAAAGCCACAGAAAAACCCTGTCTCGAAAAACCAAAAAAAAAAAAAAAATCCCCTGCAGAATGTTTCTCTTTTGAGAGTTTTTAAATTACAAATTCCATAATTCCATTCCACTAGAATTGTAGCTAGTAGAGTGCATGGCTACCGTATGCCAAGTCCTGGGTTCGGTCCCTAGTGCTATACAGGAAAAGCCAGTACAAATAAATCAAGAGAAGGGAGACATTTCATTTAGCTGGATGTGGTGGTTCATACTCAGTCAGGCCAGCACTTATGAGGGTGAGGCAGGAGGATTAACACGAGTTCAAGGGCAATTTGGAGAGTAAGACTTTGTCTCTAAAAGAAAAAAACATGTTTTCATGCTTAACAGTTATAGAACTTTTGAAGCAATTTCTTCATGCTGAGTTGTTGTGCTAGTTTGTATATTTTGAAGACTTGGTCCATTTCACTAAATTGTCAAATTTATAAGTTTACAAACTTGTAATATTCTTCTAACATATTTTTTAAAAAAAATTCTAGCCAGGTCTACATATTGAGATCTTGTCTGTATTAGTCAGGGCTCTCTAGAGGAACAGAACTGATAGAATTAATATGTATCTAAATACACACATGCATGCACACAGATATATATATACATAGATATATATATATAATGTAATATATGTATATTATGTATATTACAGTGTCTTCCAGGCTGTGGTCCAACTAGTCCAACAATGACTGTCTATCAACAGAAAGTCCAAGAACTCATAGTCATTCAGTTCACGAGGCGGATGTCTCAGCTGGTCTCTAGTATATGCTGGAATCCAGAGTTGGCTCTAATGAACGCCAGTGAAGGAGTAGGCTTGTTAGCAAGAGTGAAGGCAGGCAAAGGGAGAGAATTTCCTTCCACCACATCTGCAAACAGAAGGTGTGGCTCGGGCTAAAGGTGGATCTTCCACCTCAAGAGATCCAGATTAGAAGTAGGTCTTCCCATTTCGATGATTTAACTCAGAAAAATTCCTCACAGGTGTATCCAGCTGCTTGCATTTTAGTTAATTCCAGATGTAGTCAGCTTGACAACCAAGAATAACCATAACATTGTTAAAAATGAACAATTTATTTATTTTGAACAATTTACTTTTTGTTTCACTGGTTTTCTCTGTTTCACCACTTCTGTCTCCCTCCCTCCTTGCTTTCTTTTTACTGTTTTTTCCAGCGTCTTGAGATGAGAACATAGGTTGCTGGTATGAGACACCCTGCTTATCTACTGTGAGGACTTAGTGTTTGATGGTTTCTCTTGTTCATGGCCTTATCTGTGTGCCTCCAATCCTGACATGTTGTACTCAGTTTCAAATAGCAGGTTGATGTATTCTCCCCATTTCTCTAGATTTCCTTCTTGCCCTGTGAATTATTTAAAAGTGTGTTGTTTAGCTGGGTGGTGGTGGCTCACGCTTTAATCCCAGCACTTGGGAGGCAGAGGCAGGCGGATTTCTGTAAGTTTGAGGCTAACCTGGTCTACAAGAGCTAGTTCGAGGACAGCTAGGGCTGCCACACAGAGAAACCCTATCTCAAAACAAACAAATAAATAAATAAAAAGTGAAAACAAATAAAACTAAAAAAAATGTTGTTTGGTTTCCCGGCATTTGTAAATTTTTTCCATTATCTTTGTTAGTACTTTCTAATTGGAATCTGCTATGGTTGGCGAATGTACTTTTTTTTTTTTTTTTTTTTGAGACAGGGTTTCTCCATAGCTTTTTTTGGTTCCTGTCCTGGAACTAGCTCTTGTAGACCAGGCTGGCCTCGAACTCACAAAGATCCACTTGCCTCTGCCTCCCAAGTGCTGGAATTAAAGGCATGTGCCATCACTGCCCAGCTGCTTTTTGTTTTGAAACAGAATCTCGTCAATAAGCCAAACTGGCCTCAGATTTGTGACCCAAACTTGTGACCCACTTGGTCTCCTGAGTGCTGGGACCACCAGGCTTCTTGGCACCAGGCCCTATGTTGAGTTGTTGAGTTTTGCCCAGGATGGGCTCTTGCTGTGTCTTCCATCCATGGAGGGCACTTGAGAAGAAGGTGTGCTCTTTGGTCTCGGTGGTTCTCTGACGTCCATCACTTCTTGCTGATTAACAGTACTATTGGTTCCGTTCATTTGCTAATTCTGTCAAGTTGATCTGTGCGTTGTTGAGAAAAGGTTGAAGTCTACAAATATAACTGTGAAATTCTCCTTTTCTATTTTGGTTTTGCTTCCCATATTCTGCATCTCTGTTGCTTAGTACATGCAAATATGTAGCTTAATTGTCTCTGTGGAGTTGGGTTGTTAGTATTATGCTATGTTGTATCTTTGTCACTGGTAATTTTCCTTGCTCTGCTATCTACTTCAAATGATATTAAGTCCATCTTTCCTTTTATTAATATTTGCATGAGGCATTTCCATCCTTTGGGTTTCTGTTTTTTTTTCTACTTTTTTAAAAAATATTTATTTATTTATTATGTATACAGTATTGTCAGTATTCTGTTTGCATGTGTGCCTGCAGGCCAGAAGAGGGCACCAGATCTCCTTACGGATGGTTGTGAGCCACCATGTGGTTGCTGGGAATTGAACTCAGGACCTTTGGAAGAGCAGTCAGTGCTCTTAACCTCTGAGCCATCTCTCCAGCCCCCCATCCTTTGGGTTTTTGTTGTTTTGTTTTTGCTTTTCAAGACAAAGTTTCTCTGTACAACCCTGGCTATCCTGGAATTCACTATGTAGACCAGGCTTGTCTTGATCTTACAGGGTTGGGATTAAAAGTGTGTGCCACCACCACCCAGCATTTTTTATATTATTGCTTATTTGTACATGTGTTTGGTGTGTGTGGTGTATATACTTATTAGTGTGAGTTTAAGTACATGTATGTGCAGGTACAGGTGTGTACACATTTATGGAGATCAGAGGTCAGTGTTGAGTGTCTTTCCTCAGTTTTATTTTTTTTTAGGTTTTCGACTCTCTATATTTATTTTGGGGAGGGCATGTGTCCCAGCATGCAAGCGGATGGTAGAAGACACGTCTGTAGAGCCAGTTCTCTCTGTTTGCCTTTACCTAAGTCCCAGGGATCAAACCCAGGCAGCTAGGCTTGAGAGGCAAATGCTGTTACCCACTATGCCTTTTTATGGACCCTCCTCCTTATTTGTTAAGACAAGGTCTCTAGATGAACCCAAGACTCACCAATTTGGCTAGACTGGTTGGTCAGAAAATTTCAGCTATCCACTCGTGTCCATGAGTTACTTCCTCACTGTAGCCCTGACTAGCCTGGAACTTTCTCTGTAGACCAAGCTGGCCTCAAACTCACGGAAAGTCACTTGCCTCTACCTCTCAGTTGCTGAGATTGAAGGCTGGTGTTATCACACCTAGGCCCTCTGCAGCTCTTTTAAATTGTTATTCAAAATATTATATAATTATGTATTAGACAGTTTTTTATTACTGTAACAAAATACCTAAAAAATCAACTTCAAAAGAAAAAAGATTTTGTTGGACATAAATTTTTGCAGTTTGTAATACAAGGTTTGTTGACCCCATTCTTTTAGGCCTGCGGCAGTGCATCAGGGTAGAAGCTTGTAATGGAAGAAAACTGTAGGAAGCAAAGATAAAGAAAAGGAGGCCAGTTCCATACCCCTTTCAAGGTCATGTCCTCCCTAGCCTAACTATCGTTGGTTCTACCAGCTCCTAATAGTGTCATGTGTTAGGGAGTAAGCCTTAATTTGTGGACTGGTTAGTGGACATTTAAAATCCAAATTATAACAGTACATAATTTACCATAGTCTACTAATGATGTCATTTTGCCAGCTCAAATGAGCTGTGAGAAACTTACACACACACATACACACACACACACACACACACACACACAACACAGTAGCTGAGGTTGTTCACAACTGTAATTACAGTACTCATAAGAGTGACAGGAAAAGTAATTCAAGGTCATCCTCAGCTATAGAGTAAATATGAGACCACCTTGGCCACAAGACCTTGTCTCAAAATAAGATGGGCCAGCAAGATGACTCAGTGGGAAACGCAGAGAAAACTTGACCTGAGTTCAATTCCTGGATCCCATGGGGGACAGAAAAAACTGACTCCCAAAGTTTTCCACTGACCTCCACACGTTATGACACATGCATCATTAACACATACAATAATAAAAAATTGGGCTGGCGAGATGGCTCAGTGGTTAAGAGCATTGCCTGCTCTTCCAAAGGTCCTGAGTTCCCTCTTCTGGCCTGCAGGCATACACACAGACAGAATATTGTATACATAATAAATAAATAAATATTTAAAAAATAATAATAATAATAAATTAATAGAATATAGCCAGGTGGTAGTGGTGCATGCCTTTAATCCTAGCACTTGGGAGAAAAAGGCAGGCGGATCACTGTGAGTTCAAGGCCAGCCTGGTCTACAGAGTGAGTTCCAGGATAGGCTCCAAAGCTACAGAGAAACCCTGTCTCAACAAACCAAATAATAATAATAATAATAATAATAATAACAATAACAATAATAGAATATTGCATCACTGTTTTAGGTTGAGTCCTTTGACTTTCTTTTAGTACCTGAAAAATATTGTTCAACTTCCTCTGATTTGGGGGGCCATTCAGTTTTTCTGCCACAAACCAGGCATCAGTCCCCCTTTGGAGGCTTCATGATATTTTCTTTTCTTTTTTTTATTTTCGAGACAGGGTTTCTCTGTGGTTTTGGAGCCTGTCTTGGAACTAGCTCCTGTAGACTAGGCTGGTCTCAAACTCACAGAGATCTGCCTGCCTCTGCCTCCCCAGTGCTGGGATTAAAGGCGCGCGCCACCACCGCCCGGCTTTTCCTGTTGTTTCCTTGTCTTTGGTTTTCAGAAGTTTGACTATGACTTATCTTGGCACGTCTGAGCAATCTTAGCCACTTTCCTTTTAGCTCTGTTCTGCTCTTGGGAGCAATGACACAGACATTAGGGCTTTTGTTTGTTATAGCACCTCCAGGTTCCTGATGCTCGCTGAAGGTTTTTCCGTCTACTTTCCTTCCATGGTTCTAGCTGGACTAGCACTGTTGTTCTGTCTTCTTTGGACCCTCTACTCTGTCTGCTGTTGAATTCACCTGTGCTCATTACTTTTTTTGTTACTGTGACCAAATATCTGACAGAAGGAATGTAAAGGAGGAAAGAATTATTTTGGCTCTTCAGGTAACAATCTCCCACAGTGAGGAAGCCAGAACCTCACCTCATAGGAGGCTTAGGCAGGAAGGTTGGGATTTTGAGGTCAGCCTGGGCTCCACAGGGAGACACTAACTTAAAAGAAGTGACCTGACTATTCTCCACCAAGCCCTGACCAGGGAGGCCAATATTGAATTCTAGCTTTCCACAGTGACCAATATTAGGAATTCTATCAACACGTATGAAAAAGATGTGTTTAAAATAATGGATGTAACAATGATCTTTTTAATGTGTGCATGTATGTGTGTCTGCATGTGTGTGTGTACAGGTGGACAGATGGATGAATGTGTTCATACTGGTATTTGAATCTAGGACCCTCTGCAGGATAGGCAAGTGCTCTAAGCTATATCTCCAGCAATGGTGGTATTTTTAATTTCATTCTAACACTGACTTGATTACTGGTTATATTTTCTTCTCTTAACTAAATTTATGCCCTTTTTAAAATTGGCGAACCTTACAAATAATAACCTGAACTGAATAAAACTCGCTTTTTACCAGCCCCCCCTCCCCCATCACAGCAGGACCAATGCAGGGTAGCTGTTCTGGTCTCAACACTGAACCCACTAGTGAGAAACAGTTCACATGCCGGTTGCCATGGGAACCGTTCTTTGAGTACATTTTCCCCAAAATCTTCATTCAGTCTGATGGAGCTTGGCAACTCTTGCAGTGCTTTTCCACTTGGCTCCCGTCACAAAGGACATCTAGCATGTTTTGTGGGCTTTTTTTTTCTTGTAGTGTACAGAATTAAACCCAACTCCCCCTGCCAAACACACACAGGACAAGCACCTTATCACTGAGCTGCACCCCCAGCTTTGTGTTAGTTCTGAAGTTCTCCCATGCAGGTAACTCAGAGCTCCTGCTTGTTGTCATAGTGAAGAACATCCCTTATTTGGGTGCTGTCTTGTGGGAAGGAGAAGAACTGGAACTCAAGAGCTGGACCAAGGATGTGTTCATTGCCTCTTGTCCCTCAGCAACACCAGGCAGAACACAGGAAGCAGTCAAGTGTCTGACTCTAGACTCAGCCAGCTGTCTGCTCTGGCACTCACTTCCTAGTGATGCCAGTCTTTCTGTGGATCTGGCACATATGTCTCACCAAAGCCCCGTGCCCACCTGCAACCCCCAATTTCAATGCCTCTTCTTCCACTCAGTCCCTTTTCTTTTTTTTTCTGTTTCTTTTTCTTTTCCTTTCTTTCTTTGTTTCTTTCTTTGTGTGTGGCGGGGGAGGGGGGAGACTCTAGTTGTGAGTTTTTTGTTTTGTTAGGGTTTCTTTCTTTCTTTCTTTTTTTTTTTTTTTTTGGCTTTTTCAGACAAGGTTTCTCTGTGTAACAGTTCTAGCTGTCCTTAAACTCACTCTGTAACTCAGGCTGACCTCAAACTCACAGAGATCTGCCTGCCTCTACCTCCTAAGTGCTGGAATTAAAGGCGTGCACCATCACCACCCAGCTCACTCATTCCCCTCTCTGCTGACCCCAATACTGTGCTGAAGCCTATACTGTCACTGATAGTGACCCACTTTCTTGAGCCCTTGCCATGCTATTGTGCCCAATGCAACTGAAGAAGTGGCATAGCTAGGAAAATGAAACAAAAACAAACAGTAATAAAAAAAAACTTTAAGCCGGGCGATGGTGGCGCACGCCTTTAATCCCAGCACTCGGGAGGCAGAGGCAGGCGGATCTCTGTGAGTTCGAGACCAAAAAAGTTAAGTGAAACTGAAGCTTAGGGAGGACCAGCTGTTGACCTACAACATGGCAAATCTATGTATCTGTTATTAGAGTCCCAGACTAGGCAGGCCTGACCCACAGAGTTGCAACAGACTATTTAAACATTAGATCTATTGTTTTGGAAGCCAAGGTGAATATAGGATGGAGCAGATCTGCTCAGGTTTAGAACAATGATTAGAGGCCTCTTTCTCAATTGCTGTGCCCATGGTCTACATGTTGTATAAGCTGGTGGTTGCTCCTGGAGAGATGACTCAGTGGATAAGAACAAGGGCTGCTCTTCCAGAGGAGCTATGTCTGATTCCTATGTTTGATGGTGGCTTATAACCACCTGAAACTCCAGTCCCAGGGGCTCTTGACAACCTTTTCTGGCCTCCTTGGGTATTGCATGCATGCAGTATACATGCTGGCAAAACACCCATGCACATAAGAAGTAAACTGAAAAAACAAATTGGTGATTGACAGGTTGTTGATTATGCTGTCCCTGCAAACCTAGAAGCCATTATTGTCGTCTTCATGTTTTCACTATTGGGGGGCATGGGACAATTAACTGCTCTACAAAACTAATACGTCTAGGTGCCAAATAGAGCAAAAATGAGACCCAGAATTTGAGGGTAAAGAAGACAGACACAAAATGAAGGCACAGCTGCCACGTTTGTTCCCCTGCTTTTAGCTATTCGTCGGGTGTCTGCAGCCCATGTGAAGTCAGTGCACTGAGGAAAAGCATCTTATAAGTTCCTATATGCACGGCTTTCTCCCCAGCTGGTAGCTTTTCTGCAGAGCTGTGTCATCTTTCAGATTCTAGGTGCTAAGAGTTGACTTTTCCTTGCTTCCAGCAAGAAGCTCTCATCTATCTACTTACCATAGGCCTGGTCCTCTATCTCTTGGTTCCAGATGATGTAAGATGAGCCTGGGATCCCTGTAACTCTGCTTAGGAAGAGGCCCACAGTGCAAGAACAGCATCTTTCTTTGTTTTTTCTTGTTTGCTTACTTGATACAGGCATAGTAGCTTGTACACCCCTGTCATTTATTTTGGAAGCCTGGCACATGGGCAAATGCCCATAATCCCAGCACTTAAGAGGAGAGGGCAGGAAGATTATGAGTTTGATGTCAGTGAAGGCTACACAGTGAGTTTGAGGCAAGCTTGGGCTACCAAAAGAAAAAACAAAAGGAGTGTGGTGGGACATGCCTGTAATTTTAGCGCTCCTATGCAGAACTAGGAAGATCAGGAGGAGTTCAAAGTCATCCCATGTTACAAAGCAAATTCCAGGCCAGCCTAGGTTACATAAGTCTCTGTCTAAAAACAAAACACTCCCCCCGACACTTCTTTTGGTTTTGGAGATCAAACCCAGGCACTTGCACTTTTTTTCTTTTTTGCCTCTGCCTCCTCCGTGCTGAGATTAAAGGTATGCACCACCACAAGTACCTTAATCACATATGCCTCCTTACTGGACCCTCCCCACCAGGTTCCCTCCGTTGTGAGCATCTTATTTCATGAGGATCTAGAGCTGCCACAACAAAATACTGAAAAGCAACCCCAGGACGAGCCTGGGAAGAAGGGAGGACAAGGGGTAGAACTTTTCCAGTAGTCCCAGCTTCAAAGGGCTAAGGCTCTGGGGTGAACTCAGGGCAGAGCTGGCTGGGTGCCCCCCACACTTCTGATGTAGGCTGGGATAGGATTAAAGGGAGGACCCTGTCCAGTCCAGTTCTCAGTGTTTCGGGTCCTCTGTCTGAGCAGACAGCTGAGCTAATGCTGCAGTGTGCTGAGCGGCGCCTCCAAGAGGAGAAGTCCATGAAAGAACTGGTGGAGCAGGTCAATGAAGCCCAGAAGAATGTCAAGGTGGCCCAAATGAAGCTTGTGAAGGGCCGGCAGCAGATAGGTACCAGAGGGAATCAGGTGCCACAAGGCTGTCCCGTTCCCTTACATCCTTCTCAATGACTAAACAAGCTCGTCAGTGAGGGGTGGTGCCCCTGGAGGGTGGGCAGGACTGAGCAGGTGCCACGGTCTGACGAAGACACCTCTGGGGAACATGGCCCCTGTCCATTGTCCGCCAGACCATTCACCGTCCTCATCAGGACCCCACTTGGTTTCCAAGTTCAGGAGGTGATGGAAGAGATCCGGGAGCTGCTGCAGCGTAGCTCAAAGGCAGCCAAAGAGGAGCAGAGGCAGCGCTGTGAGCTCATCGCCCAGCTGCGTGCGCTGGAGACACAGCCCACACGCAAGGGCAAGCTGGTAGACCTGACCCAGGTGAGACTGTGGCCTGTAGATGCTTCAGCTTAAGGGTACCTCCTTGTGTGGTACACAGAATTCCCATCAGGGCCAGAGGTGGGTCTTGTCCTACCCATAATCCTCTAGTTTCTTGGTTACCACCAGCTGTGGATAGATTCAGCTTAAGGTATGTGCTACATCAAGACAGTTTCTTCTGTGACCTTTCCACTATCCTAGATACGGTGCCAACCACAGACCAAAAAAACAATCCACCCTAATCTAAACTAGTGAACCAGTGAGTTTATTGAGGCAATATATCATGGGGGAAGGCTAATTATGGAGGCATAGATGACTCAAAGGTGAGCTTACGAAAAAGTTCACCGCAATGCAAGGGACAACTCAGAAAACTGTACCGCAGTAGTTCCCTGTAATGTTTGCAGGCAGCTCAGGCTGCTGTTGTGTGAGAGCCTTTCCTGAGTAAATGCAACACACATCTACTTACCCCAGGAAGGGAACCCAGGACAGACCAAAGTAACAGTAGGCACCAAAGTCCGACCTGGTGAACCAATGGATTATTGGGGCTCCTAACAGTTACAGGCACCGGGATGGCTCAGAAGCGGTCGTGTCATTGAAAAGCCTACCCCAGTACAGATGACAGCTCATGAAAGCTGCATCCCAAGAGCTCTCTGCATAGTTTGCAGGCAATTTGACAGACCTGAGAATCTCTTCTGATAGCTCTCCTGGTCAGAGTCTCCTCCCCAGTGGTTGCTTACTCATTTTATAAAGCTGGAGAAAGGGCCTGAGCTCCTCCTTTTTCTCTTGAAGAGGTAGCTTTCTCCTCTCCCCTCCTCCCCGCTCCATTTCTCTCTCTCTGCCTCTCTCTGCTCTTCCCCCTTATACCCTTTCCCCCTTTCCCTTTCCCCTCCATAACCCACTAAATAAATATCCACTTTCTCTGCAATCAATCAATCAATCAATCAATCAAGCTGGAGAGAGGACCTTGAGTATCTTGAGCCTTAACCTCCCTGCCCCTGGGACTGGATGGTTCCCTTTGGAGGAAATTGCTGTTCAGCACTTGCCCACGAGTTTTCTCTTTTCCAGCAACTATTAATGTTATACAGTCATGGCCATCAACTCCTTGTAAATCCTGTAACTTTCTGAGCTTTCTGAGCCTTGTAAGTTTCCTTTGCTTCCTGAGTCCTAGGAGCCTCCCTCTGCAGGATGGCATATTTTTTTTTGTTTTGTTTTTTTTTTAGTTTTTCGAGACAGGGTTTCTCTGTAGCTATGGAGCCTGTCCTGGCACTAGCTCTTGGAGACCAGGCTGGCCTCGAACTCACAAAGATCCGCCTGCCTCTGCCTCCCGAGTGCTGGGATTAAAGGCGTGCGCCACCACCGCCCGGCTGGCATGTTTTTATTTAGAGGAAAGAACTACCCATCAGAGCTGGAGCTCTGAAGGGAAGAGAGCTAAAGTACATGGAGGTACATTGAGGAGCTACATGTTCAAGGGTGAGGTCCCTGGACTCTCCAGACCCAAGATGAAAAACAGAACAAGGAGCATCCAAGTGTTTAAAAGTCCAGAGCCAGAGAAAGTCAAGGGTTAAGGGGAAATGGGGGCAGCAGCCTGTATGAGAAAGCAGAGGAGAACCAGGTTCACAAGAGCAAGGGGCAGGACTGGGAGGCTTTTGCAGTTGACAGCTAGGTCTCACCTAGCCTGGCTCCCCTGCAGGCTCCAGGCTGGAGCTGCTGATTGGGTGGTACACAGGCAGACTGAAGCAGAGGAAAGGTCTTCTTAGTTGAGGGATGACTGGCTTTACAGTTGCTAGCTTAAGTTCTTCCCCTGTTATTTGGAAGATCCCAGGATATGGTCTGGAAGGAGAGATGTCTGTTGTGGAACTTCGAGAAAGGCTGGCCCTGCTTAAAGAAACCCAGAAACGAGAGCAGGAGGAAAAGCGGGATCAAATCATTCAGGACAAGAGAGCCAAAAGCCAAAAGCTACAGAACACAGTGGAACAAATCTCATTGTGCCGCGCAGCCATGGGCAGAACTGCAGCCTTGAGGTGAGTATCATGGCTCCTAAAAGGTCATCTCCATGTGTTAGAAGGAGCAATGGAGCGTGGCAAGGTTGCTACGCACCTTCCTCGGTGGGTACCCTTGCCACACCAGCAGCCCCTGCCAGACAATTCTTTCCAGTAATTCTGACCATTTTTATTTTATGGGAGAATCATCAGTTCTGTGGCGATGGCTCTGATGCCCATGACACTCAACATGCAATGCGTCCATGTCACAAGGGCCTTTGAGCCATTTGTTCTTACCTCGCTAGCTAGCCATTTGTCAGTTGTCAATGCCACTCCAAAATAGCTGCAGACACCATATATTTCACTCCCGAGCACTGTAGTGTGTATTTTCTTTAAAAAACCACAACACCATGACACAACTAGCAAAGCTAATCAGAATTCTCAACATCATTTAAATATCCTATCTGCATTCACTTCTCCAAGTGTCCCAAGACAGCTAAGACTTTTAAAATACCATTTGCTGTTTTCCTTTGTAAGCCAGTATCTAGGTCACACATAGTTGTGTGTGTCACACATAGTTGTATGTGCATATATGCACACACCTTTTATTTGTTTGAGAATATCTTTATTCAGGCCAGTGTCCAATGGCAGCCAGGTTGGTCACATGGTCACAACTGCTCCAGGGGAGGTGGTGGCCTACTACAACAGAACACACTGGTCTCTAGAGAAAATACCTTCATGGGACTGGGAAGGGGTGGACAGAGGAAGGACCCTAATTCATTGCCAGTGGAAGAGAATACATCATTATTAGTCCTCTGAGCAGCTGCTGCTGTGGCTGCAATGCAGAGGAAGCCATGCCACCGCCTGCTTAGAAAGGACTGACTGGCCACAATTACAGAGTGACACACATCTCAGGAAACCCCACTTCCCAACTGCTGGCCTCATCCTCACAGACCCCAAATGTACTACTTAAGGTCGGAGTACCTCTCAAAATTCAACTCTGGTAACAATGTTCTTGGACCCCATTCCTATTCCTGCAGCCAACCTCTCTTGAAGGAATTTAATGAAAGAAGTTTTGTAGGGGAACAGGGCCAGGACAGTTGGGCAAAAGCCCTAAAGCAAGGAGAGTATGTGCTCATGCCCCATGCTGTGATGCATACTTTAATCAAAGCTGCAGGCTGCAAGACCTGCAATTGGACAGGAGAGGTGGACCGTATTAAGAAGGGGATATAGGGGCTGGAGAGATGGCTAAGAGGTTAAGAGCATTGCCTGCTCTTCCAAAGGTCCTGAGTTCAATTCCCAGCAACCACGTGGTGGCTCACAACCATCTATAATGGGGTCTGGTGCCCTCTTCTGGCCTGCAGGCATACACACAGACAGACTATTGTATACATAATAAATTAAATAAATAAATAAATATTTTTAAAAGGGGGGGATATAGCCCCGGGGTGGTGGCTCATGTCTTTAATCCCAGCACTCAGGAGACAGAGACAGGAAGATCTCTGTGAGTTCGAGGCCAGCCTGGTCTACAGAGCGAGTTCCAGGACAGGCTCCAAAGCTACAGAGAAACCCTGTCTCAAAAAACAAAAACAAAAACAAAAAAGAGATGTGCAGAAATGCTGTCACCTGGGGACCATGAGAGTGCCAAAGGCACTGTGAGGCAAAGGGAGTTTTTGCATTTTACACCAATTCTATATTAGAATGTAAAAAAAAAAAAAATTAAAAGATTAAAAGTGTAGGGATGCTGGCAGGATCCCACGAAAAACCTCCTGGGTGTCACCCAGCCAGTTTCTAAGCTAGTACTGTCGTGGTCCAGGTGGGAGGAAAAGAAGGCCCGGGCGGCAAGCCTGGGGACACCCTCTCAGGATGAGCGCGTGTTGGAGCTGCAGCGCAGAATGGAGGAGAGAGCAGCTGAGCGTCGTAGGCAGACAGCGCAGCTGCATGTGCCACCGCCCAGGGTCGGGCGCCCCCAGTTGCCGGTGAGTTGGGAGGGAAGCGAGGGCAACCTTTTGGGCCTGAGAGGTAGGGGGCTATTAGGGCATGAGGAAGCTGATATCTGTGCGCTAGGGTGTGGGACCCAGTGCCTCCTCAATCGCCCGCTTGCAGGCTCAGACGGAGGCGCAACACTGGCTGGAGCTGTACCAGAGTCGCGAACGCAGGCTGCAGGCCATGCAGGAGGCAGACCGCACCTGCCAGCCTACCCACCACCTGGAGGCTGCCTGAGCAGCTCCGCGGGCGGCCCTGCGCAAACACCGCGCATGGCCGTTGACCTGCGTCCCCACCCCGGCCCTTTTCCTGAACCCCAGCCACAATGCCCAGCCTCTCCCGAACTCCAGCCTGTTCCTGGGCAGTTGCCCCAGAAAAGACAAGGTGCAGTGGTGAACCAGAAACGCTAAACAACTACTCTTGCTCTGGACTGCAGCTGGCTACCCACGTTTTTATAAGCTAAGCTAGTCCTTCCTTATGCCCAGCAAGGCTCTTCGTGGGGCTGGGAGCTCCACTCTCCACTTGGAGCCAGTAGATATCCCTGAGAACCCCACAGCAGCGTGGGATTGCCAGTGAGGTCCGGTTCTTGAACACCTACTATGGACTGGCCCTTCTCGTACCTCATGCAGATCATCTGAGCGATGGATCGCTGCATACAGCAACTATCACCCAGTCCTATTCAGCTAATAAGGCCACCTGTGCTCAAAGAGGACCCTGGCCTGAAAGCCAGGGCTCAGAGCCAACTGCAGGTGCCTTTCAGGGTCCTCGCTCCAGCATCATCAAGAGCCCAAGTCCAACAAAACTAGAGCCCTTGGGGACACCGTTCAACAGGGCAAGTAGCATGCAGATCAGCTGTGTTCTAAATTCCTGGCCTCCGAGTTTCTCTGTACTGGAAAACCCAGACTTTAATAATAGGTGCATGGAATGAATGCCTGCTGGTGAATCTTAGCCTGAAAATAAAGCTATATTGTGATGTTTGGTTCATAGGAAGATGATGGCAAGTCATTGAGAGGGAATAGGCAAGGAGAAACTGCTTGATGGGTAGATGTTCAAAAGAGACACCACCCCCTGGACGTCCTCCTTAGGCCTGCAGAGAAGATGGCCCCTCAGGTTACGGTGAGGCCATACTCCAGGGTGCTTTCAGACCAAGAAAGTCTTTTAGCACTGACAGGAGTCCTACCTCAGTATTGAGAACAAAAAGAATTCCAAAGATCTTTACAATCCTGGGTGAGGGCTGTGGGGAGAAAGGAAGCCCCATCTTTCTATTGAATTAGAATTGGGGGCAGATTCAATTTTACTTAAATAAAAATCACATTTCTTACAGGTTTCATGTGATTCAAACTCATTTAAAATGGAGGGACTAGCAGAGCGGTGGTGGTGCACGCCTTTAATCCCAGTACTGGGGAGGCAAAGGCAGGTCTCTGTGAGTTCAGGGCCAGCCTGGGTCTGCAGAGCAAGGACAGCCAGAGAAACCCTGTCTCAAAAATCCAAAGAGGGGGAAATGTGCATGGTGGCCTGAAGGAAACACTGTGGCAAGGCAATGGGGCATCACCTTTCCCTTTAGGACAGCTTCTGGATAGCCCAACAGACTGGGTGCTACTGGAGATAGTGCTGCTTGGAAGCGAACAAGGTCCCTCTTCCTTGCCTTGTCTTTCAGGGTAGATAGCTCAGGAGTACCTGGGTGTTTGCTCCATAAGCCTGAGCCAGAGAGCAGGCTTGAGAGTATCTCTTAATGTTGTGGCAAACGAGTACTTGTGTGGTAAAACTAAGGCCAAATGCTAGCCTGTATCATTATCCATTTTCTCGCAGCTTTATAGCTCTGGTCCTGCTGGGTCTGGTCATTTACTCATGTAATTACTCAATGCATGAGCAATGTAGTAGATAGCAGGCCAGTCTGGCTACACAGCAATACCTGCATTAAAAGAAGTAGAGAGCAAACAGGGTGGCTCAGTGGGTTAAGCTACTTGCTGTGCAAATCTGGCAACCTGAGATCAATCTCTGGAACCCATGTGAAGATGGCAGGAAAGAAAGAACTCCACAAAGTTATCCTATGGTTGTCTACACATGCTCCATAGCGTACGTGACCTCTCCTGACACACACACACCCTTGTCTACACATGCTCCAGGGCACATGTGACCTCTCCTGACACACACACACCCTCCTGTCTACACATGCTCCAGGGCACATGTGACCTCTCCTGACACACACACACATACACACACACACACCCTCCTGTCTACACATGCTCCAGGGCACATGTGACCTCTCCTGACACACACACACACTCACACACACACACACACACACACACACCCTCCTGTCTACACATGCTCCAGGGCACATGTGACCTCTCCACACACACACACACACACACACACACCCTTGTCTACACATGCTCCGTGGCACATGTGACCTCTCCTCACACACACACACACACACACCCTTGTCTACACATGCTCTGTGGCACATGTGACCTTTCCTGACAAACATACCCCCATTAAGATAAAACAGGTAGTTTATGAAAGGGAAAGTATATACCCGGGATCCCCAAGACCAGGTTCTCATCAGAAAGGAGATTTATTTATCTGCCTCAGAGGAACAGAGGGAAGGAGATAAGAAACAAAGACAGGAGATAGAGGACAACGGAGAAGGGGAAGGTATTCGTATTTTCTTGCCAACAAACCTCTCTGCCAATGCAAATAATCCCAATCAGACCAAATCAAACCAAATTAAAAGATACCCAGGTTTAATTGGGTGCCTGTGCTCTCAGGTGGTCCCGGGAAAACGGGGAGGGGGGGAGGAAAGCACCACCTGACAGGAAAAAGGGGAGACAACCTGTTTATTCTCTGGGGGGCAGTTTAAATAGCCTGTGGGAATGGTCTTGACCTTCCCTGGGAAGGGGTCACCATTTGACAGGCTTTCTTGGAGGTGGAGTTTGGACTGAGGCAACTCCCAGGGGAGGGAGCTTGGAATGGAGTTTTCTGCCCAGCGTTTCCAAAATGGATGCCAGGGGCTGGGATGAAGCCCCCAACTAAATAGAAGGGAACAAGGGGGAGGGATCAGAGAGGCATTTGTCCTAGGGGAGTGGAGGTGTCACAGCTCAGAAGGAAAGGGGTCCTGGCAGTCAGGAGCCAGGGAATATCATAGGCCACAGTAAGCGTAGCAGCCTGTAGCTCTGCTCTAGAGGTTTCCCCAATGTGACAGCTCTGCTCCAGCAGGAGAGGGCTTCCCAGTGAAGTCCTTACAGCTCTGATGCTCCTGAGCATAGCAACTCTGCTCCGCTAGGGGAAGGCTTCTCCCAGCAAAAGTGTTACCGTCCTGCTCTTATTGCTCTCTGCTCCAGCGAAAGAAGATCTTCACTCAAACCTTGTTCAAGAGATTTATTGGGAGGGAAGAATCCGGGAGAGTGGCTGCCTCTGCCAGGGTGGAAGAAGAGCAGCCAGAACCTGAACAACCGAAGGGCTTATCTAGGGCTTCTTAGAGGGGGAGTTTTCCTAGGGAGAAGAGGGTTTGGTTCGTTTTTTTTTATTTTGTTGTTGTTGTTTCCCTGCTTAGGGATTGATCAGTTTAGTTTGTCAGGGGCAGAGATGGCTGATCTCAGAACCGAACTGTGTTTCTTTCACTGGCTGTTTTAAGCTTTTTGGCTCTAGTTTTGGGGCCACAGGATACTTGTTTCACTGACTCTGATTCTAGGGACAAAGTATGTTTCTTTGGCACTGGTTTCAGAGTCAAGGTGCATTCATTTCTTTGGGTCTTGGTTTGAGGCTAAAGCATTGCTGTCACTGGCTCTGTTTTCAGCTTCTGGGTGGGTTTCTTTTACTGGCTCTGATTTCAGAACCAGGGTGGGTTTTTTTGGGTGGCCCTTTTACCCTTACAGGGAGGACAAAGGACTGCCTCTGGATAGAAGGGAGACAGATGTGGCACATAGTAAGATGACAGTTTATAAAGGTACAAGGGGAAGCCCCATGGTAGGTTGAGGTGTGTAATCTTAATTGGGCATGTTAACTTGGTGAGCCAAAGGGGCCTTTGATTGCTGAACTTCAATGCTTTGAGAGCTGAACCTTGGTAGTCAGCCTCAGGAGGAGGAAGTGGCCAAATAAAGGAATAGACCTTGGTGGCTAGCTTTAAGAATGAAATGTGGTGTTTTTTAGCAAGGCAGAGGGAATGGGGTAGGGGGACAAGACACACCAGAGCAATGCTCACCACACTCAAGCTGGCCAGAGTTCCCTTCAGTTTATCTCCTCAGCATCTGAACCATGCCTGGCCGCCTAACTTTCTGTGTATAATACCATACAGAAGTGGCAGTGTGCCATTTAGAGTCAGTCACCAAGTGACCTGGACATCATGCTTGCTCTCTTGGAAGCCTGCCTGGCCTCATGCGAACATGATGGCCCGGAGATGGTTCCATGTAGAGGTGTGCCAGCTGTCCCAACAGGCGACCCTAGACCATCCTGCAACCAATAGTTTGCAGCAGTAGGGACAGCCAGAGCCAGAACCTTCCTCTTCTTACAGATTCTTGAGTAATAATAAACATATCTTGTTTAAGATATGGAGATTTGAGATATTTGGGATGATTCGTTCAAAAGTAAAAACCTAAATGATGCCCTTCCATCCAGAGCCTTCATATTGGAGACCCCTGCTTTCCATTCCCTATATGGACCCTTTAACAAAGGTAGCTGGTCAGCCAGAGATCTACCTGAGGCCCACGAGGTGCCATGAATGCTCTTTCTGGAGCTTTCTTGATTACAACTCTTCTGGAGATGACCTGCCTGCATACAGAAGACTCTTCTTAACAGGGCAAGGCAGATAAGTCCCTCTGCAGCTGGTTCCCATGTGTGGACCTATTGGAGCCTGATATGCCAGCTTTTCTCTCCAAGCTGATGTTTAAAGCCCGAAGGAGACACTGTTTGTGAGGGAGCAAGTTCATTGTCAAATGATGTCTAGAGAAAACTTGAGGGAAGTTTCTGAGCATGGAAGTGGTATTTGTGTTTGGCTTTTACTACTACATCTTCAGCATATTAAATTTACAAAAAGCCATGCACAGTGCACACACTATAATCTCAATATTTGGGTGGGTAAATTTCAATCTGACCTGGGCTACATAGTGAGCGCCATGTCAGTCTAACGAGAGAAGAGAGAGAGAGAGAGAGAGAGAGAGAGAGAGAGAGAGAGAGGCTGTCTCAAAATCAAACAAGAGCTGGCAGATGACTCGGGAGGTAAGGGTGCTTGCCACTAAGCCTGGTGACTTGAGTTCGATCCTCGGGATCCTCTCACGTTGGGAAAGGAGAGAAGTGGCTCACACAAGTTGCCGTCTGACTGCTACATGTGCTCTGTAGTAAGTACATGTACATATACACAATAAATGTGATAAAACTTATTAAAAAGTAGAGGCAGCTCATGTGACACATGTCTTTAATCCCAGCACTTGGAGGCAAATGCAAGCAGATATCTGTGAAGTTTGAGGCCAGCATGGTTTACAAATGGAGTTCCAGACTACATAGTGAGACCCAGCTTGGAAGAGAGCAGGCCCTGCACCTCACCTAGGCAACATGGTAGAGCTGACCCTGCTGATGGGGTGTAGGTGTGCCATCCCAGAGAACAAGTATCAGCATGAGAGATCTGGCCCTGCCCCTGCCATCTACCATATGTGGTGGTGTGGGCAGAGGAGAGAAGGTCCCCTGCACTCCCTTGCAGCCTGTGGTAGGTGAGAGAGCTGTCCCTGAAGTCACAAGAGTAAGAGAGTTGGCCCTGTCTCTCAGCAGCTACAACACTCTGAAGAACTGCCCCTGTTGGACTCTAGCGTCCAAACACCGAGAAGGAGTCGCCCCCAGAGACCATCTCATACACCACAGCCGATGCAAAAGTATGAGGATTTTATTAATTCTGTCATGACAGGGTCCCCCAGCATTCGGGAAGCCGAGGGACCTCGAATAGCGGGTACAGTCTACTTTTAAAGGGGCCACAGAAGCAAGAGGGGTTGTTCTTTGACTATTCTGATTGGCTTATTTGAAAGGGCTATTACCAATAATTGACTGGAGAGCTGTTGCCAGATCAGATGAGGTAAGAGGTCATTTTGACCCCATTTCCCAGGGGACCGAACCAAAGCATACGTATATGGGTAATTGTTCAGGAACTGAGTACGTGCGAGTGTAGCTGTTAGGTCCTTGGTTCCCAGGGGAGGAGGGGAAGCACTATGGCACAGAGGCTGAGAGGATTCAGAATTGTCAAAAATGGCTTCAGGATTGTCTTAAAGTCTTACACCCCTACACCTCACCTGGACAACACTATAGAGCTAGCTCTGGTGGTGTCCAGAGTGGGCCAGCATCTGCCTCCACCAGGATATTGAGAGCTGCTTACTTGCTGCAACTCATAAACCCCACCCCACTGCTGCTTACTACATAGTATGAGCTAGCCAGGGCAATGCCTGAGATCTAAGGCTGGTGTTGAAGATGAGGGAGAGCTGGCAAGCTGACCAACCCAGCAACCACCCAGAACCAGGGTTAAGAGTTGGCCCATCCCATCATCCACCCCATCCAAAATCTGCTGGAGCATGGCAAGGGTCTGACCCTGCCGACCTAAAGTTGCAGGATCTCCATGACTCAAGGTAACAGGATATCCAAGAGGTGCTCCAGTGAGAGCCCAGCGTCTACAGTATAGCAAAAACCAGAGGCCTCGAACCAGACCAATAATTCATCGCAATGAACACTTTCAAGTAATATGGTCTAAAGGGTATACCGTGTGACTCATGTTGTGACTTCAACCAGCAGGATGAGAGTTTTTTTCCTTTTTTTTTCTTTTGGTTTTCGTTTTGTTTTGTTTTGTTGTTTTCGAGACAGGGTTTCTCTGTGAAGCTTTGGAGTCTATACTCGTTCTGTAGACCAGACTGGCCTTGAAATCACATAGACACGCCTGCTGGAATTGAGGGCACCACCACTGCCCTTCTAAAATTTTGTTTTATCCTGGGACGTGGGGGAGGTTGTAAGGGTAGAAGGAGGATGGGAAGGGACAGGGAGATTAATAGGGTGGAGAAGCATGATGTGGAATCCACAAAGAAGCAATAAAAAAGGTTAAATTGGAAAACAACAACAAATGAAAACCTTAGCTTGCAAAAAGTGAACATAGGACAACAGGAACTTATTCTTAACTGCAAAGAGAACCCTTAACCTACAGGGCCTATTTATCCTGTGTTGGTCTCCCATTAACTTTCAGGTATATTGTTCCTGGTTTTGTTTGTTTTTTTGTTTTGTTTTAGTTTGGTTTGGTTTGGTTTTAACGAGACTGGGTTTCTCTGTAGTTTTGGAGGCCATCCTAGAACTAGCTCTCGTAGACCAGGCTGGCCTTGAACTCACAGAGGTCCACCTGACTGCCTCTACTGGGATTAAAGAGGCATGCCCCACTGCCCAGCCTATGGTTTCTGTTTTTATCTCAAATGCCTAATTAAGTATTGAAAATATTTTCATAAGAAATGCCTACATTTTTCTTAAAGTTGTAAATTCTCTTTATTCCAATTATAACATTTGGGAAATATGCTCAAAACATCCAAGCATACATTTTACACTGGAATCAGATGTGTGTCTATCTGACATGCTTTATCATAAATTCTCTTACAATTCTGTAAATGTCAGGGATTATAATAGCACAAACATTAGCGGTCCGTTTTGCTCTGCTTTGTCATTCTCATAAGTGAATCAACCTTTCAGGTCGAATACACCCTACAGAAACAATTCAACCACATTTAGGACAATCTTAATATAGCCTGAGGGTCCCCATTTATCTATCAATCGAACAGTTTCTAGTTGCTAAACCAGTGCTACAACCTAGCTCAGGGACAGGTGCTCAAAAGAAAAAAAAAAACAGCATTGTTTTTCTAGTACAATTCTGTTTCGCTGCACTCCAGGACGGCCTAGCATGCGCTTGCATTAACTGTTAGCCCTCACATTTTTTCTCAGAAGTCAGTAAAATGAATCCCCTTTAGTAGGTGTGAGACTTGCCTAAAATCATAGTGCCGGTTTTCAGAATCATACAGGAGGGACTCTAGCATTGAGATGTGCCAAGACCTTTCCGGAGGCGGGTTCTTCTCAAGCCATTCTTCTGTAGGACAGACAGTACGGTTCCAGTGATTACGTGTGTTCTCTTTGGAGTTTTGCCTTCTGAGCTCACCCCCTCGCCTCTGCTTCAGACACACTGGGCAGCTAGCCTGCAGTTTCCTGGGCATGTACATCTCTCCTTTGCCCCGCCTCTGGCACACAAAATGTCTAGTTTTTCCCTACCTAGCCTGCTGGTAGACCTCCCAGAAGCCCTGGCTGAGCCCCCGGGACTCCCGATGGGACCCGTGTGAACAGTCCCGGGCGGATACGCCCACTCAGAGCCTGGCATTTGGGGTACAGATCCCGACGGCAAGGTTGGTTACGGATCACAAAGAAATTGGGCCCTTAGGCCAGTCTCCCGTGGGTCTCATCAACGACAGAGGAAACTGAGATGGGAATGGAATGAATGGTGGGGATTACTGTTTAGTGTTAGCCGTGGCAGAGAGCGCTTGCTAACCAGATTAAAAGCCAAGGGTCGATAGCAAGAAGCCAGTAGGAAGCCTCACGCGACGCCACAGCAACGACTCCGCCAAGTTCTCGTGGGAGGAGTGCGACTGGCGGTGCTCTCGCGAGAAGTGGAAACTCAGGCGAGCAAGCGGGGGGCGTGGCCGGAAGAAGGTTTATTTCAAAGCGGTAATAGATAGTTTTCTTACCCAATAGAATTGCAAACGAGCCTCCGAAACCGGTAGAGCTCGGGAGTAAGGGCGGTAGAAGCCAATAGGGACTGGGAAGGGCGGGCCAGGGCCGGCCGAGCGGAAGTGGGTCTCCGTGAGGCGGTGGAGTCCTGCCTGAGCGGGTCTCCTTAGCGGCTGGTGGCGGTGGTACGTCCTTGCTCGAGCGCTTCGACTGTGGCGTCTGCCTGATCGCACCAACTCCAGGTAAGACCAGGCTTCGCGGGATGGAGGCAGCAATTCAGGGCAGTGCGGGATTGGGGCACGGGCGGCTTCTCGGACTACAGCAGAGTTGGGGGCCGCCAGTCGCGGCTCATTCGGGCCGCCCGGAACAGCGCCTCTCGGGGTCGGGTCCGCTCAGCCTCCTCGGCCCCGGAGAGCGCGCGGGTGTCGGAGCCCGACGCGACACTCGCGTCGGATTTAGGGAAGTCTCATCTGCGGCGCCGCTCGCCCACTCGCGGCTTGGCTGGCTGAACCTTTTTTGCAAACTGGAAAGGGAAACTGAGATTCAAAGAGGGGAGGGCCCCTTCCAAGGTCACTTTTTTTTTTTTTTTTTTTGACTGAGCGAGCCGACCGGAGAGGACCAGAGCAAGGTTTTTGTTCCCCGTTGACGACGCAGCCATTGTGTGCTGGCGCCGCTGCCCCGCCTTCTTGGGGCCTGCGAGTTTGCTGGGGCACCCAAGCCGCGTGGCGGGCCCTGTCTAAGCCTGGAGAGTGTTGAGGACTCTTGCGGGCCTTGGAACTGAATGGGTTTGGCCTTCCAGGAGCCGTTTTCTGCCTTACCTATGGTTGGTGAAGCGTGCGATTGAGATTTGGTCCAGCCCTGCACCCTTTGGGGTCCTTCCCTCCCTGGCACATCTGTATACAGGAATAGGAAACTCAACCTGATCCTTAACCCTAAACACTGTTTCCGTGGACGCCATTAGACACCCTTTGCCTCGATAAGTACGTGTCCAGATCTGGGCGTTTCTGCTTTTGTGTTTTTACTTGTCTGTTCCCTGGGGCGCTTCAGGCTTTCATTTCTGCAGTCTGGTGCCTCAGTTTAGGTTGCCCAAGTGGTTCCGGGAGACAGGTTGGACGCAGATTGACTGTAGTTCCTAACAGTGGTGAGAGGGAAAACACCCCCCCACCCCGTACTTTTTTTGTTTTTTTAATGGATGGAGAAACAATAGGGTTCGGGGTTTACCTGTGAGTTCGATGTGAAATGATTGGGAAAATGTCTTGCTGGCCTTTATGTTACTTAATGTGAGCTTCCAACTATAATTTTCTGAAAAGCTTCCTTTTTTAACACAGTGTTTACCACCATTGGGGAGTGGCGGGATTGATTTTATTTTGTTTTGAGACAGGGTTTCTCTGTGTAGTCTTGGCTGTCCTGGAACTCGTTTTGTAGACCATATTGATTGGCCACGAACACAGAGATCTGCCTGCCTCGGCTTCCCGAATGCTGGGGTTAAAGACGTATCCTAGCAGCCGGGAGGTGGTAACTCACGTGCCTTTAATCCCAGCACTCGTGAGCAGAGGCAGGTGGATCTCGGATCTCTGTGAGTTTGAAGCGAGCCTGGTGTACCAAGTGAGTTCCAGGACAGGCTCCAAAGCTACAGGGAAACCCTGTCTTTTAAAAAAAAAAAATGTTGCCGGCCGTGGTGGCGCATGCCTTTAATCCCAGCACTCGGGAGGCAGAGGCAGGCGAATCTCTGATTTCGAGACCAGCCTGGTCTACAAGAGCTGGTTCCAGGACAGGCTCCAAAGCCACAGAGAAACCCTGTCTCAAAAAAACAAAAAAATGTGCGCTACCACCTCAGGGCTAGTTGACTTATTTTTTATAGTTTCCAAATATTGAGTATTTTTCTTTTTTTTTTTTTTTTTGGTTTTTCGAGACAGGGTTTCTCTGTGGTTTTGGAGCCTGTCCTGGAACTAGCTCTTGTAGACCAGGCTGGTCTCGAACTCACAGAGATCCGCCTGCCTCTGCCTCCCGAGTGCTGGGATTAAAGGCGTGCGCCACCACGGCCCGGCTGAGTATTTTTCTTATCATGGTTCCCTAATAAGTATTTTCCAAATACTTTGAAGAGTACCTGTGATTCCAGTTCTTCAGAGGTAGAGGCAGAAGGATCAGGAATTTAAGATCATCTTGGGCTACTTGGAGACTGGGCTCAGGAACAGTTTAGGTTTTGCTTATTTGCTTGTGTACTTGGTCCCCTCCGCCCCCCACACACAGAGGAAAGTTGGTTTCTTGGTGACTATATAGTGTTGACTGCAATCGTGAACACTCAAAAACGGTATTGTTTTGTTCACTTGGGAGGCAGAGGCAGGCGGATCTCTGAGTTCGAGACCAGCCTGGTCTACAAGAGCTAGTTCCAGGACAGGCTCCAAAACCACAGAGAAACCCTGTCTCAAAAAAACAAAAGGGGGGGGGGTTGGAGATTGAACCCAGGTTCTCACACATTAGGCAGCTACTCAACCAGTGAGCTATATCTTTGGTCTTTTTATTATTACTAATACTGTTGTATGAATATGACCAAGGTCTGTGACACCCCAGTGCAGTGATGTGTGTTTGGTAGTAAGAAGACAAGTTTATGAAGTCAATGTGTCCTTCCACTGTATGTGGTTACTCAGATTGAATTACTTTGTCAGGCTTGTATATGCGAAGTCTTTTTACCTGCTAAGGTTTCTCAGTAACTCCTCATTGTAGTTTTTATTTTGAGTCAGGGTCTTGCTAAGTTCCCTAGACTGCCCTTGAACTCACTTGATTGTCCTGGCAGGCCTTGAACTTGGCAGTCCTGACTTGGCTTCTGGTGTAACTGAGATTATGGGTTTGTAACATCAGAACACGTAAGAATCCTACTCTCAAGTCCCATTGTTTACCCAATAGATACTATAATTTTACATATAGTGAAAGGATCCATTTTCCCCTAGATCTGACCTCCCCCCACCCCATATAGCAAAACTAGTGACCTATGCCTCTACTCCTAGCTACTCAACAGACCGAGGTAAAAGGTTCACAAGTTACTGGGCTGTGGAATGAGTTCAGGGCAAGTTAGTGGGCCTCACCTCACTCTGTGGGGGAAGGGTATATGTGCTTGCAGAGAGCAGTGTTGTGCCATCACTCTCCACCTTACTCCTGGAGACCAGGTCTCCAAGTGCGTGCACGTGCACACACACACAGTTTAGGGTTTTCCAGTGAGGAGTCTGCTGTGCCTTGCCTTTTTACATGGATACTGGGATCTGAACCCAAGTTCTCATATATAGCTGAGATATGTGTAGCTCAGTGGTAGATCCCTTGTCTGGCTCTTTCCAGGCCCCAAGGTTCAAATAAAAATACTCTTCCCACCATTTTTCTGTTATGTCATTTCTTCTAAGCATCTAATGAACCATATAATTTGAATGCAGTTTTATTGGGAAGAAAAATGACAACCTTATTTTTGTTTTGCTAAGTATACTAAATGTGGGGTCTGTGTTAGATGTTTGATTTACAGTTAGGCTTATTGTGTTGTGTTGCACAAATAATAAAAACTCAGAGACGGGTATTGGTGTTCAACTTGACAATCAGAAAAGCAAAAGCAGCCAAGCTACTAGAGAGCTCTTAACTCTTTAAAGTCTTCAGACTGAAAGAGCAAGTTCCCGTCTCATCCCGCCTTATATTCCTCCCTAGTGCTGGGAGTAGAGGCGTCCACCACCACCTGGCCTGTATAGCTGACTAGTGTGGCTGTTTTGCCTTCTGTTCTTCAGGCAAACTTTATTTATTGAAAATACAAATGAAATATCAACACATTTTTTCCTTTTTTGTCTAAAATAAGGGTATAACTAATAGAAGAAACTACACAGTAAGTACAATATATAATATTGTTATATTAGTACTACTATACAATATATAGAGGCAATAGATACATCAACAATGCCTAGTCCGTTTGCTTTTGACAGACTCAGAAGATACTCCATATCTATCCTATCTTGTGAGTCCAAAGTCTTGTACCTAGTCTACTTTACTTTCTATCATAACTTGTTTTCTGCATCTAGTAAACAAGGAAAACTATAACTGTCTAGTCTTCAACTTCCTCAGAGACCCAAGAAGGAAATACTATTAACTGAGTAAATAGGAAGTGCAAGCAACTTTCAAATATGAGAAATGACAGAAACAGCTGGCTATCTGCACAGTAACCAAAACTCTGCAATGTTGGGGCATCCTTCTTCTACCTACAGCCCTAGCATATCTGACAGACTTTTCTGTGAAGCTGAACATTCTAAAGGACTCTCCATCCTTATCTTGACAATGTTTGGCAGTCACTTTCTTTTCTGTCCTGCTTAGCCAATTAGGACAGCATACTGTCAGCAGTCAGGGCAAGGGCATTTTCTTGCCCAGTGGCTTACATTTGCCACAAAGAAAATAAACTCCATATTTCTTTGATCTTCTCTGAAGTAGATTGGTGCTCCCAGACATCTCATTGTCATAAAAAAATGGACCTATGTTATTAAAACATCTTAAATGCCATATTCTGTAAATCTCTGGTGTTTGAAGATGACCCGTCTATTTAAAATATATCCGTTTGACCTTGAGAACATATAAAGTGACTACAAATTTGGTTGTAATCGGTGACTAAGTACTAACCTGTATTTCCTTCTCCTAAACAGTTGGTAGTAATAACTTTCAAGGACTAGAAATTTGTATTACATTGTTAAATGGGCTGTATGGGTATAATACTTTGAACAAAATTAGAGATTTATATACAGTGCATTCTAACAAAATTAATCTCAAATTTTGTATACAATATACAAAAGTCAAATCCAATGTAAAACATTTAAAACTAGTAGTTGCTTTTTAAAAGTACATTCAGTAATGTACCTTTTTATCCTATCATATCTATAGCCCCCCTTTTTCTTTTCAAAACAAGAACCTTGAATCTAATTTCCTTCATTTAGCTTTTTCCAGACCATTACCAATAACAACTTAAAACCAACTTCAATAAATAATGACATATTTATAACCCATTGAACAATCAGAAACCACCTATTTTCTTGGGAATGTGGGTGTTATATTCTTTGGTTTTTAGAGACAGGGTTTCTCTGTATCTTTGAAGACTGTCCTGGAACTTACTTCGTAAACCAGGCTGGTCTTGGAACTCACAGAAGAGTCCCAGACCCACTGTAATTGCTGGATTCCCATGCCTTTACACTTTTGGTTTTAGGAAGTATCTTTTTGTTGTTTTTGTTTTGTTTTTTGAAACAAGGTTATGATGTAGCTTTGGAGCCTGTCCTGGAACTAGCTCTTTTAGACCAGGCTAGCCTTGAACTCACAGAAATCCTCCTGCCTTTGCCTCCTGAGTGCTGGGATTAAAGGCGTGTGCCACTCCTGCCCTGGTATCACATTCTTAAAGTTATTTCCTGCTGTCTGGGGGTTGATGGTACCTTTAGAGTATCCTGAAAAGAAAAATTTGGGTTGGTTGTCAAGTCCTGGGAGAGGTAACTATCATTCGTTGTCCAGTCTCTGTGTAATGGGAAAGTGCAGGACTTGTCTCAAAGTCTGGTTAGGCTGAAAGAACCATTACAATAAAGGGATTTGGGTCTCTGATAATATGCTAGACATTTTGAAAATGGGATGAGTAAATGAGAGGATATCTAATTTAGATGGGATTTATGTAATGTCGATTGTAAACATCAGCTTTATCATTTTTGTCTTATTACTAAAAATGTAGGTTAAGCTGAGTGCTAAGATACTTAAGTGCTTAGATAAGTCTAATAAAAACAGGTCAGAGAAACTCAAATCCAATCAAAGGATATCATGGAGAGCCAATTTTAGCATTGCATTATAAGAATAGAGAAGAACAGCCTAAGGTTTTCAGACAACCAACTTAATATATCCAGTAACCTTACAAGAGAGACTAATAGAACCATCAAAATATGCCTGTCACATTTCTCAGCACTCAGCAGACAGGTCTTTCTCCCCCTTTTCATGTGTGGGGTGTGTATGTCTTTGCCCATGTAGAGGCCAGAGAAGGACATCATGTGTCTTCCTATATTGCTATCTACCTTATTTTTTGAAACTGAGTCTAACTAAATCTAAAGCTGTCTCTAAGCTGAGCTGAGCCAGCCAGACGCTTAGGTTCCTGGCCTGCCTTGTCTGGCTTTTCTGTGGGTGCTGTCGAGGTTTAACTCAGGTCCTCTTGCTTTCACAACAGGCTCTAATCCAAAGATACATGTGGGGCTGGGTTTGTTTTTGTGGTTTTGTTTTGTTTTTTTTTGAGACATGGTTTCTCTGTGTACGTATCCCTGACTCTCCTGAAACTTGCTCTATAGACCAGGCTGGCCTCAAACTTACAGAGGTCCACTTAACTCTGCCTCCTGAGTGCTGGCATTAAAGGCATGTGCCACCACTGCCTGACAAGATATTTTTGTTATATTCTTCTGAATTAAGATGTGCCCTTTAGGAATGGGGAGTGTTACACATTTCATAGATGTGTGCTCATATATAAGATACTAACTAGCTGGTTCTTAGTGGCGCAAGCCTTTAATTCCAACACTCGGGAAGTGGAGGCAGGCAGATCTCTGTGAGTTTGAGGCCAGCCTGGTCTACAAGAGCTAGTTCCAGAACAGGCTCCAAAGCTACAGCAAAACCTTGTCTCAAAACACACACACACACACACACACACACACACACACACACACACAGAGAGACTTCCTAAAACCAGAAGTGTAAATGCATGGGAATCCAGCAATTACAGTGGGTCTGGGACTCTTCTGTGGTCTAAACCAAATGTTGGGAAACTTGCAAAAGATGGCTATCATCTCCTTAGTCCCTCAGATCCTTGGAAGGGTAGTGAAGTAACACGACAAGAAGGAAACTGCTTGGCTTAAGAAACGTTCCTTTCAGGGGCTGGAGATATGACTCAGTGGTTAAGAGCACTGACTGCTCTTCCAGAGGACCCGGGTTCAATTCCCAGCACCCACATGGCAGCTCACAACTGTCTGAAGATCCAGTTGCAGGGGATCTGACACCTGCACACCAATGCACATAAAATAAAGTTAAATAAACCATAATAATAAAAAAAAAGAAACGTTCCTTTCCTCCTGCTAAGGAGTGGTGTATGTATTCCAATTAAGCAACTAAAACTTGTCTTTCTCCTAGAGTTAATCACTTTTGCTACTTTTGAAGCAACCAAAAAGGTCAGGGAAGGTTGTAGTAGTATAGCCCACTCATAGAATATAGTATTCTATATCCCAAGCACCAAAAAGGAGCACAGGCAGAAGATGGTAATAGTTTGGGTAGTAGATTTGGGAATTACATAGTCAGTTCTATATTCAACAAGATTCCTAAAATGAATGTAGGGTAAGGGTACAAATTACATAAAATGTTCAGCAAAGCATCCAGGTGACAGAAAAGACTGGTAAATTTTCTGTGTATGTGGTATATGTACATTTGTGAGTTTTGTCTTCAACAATGCAAATAGCAACATTTATTAGTTTCTTTGTTTTTCAGGACTTGGAAATATTGGACATTTAATTGACTCCAGATTGTAAGCCACAGATGAGTACTCAGCGGGCGTGAGAGATTGAGAACATTCCACCTCCCCATAAACCTTGGTGTATATCACTTGATTTTCTGTGGATTGAAGCCAGAGAGCACAATGAGTACAGTAAGTTTTCTTAGCTTGTAAATTTTTTTTACCAATATTAGTTAGCTACTCTGTCTCTTAGAGGACTGTAAGCCGCATGTTATAGCCCTGGGCTCTAATTCCAGATATTAGAGGTTAAAATACAAAGACTGAAAATTGAGGGTAGTCTGGGTTATACAGATACTGTCTCTAAAATAAACGGAAACAGCTGAGGATGTGCCTCTTGTTTATGCAAAAGACTATTTGTTACATTTCCGGCAGAACTAAAAAAAAATCTTTGTTGTTGTATATGCCTACATATAATCCAAGTAAGTAGTAAATGCATCTATAATCCATTGGTAAATGGAGGTAGGAAGATCAGAAATTTAAGTTCAGTGCTATACTCAACTATATAGTGAGATCAAATTCTAAGACTGGAGAGATGGCTCAGTGAATAAACTGCTTCATGTGTGAGAAGGACCCAAGTTGGGTCCCCATCACCCATATAAAAACTGGGCAGGGTGGCATACATTTTCAGTGCTTAGAGAAGAGGTGATCACAAAGGCGTACTTGGTCAACCAATCTTGGAGAAACAAACATCAGTTTAATGAGAGATGTGATCTAATAAACTAAGGGCTAGAGAGATGAATTGGTGGATAGGAAACACTTACTACTCTTCCAGGGGACTCTAGCTTTTGTTTTTCAGCATGTGTGTCAGGTGACTCATACCTCCTGTAATTCTAGATCCAGTCATCTGTCACCCTCTACTGGCCTTTGTGGACACCAGGCATGCATATGGAGAGAGTGAGTGTGTGTGCGCGCGCATACATATACACATACATACATACACACACACATATACACACACACACACACACACAAAGCACTCAGACATTTATAAGGGGGAGTAGAGAGTGACAAAGACCTGGCCTTTACAAATGTAATAACTATTTACAGTTCTGTGGAATGGATTCAGTTGATAAAGGCCCTTTCTGACAAGTTTGGATCCCAGAACCACGTGGTAAAAGAGACCTCCACTCATGTTATGGCATATATGTGGATCACACTCAAAAAGATTTAAACATAATTTTAAAACTAGATCTAGGGCTAGGTGGTGTTGGTGCACGCCTTTAATTCCAGCACTCAGGAGCAGAGGCAGACGGATCTCTTGAGTTTGAGGCCAGCCTGGTCTACAGTGTGAGTTCTACGATAGCCAGAGGTACACAGAGAAACCCTATTTCCAGAAAAACAACAACAACAAAAAACGGGGTATAGGGAGGTGGCTCAGAAACAGCACTTGCTGTTCCTTCAGGGAACTGGGTTCCAATTCCCAGCACTTACTTGCAGCTCAGAATTGTTTGTAACTCCAATTTGGAAGAACTTGTGCCCTCTTCTGGTCTTCACAGGAAGGAAGTGGTACATAGACATACATGCTGGCAAAATATTTGTATATGTAAAATGTGCTGGCAAAATATTTGTATATGTAAAATGAAAAAATAACCATTTTCACTTTTGCTCTTGTCTGGGAGTCAGCTCTGGTTCAGTGCAAGACATGCAGGTTGGACTCTAGAGTAAGGTGTCCTAAACTTTGTGCTTATAACTTTTTTCTGTGGGGAAATTTTTAGGACCTTGGGTAGATGTATGTGCAGATTAAGTATTTGTTGATAATTCATGTTTACTTTTAAAAGAATTATTTGGCATATAAACATAATTTTACTCTTTATGAAGATGAAAGTAAATTATGTTAATGAAATAGATACACTTTTTATGTAAAGAGTTAATCTTGGTCAGGTAAGGTTGTTGTTACCAACAAGCCTAACAGCCCGAGCTAGATCCTGGGGCCCTACAGGGTTGAAGGAGAGAATCAGTTGCCGAAAGCTGTCCTCTGACTTCATGTAAGCACAGAAGCACGAGTACATGCATGCACACAATAAATGTTTAAAGAAAAAAATTAGTGAATTAGCTGGGCATGTTGGTGCACATCTTTAGTCATAGAACTTGGTAGGCAGGGCTGGAGAGATGGCTCAGAGGTTAAGAGCATTGCCTGCTCTTCCAAAGGTCCTGAGTTCAATTCCCAGCAACCACATGGTGGCTCACAACCATCTGCAATGAGGTCTTGTGCCCTCTTCTGGCCTTTGGGCATACAGACAAAATATTGTATACATAATAAATAAATAAATAAATTTAAAAAAAAAAAAAGAACTTGGTAGGCAGACGCAGGCTTTTCTCTGAGTTTGAAGCCAGCCTAGTCTACAGAACAAGTTACAAAATAGCTAGGGCTACACAGAAAAACCCTTTCTCAAAAAGCAAAGAAAAAAAGTAAAAATTGACAGAATGATGTTTGTTTGTGAGTGTGTTATAATATCTTTGGTATTTTTTTAGCTCTGCTTTCTCAGTACCTGTGGTTAAAGGCATGTGTTAGCATGCCCAGCTAAATATTTTGATTTTATGATCACTTGCTAATAATACCGCTTAAAATAAATGTGTGATATTTAAGGCCATTTCAGAAACATTGAAAATTCTATCCTAATCCCAAACCAAAATTGATTATTTCTTTTTTCTGAAACTCAGATTAATTTACACAGACTTTTTTTTTTAATTTTTTTTTTAAATATTTATTTATTTATTATGTATACAATATTCTGTCTGTGTGTCTGCCTGCAGGTCAGCAGAGGGCATCAGATCTCATTTCAGATGGTTGTGAGGCATCATGTGGTTGCTGGGAATTGAACTCAGGACCTTTGAAAGAACAGGCAATCCTCTTAACCGCTGAGCCATCTCTCCAGCCCCTAATTTTTTAATTTTTGAAGCAAGGTCTTCTATGTATCCTTGGCTAGCCTGGAACTCAAAGATCCACCTGGCTCTGGAATTTTAAAGGTGTGTGCTATTATACCTGGAAAACAACAATTTTAAAAAATGAAACATGCTGGTGGTAGTGCACACCTTTTAGTCTAGCACTCAGGAGGAAGAGGCAGGAGGATCTCTGAGTTCAAGGCCAACCTGGTCTACAAAGCAAGTTCCTGGGAGGCTAGGACTGTTACACAGAGAAACCCCCTCTCAAGAAAAAGAAAAAAAAATCAAACATACTAGAGCAATGTAATCTAAGGATGTGCCAGTTTGATAATAATGTGCTACAGAATAATGGTAGGAAGATGCTACAAGTCTTATTTATAATTAACGATTCTGTTTCTGTAAGAATAAAAAATACATGTGCAGTAAAAACACTAATTCTGCCGTACTGTAGTGGCCCATGCCTTTAATCCCAGCACTCAGAAGGCAGAGGCAGGTGGATCTCTGAGTTCGAGGTCAGCCTGGTCTACAAGAGCTAGTTCCAGGACAGGCTCCAAAGCTACAGAGAAACCCTGCCCCCCCCCAAAAAAAACACTAATTCCTATTTAACAGTAATCTTGAATCTTATTGAAGGTATTGTAGACAGTGTTGGCATTGTGTGGTGTTCCATCGTGTTGAGTTGGGTGTTCAGAAGCAAAACTATAGTCAAGTCATATGATGTAACATGGGCCGGTAATATGAGAAGTATCAGTTCTTGATGCATTGGTTTTAAATTAATTTTTGGTCTTTGTAGGTTCAGAAAACATTTTGCTATTGCAAATATTTTTGCACAGCCTACCCTCCCCCATTCAGTTATGTGACCATACATGGGATTGTAAACCATAGTTGGATTTGTTTGGTGATACAAACAGCTGATATGATGATAAGATCTATATCCTAGCACCCTCGTGGCGGATACAGGCAGATCTCTTGAGTTCTGGGATAGCCAGGGCTACACAGCAAAGGACCTTTTATCAGGTGAAACAACAAAAAGTACTGAATTTTTCACCCTGTGCTTCACAGGTGCTACAAGTTTTATAGTGGGTGGGGTGCACATGCTCTGTGTGTGTGTGTGTGTGTGTGTGTGTGTGTGTGTGTGGTGTTGCACACAAGAGGACAACCAAGTTAAACCATTCCCGTTTGTTGGTTTTTTACTCTTCTGTCAAATCTGGAACTCATGCAACTGCTTCTTTTCCCCCTTGATGACCTTAGAGAAATCCTCAAAGAAAGCGGCGTGGTGGAACAGTAAGTTCTAGACAAGCCCAGAAGCGAACTCGGGAAACAACTTCAGCCCCTGAGATTTCCTTGGAAACAGAACCCATAGAACTCGTGGAAACTGGTAAGAGCCAGGAATACTGGACTGTAATGCGTGACAGTGTGATATCGTGGGTAAATAAGTGAATTGGACTCAGTTTGTATCTGTTAATGCCCACTGTCATGCCTCATGAAGTCATACTCTCCCCCAATTTATGTGTATAATTGTTTTGCTTGCATGTATGTCTGTCTGTGTACTACATGTGTGCCTGGTGCCCACAGAGGCCAGAACAAGTCATTGTATTCCCTAGAGCTCGAGTTACAAATGCTTGTGAGCTGCCCTGTGGGGGTTGGGAATTTGAGTCTTTTACAAGAGCAGTTAAGTATTCATAGCCCCTGAACTATCTTTAACCCCAGGTCACAGCTGAGCTTCTGTGTCCTCCTCTGTGGTGAGGAATAATGTTAGTATATAGGGCAGGTTGAATTTATGCCATAAAACCCTTGGGACCATGTGTGGCAGATGGTACCATACAAATATTAGCTGTTGGAAGCTCTTGCACTTGCTTTATGTGTATGTATAATCTTAAACTTACCTATACAGCTTATAGCTACAATGAGTAAAGCTGCCCCCTTTGGTATTATTGTATCTGTATGAGTTTTGAAGCAGTCACTTGGCTCATCTACTTCACCCTGCTTAGCTTTGTGAAATACTTGAGTTTCCTTTTCTGGTTTTCATTAAGACTAAAACTTTCTAAAGAAGGCAAACTTGTCAACACTGCTATCATTAAAGCTTGGTTTGAGACGAGGCCAGACTGGATATTCCCTTGCCTGCTCAGGAAAGTGTCAAATGTTTTAGATATGGGCTGGAGAGATGGCTCAGTGGTTAAGAGCATTGCCTGCTCTTCCAAAGGTCCTGAGTTCAATTCCCAGCAACCACATGGTGGCTCACAACCATCTGTAATGAGGTCTGGTGCCCTGTTCTGACCTTTAGGCATACACACAGACAGAATATTGTATATATAATAAATAAATAAATAAATAAATGTTTTAGATGAGCCACTTTGCTTTGTTATCTTTTATATATCATACCCAAGAACTGATTTTTTTTTTTTATTTAATTTTTGATTTTTCGAAATAGGTTTCTCTGTGAAACAGTTCTGGCTGTCCTGGAACTCACTTTGTAGACTAGGCTGGCCTCAAACTCACTGAAGATCTGCTCCAAAGTGCTGGGATTAAAGGCGTGCACCACCACTGCCCAGCCAAGTGCTGATATTTTAAATGGTTTTTGTTTTTTGTTTTTCAAGACAGAGTTTCTTTGTGTAACAGGCCTGGCTGTCCTGAAACTGTAAACCAGGCCATTCTCAAACTCACAGAAATCCACCTGCCTCTGCCTCTCGAGTACTGGATTAAAGGTATGTGCCACTACTGCCCAGGTCTAAGAACTGATATTTTAAAGAAAAGTGCAGTGGGCTATGGGTGTAGCTCAGTGTGGTAGAGCACTTGTTTAATGTACAAGACCCTTGTTCAACCCTTAACACTACCGCAAAGAAAAAAAATTAAGATGTTATACAATATGTGTATACCACAGAATAGGAACTTTTAGCCATCTTAGAGTTAAAAAGAAGCTACTTTGTGTCGGGTGAGTTTCTTGGACTTCCCTGATAGTGTTCATTCTCTGCTTGGTCTCAGTTTGACTTCTCTCAGTGAATTCCTTAGAGCCTTTATTCTTATCTACAGATTAGGACTTTTGAATTCTATACCCAAAGAAGATCCTTTTCTTCAGTGTAACACTCAACACACACATGGACTCGGTCTCAGAGTTTAAACGGATCCAGCTGTTTCCAATGAGGCACTTGTCAAACTATTGGAATTTATATCACCTTTGCAAGGTGGTAAATACAAGCAGCCCATACATACATACATACATACATACATACAAGCAGTGTGTTTCTTTTGGCAGAGCCAATTTTATCTGCCAAAAGATAATTGACTCATAAATTATGGTTTATAGATCATTAAGTAGCAGCCATTCTTTTTCATGAAGAATGAGAGGCAATTGGTATATTATATATTTGTGTGTGTATATAAGTGTGGGGAAGAGGTAGGCAGACAAGTTTTGGGATGTTTTTGGCTTTTCAAGACAGAGTCCCTATGTGTAGCCCCAGCCATCCTAGAACTCACACTGTAAACCCGGCTGGCTTTGAACTCAGAGATCTGTCTGCCTCTGTCTACCAAGGGCTAGTCTTACAGGTGTGTGCTACCACACCTAACACTGGGAAATAAAAGAAGGTAAAGCAAGTTAGAATATGTTATTCATACTGTTTATAAAATCTAACCCTCATATTTTTTAATACTAATAGCAATCAGGAAAAAAATAGTTGTAAGTGGTTTTTGCATGCCTTCCCTAATTAATGAAATTGTGATGCCTAAGCATGATCGTGTGGGTGGGGTGAAGCCACTCAGGTGTTTGTCCCCACATGTACACCTCTGGGACCTCAAGAAATTCATGTAGCCCACTTAACAAAATGCTGGAGGGGCACTTGGTTGTTATTTTGAAAAGGTAGTCTTGCTGGTTTTTATATTGTGTGTGTAGGGTTTCACACTTTGACACAAATTTATACCATGTTTATAATATCAACCAAGCCTTAGGAGTATACCCCTATCCTAATACTTGTGGAATTGCTTTATTTTGAAGCTGGTGATGAAATTGTGGACCTCACCTGTGAATCCCTGGAGCCTGTGGTTGTGGACCTCACTCACAATGACTCTGTTGTGGTAAGCATTTGAATAAGAGTTGGCTGGTTTGGGTAGGAGTCCCTGGCCCATATCTGCATCTAAAGTCTGGGTTACTGACCAGGGTTAGAAAGATTGAAAGGGAGGGGTAGAGAGATGGCTCAGAGGTTAAGGGCACTGGCTGCTTTTACAGGGGACTTGTACCTACATGGTAGCTCACAGCCAGCTGTAACTCCAGTTCCAAGATGGGCTCTGTTGGCATCAGATACACTGCAGGCAAACCACACATACTCATCAAATAATTGTGAAGGGAAAGGAACCTATATTCAGTAACTGGAACCCCTAATGAGAAGTATGTCAGGAAAAGCACCTGTTGTCGCTTTTGTCTCCTGTGGACTATATCTGCCTGATTTTTGACCTTTCCATAACAGCAGTCCTGATTTCATAGTTTCAGATGTGTAAGCTGGGCATAGCCCTTTGAAATGGGATACTAGCTTTGCCGGGGTTGGTACTACATTGTATTAAGAGAGACCTATTTAGGTGCCTTGCCTTGCATGAAGTGTAGTGCTTTGCAGTGTTTACACCTCTGACCTGAAGGGAATTGGGAATATTGACTGTGCCGCCATTAGGTTTCAAAAATAGTTGCCAGTAAATATGGCTCCAGGGAAAGCAGCTACCTAGTCTAGCACCTGCTGCCACAGCTCTTTCCTGACTCCAGGGAGGGTAGAACTTGAGAGGCTGTGACTCCATGTGTAGCCTGCCAGAACTAAAACCTAGTCTGGTCAGGAGTATTAGAAAGTAATTCTGAAAGACATGTTCCATGGTATTGGAACACCCCTACACACACACATACACCCCATTTCCATGTGTCTTTTGGGATCTGATCAACTCATTGATGAGCATCTTAAGGACAAGTTTGGCCGGGTGGTGGTGGCGCACGCCTTTAATCCCAGCACTCGGGAGGCAGAGGCAGGCAGATCTCTGTGAGTTAGAGGCCAGCCTGGTCTACAAGAGCTAGTTCCAGGACAGGCTCCAAAACCACAGAGAAACCCTGTCTCGAAAAACCAAAAAAAAAAAAAAGGACAAGTTTGCTACTCACTTGAAAAACCTTTTGATGACAGTATGCCAGGTGCGAAGCTGTGGAATAGAGGTATTGCCACCTTGGGTAGCATTCAACACGTGTTAGCGGTTGGAACGCAGAAAGGACTGTAGACATGGAACCGAGATGTTAGTAATCTAGTCTTCACTTGTCTTAAAGGTTTGAAATTCTGAGTGACTAGCAACAAGCTGCCACAACCAAGACCCAAGACAGATCAGTGTTTTCTAATTTGTTTAAAACTTTGAGAGTAAGATTTTATTGAGAAGCAAGACAGAAGCTGGGTATGGCACACACCTTTAATCCCAGCACTCCCAGAGGCAGAGGCAGGCTGATCTTGTGAGTTCAAGGTCAGCCTGGACTACAAAAAACAGAATAGCTAGAGCTACAAGATGAAGGGATGGGTAACCAGGTATTATGGTGCATGCCTGTGATCTTGAGCACTTGAAAGGCAGTGTTCCTGGGTTATATAGTTAAGCTTAGTCTCAAGGAGGGAAAATGAAATCATGATGGCATGAAGCTGCCAGGGAATACCTACTCAGAGGCTTAATATTCCTTACAAATGCTCAACTGATAGCTCAGGCTGTTACTAGCTCTTACACTTAACCCATATTTCTGTTTATGCTTTACCTCATTTTCTACATGTCCTGCTTGCCCCCTGGCTGACTGGCATCTCCAGCTCCACCTTTCTTCCTCCGGCTTCCTAGTCTGGCTCTCCTAACTTAATCCTGCTCAGCTATTAGCCAGTCAGCTTGTTTATTAAACCAATCTCAGTGGCAAATCTTGACAGTCTACAAAGGGATTTTTTCCACAGCAGTATTGTTTTAGTTAGAAATCACCAGATTGTCCTAATGTCATCTCTGGTATCCTCTCAAAGACTATGGTGAATTCAGGCACATTGGCTCCCGTATAACCAATGGTGTTTCTGGAAATGGGCCAGAACTGTTTGAGAATTGGAAGTGGTCTCCTCTGCAAAAGTTGACTCTTACTGTTAGTTCCTGTCAATTTCATGGAGTTCTATAAAGAGGGTAATTTAGTCCTAAGGGATGTACATTAAAGTTACATTCCAGTTTTTGACTAATTCTGGAAATTGGCACCAAATGCTTTTTCTTCCTCTCTTTTCCCCTATCTCAAAGTAATAGAAATAGTTTATTGAGGGAAAGCATTCCTGAGGAAGGAAGTGGGCTAGTAAACAGAGAAAGGGCTCAGAAAGCCCCAAATCCCTTTTCTTAAATATTTATTTATTATGTATATAATATTCTGTCTGTGTGTATGTCTGCAGGCCAGAAGAGGGCACCAGACATCATTACAGATGGTTGTGAGCCACCATGTGGTTGCTGGGAATTGAACTCAGAACCTTTGGAAGAGCAGGTAATGCTCTTAACCACTGAGCCATCTCTCCACCCCCCACCCCACCCCAAATCCCTTTTCTTGTTTTATTTATTTATTTATTTTTATTTTTTTTTTTTTTTTTTTGGTTTTTCGAGACAGGGTTTCTCTGTGGTTTTGGAGCCTGTCCTGGAACTAGCTCTTGTAGACCAGGCTGGTCTCGAACTCACAGAGATCCGCCTGCCTCTGCCTCCCGAGTGCTGGGATTAAAGGCGTGCGCCACCACCGCCGGCCTTGTTTTATTTTTTTTATTTTGGTTTTTCGGGATAGGGTTTCTCTGTAGCTTTGGAGCCTGTCCTGGAATTAGCTCTTGTAGACCAGGCTGGCCTCGAACTCACAGAAATCCTCCTGCCTCTCCAAATCCCTTTTTTTTGAGAACTCAACATCTACCCATAATGGACCTGGTCAGGTCCTGACAAAGGAGCTGGAATTCTACCTCCAAGAAGACCTTGTTCTTCTGCTGGGTGGCAAGTCAACATTTCCCCTACCATGCCTTATTCACACGGCAGTGAGTAGAGTCCTTGAATGAGCCTGGAATAGGAATAGTGGGAATGAGGGAACTGTCCTAATAGTGACTGAATGAGCAGGAAGTTAGATAAAAGTCCAGGAATAGTAGTGTGGAGGGAGACAGGAGGCTTGGGTTCTTGTGTCAGAGTTGCTATTGGATTTATTACAGAAATTACCTCATGCTTGACCTAGCTATTAAAAAGAATTGTCTGGATTTGGTAACTCCCAATCACTCTCCATGTGTTGTTGATTGTAATGAATCATCAAAGTCCATTAAATTATTGATATTAACTAAAGACATAAATAAGCAGTATTTTTGAGAGTCATACAGTATTGAAAGCAAGATGTGTGCATTATAGCAGTTAAAAGGTCAGAATGTTTATAACACTCCTCTTTTCCCCTTTTTCAGATTGTTGAAGGTGAGTAGTTTCATTTCCTTTTCTCTTGGGTTTAAAGGAAGTTGTGGTGAATGAATGCCATAGCCTGCAGGCTTTGTCAGTCTGCCCTTCCAAGATCTCTAGGCAGGAGGTGGCCTTTGGTCAAACCTGTTGGTTTTACTGAAAATCTATGCCCATGATTTCAGGGACTGAGCTTTCTCCTGAGAAGGCAAATGAATGGCCTCTGCCCCTGGGCAGGACCTTCTGGAGGTGTGGGGTAGAACTAGTATGGTGATGGTTTCTCTCTGGAAGTCTGAAGGGGAGGGAGGGTGGGTCTTGATACTAGGGCTGAAAATGCGACTTTTTTCTTAGAAAGGGGAAGGCCAAGAAGAAATGGGAGGAGGTTACGCCAAGACCATACTGACAGCTGTGTGGTGAGCAGTGATGATGAGGAACTGTCTAGGGACAGGGATGTGTATGTGACTACCCATACTCCTCGAAGCGCCAGGGATGAAGGAGCTACAGGACTCAGGTAATGTGCTCTGCTGCTGTTGTGTTGGGTGGAGGCCAGGGTATACAGATGCCAAGCTTATCAGCTCTAGAACAAGGGTCTGCAAAACAGCTAGGCATGTTTGGAATGCAGGGCTCAGCTGTCTGCTCAGGATAGACCAATAAACAGACAGTTGTATCAGGAGACCGACATGCACTGTGATCAGGGTTGGATATAAGTGGGTTTTATTACGGGCACCGCTAGCAGTAATGCTGGAGGTGAAACAGATGGGTGAGCCTAGTTGTCTGCATCTTTTCTTCTAGACCTGTTCTCTACCATCTATCTCTCTTTTCATGCCCATTCCAGCCCAATACTTCAGATAATTTATTTTCAAGTTTTTTGTATGCCTGTCCTAATTGAGCAGCAGTAAGAGATTTGGTAGAAGATAGGGCCTGCATATATGAAGCCACTTTATAAGGTATAATCAAGTATTTGAGCTCACTTAGAAACTGATTTGAAGTACTTGTGATTTCAGGCCCCTGGGTACTGTCAGTTGTCCGATCTGCATGGATGGATACTTTGAGGTAAGTAACCTAGTTGTATCTCCTTTGGTTTTAACCTGTTTCACTAAAAAGAACTTGGAGGATCTGTGCCTCATGTGGGATTTGACACCTAGCTATCACAAAGACTAATTACAAAGGAGATTGTTCCCATTGATGATCATGGTCCCTGTGTATTTCATCTTTAGCCTCTTCAAATTCAGGTTTCCTGCTGTAGCCTTAACTAGAAACTGCTGATTTTTGTTGAGGTTGCCTATAACCCCTACAACTGGGAAAATCCTGTCCTGTCTACAATTTGTTCCGTTTGCTTCTGAGATTGTTGTACAGACTCTGCCCCTTTGTTTTCACTGGTCTCAGTGATGAATGCATTAGGGTTCTTGGTGGCAAGGGATATCTTAAGGCTGTTCTTTTTAATGTCTTCTAGATTGTGCAGAGTGGACGCCGCATTGTTTCTACAGAATGTGGCCACGTCTTCTGTAGCCAGTGCCTCAATGATTCCCTTAAGAATGCTAACACTTGCCCAACTTGTAGGAAAAAGATCAACCATAAACGCTGCCACCCCATTTATATATGAAATGTTCAGAACTGCTCAGGATAAACCAATGGACAGACAGCCAGGCTAGGCTTTCTGCGTGGTATCTGCCTCCAGTTTCCTGAGCTAAAAAAGACTTTCAAAAATCAATGTCTGATGTAAACTGCTCTTTTGTTTTCCAACCCCTTAGATCTTTGGTTTTCTCCAGTTTGATGCTATGGAGCAGGATCCAGGGATCCTCCCATGTCAGCTTAGCATCTTTTCTCCTGGGTATTCTGAGCCGGGAGTAGGAGAAAAGGAGTCAGGCGCATTGGAGTTTTGAGTATTGTGGCTCCAGCCTCTTTATGGAGCTTACATGTTGGCCAAGAAGTTTCCCTGTTGGGAAAGTTTGCCCCAGCTCTTCTGGGTACAGAACCTTCCCAAGGTATCTGCCAGTTAGCTATTCTGCCTGCCACACAATGACCTGGCCAGACATAGTCCATCCAACCCAAGGATCCCAGTACAGAAGCTGCCCCTGAAAAGCCCTGCCGGTGGACTTTTATTTTTCTTTGGAGAGCAGAGGTGATCTGTGATTCTACCTGTACCTTATCATTGATGTGTGGTGTTTTCTGCAAATCAAGAGACCCTCTGCGGGGCAGCCATGTTTCCTAAGAATGAGAAAGTGCAATAAAGCCCGTTCTTCACCTGCTCTTCTGCAATCCGGAAGATGTAGCACTGCTAGTGTCCTCAGCCCAGTGTTGCCTGTGGGAGCAGTGCCCATCGCACCCCATCTCTGTTCGCCAGCTGTTCTCAGGAACCCTACCCATGCTCCAAAGTTCTTTGCCTGGCACAGAGCATTCAAGGCCAGTAGGACAAGCAAGTTTTTGAGTCTCTTCTCTTTTCTGCTGTGTCCTGTGTTGTCCACAGTGCTCTCCAGCCCTCAGTTTTTCACTTCCCACTGCCTAATGTCTGCCCAAGCATAGATACCAGGAGGTGGTAGCAGTAACAGTGGCCTTATCAGCTGTTCACTTCCACGCTTTTACCCAAGTCACTGTTGCCCGTGTTTCAGAGGTGTTGCCCTACTCAGCTTGCCACTACCCTGGCTATCCCACAGCCCTTGAGTAGATCGATTATTTCCAAAGCTGTTCTTCTGGCCGATTGGGCTTCGATCCTCTGGACTTTTGACTGCTTTGTAGGATTTGATCAGCAAAGCATGGTGCCTCTTCCTTCCCGTGGGACCACATAACAATCCCTGCTCCACTCCATATGTGTGGGAGCCTCTGGTACCCTCTCAGAGGCAGTGAAGTGGTAAATTGTCCCTGGGGACACAAGGCACAGGGTGGCTCGTAGAGGATAGGCCTTCAGTGCCAGCCTGCCTCCACCTCCACGCTATTTCCTCAGAGGGCTTCAAGCCAAACCAATAGCCTTTTTGTGTGAAACATCTCTGAGGTGGGAAAGGGACCACTGGAGCTTTGCTAGCAATAACTGACTTTCAGTTTACTGTTCTGATGGAGCAGGGACTCAGCACAGAACTCACTTTAAATGGAGCTGAAGGAGTGTCCCTCCTCTATGTGAAAAGAAAATAGTTTTATTCTTTACTCTGACTTTTTAAACTGTTTGACTTCCAGTTAGTTTGAATGAGAGTAGTAATTTTTTTACATGGACTCAAAGGGTAGAAGCATTAGCTCTCATCATTGTGATGTGTGGAGTGTGCCCTCCCCTTGGATGTCACAGCCATTGAGTTCCCTGTGGGCCTCATGGACTTGCTCTTGTTAGTTCTAATGATAGCCAGACTTAAAGGAGCCAAGGTGACCATGCAGCCAGTTCACCGGAAAATATGGTGACACCCACTTAAAAATTCGTTTTCTCCTTAAAGACAGTTTATGAAGTTGACCATAAAAGTTCTATTACTTCATCCTAAATTAAATTGAGAAAAATAAGTGTTTAGTTCTACTAATCAGAAACTGAATTAATAGGAAAAGGTTGGTATAGAAAAATCCCTTTCCTATTTCCTTAATGTATATAGTTTAACTCTTTCTTTGTTACATTTAAACTATGCTCATGGATATCAGTCTGTTTTGGACTCCTGCTAGTGTTAAAGATGGAAATAAAGCAATTGGAACCAAGTATCTCTCATTCATTAATTTGCTCTTTGGAACATTTTACCTAAAGTGTGCGGTGTTCATTCAGTGTGATTTATACCTGATGTGGGCAGGGGAATTTCTGCTTATCCAGAAGATGACATTCATACTGCTGCATCCCAGGCCCGGGAATGTCCAAAAGTAGTCTACTGTGAAGTATTGCTCAGTGGAAATAAAAGTTCCAGAGACTTTGTTATGAACATCACTGGCTAAGATTGGTACACTGCTCCTGACCACTTGCACAGAATTTGTGCTGCCTGTGAGAGTCAGCCCCAAAGTGCATGAACATACGCTGCCATAGGAAAGCCCTGCCATAGAAGGGCTTGGGTGTGACTTGTATTGCAGGCTAAACACCTGTCATAAAAAATCTTAATAAAATGTTTTAGGTTTCTTTTGTTTTGTGTGTGTGTGTGTGTGCTATGTGCATGTCTGGTATCCATTGGATCCTTAGAACTTGAGTTATAGGTGGTTGTGGACCATTGTGCGGTGCTGGGGTTGAACTCGGGCCTTTTGCAAAAGTAACAAGTGCTCTTAAATGCTGAGTCTACTCAGCAGCCTCTGTTTAAAGCGTTTTATCAAGAAACATGCCATACACATGCAGACATACACTTTTTTTTTAATGTTGGGCTGTAGTGGTGCATTCCTTTAATTGCAACACTCAGTAGGCAGAAGCAGGTGGATCTTTTGAGGCCAACCTGGTCTACAGAGCAGGTTCCAGGACAGCCAAGGCTACGCAGAGAAACCCTGTCATGAAAAGCAAGAATGTTTGTGTGTGTGTGTGCCATGAGCATGTGGGTACGCACAGATGAAAGAGATCTGGAACTCCAGCCTGGGTTTTTTGTAAGATTCTTTGATCCATTTCTCCACTATATCGCCCTTTTATTTAAATATATTTGGTGGATGGGTGAGATTCCTCAGTGGTAAAGGCACTTGCCTCTAATACATCCTAACTGGACTTAATTCAGGAGGATCACCTGAACAAATTGCCCTTTCATTTTCATGAGCATGTCGCCCACACTATTAACAATTAAAAGAATGTTTGGTACAAGTTCGTGTCAAAAATAACACAATGGGAGGCAGAGGCAGGTGGATCTTATTGAGTTCGAGACCAGCCTGGTCTACAGAGCTAGTTCCAGGACAGGCTCCAAAGCCACAGAGAAACCCTGTCTCAAAAAAAACAAACAACACAATGGGATATTTGCCTCTTCTGAGTGTCTCCTCCATCAACAGTTCTTTTTCTGGTTCTAGTAAGGCAGGGCCTCTCACAAAGTCGGTTTAATGTTGGTAACCCAGAAGAGATGCCTCCAATACTGAAAATGCACAACATCGCTGAAAATGGGAAATCTATACAACCTCATTTGGGCTCAGCCTGGGGAAGTGGAGACAGGAGCTACATTGGCAGTGGTTCTCAATCTGTGGGTTGTGACTCCTTGGAGGATTGAATGACCTTTTTACAGGGGTTGCCTAAGACCATTGGGAAATATTTACAGGTCATAACAGTAGCAAACTTAAAAGTTAGAAGTTAACAACAAAAACAATTTGGTTGGGGATCACCACAATGTAAGAAACTATTAAAACGTTGCAGCCTTAGGAAAGTTGAAGTGAGCTAGGGGAACAGTGACCAGATTAGCCTAACTGGTGAGCTGCACTGTGGGTTACCTCCCTGTCAGTGTGGATAGTGTGCTTAAGGATGACACTGGTGGTGTTGACCTCTGGCTTCCACATACATACGATGTGTACTAGCCAACAGAGTTCAAAGCTACAAAGCGGGACACTGCTCCCCCCCCCCCCAAAGTGGATCCTGCAGAAAATCGTGACTTCCTGTGCGTATGAGCTTGTGATACGTGTTAATGAGTGTATGTGTGACATAGGGTGCCCTAGAGGGATGAAGTATATTGATTGTTTTTCTCTTAACACAGGCCACCTTAACTGCCTTGAGACGAGGTGTTTCAGAAGTTTGGGATTTGACTAGGCTGGCTGAACAGCAAGCTGAATCTTGTCTGTTGCCCCAAATCCCATTTCAATGCTAGGATTACAAGCATATGTACAGCCATGCCAATGGGTATTGGATCTCAGGTCCTTGTGCTTACATAGCAACTTCTCTGACTTACTGGGCTATTTCTTCTTAGTCCTGAATCAGATTCTATAAAATTCTTAGAAGGGGAAACAAGTGGGAGATATTCGTGATCTTAGATTTAGTGGTTGTTTCTTAAGTGTGGATAGGAAGTGCCCAGACAGCAAATGGAAAAATGGGTAAATTATTAAGATTAAAACCTGTATCAACCAGGTATGGTTGGTGCACGTCTTTAATCTGAAGCGCTGGGGGATGGTGGTGGACAGAGGCAGGCAGATGGTCTACAAAGGGAATTCCAGAGAGCCAGGGCTGTTAACAGAGAAACCCTGTCTCAAGGGGAAAAAAACAAAATTAAAGCCTGTATCAAAAGATACTGCCAAGTATGAAAAATGTGCTGAGTGTTGGCACAGCAGTTAAGAATGATACCTGCTGGACGGCGGAGGCGGCCGCGGGGATCGGCTGGGACCAGCTGGGACCAGCTGGGACTGGAAGCAGCAGAGGACACAGGCCGCAGGCGGCGGGAACCTTTGTGGCAGCAGAAGCAGGCTGCAGGGACCGTGCGCAACACCGTGAGCAGATCACCCCACTACAATTAAATCAAAGAGAACCTGGAAACAACCTAGATGCCCTTCAATGGAAGAATGGATGAAGAAAGTATGGAATATATACATATTAGAGTACTACTCAGCAGTAAAAAACAAGGACTTCTTGAATTTTGCATGCAAATGGATGGAAATAGAAAACAGTATCCTGAGTGAGGTAAGCCAGACCCAAAAAGAGGAGCATGGGATGTATTCACTCATATTTGGTTTCTAGCCATAAACAAAGAACATTGAGCCTATAATTAGTGATCCTAGAGAAGCTAAATAAGGAGAACCCAAAGAAAAACATATAGGCATCCTCCTGAATATTAACCTTCATCAGGCGATGAAAGGAGACAGAGACAGAGACCCACATTGGAGCACCGGACAGAAATCTCAAGGTCCAAATCAGGAGCAGAAGGAAAAAGAGCACGAGCAAGGAACTCAGGACCGCAAGGGGTGCACCCACACACTGAGACAATGGGGATGTTCTATTGGGAACTCACCAAGGCCAGCTGGCCTGGGTCTGAAAAAGCCTGGGATAAAACCGGACTCGCTGAACATAGCGGACAATGAGAACTACTGAGAACTCAAGAACAATGGCAATGGGTTTCTGATCCTACTGCACGTACTGGCTTTGTGGGAGCCTAGGCAGTTTGGATGCTCAACTTACTAGACCTGGATGGAAGTGGGGGTTCCTTGGACTTCCCACAGGGCAGGGAACCCTCATTGCTCTTCAGGCTGAGGGGGGGGGGACTTAATTGGGAGAGGGGGAGGGAAATGGGAGGCGGTGGCGGGGAAGAGACAGAAATCTTTAATAAATAAATAAATTTAAAAAAAAAGAAAAATAAACAAGAACAACAAAAGTGTGCGTGATAGTTAGATTTAAAAAAAAAAAGAATGATACCTGCTGTTTCAGAGATCCTGATTCAACTTGACAGATCACATCTGTATTTCAGTTCTAGGGGATTTGACATTTCTGACCTCCTCAGGCATCAGTACTTGTGTATCTGCAGTAAATACATGCAAACATACACATAATTTAGTGAAAAGGCAGCTAAAAAAATGTTTATTTAGAGTGTTGGTACACACCTGCAAACCTAGCTTCGGACGGGAGAACCACCATAAGCTGAAGGTCAGCCTGGTCTACAGAATAAGTTCCAGGCCAGTTAGAACTACAGTGAGATCTTGTCCCAAAATAAATAAAAGGGCAAATCTACTTAAAAAAGGATCAGTATCTAGAACATGTAACAACTAAAATAGTTTAAAGAGATGTACTGAGGAACTAGAGAGATGGCTTGGTGGATAAGAGTACTTGAGCATGCATGAGGACCTGCATTCAGGTCTCATCACCCACAGAAATAGGTAGAAGTGTCCATAAATGTGCCTGTAACCCTAATGCTGTGGTGGGCAGGGACAGGGAGAATCAGCATTGCTGGCTGACATGTCTTGCTTCAGTCTTCCTTAAGACATTATCTTAAGGGTGGAAGAGCACCACCTGCTCTTCCAAAGGTCCTGAGTTCAATTCCCAGCAACCACATGGTGGCTCACAACCATCTGTAATGAGATCTGTGCCCTCTTCTGGCCTGCAGGAAGAGTACTGAGAATACTGTATACATAATAAATAAATAAATAAATCTTTTTTTTTTAAAAAAAGACATCTTAAGGAAATAAGATGGAAAGTGTGGAGGATCTCTGGCATCTGATCTCTGCATGTATGCACAGGCACGCGCACTCACATACATGTAACACATCACATATATAAAAAAATGGTGGCTGGGCAGTGGTGCCACATGCCTTTAATCCCAGCACTCAGGAAACAGAAGCACTTGGATGTGAGTTTTAGGCCAGTCTATCTACAGAGCTAGTTCCTGGACAACCAAGGCTTATAGTGAGTTTTTTTGTCCTGCCAGCCAGCTCCCAAATAAACAACATAAAGACTTCTTATTAATTATGAAAGCCTGGCTGATAGGCTTATTTCTAACCAGCTCTTATAACTTAACCCATTTCTCTTCATTTAAGTGATGCCACACGGCTCATGAATTGTTACCTCATCTCTTGTATGTCATGTTCTGGTGTCTTCACTTTCCTCCCAGTATCCTGTCTGCCCAGAAAATCCTGCCAAACTGTTAGCCGTTCAGCTTTTTATTTAATCAATTCAAGAGACACATCTTCACAGTCTACAAAAAAAGATTATTCCACAACAAAGGCTACACAAAGAAACCTGTTCTCGTGGGGGGTGGGAGAGTGGTTAAAGTACTCATTTCAACAAAGTTATGGAAATAAACAGTTAAGCATGTTGTTCTATTTACTTGTCAGTGAAACAAAATACCTAATAAAAGCAGTTTCAGAAAGGATTTATTTCTACTCACAAAATACAGTTTGTTCAAGGAAGCTATAGGAGTAGGTAATGGGTTTTCTGTAATAGGCTATAATAGGTTTCTCCACGGATGCAATAAGCCAGATCAAGCCAAATTGAAAAAGTAAAAGAACAGATTTATTTTGAACAAAGCTACTCCCGGGTGAGTCCTCCAGGTCCCAGATATCAAGGCGGGAGAAGGGGCAGGAGAAAAATCACATGGCCTAACTAAAGCAGGCTGTTTATGTACTCTGTAGGCTAGGGTTGATGATATGTCTGCCACAAGCTGGGTTTGTGCCTGATTTAACACTTTGGGTGGGGATTTGGGCCACTGGCAACTTCAAGGGAGGAGCCTCCGCAACTGCAGAACTGAGCTTTTTGGTGGTTTTTCTTTTTGGCAGATTTTTTGAGACGGTGGGGTTTGGAGAGAAAGAAATGGATGGGGCTTTCATGGTAGAAAGCTAGAAGTCCCAACTTTTTTGGGCATATGGGTGCTGGTTCAAATCTAGCTACTTCCTGTTGGCGTGGGACGGTGTGGGGAAGAGGAGTCATTAGACTCACGCTCAGCAGAAGGTATGGGAGAAGTATTAAGTTAACTGCTGTCCTGGAGACCTCAGGAATCAGTTCTTGGAGGAAGTGGAGAAGGCAAGTTACTAGGAGAAAAAGATGACCATCAGCCCTCTGAGCAGGGCTCTAGCCATGGTAAGAGTGAAGATCAGTAGTAAGAATTGAACATAGGTGTGCCCTGGTTGTACAAAGGAGACAAAGGTGAATGAGCAAGACACAAGAGCAGATAAACCCTTCATTGGGAGATTCTGAAAAACCCGAGAGTGGAGGGTCCCAGTTGCTGGACATACCATTTATCCTGAGTGAGCTGGGAGAGGTAGTACTGGCACTGATGTACCAGGAGCTTGGCAGCTGAAGGATCACGGTGTAGGGTCCTGTCCACTGGGGCTCTAGTGACTTAATACTTGGTCCCCAGGGAGAGAAGGGCAGGCTCAGGAGCAGTTGGATCTGTTGGTGTGGGGGCAGGGAGATAACTGTCAGCATATGAATGGAGAAGGGAGAGGTACCCAGCCATGGAGGGGTTTGGGTTGGGAAGTGGTGGTTTGGTGGGAGCTGTAAATCCCTGGCTCCCTGACTTTCTTTGCCTCAGAACCTTTGCTTGCTGGAGTGAACTGAGCAAAACACCTGTGCCTGCAGCTGCTCTAAGCATGAGGTTTTGATGGCAGGCTGATGAGGCCTACAGCTGAAAGATCCCGAGAGCTGGGTGTGGCTGAGGATCCTTATATGAGCTGCCCCTGAGCACAATAAACAGAGCGTTATTGGTATTCTTGTATTAAGGATGACCCGTGTCTCTGTCTCTGTGTGTCTCTGTCTGTTTTTAACTCTCCAGCTTAGTTCCTGGCTCACAGTCTTGTAGTGGCACGGGAACTACAGGACTGTCAGTTTTTACAGGACAGGAACAGGACCTTTTGGCTTTTACAGTGGTTGAGGAAGAACAGTCTTCCAGCCTCCTGTAAAGGAGCACAAAGGGGCTTAGGCCTGTAGGAGAGTGTGGGGTGGCCAAGAGGGTAGTTAAGGGCAATGGGAAGGGAGGATCAAGATAACCCGAGTTCAGTGGAGAACTTGGTGAGTTGTTTGATGAGTCCATTGACCCTTTCAGCATTTCCTGAGAATTGTGAGCAGTAGGAGATGGAGTTTCCAGGAGATGCTGAGGTCTTGGGACACAAGCATGATGACCTTCTAAGTGAAAGCTGGGTCATTGTCCATTTGGATGGTCTATGGCACGCCAAACTGAGGGATGATGTGTTCAAGGAGGACCTGAGCCACAACATCTGCTGTTTCTGTGGAGGTGGGAAATGCTTCTATCCATCCTGTAAAGGTGTCAACAGGAGTTAGGAGATAGTGGGGGTTGGAGAGATGGCTCAGCAGTTAAGAGCACTGTCTGCTTTTCCAGAGTACCTGGGTTCAGCTTCCGGCATCCACATGGCAGCTCAGAACTGTCTGTAACTCCAGTTCCAGAGCATCTGGCACCCTCACACAAGCATACATGCACTCACAACACCAATGCACATTACCCCCCCCCCCCCAAAAAAAAAAGACAGCAGAGCTTTTTATGAGTGGGCATGTGAAGTCAACCTGCCAGTCCTCATCGGGCTGGTGTGCTTGGAGCTGGTGCAAGGAGGGCCCCTGTGGGTTGGCCTCTGCACGTGACTAGCAAGAGGAATGGACCTGTAAAATATGGGCTCAAAGATTGGTGAGATCCCTTTAATCCCAGCACTCGGGAGGCAGAGGCAGGCGGATCTCTGTGAGTTAGAGACCAGCCTGGTCTACAAGAGCTAGTTCCAGGACAGGCTCCAAAACCACAGAGAAACCCTGTCTCGAAAAACCAAAAAAAAAAAAAAAAAAAAAAAAAAAAAAAAAAGATTGGTGAGATCAAAGAGGGGCTCTAAGAAATGGAACAAACAAAGTTTTGGGGCCTATATGTAAGGTTTGGTGGATGTCTGAAATAATAGAGAATGCCTGGTTCTGGGGAAGGATGAGGCCATTATTTAAGTAGAACCATTTGTTCTTTGTCTGTGTGGCCCTTTTTTCAGGAGTTTGTCCCTCTCCTCTGGTTGATAGCAGGGCTGACAGGAGGGTGTCAAAAAACATGTCCTGTAGATCTAGTAAAGCTGGAGGCCATTCCCCAGGCTACTGCGTCAGCCCTGGCAATGCCACAGGCCACCACGTCCTTGGAGGACTGATGTCCCAGCAGTGGATTATGGCTACTTCTGCAGGGAGCTGGAGGGCCTCCAAGAGCTTGGCTATAAGGGGTCCATTAACTATGGGTGTGCCCTTGGGAGTGAGGAAGCCCCTTTCCTTCCAAGGACAGAATGGGTATGGGCTATTAAAAAGGCATATTTATAGTCAGTGTACATGTTAACCTGTTGACCCTTAGCTATTTGGAGTGCTCTAGTCAAGGCAATTAATTCAGCCTTTTGTGAAGAGGTCCCCACTGGCAGGCAGATCGCTTCGGCCTGTTTTAGCAGAAGTGACCACTGCATAAGTCACCTGGCAGTTTCATGATGTCTATAAGAGAGCTTCCATCAGCAAAGGGTGAATTGGGGGATCAATGAGGGATTGGTCTAGGAGACCAGGTCAGGGTGAATATAATGCCCACTTTCACAACCTCTGTGTAGGAGTGGGAGGGGGTATCAGAGGTGGGAGGGACAGGGAGCAGGATGCAGGGTTAGAGGCCAAGGTAATTCGAGGTAGATATCAAAATGATCAGCTGTCTTTAGAAGTACCTTGACCTTGAAGAATCCTTGTGGAAAATAGTGACTGTTTAAAAAAAAAATAGTGACTGTTTTGCTTTAGGGGGGCCTTGCAGCCATCCCATGACTTTGATTACAAGACACCTCAGGCACAGCTGGGACTCCTGTATTACTGTATATTGCATATGATACCTAGTAAAGGACTAGAGTCAGGGAGGCATGTGATGCTCCCCTTCAGTAAGACATCTAAATTAGATTAGGGACCTTGGTGTGTGTCAGGAATATTTTTTAATATGAGCTCCCTGACAACGCAAAAATTCCCAATCAGGCCAAATCAAAACAAGCCAAATTAAGAAATATCCAGGTTTAATGGGAGATCTGCATTCTCAGGTGGCCCCAAGGGGGAAACCGGGAAGCTGCAGAAATGCGACCCCTGGGAGGAAGAAAGGGAGACCACGGTGTTCTTCTTTTGGGGGATCACTTAAGTACCCTGGGAGTGGTCCTGACCCCTGGCCTGCTGGGATTTGAAGTCCCGACCAGGCCTGGGGGCGGGGATAGATGCGAGGGACTGGGACCTACGCTCCCAACCTAACATTATGAGGAAATCTTTTGTGTAACAATCAATAAATATACCTTTGTATAGCTGTTAGGGGTCCAGTCTAGTCCAGGCCCAGTCCATCAGAAGAGGCTGGATCTTCCTGCTGTCACATAGGCCTTAAAGAATACAGAAGAGCCGGGCGGTGGTGGCGCACGCCTTTAATCCCAGCACTCGGGAGGCAGAGGCAGGCAGATCTCTGTGAGTTCGAGACCAGCCTGGTCTACAAGAGCTAGTTGCAGGACAGGCTCCAAAACCACAGAGAAACCCTGACTCGAAAAACCAAAAAAATAAAAAATAATAAAAAAAAGAATACAGAAGAATAAAGAAGGAGGGCTGGAGAGATGGCTCAGAGGTTAAGAGCGTTGCCTGCTCTTCCAAAGGTCCTGAGTTCAATTCCCGGCAACCACATGGTGGCTCACAACCATCTGTAATGGAGTCTTCTGGCTTGCAGGCATACACACAAAGAGAATATTGTATACATAATAAATAATAAAATATTTGAAAAAAAAAAAGAATAAAGAAGGAAACCATCAAAGTGTGTGGTATCTTTTCCCTAACTCCCTCAGACAGAAAAGTCTTAGTTTACGCCAATGCTGTGGATTCTTTCTGAGCCCAGTGCTGCCTGGAGGCTGGCCGTCCAGACAGCAATACTTTTTGGAAGAGGTGTGTCGCTAGGGGTGTAGCTTGAGGTTTTAAAAGCCCAACCCTTTTCCAGTTAGCTCTCTGCTTCATGCTTGTGGGTCAGGATGTAAGCTCTTAGCTGCTGCTCCAGCACTTTCCATGTTTGCCTGCTACTATGCTCTCAGTCAAGACAATCAGGGACTCAAACCTTCTGCAAGGGGGTTTTGTTATTTTTTTTTTTTGTCATGGTATTTTGTCCTTGCGGTAAAAAAGTATCAAAGACAGGACTATTGCTGAGGACCTGGGTTTGATTCCCATTACTCACATGGTGTCTCACAACTGTCTGTAACTGCAGTCCCAGGAGATCCATGACCTCCTGTTACCTCCAGGAGCACTGCATACATATTATACACAGACTTATATGCAAGCAATACACACACACAAGCAAATATTCTTTTTTAAGAAAGCTAAAATGGTCAAGGATGGTGGTCCTATAATACCCCCAGCATAAAATAATGGCAGTGTCTAGGCTACTTTGCGCATCTTAGAAATTCCAAGTGAGCCAGGCAGTGGTTTTCCACTCCTTTAATTCCAGTACTTGGGATGCAAAGGCAGGTGAATCTTTGTGAGTTTGAGGCCAGTGTGCTCTACAGAGCTAGTTCCAGGACAGCCAGAGCTGTACACAGAGAAACACTATTTCAGTAAGAAAAAAGAAAAGAAAAGAAAAGAAAAGGAAAATGCCAGGTGGTGGCAGTTCACGCCTTTAATCCCAGCACTCGGAGGCAGAGGCAGGCAGATCCCTGAGTTTGAGGCCAGGCTGGTCTACAGAGTGAGTTCCAGGACAGCCAGAACCATTACACAAACTGCCTGCGTCTCAAAAGAACAAAACAAAACAGAACCCAAAAAGTAAATAGTTCATGAACCTCAAAACTCAATACTAAAGATTTTGCTTCTTTTTTTATTGTGACTTTGCCTGGATATGTGCTTATGCACCACAGGCATGCATGCTGCCCCCAAAGACCAGAAAAGAATATTTGATCCCCTGGAACTAGAGTTATAGTTATGAACCACTCTGTGGGTTCTGGGAATCAAACCCGGGTCCTCTGCAAGAGCAAGTGCCTTTAACTGCTGAGCCATCTCTCTAGCCTCTCATTACTGTTTAGATGTCACTGTTTCCAATTTGTTCTGCATGTTACATACGTTGTTGATATTGGGTTTGGTATAGCTGATATGCTGATTATAAAATCACATGAAGTACACAGGACCTAGAATAGTCAAAACTTTATCTACTTATTTAGTTTTTAAGAAATCAGACTTCGGCACTCAAGAGGATAAGACAAGGGGAGCATGAGTTCAAGGTCAATTTGGGTTACATAGTAAGATTCTGTCTCAAAGAGATTAAAAATAAGAGGTTACTGAGTATGGTAGTTATAAGCCTTAAGTGGCTCTTGAGTATTTTAAAGATGGTGAATCTAGTAGAAATATGCTAAAAGTGTAAAACATACAGAAGCTCAAAAAAACTTAATGTGAAAAAAAGACCAACATATCTCAACTTTGATATCCAATCCTAGAAGCTGAGGCCAGAGGATCAGGGTTTGAGAGTCGTAAGCTTGTCTCCACACAATTTCCATGCTAATAACATGAAACATTTTATTTTTTTTCTTTTTTTAATTATTTATTTATTATGTATACAATATTCTGTCTGTGTGTATGCCTGCAGGCCAGAAGAGGGCACCAAACCCCATTACAGATGGTTGTGAGCCACCATGTGGTTGCTGGGAATTGAACTCAGGACCTTTGGAAGAGCAGACAATGCTCTTAACCTCTGAGCCATCTCTCCAGCCCCCAACATGAAACATTTTAAAGAACTCTCTCTAGGTAGTGTTTTTGTTGTTTTTAATTACTCTGGTTTGCTTGCTAGTTAGCTTCCTTGGGAAGCTGTCACATATTTTTGAAATGTTTTTGTTTTTAAAGCTACTTAAACAGTTTGTTTTCAGAATAGGTATTTGCATTTGCTCATATTTATCTTACATAGGGGTCACTGAAATTCTCAAAATTATGGGTAGATGAGGACTTTATTAGGTGGACTATGCTTCTGTGGCACCTTTTTCTGCTGTGTTTCATATAACTTTCTTTTTTAAAATATTTATTTATTTATTATGTATACAATATTCTTTCTACATGTATGCCTGCAGGCCAGAAGAGGGCACCAGACCTCATTACAGATGGTTGTGAGCCACCATGTGGTTGCCGGGAATTGAACTCAGGACCTTTGGAAGAGCAGGCAATGCTCTTAACCACTGAGCCATCTCTCCAGCCCCTCATATAACTTTCTTTTCTGTGTTATAATTGAGCATTTTCAGGGTGTAGGTATATTTGATCTGTAACACAGAAAAACAAGCTATAACTTGTTTCTCCTCTAGGTTACAGCTATGCTTTAAGATCTCCCACTTTTTTAATCTTGTCTTATCTAATCTTTAGTTGATCTACTGATTTTTCTTTTTCTTTTTTTATTTTTTTGAGGCAAGGTCGCACTATGTAGCCCTAGCTGACTTGGAACTCCCTTTATAGATAGACCTCAATGACATAGAACTAAGAGATTTACCTGCTTCTACCTCTGGAATACTTGGGATTATAGGCATGCAATATTATGGACTGTTTGTCTATTTTTATTACTATGCCCTATCTTGGCATGCCTACTCCTCACAGAGATCTGCCTGCCTCTGCCCCCAACCCCACTCCTCCCATTCCATGATGGGATTAAAGGCCTATACCACCACTGCCTGGCTTTACCTAGATATTTTAAGTGTTTTTTTGTTTTGTTTTGTTTTTTGTTTTTTTTTTCCCCAAGACAAGTTATGGTTGTTCATAACTTATGTAGACCAGGCTGGCCTTAAATTCACAGACATCCATGAGTGCTGGGATTCAAGGTTTGTGCCACTACCACCTGATTTAAGTGTATTTTTAAAAGATGTAAAGATGTAATTTTTTTTTTTTTTTTTAGTTTTCCAAGACAAGGTTTCTCTATTTAACAGTCCTTGCTTCCTAAAACTTGCTCTGTAGACCAGGCTGGCCTTGAACTCACATTTGCCTTCCTCTGCTTCCCAAGTGCTGGGATTAAAAATGTGCACCACCACTAACTGGATAAAAGATATTTTTAATGTGTATGTTTGTATGTTCTCGAAGCCAGAATAATATTAGATCCCCGAATTGGAATTGGGGTCCTCTGGACAAACATCAAGCACTGGAAAGTGCTGTGCCATCACTGCAGTCTCTAAATATACACCAACTTCTGGCCTTGTGACTTTCCTGTTTCACCTTCTTGGGTAGCTGGGACTACAGATGTTGTCTGAGTCACTGTTCTGTTGCTGTGAAGAGGCATCTGGACCAAGGCAACTCTTACATTTAATTGGGGGCTTGTTTTCAATTACAGAAGTCCATTAGCATGATGGTGGGAAGCATGGTGGTATGCAGGCAGGTGTTAGAGCAGTAGCTAATAAAAGCTACATCCTGATCCTTAGGCAGATACACTCCAGCTTCTGAAGTGTGTCACTGCCTCCAACAAAACCACACCTCTGAATCCTTCTATTCCTATCAGAGTTCCAACTTCCTGGTTGGAACTTTCAAATATATGAGCCTATGGGGGCATTCTTATTCAAACCATTGCTGATGTGCACCTTGTTCTACAAATTCTTGAGTTCTGGATACTGTGCATGAAAAAACTACAGGTGCTAGGGAAGGAGCTCAGTTGGTAGAGTTTGCAGAGAGCCCCAAGTTTACACACATAAATGAGGTGTATTGGCACAAATCTGTAGGCCCAGCACTCCAAAGATGGAGTTAGGGGCTTACAAGTTTAGGTCACCCTTGTTAAGAAGTTCCAGGCTAGCCTGAGGCTAGGGAGATAAAAGGGGCTGAGGGCAAGAAAATGATAAGATGGAAGGGAATAGCCTCACTGTACAACATATACTGATATAAAATTTCGAACAATAAAAAAATGGAAACCTCAAAAAGAGAACAATTTCACAGGTTATCACTGTGCAAACTAAGCGGATGCTGATTACAAATTACGTGGAAGTCCTAGCTTTTTGCCACTGGGAAATGCCCGAAGGAAGTCCTCAGGAGCTAAGACAGATCTTTTGGATCACAGTTGTAGAGGCTGCAGTCCACCATTAGTTTGTCCCCTTGTTGTATGGCTGTGGTGAAGGAGAACATCATGGTGGCAAGAGCATGTGTCAGGATATGGCGATGTGGATCAATGGTAGAGTGCTTGCCTAGCAAGTGCAAAGCCTTGTTCAGCTCCAGTACCCACCCACACCCCAACACACACACACACACACACACAGTACATGTTGAATAAAATTGCTCTATCCTGTCCCTAAGTCTACTGGTCAGTCCCATCCACATTCTGGGTAGGTTTTCCTTTAGCTGCCTTGGGATTGCCCTCACAGACACCTAGAACTATGTTTTACTAATCTAGGTTTCATTCATTTCAATCAGATTGACAGAATTAAACAACATAACTGAATTTAGGCTGTCCCTTTCCCACCATATTCAGTTTATGAGTGGTCTATTTTGAGTTGCTATAAGAATACAGCATAAATTATGGGACTGGAGAGATGGCTAAGAGGTTAACAACAGTGGCTGCTCTTCCAGAGGTCCTGAGTTCAATTCCCAGCAACCACATGGTGACTCACAATCATCTGTAATGAGGTCTGGTACTCTCTTCTGGCAGTGCAGGCATACATATAGGCAGAACACTGTATACATAATAAGAATAGAATATAGCATAATATTTTACAAACAATACAAACTTTTCATAGTTCTGCAGGCTGGGAGTCAAAATCCAAGTACAGGCAATTTCAGTATTTGGTGATGGTCACTTTTGGGTTCATAGCTGGAACTTTCTTTTTTTTTTTTTTTTTTTTTTGGTTTTTCGAGACAGGGTTTCTCTGTGGTTTTGGAACCTGTCCTGGAACTAGCTCTTGTAGACCAGGCTGGTCTCGAACTCACAGAGATCTGCCTGCTTCTGCCTCCTGAGTGCTGGGATTAAAGGCGTGCGCCACCACCGCCCGGCTAGCTGGAACTTTCTAAGTCATTTGATGGTAGAGACAAGACAGCTCCTTAAAGCTCTTTCATCATTATTTTATTTTATTTTGATTTTTCAAGAGAGGGTTTCTCTGTATAGCTTTGGAACCTGTCCTGGAACTTGCTCTGTAGACTAGGCTGGCCTCAAACTCACAGAGGTCCATCTGCCTCTGCCCCTGCCTCCCAAGTGGTGGGATTAAAGGCATGTGCCACCAGTACCCAGACTATCTTTTGCCATCATTCTATATACAGTAACCATAGTTTTCTCAGACATATGCATCTCAGGTCTGGAGAGCTGGCTCATGGGTTAAGAGTATTTGTTGTTCTTGAAGAAGAAACAGGTTTGGTTTCTAGCACCCATAAAGCAGCTCAAACTGTAATTCCAGTTACAGTGTATCCTCTTATGGTTTCTTTTGGTATCAGGTACACACCTGGTGCATATGCATACAGGCAAGCAAAACACTCATTCACATAAAATTAAAAATATCAAAAAAATGTATCTCATCATGGTATTCCCTGCTCAAAGCCTTCCATGGCTCTCCCAGATGTTTGGAATTAAACTGAAGCTAGTGTGGTGGCACACACTTTCAGTCCCAGCACTTGGACGGCAGAGAGGCAAGAGGATGTCTGTGAGTTCAAGACTAGCTAGTTTGGTCTACATATCAAGTTCAAGACCGTCCAGAATGATGTGATGAGATGTTGTCTGAAAAAAACAAAACAAGGGCTGGAGAGATGGCTCAGTGGTTAAGAGCATTGCCTGCTCTTCCAAAGGTCCTGAGTTCAATTCCCAGCAACCACATGGTGGCTCACAACTATCTGTAATAAGGTCTGTTGCCCTCTTCTGGCCTTCAGGCATACATGTAGACAGAATATTGTATACATAATAAATAAATAAATTGATTAATTAAAAAAACAAAAACAAAAGCCGGGCATGGTGTTTCATGCTTTTCATCCCAGCACTTGGGATGCAGAGGCAGGCCAGCCTGGTCTACAGAGTTTCAGGACTGTTAACACAGAGAACCCTGTCCAAAACAAAACAGAACAACAACAGAAAACAATAATTTTATAAAAGCCCCAAAACAAAAAACCCAAACAAACAGACAAAAAATCCAACCTACCAAGTGACCAAACAAACAAAAAACCCTAAAACCCGTTAGCCTCCTTATGGAGACCTAAGATTTTGTAAATTTATTTGCTCTAGAAACACGGTGGCTTTGTACACGCACTCAGCTGGTATCCAAAATCATACCTGAGCTGAAAGCTAGGGCCTGTCTTTGAAAACTGGAGTGGCTTTGGGCAGCTTCCTTAGCATATATGAACCTGTTTCTTCCCCACAGAATATGGTAAATGCCACCCATCTGTGAGTGCGAGTGTGAACTGAGATACGACAGTAGGGTGACTGGTGCACTGCTGGACAAATGCTCATTATTATGTCATTCATTCTCCTAGCAAATGCCCAGCCCCTTGCCTGGAAGGAGTTGGAATTCTGGTGTAGGAGGCAAGCACTTCTATATCCTAGTGTCCTCCGGGATACTAGTGACAACCAAAAATTTCAAACACATGCCAATGTGCCAAGAAGAAGAAAGCAAAGGGATTAGGGGAGAAGGGAGGCATCCAACTGAGCTCTTTAGGTGGAACTAACAGAGAAGTGGCAGTCCATGACACTGCCACCTACGGAGTACTGAAGGAGGTCCAGGCTGGCATCCTATCCCCATTAACATTAGGGTCATCCAAAACCTGTTGGGACAAGGGACCTTCATTCTAGTGGGAAGGTAGTTACTGAAACAGGGTTGATCACATTGGGCTGCTCAGGTTTGGGGTGAAGAATGGTTTAGGGTTGGCAGCTCCAGTTGGGGCAGAGATGAATAGGAGGCAATAGGAAATGACCAGGCTTATGAGTGCACGTCTATACGTCGCAATGCTAAGCTCCACAGATAGCATTTGGTTCCACTATGGAACCAAAAACGTGCAAGTCTGGTCTCTTGATGTGTCTGCAGTGAGAAGCTCAGGGAAAGTCCCTTTGATCTGGATCCTCAAGGACAGCTGTACCTGAGGCTTGCGGGAAATCCGCCCAGAGCTCCCGCCTGGATTGAGGTGCCCTGCCATGTGGGTGAATGGGAAGAGGTGAAAAGCCCGGGCAGATGCCTTGAGGAAGCACTCCTTTAAGTATTGAGACTTTAAAGAGAACCGACAAGGGAGTGAGGTAGGCTCCGGCTTACTGCAGGCTTTGTCACCGCGGATGCAGCGAATTACCCAGTCCACGGATGCCGGATGCCGGCCTTCTTCGCACTGGCCCGAGCATAGGCCAAGGTCACACAGCGGCAGGTGAAAGGGGCACGCTCGAACCTGGACTGGATTAAAGTCAGCGGAGCCCACTACGAACAGGACGAGAACCTGGCTCTGAGACAGGAGGCTGTAGTCAAGGAGCCAAGATACCACCAGAACCGGAACTGCGCGACCCCCTTGGACCCCACCCGCCTCCAGCTCCGCCCGCGCACAGACTACAGAGTCCACAGGGCCGTGCGGTGTCTGACGTCACTCTTGGCCCCGCCCTCCGCACGCCTTGCTGCGCGTAGCCCTACGGGAGTCGTGGTCCCGCCCCGCCCGCCCGCGCGGAGCCGCTGGCGGCTAGAACTACAGCTCCCGGCGTGCCCCGCGCGGGGCGTCGGGGGCGGGGTCCCAGGCCAGGGGCGCGCCGCCCGGGAGGGCGGAGTGCGGGGGGCGGCCGCCCGCGCCCCTCCCCCTGCCGCTGCTTCCCCCTCCCCCGACGTAAACTGGGATCCCTTTCCCCTTGTGTCCGCCATATTGGACTCTAACTCTGGTCATCGGCGGCGCCGGGCCCGGTAGACTCGCGTCGCTCCCGCCAGCAGCCGCCCCTCAGCTCCCGCCCGCCCCGCCCTCCCCGCCTGGGAGGAGACCCCGCGCCGCGCCCCCCGCCCGGCCGGCCGCAGCGCCCGCCGCCGCCTCCGCCCGCCCGCCGCCGCCGCTGCCGCCGCCCGCGGCCCGGCGCCCGCCCGCGCCCCTTCCCCGCCCGCCGTCCTCCGTCCCTCCCTCCCGCCATGAGCCCGGCCGACGCCAAGCGCGGGGCCAAGCGCCGGAAGAACAAGCGCGGCGGCGGCGGTGGCTCGGGCGGTAGCGGCTCGGGCGGCAAGGCCGGCTCGGCGGCGGCGCTTCGCGGCCCCCAGGCCCCGGGCCCCGGCGCGGCGGGCCTGCTAGGCGGCGCGGCGGCCCACGGGCCCCTGGGCGCGGGCGCGGGCGGCGCCGCCGGAGGCTACTTCGAGGTAAGCATCGAGGGTCCGCGGGCGGGAGCGGCCACCGCCCCCTCACGAGCGACTGGGCGGGCGGGCGGGCGCGGCTGGCGGATAACGGGCCGGCGGCTGCCTGGCTGACAGCTCTTCCCGGGCGCGAGCGGCTCAGAGGGCGGCGCCGGAGGGACCCCCGGGGCACCCCGCCGCGGCCTCGGGGCTGACTGAAAAGTGCCCCCTAGAAGTTTCTGTGTGCCGCCTGACGCGCTGCGGGCGCGGCTGCCTTGTCCTCTCCGGCTGCTCCCGTCGGCTCTCGGGAGTCGCCGGGGGTCTCGTTCCTCAGAACTGTCGGCCGTGTGTAGTCGCGAGGGCTGGGGTAACTATTTCCAGTTTTACTTAAGCAGGCATGCCGTCGATGGACGGCTGCCGCTTTATTTCTGCTTCAGAAGATAGTGCTTGTACGTGGGATGCAGTTGGCATGGTCGTTTCCACTGCTTGGATTGGCCACTGAATGATTTTGGGTTTCTCTCAAGTTAAGTTCTTGTAAGGTTGTTAAAACAAGTTACCTTGTTTTCGAGGTAGTCACAATGAAGAAACCAAAAGCTTGAGGAGTATTTGGGTGTCAGATCATGAGACAGATTTTTTTTCCTTTTTGCTAGAGATTGGAAATACTGTGTTGGCACAGTATATGTTGAGAGCAGATAAAGCATTGCGTGTGGCATGATTTTTGATGCTCATGTTGTTGTAGGAAAGTGCAGCAATAAGTGAGTACTTAAATTTTTCCCTGGTGTTCTCTGCAGTTTCGGTGCAACTGTTGGAGCTTTCTTCCCCTCGCATTGTTAAATTTGTTTAGCATCTGGGATTCGGCCTTGGGCTTGAGTTTCCAGTTTGTCCTTTTCCACGACTCCGGACAGTAAAGCGAGCTCTAGCTTTAGATGAGGTTGTGCCTTTTGGTTTTAGAACGTTGAGGGCCGGTTTTTGTTTCTGTTGGGAGGTCGGCCTATGCAAACCCTTTAGAGGAATGCTATTAGTGATTGCTGGAGCTCAAGTGAAGTACACCGGTTTCTGTACATGCAGTGAAGACCAGGTGGTAACAAAGTAGAAGCCTTACTCCTTACACCTCATTCTAGGACTTAGTAATAACAACTTGTATTGGAATATTTACCTGAAATAACCTGATTTTTGTAGCTCTTCAAACTCAGATAACCTTATACATAGTATTAATTTTGACAGATTGTCTATGTTGAACTATTATGCATCAAGAGTTTGGGCCATAACCCACCATTTAAAAAAATACACAAAAAAGGTTTATAGAATGCTATTCCAGTATCTTTTGTTTTACTCTGTTAGGTTATTAAGATACTTGTTCACAGATTTCTCTGTGCACTATTGAATTTTGACCTACATCATGAAAACATTGGCTTTTGCTGTATTTTAAATTCAAAATATCTTGACGGGTGTGGTGGCACACACTTTTAATCTCAGCACTCAGAAGGCAGAGGCAGGTGAATCTCTGAGTTCCAGGCCTACCTGGTCTACAGAGTGAGTTTCAGTACAGCCAGGGCTACATAGAGAAACCCTGTCTCAAAAAACAGGACAAAACAAAAATTAAAGTGTCTGTAGTTTAAACGTTTTTGAAAGTGTTCTAATCATATAGAAAACTAGTCTTCATGGTAAGAGGGATGAAAATGTCCTTGCAACCCCAGAAAAAAATCTTGCAACCTGTTTTGTTTTGTTTTTTTAGACTGGGTCTCTAGCTCTGGCTGACATGGAAATCACTATGTGGAGCAGGTTGACCTCAAACTCAACAGAGATCCTCTTGCCTCTGCCTCCCGAGTGCTTTGATTAAAGGTATCAACACCACACTCAAGTTTCATAGAGTTTTTTTTTTTTTTCAAGACAGGGTTTCCCTGTGGCTTTGGAGCCTGTCCTGGCCTGGAACTAGCTCTGCAGACCAGGCTGGTCTCGAACTCACAGAGATCCGCCTGCCTCTGCCTCCTGAGTGCTGGGATTAAAGGCGTGCACCACCATCACCCGGCCTCATAGAGGTCTTAATGCCACTCTGAAAACTCAGTTTCCCTACAGATGGTAAACTTTTTGAGTGCCTTATCTGGCACAGCACTGGCATGCACAACAATGTCAACAGGTAACGGTGTCTGTCTTGGTGTGTTTCTCAGAAGTCCTGAGGAGCATCCTCTGTTTCCTGCAGGTCACCAAACCAGAAGGTGACTAAGAGAGAAGACAGTGGAAGGGCTGTTTTTATCCTTAGTGGGGAGTTCCAACCACATTGCTGTATGTTCAGGACACAGAATTGTAGGTTATACCACCTTCACTGAGGTGACTCCTGAGCCATTTAGGACATTTCTGGGTATGGGGAGCTTCTATTAAAAAAAAGGGCAGTGGGAGAAGGAAACCAGCAGTCATTGGTCTTGAAGTAAATTCTCGTGTACAAATTCTGTGTGTGCGTGTACAAATTTAAGTTTCTATTCTCTTGGGCATGATGTCAGACCTGTACTCCTTACAGGGCACACAGATCCTAGAATTAAGAATTAAGGGGCTGAGAGATGGCTCAGAGGTTAAGGGCACTGCCTGCTCTTCCAAAGGTCCTGAGTTCAATTCCCAGCAACCACATGGTGGCTCACAACCATCTGTAATGAGATCTGGTGCCCTCTTCTGGCCTGCAGGCATACACGCAGAAAGAATACTGTATACCTAATAAATAAATAAATATTTAAAAAAAAAGAATTAAACAAGTAAATGCAGGGAAGATTCTAAACAGTGCTTGGTGACAGTCGGTAGATGAAGTATGATTCTGGCCATTTTATTTCAGAATGGTGAGCTGGGCTTTATCAGAGATCTGGTTTCAGGATAACTATTGATGTTTTTTCTAATTGTGAATGGAGAAATTGTCATTAAAAATGTTGGACTTGGGTCTTGGACTCTAATGAGCTCACGTAGTAGTTAGATGGCTCACTTAGTGAACATTTAGAAAGAAGCGTATCAAGGATAAATATAAGGCGGTTGTGTTGTTGCATGCCTTTAATCCCCACACTTGGGAGGCAGAGGCAGGTGGATCTTTGTGAATTCGAGGCCAGCCTGGTCTATAGAGTGAGTTCTAGGACAGCCAAAGATACACAGAGAAACTCTTTCTCAGAAAAAACAAAAATGAAATAAAATAAATCTAATTATTTTGCATTTTTATTTTGAGATATGATTTCCATAATGTTCATGATATAGTAATGAAAAGGATTGCAGGTATTTATAACATAGAACTGTTTTTGTAAAATTATGCATGCATATGAATTTACATAGGAAAGTCTCATAGAGTGTCCATAAAGACTTCGTGGTGGGCATTCTGAAGCTTATTTTCCCACATGATTCAAGCTTTCAAACTTTTCTGTAGTGAGTCTTATTTATAGACCAGGAAGTTGAATGGTACTACTATTTGCAAATAAAAATAATGGAGGCATTTCCTGTCACCCTTTGGCACTTAAATGTTTTGATATTAGGTATAGAAATAAAAGTTGTCTACATAATGAGAATTATATTTTTTTTCTAAGATTTATTTATTATATATACAGTGTTACGCCTGCATGTATGCCTGCAGGCCAGAAGAGGGCACCAGCTCTCATTACAGATGGTTGTGAACCACCATATGGTTGCTGGGAATTGAACTCAGGACCCTTGTAAGAGTGGCCAGTGCTCTTAACTGCTGAAACATCTCCCTTATATCAAAATAAGTAACATTAAGTCATGTACACTTACAAAACCCAGAATTCTTCTGTTATGGAAATCAACCTGTGTTATTAGCTGTTGGAATATCAGATTACATGTGACTTATTCTCACACAGGGCTGGAATGGGGATTTAAGGCTATTTTTGTAATGCTGTGTGAGATTTATAAAAGGATGCCACTTAGGGTAGGAGTCAAAGGAAGTTTTCAAATTGATTTAAAAAATTTATTTATTTTTCTTTCTTTCTTTTTTATTTTTTTTAATGTTTTAATTCATTTATTTATTAAAGATTTCTGTCTCTTCCCCGCCACCGCCTCCCATTTCCCTCCCCCTCCCCCAGATTTAAAGAATTTAAATGAGAAAACTGTCACGGAATTATGGACATTTGTAATAATGTGAGTTTCTTCTCATTCTGATTGATGCTAGGAGTCTAGCTAACAATGGATTAAGGCCATCGTGCAAGTGCATCCTGAGCTTAGAGGGTGTGCAAGGCCTGGTATGTATTTGGATTTTTGAAGTCGGTGAAGGTGTACTTGTTAGAGTTCACATTGCTTTAGCGGTCTGAGGAAGTAGGTTGAAGAAAAATCTAGAACTTGAGGTGCTTTAGAATTCCTGGTTTAACCTAGAACAGCTTACTTTACTACTATACGGCCTTTAGAAAAGGTGTCACCACAAAAAGCCCTGTCGTGGAAGAGTCTTAAGAGTGCTTCATGACATTGTGGGTGTCTCCAGTGCCCTGTGTTCCTCATCATTCACTACAAGGTGTGCTACCTGACCTTGCCATGCCTTCCACTTGTTTCTGAGTTTTATACAAAAGGGTCTTTTTGTGCTGGAGTGTTTTGGCTTGACATTACATTTGAGGTTACTCTAGGGTAATACTTGCATTTGATTGCTGTTTTATATGTGGCATGTACACTTTGCACTGTGAAGGTTCTTCAGTTTGTCTGATCTAATGTGGATGGATGTTGAGATTGCTTTATGGCTGATGTGAATGAGCTCATAGTTTTCTGTCTTTTGGTGTGCATTGACGCTGTTTAAATTGGACATTTTCCTGGGAATAGGGTTGCCATGTATGTAGAGGTGTGACTTGAGATTCAATTGGTCAGCTTTCTTAAGTGATACTGCTGTGGGCTAGTTTTTATAAGTTAATATATATCAAAATTATTTTTTGTCGGGAAACAGATCTTGTGTTGTTTCCCAGATTGGTCTCAAACTCCTGAACTCACATTAGCATTTCCTTCAGCCTCCCTAAGAAGTTAGGACTGTGGACCAGTTTTGTGTTCCTAAGGATTGAACCTGGGGCTTGTGTATGCTTAGTGTTCTACCACTCAGTCATGCCTCCAATCTTGTTCTTGATATTTTAATACATATGGAGTCTCTGTGTAGGTTATTGTGTCAGTCAAGGCACAGGGCAGTTTCATTAATCAAAAAAATACTATTGTTATCCCTTTATATTCGTACTCTTTCTCCCATTCTTGTTCTTTTGGTTTGGTTTTGGTTTTTCGAGGCAGGGTTTCTCTGTGTAAAACCACCTGGCTGTCCTTGAGCTAGCTCTTGTAGACCAGGCTGGCCTCAAATTCAGAGATCCGCTCGTCAGAGGTCCTCCTGAGTGCTAGAACTAAAGGTGTGCACCATTTTTTTCAAGATTTATTTATTTATTTATTTATTTATTTATTTATTTATTTATTTATTATGAGTGCTCTATCCGTATATATACTTTTATGCCAGAAGATGGCATCAGATCCCACTACACATGGCTGTGAGCCACCATTTGGTTGCTGGGAATTGAACTCAGGACCTCTGAAAGAGCAGCCAGTGCTCTTAACTGCTGAGCCATCTCTCCAGCCCCTCACTATTCTTTTTTTTTTTTTTTTTTTTGGTTTTTCGAGACAGGGTTTCTCTGTGGTTTTGGAGCCTGTCCTGGAACTAGCTCTTGTAGACCAGGCTGGTCGCGAACTCATAGAGATCCGCCTGCATCTGCCTCCCGAGTGCTGGGATTAAAGGCATGCGCCACCACCGCCCGGCTCGCTCTTTATTCTTGACAGCACTGTTACTTACTTCAGAAAGTCAAAGTATCATTATATTAGTTCTGGCTGTCCTGAACTCATTGGGTAGAACAGTTAGAATTGAATTTGTGACAATCCTTCTGTATTTGTCTCTCAAATACTGAGATTTCAGGCATGCCCCTATAATTTTATGTCCTGAAGAAGTTATGTAGATGCTATCTTACAGTATGGAACCTTTTGAGGTGGTTTATTTTCCTAAACGTGATCACCAAGACTTTTTTTTTTTCTTTTTTGCACCAAGACTTTTCTAAATTGCATGTATCTGTAGTTTGTTTCTTTTCACTGCTGAATTCTTTTCATTGTATGTATGGATGTACTACAGTTGATCCATTCTTTTACTGGTGGACATTGGGGTTTTTTTTCTGAGGTTTATTGGTTATAGAATTGCTGTCAACCTTTGGGTGTATATATTTTTTTTTTTTTTGAGACAGGGTTTTTCTGTGGCTTTGGAGCCTGTCCTGGAACTAGCTCTGTAGACCAGGCTGGTCTCGAACTCACAGAGATCTGCCTGCCTCTGCCTCCCGAGTGCTGGGATTAAAGGCATGCGCCACCATCACCCGGCTTGGATGCATATTCTTGTGTAAACATAAATTTTCTCTAAGGCTCTACAGAGTGGGAACTGAGTTGTATGGTAACGTTTTGAGAACCTACCAACTATTTTCTGGCGATGCATGAAAGTTCCAGTTGCTCTGCATCTTTTCTAGCATTTACTATTTTCAATAGTTTTTCTTTTAATCATTTTTCTATTTATAAAAAGTTTTTATTTATTTTATGTGTGTTTAGGTGTTTTGCCTTCATGTATGTCTGTGTATCACATATATCCTGAGTATCCATAGCAGCCAGAAAAAGGTGTTGGAGCTCCTGGAATTGGAGTTACCAACTGTTGTGAGCTGCCATCTCTCCAGCCCCATCTTTATTTTAGTAAATAGCATATAGTAGTACCATGGTTTTTTTATCTGTATTTTTCTATTGACTAATATTAACAATTTTTAAAGATTTATTTATTTATTATGTATACAGTGTTCTGCCTGCATGTATGCCTGTAGGCCTGAAGAGAGCACCAGATCTCATTATGGATGGTTGTGAGCCTCATTATGTGGTTGCTGGGACTTGAACTCAGGACCTTTGGAAGAGCAGCCAGTGTTCTTAACCACTGAGCCGCCTCTCCAGTCCCAGTATTAACAATTTCAATTTTCATGTGTTGTTTCCATCCAGTTTCTGTATCTTCTTGGAAAAAGTATTATTTAGAACTGCCTTTTGTTTTTGTTTTTGTTTTTGAGACAGGGTTTCTTTGTGTAGTCCTGGCTGTCCTGGAATTTGCTCTGTAAACCTAGCTGGGCCTGATCTCAGAGATGCACCTGCCTCTGCCTCCTGAGTGCTGGAATTAAAGGTGTTCATTACCATACCACCACCCAGGTCAGAACTGCCCATTTCTGGTTGAATTGTTACCTTTTTGAGTTTAGAAAGTTTTTTATAATTCTGAATGCAAGTCTTTTGATATATGTGATTTGTGGACATTTCCTTTTAGTCTAAATCTAGTCTCTTATTTTGTTTACTGTTATTGACACTTTTTCAGTTTTTTTGAGACAGGATTTCTCTGTGTAGCCCTGGCTGTCCTGCAACTCACTTCATAGACTATGCTGGCCTTAAACTCTCAGAGATTCACCTGCCTCTGCCTCCCAAGTGCTTGGATTAAAGGAGTGCACCACCACAGCCTGACTCTTGAGTGTTTTGCTTTTATGTAGAGTATGCCCCTCATATGTGCCAGGTGGTGCCCACAGAGACCAGAAGAGGGTACTGGATTCCTTAGAACTAGAGTTAAGGACACTTGTGAGTTGCCAAGTAGATGCTAGACACCAAACCTGGGTCCAGTGTAGGAGCAGTAAATGCTTTTAACCACTGAACCCCCAGTAGTTATTAACTCTCAGAGAAGAAAAAAATTAATTCACCCTAGCAATTTTCTTTTTCTGTAGATCATTGTTTTTTTTTTTTGTTTTTTTTTTTTTGTTTGTTTTTTGTTTTGAGACAGGGTTTCTCTGTAGCTTTGGATTCTGCCCGGCGATTTTTTTGTTCTTTTGAGACAGGGTTTCTGTGAGTAGTCCTGGCTGTCCTGGAATCACTTTGTAGACCAGGCCTCCACCGCTTCTGTCTCCCAAGTGCAGGGACTAAAGTCATGCGCCACCACTGCCTAGGAATTGGTCCTATTTTGTTGATGTGCTTGCTGTACCTGCTCCATAGCTAGTGTCAGATTGAGTTGAGTATTCTTTCAACTCTTAAAAAAAAAAGTTAATCAATTTTTGTCATTTTCATACATTTCAGAATCAGCTTGTTAATATATAGAAGTTGTTTTTATGCGATTTGAATCAAAAACTCTCAAATCTGAGCATAGATCGAGTAAGTTGACAGTTATTTTGGGTTTGGTTTGGTTTTTCGAGATAGGGTTTCTCTGTGTAACAGTCGTGACTGTCCTGAAACTTGCTGTAGACCAGCCTGGGCTCGAAGTCACAGAGATCCATTTGCCTCTGCCTCCTGAGTGCTGGAATTAAGGCATGTGCCATCACTGCCCCGCAACAGTTATTATTTTGAATCTTTCAAAAGTTGAAAATGGTAGCATTGGCTTTCTGCTTATTTGGTTGTCTTTATTTCCTTTCATTAATATTTTCTGCACGTAACACAAAGACCATACAGCTTATGTTGTTTCAGATGAATGTATATTTCGTTATTTCAAATCTTACTTTTCTCAACTAGTTCAAGTAACTTCTTTATTTTTAGTCTAGAGGTAGAACCCAGGGCCTCTTCTGCATGCCACACACTCTGACACACTTGCCATTCCTTGACCAATAGTACTTTTACCTCTTCTTCTACCTCTTGGTGCCCCACTCCCACCCCTTCTAAATATTGCAAATATATTTTTTTAAGTATAATTTGCTCTTTCTGCATGTTTAACTTCATGCCAGAAGAGGGCATCAGATCCCACTATAGATGGTTGTGGACCACCATGTGGTTGTTGGGGATTAAACTCAGAACCTCTGGAAGTGCTCTTAATCACTGAGCCGTTTCTCTAGCCTGATGTTTTTCAAATTTTTAATTTTCAATTACTCATTGCTAACATATAGAACTATGATTAGAACCTAGTACATGATGTGCTGGCACTAAAGGCATGCACTACGACTCCCAGCTGATTTACTTACTTATTTATTTATTGGGTTTTTCTAGACAGGGTTCCTTCAGGTATCCCTGGCTGTCCTTGAATTCAGTCTGTAGATCAGGCTATCCTTGAACTGAAAGGTGTGCTCTACCACTGCCCAGCTGACTGATTTATTCTTGTTTTTTTTTTGTTTGTTTGTTTTTGTTTGTTTGGCCTTTCGAGACAGGGTTTCTCTGTGTGTAGCTCTGACTGTCCTGGAACTCACTCTGTTGAACAGGCTGACCCTGAACTCACAGAGATCTGCCTGCCTCTGCTTCCCTGAGTGCTGCTGGGATTAAAGGCGTCCACTACCATTGCCCTGTTTGATTGATTTATTCTCATTATACTGGCTAGGATTTTTAGTACAGCAGCATCTAGGAGTGGTGAGAGTGAGATTACTGCTTTTTTCTGAATTTAGGGAAAAGACTTGTGGATTTTAACCATTCTGTGTATTTGTTGTGGGCTTTTTTTTTTTGGTGGGTGTAGATGCTCATTATATTAAAGAAGTTCCCATTTCTAGTTTGTTGAGAGTTTTATTAGCAGTCATTCAATTTTCAGAAATGAGGTTTTTACTAATTGATTATGTTTGTTTCTCTCTATGCTATCCATGTATTAATAGCATTGCTGATTTTGGATATTGAACCAAAATTTGCTTTGTATTCATGAATTAAATTCATTTGTGGTTATAGCATATTATTCATTTTAATTGCCAATATTTTTGGTTTTTTTTTTTTGGTGAGCTAGTACTGATATTTTTTTGCTAGCTAATACTGATATTTATTTTTCTTCCTTTTTTCTTTTCCTTTCTTTTTTTGTGTGTGGTTTTTCAAGATAGGGTTTCTCTGTGTGACAGTCCTGGCTCGCCTGGAACTCACTTTGTAGACCAGGCTGGCTTGGAACTCAGAGACCTGCCTGCCTCTGCCTCCTCAGTGCTGGGATTAAAGGCACGTGCCAATACCACCTGGCTAGTACTGATATTTCAATGAGTGTTGCTGCATCATGAAGTATGTTATTAATTTTCTAAAAATTTATATTGCTCCTGCCTGAGTTGGTATTAGTATATAATATTGACTTCATAAATAAGGAAGGTTGGCGTTTGTTTGTCCGTCCTTCTTTCCTATTTATTTATTTATGTTTTATGTTTTTTTATGTTTTATTTTGGTTTCTTGAGACTGGGTATCTCTGTGCAAAAGCCCTGGAACTCTATTAGTAGACCATGCTGGCCTCGAACCTACAGATATCTGTCTGCCTCTTGTCTCCACCCCTGGAGTACTGGGATCAAAGGTGTATGCCACCATGCCTGGCTTTTGAAGTTGTTTCTTTCTTGTCTGTTTCAGTAGTTTAGTGGTGTGATGGCTAATCTTGGTTGTCAACTTGATATACTTGGGAAGACTGAACCTCAGTTGAAGAATTTCCTCCATCAGATTGGCCTGTGGGGCATTTTCTTAATTGATGTAGTGTTGGACTCTAGCGTCCAAACACCGAGAAGGAGTCGCCAGAGACCATCTCATACACCACAGCCGATGCAAAAGCATGAGGATTTTATTAATTCTGTCATGACAGGGTCCCCCAGCATTCGGGAAGCCGAGAGACCTCGAATAGTGGGTACAGTCTACTTTTTTTTTTCACCACTATACTAACGAGGAGGGTACAGTCTACTTTTAAAGGGGTCACAGAAGCAAGGGGGGTTGTTCTTTGACTATTCTGATTGGCTTATTTGAAAGGACTATTACCAATAATTGACTGGAGAGCTGTTGCCAGATCAGATGAGGTAAGAGGTCATTTTGACCCCATTTCCCAGGGGACCGAACCAAAGCATACGTATATGGGTAATTGTTCGGGAACTGAGTACGTGCGAGTGTAGCTGTTAGGTCCTTGGTTCCCAGGGGAGGAGGGGAAGCACTATGGCACGGAGGCTGAGAGGATTCAGAATTGTCAGAAATGGCTTCAGAATTGTCTTAAAGTCTTACAGTAGGAGGGCTCAGCCCACTTTGGGTAGTGCCATCCCTAAGCAGTTGGATCTGGACTGAATAAGACCTAGGGAGCAAGCTAATAAGCATAATTCCTCCATGATCTCTGTTTCTGTTCCTGTCTCCAGGTTCCTGCCTTGGGCTCTTACTTGGCTTCCCTTGATCATGGACTGTAACCTGGAAGCTAAATTAAACCCTTTTCTTCCCTAAACTCTGGTACTTGGTGTTTATCACAGCAACAGCTGACTAGTACAAACGGTCGTCAAGAAATTGGTCTAGCCGGGCGATGGTGGCGCACGCCTTTAATCCCAGCATTTGGGAGGCAGAGGCAGGCGGATCTCTGTGAGTTCGAGACCAGCCTGGTCTACAGAGCTAGTTCCAGGACAGGCTCCAAAGCAACAAAGAAACCCTGTCTCAAAAAAAAAAAAAAAGAAAGAAAGAAAGAAAAAGAAATTGGTCTATTTCATCTAAATGTTTGAGTCTGTGTGTCTCCTTTATTATCCTTATGTGTCTGCCTCATGTAAACATGGTTGTTTGTTGGTATCCGTACTGTTTGAAATTTGGGTTTTTAGTAAATATGCTGAGTTGCTGGACATGAGCTGCTCCAGAAACTACTCTTCTTCTTTCCATTCTTCTGTGGCCCAACTTGGTAGAGAAGCCCTGGATGGGTAGCTTTTCTTTATGTTGAGCTTTATCTTGGTCATCCTGGCCATCCGCTGTTTATCAGTGATGTGTGGGATGAGGCCATAAACATTAGTGCTCCTCTCAGATCAGAACAAGGGCAGAGATGCCAATAGGGCATGGACATGCCCACCATTATTTTCTACTCACTGGTGCTCCTGTTATCTGAGTAAAGCTCTTGTTAAACTGGATGCTTTATAACTGATTTCTTATCCTTGGTCAGATAACTTCAGACAGTCTCCTTTAGTGCCTTCTGGTTTGACCTGGCCATATCAGGAAAGGGATACTGGGGATTGAACCTAGTCTTATGAGACAAGTTGTTGGCTTCTGAGATAACTATATTCTTAGTGCCCCACCCCTTTATTTTTATTTATTTATTTTACTTTTTAAAAAATGTGTTATTTAGGGCTGGAGAGATGGCTCAGTGGTTAAGAGCATTGCCTGCTCTTCCAAAGGTCCTGAGTTCAATTCCCAGCAACCACATGGTGGCTCACAACCATCTGTAACGAGGTCTGGTGCCCTCTTCTGGTCTGCAGACATACACACAGACAGAATATTGTAAACATAATAAATAAATATTTAAAAAAAATGTGTTATTTAGTTGGGCAGTGGTGGCGCATGCCACCCCAGCACTCGGGAGGCAGAGACAGGCAGATTTTTGAGTTTGAGGCCAGCCTGGTCTAAGAGCGAGTTCTAGGACAGGCTCTAAAATTACAGAGAAACCCTGTCTTGAAAACCCCCCACCAAAGTGTTATTTTGTGTTTCTTATATATGTATGCCTGTGTACCATGTTTGTGCCTGGAGCCCACAGAGGAAAGAAGGGCATGTCAGACCCTCTGGAACGAGTTGTGGAATGTGGGTGCTGGGAATTGACCTCTGGAAGAGCAGTCAGTGCTCTTAACTTCTGAGTCATCTCTCCAGCCTCCTCTCTTGAATATTTTGACTCATGATTTGCTGTATGACTTGGTTTATTTTGACTTTGAGTTGTGTTTTTGAAACAGGATTACTCTGTGTAGTTCAAACTGACCTTGAACCTCCCATATAATACTGGAATCAAGTGTACATATACAAATTAAGATTTGTACACAAATATATAAGAATAAGTAAAAGACATGGAATGTCTTCTTCCTCTGATACTTCCACCTTATTTATTCAAGTATTTAGAAAATTGTTTATTATAATACTTGTGGGCACGCATATGCCACAGCATGTGTGGGATCAGAGACGACAGTTTTCCTTCCACTAAGGAATCTGAAAACGGGATTCAACTCATCAGGATTGCTAGTCAGGCGCTATTTACTCACTGAATCATCTTGCTGACTCAGTCCATGTTATTTGTTGAGACAGTGTCTCAATGAACCTGAAATTAGCTAGGATGACTGGCTAGTGAGTTCCTGGGATCCATGTTTCTCTTATCTCAGTGTTCAGTGCTAGGATTACAGGCATATTTAGCTGTTCCCAGCTTTTTACATGTGTGCTGGGAATTTGAACTCAGGTCCTCTTGCTTGAACAGCAAGTGATTTTACTCATTGAGCCATTTCCCTAGCCTGAGTTTTAATTTTATTTTCAAACTTAAACAATTTTCAATTTAAATAAAATTTTAATTATATTTTATATGCATGAGTATTTTGTATGTATACCATGTGCATGCATGGTGCCTATGAAAATTAGAAGAGAGCACTGGCTCCTCTGGAACTGAAGTTTAGCAAATGGCTGGGAATCACCATATAGTACTGGTAACTGAACCCAGGTCTTCTACTCGAGCAACAAGTGCTAGTCATCTCTCCTGCCCCAGTTTTTTTCCCCCCCTTGATGATGGCACATACCCCTTAATCCTGGAACTTGAAAATAGAGGCAGGGAAACTGGGTTTCAGACTTGCTTATATATTGGATTTTGGGCTAGGTCTCCTTGAGCAGTTGTGAGCTGCCCTGAGTAGGCTCTGAAAATTAAACTTGGGTCATCTGCAAAGAAACTGCTGAGCCATTTCTCCAGCCCCTAGGTTTGTTTGTTTGTTTTCTCTGTGTTTTTGGTTTTATGAGACAGTTTTCTCTGTGTAGCGCTGGTGTCTTAGAACTAGCTCTGTCTACAGTTTCAAGCTGTTCTCAAAGAGATCTACCTGCCTCTGTCTCCTGAGGGCTGGGATTAAAGGTATGCACCATCACCACCCAGCCATCTCTGTTTTTTGAGACAGAATTTCATTACACAGCCTAGACTGGTTCCTAGTTCATTCTGCTCCCATGCCCCCCTCCCGCCCAGACTTACTGTGTGGCTGAGGATAACCTTGAACTTTTGGTCTTCCTGCCTCCACTTCCAGTGCTGAGATTACAAGGCAAGCCCCACCACTCTAATTTTATTTGGTGCTGAGTACTAAACTCAGGGCTTTGTGAATGCTGAGCAAACAATCTGCCTGCTGAGCTCCACCCCAGCACAAGCCCAGGTTCTATTCTACACCACACACACACACCAAATTTTTATTTTATGTTCCTTGGAGTTTTCATGTATATCTGTGTAAGGGCGTCAGATCTCTTGAAACTGGAGCAGCAGATCCTTGTGAGCTGCCATGTGGTGCTAGGAATTGCAGAGGAACCAGTGCTCTTCACCACTGAGCCATTTCTCCAGCCCACATGCCCAGGTTTCAATACATGTTATTTTAGAGTAATTTTAGATTTATAAAATGAACACACCTGTAATTCTAGCTATATCTGAGCCAGAGGTAGAATTATTGCTTGAGTTAGGAAGCTTGAGCCCAGCTTGGGTAACATAGCAAAACTTGACTTAAAAAAGAAAAGGGGGCTAGAGAGAGGACTCAGGGGTTAAGAGCACTGTCTGATAAGAGCTCATAACTAACTGTCTGTAACTCCAGTTCCAGGGGATCTGACACCTTCACACCAATGCACAAAATAAATTTTTAAAAGAAGAAAAGTGTGTGTGTGTGTATGTATGCAAATAAAACTCGAATTAAAGAAGTAATTGGGAAAATAAGTTTATGAAAAGGTTAGCATCAACTTTCCCTTTTTATCTCTTTTTTATAATAAAAGAGTTCCAAGGCTTGAACTCCAGGCCATCAGGCTTGCCGAGCAAGAAGAGTTTTACTCACTGAGCCATCTCACTGGCACTCATTGGTGTCTTTTATTTATTTCACTTTATTGTGCATATGATATGATATGTGTGTGTGTGTGTGTGTGTGTGTGTCCTTCATTTTATCACTTGAAGCATGTGGGAATAATTTTGTGGAGTCAACTCTCTTCCACCTTTATGAAGGTTCTGGGAATGGAATTCAGACTTTCACACCTACGAAGCTGCTTAAATTTTCTCTGAAGATTACTGTGAAAGGCTCATTAATGATTTTTAAGTTTTTCCTTAAGTATTTTATGTGGATGAATGTTTTGCCTACATGTATGTCTGCACCATGTACATACAATACCTGAAGAGACCAGAAGAGGACATCAGGTCCCTGGGGACTGGATGTGAACTCCAGTGTGGCTGTTGAGAATTAAACCTGGATTTTCTGGAAGAGCCCTTAATTTCTATTGTTTCTCCAGCCACTAAGGCTCATTAAAGTGTTAAGTGTGAATGCAGTTTTCATGCTAAAATTCAATAAACAACTTAAAAAAAATGTGTTCAAGTCAAGAGGTGGTGGCACATGCAAACGGATAGAGGCAGGCGGATCTCTGTGAGTTCAAGGCTAGCCTGGTTTACAAAGCAAGTTCCCAGGACAGCCAAGGCTATACAGAGAAACCCTGTCTTGAAAAAAATCAAAGAAACAAGAAGCATGTTTTCAGTGTGTACACACATAGGACCATGGTGTGCATGTGGGGAAGTCAGGAGACTTTTCTTAGTAGTTGGTTCACTTTTTTTTTTAAGATTTATTTATTTATTGTGTACACAGTGTTCGGCTTCCTTGTATGCCTGCAGGCCAGAAGAGGGCACCAGATCTCATTACAGATGGTTGTGAGCCACCATGTGGTTGCTGGGAATTGAACTCAGGACCTCCGGAAGATCAGCCAGTGCTCTTAACCTCTGAGTCATCTCTACAGCCCAGTTGGTTACTTTTTGCACCATGTTGGTTCCTGATGTTGTTATTATCATGTGTATGTATGATGTGTGTGCATGGATGCTTACATACTCTAGTGCACTGGAGTCACTTGTTCCGTTTCACTTTTATATGGGTTCTGGGACTGGAATTCAGGTCATTAGATTTGCACAGTAAGCTCTTTACAGACTGAGTCATCTCAGTGGCCCCAAATTTAACTGTTAATAGTTTGCTGAATTAAAAAATTCTCTCTTGAAATATTTGGAAGTTCTGCTGTTGGAAGTGGCCTTACAGAGCAGACTGTCCTCAGTGATTGCTGCCCAGAGCTTAGCCTCTAATAAATTGTGAAGAGGGTTGTGAGTTTCCATGTAGATGCTGGAAATCTAGCCTAGGTCCTCTGGAAGTTTTCTGGGTTTTTTTGTTTGGTTGGTTGGTTTTGGTTTTTCGAGACAGGATTTCTCTGTGTAGCTTTGGTTGTCCTGGAACTCACTGTGTAGACCAGGCTGGCCTTGAACTCATGAAACTCTGTCTGCCTCTGCCTCTCATTAAATGGCGTGGACCACCACAGCTCAGCTCACCCAGCACTCTTAACTGCTGAGTCCAACTCTGCCTAACACCCTTGAGGGTTAGAGAAGGAAAGTGTAGCACTTACAGTTGGTAAAACATACACCCAGAAGTGAAATACCACCCATAACTTCACAGCAGTTCTAAAGTTATGTGTTACTCAGTCTAGTTACTAGACTCTAGTGTTTTACAACATTTTGTTAAAAAGTCTTAGTTTCTAGCCTGTATTTCTGTGTTTGGTGGGGTTTGGTTGTAGAAGCAGCTCTGACTGGTGAGCATAGGCAGAGAGCTGGGTGTCTGCAACAGTTTTGAAAGATCTGCTGAACCCATCCCTGCTGGACTTCAAGAAAGGCTTCCAGTACAGAAATGTAGCTCTCTGCTATAGGATATGCAACCTTTCCAGAACTGTGGGACACAGTAGCCATTTATCATTGGGGACAACTTTTCTAGCAAGGGCAAGAGTGTGCAAAGTGGCAGAAATAATGCATAGAAACCATGTGGCAGCAACGTAAGTACATTATTTTGTCAGCAAACACTTTGTGAATACTCATAGAAACATTGGCAGAAGATTTGAAAACAAATGATTGAGAGGAAATCTTGGAAGAATTTCTTTGAGATGGTTGTAAGATAGGTGTTTACAGTAAGAGCCAGCCTGTGCTTTTTGCTTGATTCTGATTCATTTGTGTGTGAGAGATAGAATATATAGATAGATTTTGAAGTTTCTTAGATAAACAGGATTTTATGGCTCAAACTGGATATTTGTGGTGTTGGAACAGCCATTTTCCTGTGTAGTTTCAGGAGGAGCAACTGGAAAGCTTATTCTCTATGCAGGGAGATGCCTATAGCAGCGGGCTGGATTTGGAGAGCTGGAGGAAGTCTTAGTCTTTGTATTGTCTTATAATGAGAGGAATGGGGACTGTTATTTGGTAAGACATGAGTTTGCTGGTCATCTTGTGACCAAGTAAAAAGCATTGCCTATTTTGAAGATGAGGTATTCTTTTGCATAAAGATAACTCATCTATAATTGCTTACTTTTTCTAAGTGGTTGTTAGCAGAAAGCTACCTAGCAAGTTCAGTGTATTTTCAAAAAAATAAATCCTTAAGCCCGCTCAATGTGAAAGTACCATTTTAGCAATGAGTAGAAAATTACTTACTGAGAAACCTTGCTGTATAGAGTATTTTGAAATGGATTTTTAGAATGGTCTCATTGTGTGTGTGTTTGCTAAGAATAATGTAAATAGTTACTATGCTGCACACTTATTCTGGGAAATAAGTTTTTTCTGCCTGTTTAAAAGATTCTGTTGTACAGTACAGTTTTGAGTTTTTTTGTTAAAATGCTAAAATGTGACGCCTTCAGGTTACTGTGTAAGAAAGAACAAGGATGGATTTTGTGAAGATGTAAGCTCATTTTGCTGAATTTTAACAAAAACCCTTGCATAATGGAGGGATGGTGTAGAAGAGCAATTGTCCTGAGTTAGTAAATGCAGCCAGTGGTAGATACCTTCAATTTAGCTTTATGTGTTTTAAGAGGGACTGTTGTTTTCAGCAGATGCTGCCAGTAAAAGCTGACTAATTGAATTTGATCTGCTCCCAATATCTGTTTCCCTTTTTCTCTCTTCTTTAAAGTTTTCTTAGTGTATGGAGAGGGGAGCGCACGTGTGCCACAGCACACACGGAAGACTGCTTAAAGGACTTGGTTCTCTATTTCAACTGTGTGAATCCTGATTGAACTCAGGTTGTCAGGCTTGGCAACAAGCACCTTCCCTCTCTTGTACTGAGCATGTGCTCTACCATTGACTATAGCACCAAATTTATTTATTTATTTATTTTTTTGATTTTTCGAGACAGGGTTTCTCCGTAGCTTTTGGTTCCTGTCCTGGAACTAGCTCTTGTAGACGAGGCTGGCCTCAAACTCACAGAGATCCGCCTGCCTCTGCCTCCCGAGTGCTGGGATTAAAGGCGTGCGCCACCACCGCCTGGCCCAAATTTATTTTATATACATTTTTAATCATGTTCTGTATTAGTGTAGGAAATACAGGTACTCTTAAGGATTCTCTTTTGCTTCATCTTAGTGCACAGTCTGTTAGGTGGCCTGTATTTGTGTGAGCCAAGTCCTCCTGACAGGTCCTTGTAGAATTCTTTTGTCTGGGTGCCTCTGTACCTTTCTGTTCAGTCTCATTTGTCCTTGGACCTGGACTTCCTCACAGTGACATGACATAGAGGCCAACTTCCAGGAACACTTGTCCATTCCCACCTTTGTCTACTCTGTCTCCTGAATCCTTAGCATCTTCATGGCCTAGCTTGATGCTGTCTGTTCTGATCCTCTTCACCGATGTGAATGTCATCTCCTTACTCTCTTCAGGCAAGTTATGTGTATATGTTGCTCTGTGACATACATTGTGTGTACTGGTGCATTTACGCTCCCCCACTATGTACGTGTAATGTATCTGTAGATAGAGCAGATCCTTGATGTTTGCTGACAGCCAGTCTATCTGAACCAGTGAAGTCTAAGTTCAGTGAGAGACTCAAAAGAATTAGGTGGACTCGGGAGGCAGAGGCAGGCGGATCTCTGTGAGTTCGAGACCAGCCTGGTCTACAAGAGCTAGTTCCAGGACAGGCTCCAAAACCACAGAGAAACCCTGTCTCGAAAAAAGCAAAAAAAAAAAAAAAAAAAAAAAAGAATTAGGTGGAGAACAATAGAAGACCCCTGACATTGACCTCTAGTCTCTACACAAATATATACACATGGTTTGTGTTTCCCTCCCCCCATTGAAAGCAGTGATTGGTTGGAAAGGTAGTAAACAGCCCCCAGAACATTATATAAGCTCCAGAGTGGTGAGTGGGTGGTGGGAAAAGTCCCTAGAGAGGTAAGAAGAGGAAGAAGTCATCAGGGTGGTACTTGAAGCATCAAGTTTCTTGAACTGCATTGTCTCAGCTCATAGTCTTGGTTTATGTATGTTTGCCAGCTTATGGTTTCATGTCTCTGAACTTACTTTAGGGAGTCTGATGAAGATACCTTTAAGTGCCTCTAGTAATAATCTTGCCTAAATGCATGGAGGATGTAAGCTCAAAAACTTCATGTCACAGTAGATGGAACCCAGGTTCAGGGACTCCAAGATGGTGTTAGCCAGCTTAAAGCACTCAAAGTGGTGCTGAAGTGGGTCCAGTTATTAGAGAAGGCATAAAACAGTCTCATGCCGGTAGTATTCAGCCTGAACTAACACTCCAATATCATATGTGTAGGATGTCTTGATGCTAAAGACATTTAGCCTTCAGCTTATCTAGTGAAAGCTTTCTTGATGCTTTGGGACACTATATTTCTTTAAGATGGCTACTCATTAATTCTAGCCTGAAAATTCTGATAGCCTTTGGGCTAGGTTTTATTTTGCTTTCTGAATCAAGTTTCAGACTTGCTAATAATCTGCTTAATTAAAAAGTTTTGTTGGATAGGCCTGGAAAGATGGTTCAGTGGTTAAGAGCACTTTTGCTCTTGGAGAGTACTGGGGCTTGGTTCCCAATCCCCACCTAGTGGCTCACAATCATCTGTAATTCCGGTTCAAACAGATCTGATACCTTCTGGTCTCTGTGGGCACCACACACACGGGGTACATAAATACATTCAGGTAAAATATACATATATTTCATATATGAAATAAAATAAATCTAAAAAAAATTTAAAGACATTTTTGTTGTTGAGTTTGGGGTTTTGAGATGAGAACTTAATTGTAGCCCTGGCTGGCCTACAACTCACTGTATAAATATATAAGCAATTCTCCTGCCTCCTGAGTGCTAGGGTTACAAGAATATACCACCATGCCCAATAAATTTTGTTTTGCTTTAAATAAAAACTTCATTAATGGAACTACCATGCCATCCAATAGTCTCACTGCTGTCTATAGTAGCAAAGATAAAGAAACCTTTTGCTTTTTAAATCTTACTGCATAGCCCAAGTTGTTGTTATTCACTGTAATCCTCTTGTTTCAGCCTCCCAAATGCTGAGATGATTGGTATATGTCACCACGCTCAGAGAAAATAGTGTTTTGAAGAGACACCTTGCTCCAATGTGATATAGCTAGAATATAGTCTACCTAAATGCCAGTCACCAAACTGACTTGCATGAAGGAAATATGAAGCATAGGCACTGGGTTCTATTCAACCACCCTCCCCTGAAGGCGTAAGTCACAAACGATCCCACACTAGTTTGGAATTATGATTAATAGGGTGGTATTTATTTAAAGGGGAAAAAACTTACAGATCACTGTCCCAGACAACAGCCCTCTGCGCAATCAGGAAGGAGTCTAGTCGCCAGAAACAGAGCAGGAAGCAAAGAGAGAGAGAGGAGGGAAGTGGCTGCTTTTTTAAAGAGAGAGACCACGCCCCAATGGGCTGGTATCTCAGCGGCTCTTGGCTGGAGGAGCGGAAGGACCTCCCACAACACTCCCCCTAAGATAAGATCTGTTATTTACTGTAGTTCTAGGCAGAGAAAGGCATGTTCCATATGATCTCAGTCTTTTTTTTTTTAATCTTATTTTCTTCTTTGGTTAAGTTTATTTATTTATGTTTTATATATGGATACTCTGCATATATACCTACATGCCAGAAGAGGGCACCAGATCTCATTACAGATGGTTGTGAGCCACCATGTGGTTGCCGGGAATTGAACTCAGGACCTCTGAAAGAGCAGTCAGTGCTCTTAACTGCTGAGCCACCTCTCCAGCCCTCTCAGTCTTTGTTTGTTTGTTTGTTTGTTTTCTTTTCTTTGAGACAAGGTTTCTCTGTGTAGCCTTGACCCTCCTGGAATTCGCTTTGTAGACCAAGCTGGCCTCAAACTCAGAAATCCATCTTGTCTCTGCCTCCTGAGTGCTGGTTATTAAAGGTGTGTGCCACCATCACCATCACCACCATGACCCCAGTCTTATATGAAACCCAATGCAGACATTGAAAACAGGCTGGGGAGAGTAGGGAGGAGAGGAGGTTGAAAGTGGCTGCTAAGTAGTAGGAATAAGTTTTGGGGTTCTGTTGCACAAAAAGATAGCTATAGAGAGCAGTAATATACTGTATATTTCAAGAAAGTCAGAAAAGTATCCTTTTTGTATCTTATTTTTCAGGCTGGCTTTAAACTCTATGTCAGTGGTTCTCAACCTGTGGATTGCGACCCCTTTGGAGTAAACAACACTTTCACCTGGGTCACCTAAGACTATCCTGAATATCAGATATTTACATTACTGTTCATAACAGTAGCAAAATTATAGTTATAAAGTAGCAACAACAATAATTTTATGGTTGGGATCACCGTAGCATGAGGAGCTGTATTAAAGGCTTTGCAGCATTAGGAAGGTTGGGAATGTAGTTGACTCTGGACTTGAACCCTGGTCCTCTCACTGACAAGTGCTGGAATTACAAACTTGTAGCACTATACCACACTCTGAAGACAGAATTTCCCCAGTCTTTTTTGTTTTATATTATATTTTTGAGACAGGGTTTCTTTGTGTAGCCCTGGGTGTCCTAAAACTAACTCTCTAGATCAGGTTGGACTCAAAACTCACGGAGATCTATCTACCTGCCCTTACCTCCTGAGTGCTGGGATTAAAGGCGTGTGCCACCATCACCTGGCCTGTTTCTTTTTTTCACTCCTTTTTTCTATCCTCTTTTTCTTGGATGTTTTTAGGATCTTGGAATCAAAAGAGCCCTTTGCCTACTAAGCAAGAACTATATCTCCAGTCCTAGAAGGATTTGAGATAAAGTAAACAATATATATTTGATACACCATCTACTGAAACATAGTGTATACTCCTGAACCACAGTGTATATCATTACTCGTGAACATGAGTGTATGTCATCTACTGAAATATCACACGGTGTTTACTTTCTATTAAAACATCACGTGGTGTGTACAGTAAATGTATAGTGTTTTTGAGGATTGAGCATGTAGTCAATTGTAGAGCACTTGCAAATGGGAACCTTGGGATGGGTTCACAGCACAGGAAAAAATATTAAAAACAATAATTCTAACTGGTTGTGGTGATGCATACCTATAAATCCAGCATGCAGGTGACTGAGGCAGGATAGTTGCTGCAAGTTTGAGACCCCAGGCTTGGCTTCATGGTAAGGTATGCTCTGAAATAGTTTCATTCACTTCATTTTTGTTTTCATCATACTGATCCTACATGGCATGTGCTCCTGGACTTGTTCTGTGAGTGCTAGGGATCTGAACTTGGGTTCTCATGTTTGTGTGGAAAGTACTTTACCAACTTGAGTTGTTTTCCCAATGTCATTTTTAAATGCCATTTTGTTAATTAAAAAAACAATTTATTGTTTGTCATTTAAAAATCAATTTTTTTGGCAGGCAGTGGTGGTACATACCTTTAGTTCCAGCCCTAGAGAGGCAAAGGCCGGAGGACCTTTGTGAGTTGGAGGCCAACCTGAGATAGAAAGTGAATTCCAGGACAGCCTGGATTGTTACACAGAGAAACCCTGTCTCAGAAAACCTATACACGCACACACACACAGGCATGCATGTGTGTGCGTTTCACTAGCATGTATGTCTTGCACCACATGTATGCATTGCACACAGAGGCTAGAGTATCCCTGAGAACTTGTAGTTTCAGTTGACTGTAAACCATCATTGAATGCTGGGAACAAAACCCATGTCCTCTTCAAGAGTGGCTAATGATGTTAACAACTGAACCATCTATCCATGTTTTGTAAATTTCATGGTAATAAGTAGCAGCCTTTTTCCTCCATGTGAGATGGAAAATAGAATGTCAGTAATGAGGGTTGAAGGAGGTCTGTGTTGCATAATGATATAAACACTTAAGAACCAAAAAGGATGGTGAGTAGTGACCATTTTCACTGGTGATCACTATACTCTATAGAGTCTAGACATCAGACTGCATTTAAGCTCATAACCTATAGTATCTCAGCATCATCTTTGGTTCTTTGGCAAGCCCGAGTAGATTTTTTAAACATATTTTTATGGTTTATTTAACTTTTTATTTTATTTTATTTTATTTTATTTTATGTGCATTGGTGTCAGATCCCCTAGAACTGGATCTTCAGACAGTTGTGAGCTGCCATGTGGGTGCTGGGAATTGAACCCAGGTCCTCTGTTTCTTTTTTTTTTAAATATTTATTTATTTATTATGTATACAATATTCTGTCTGTGTGTATGCTTGCAGGCCAGAAGAGGGCACCAGACCTCGTTACAGATGGTTGTGAGCCACCATGTGGTTGCTGGGAATTAAACTCAGGACCTTTGGAAGAGCAGGCAATGCTCTTAACCTCTGAGCCATCTCTCCAGTCCCCCCAGGTCCTCTGGAAGAGCAGTCAGTGCTCTTAACCACTGAGCCATCTCTTCAGCCCCGCCCGAGTAGATTTTTAAGAATACATTCATAAATGAATGAAGAAACAGGCCAAGAAGGGCTAAGCGCTATCTGGAGGGTGAAGAATGGGTAGTGTCAACCAATGTTGTACTCTTTCATTCCAAGGGTTTGTTCTTTGAGCACCCATAATTTTCAGTATTGATCTTAAAACAGTGTTTTCAGAGCTTATGACATGTCTGTTTCTCAAAAGAATTCTACAAGGGAAAAGAGGCTTTTCAAGGTTGCACAAGGCCAGTTGGGAGACAAGAGTTAGGATTGAAATTCAGCTGAGTTCCAGGTTCTATTTGGAGCTGTTGTACAGTTTCCTCTTTGACTACTTCTAATGTTCAGACTGTTAGTTTCCCCTCAGTGGTGACTTACACCGACATATGAGAAGCATTCTGCAAGTCTGCGGTTGTTTATTTATTCCAATACAGTCTTGATTTTGTAGGCATTATATTTAGAAACGTGTAGGTACAAATACAGAACTCATGCTGACTAAATTTTGTTGGGCAAGGGACATATGGTTCTGGGGGTAATGTTTTGTTATTTTTTTCTTCATTCTGTTTTATAACAAATTCAGATGATTCAGACGGTTAGAACATTTATCATCACCAGTGTTACTAATCTGGGAAGACACACCAACATTATGGAAAGGAGCTTAGTTTAGAAAAGACATTTTTAAACAATCTACTTTTTAGGATTCTACCTGTTTTGTGTTCTTTTCCCCCTTCACTGTTGCCTTAGTTGATAATTTTTTTCTTTTTTCTTTTTTTGATTTTTCGAGACAGGGTTTTTCTGTAGCTTTTTGGTTCCTGTCCTGGAACTAGCTCTTGTAGACCAGGCTGGCCTCAAACTCACAGAGATCCACCTGCCTCTGCCTCCCGAGTGCTGGGATTAAAGGCGTGCGCCACCACCGCCCGGCTTAGTTGATAATTTTTTTCTTGCTATTTTACTTTGTGTGTACACTTCAGAGTTTTATTCCTAGACATGTAGTTCTTTTTTTTTTAAAAAGATTTATTTATTTATTATGTACACAGTGTTCAGCCTCCATGTATGCCCTCAGGCCCTAAGAGGGCACAAGATCTCATCACAGATGGTTGTGAGCCACCATGTGGTTGCTGGGAATCGAACTGAGGACCTCCGGAATAGCAGTCAGTGCTTTTAACCTCTGAGCCATCTCTCCAGCCCTAGACATGTAGTTCTTAATGATACAGTCTGTAACTTCAGCTATTCTGGTTGACACATTGCAACTTTGATTTTTAGCTGTTGGTGAAGAAGCATGAATCTACACGTCAGGCCCATTGTCAACTGCTTGAGATAGCCATTCTCTTATTGGAAATAAAGACTTCTAAACTATCAGAACCCCAAATTGTGGGCCCAGGAAGGAGATTTTCTTCTGGAATGTTCATTAAGCTTAGCAGTGAGAGATGATACTTTCACTTAAAGTTTAAATTTTAAATCCTTTTTCAATTTTTTTAATCTGACCATTGGGAAAAAGGTAACATGTATTGGACATTTATATAGACTACTCGGCTGTATCAGTGGGACTGTTCTTCTAGACCAGAAGTTTCCCATCCAGTGCTGTGGGTCTTCAGCAGGCCATCGCACAAATTTTTCTTATCTGCCTGTTTATCTATCTATCTTTCTTTCTTTCTGTCTATCTGTCAATCATCTATCATCTATCTATCTGAGACTGGGCTTCTTTGTGTATTCTTGGCTGTTCTGGTACTCTTTATAAAACTCACAGAGATCCGCCTGTCTCTGCCTCCCAAATGCTGGGATTAAAGGTGTGTGCTACCACCACTAGCTTCTTTTTTTTTCAATGACTTTATTTTTATTATTTTAATTATGTATAGGCTGTGTGTCTGCATGTGGGTTTGTGCACATGAATGCAAGTGTCCATAGAGACCAGGTGCATCAGTCCTTCAGAATTGGAGTTAATAAACATTTGTAAACCACCTAATGTGGGTGCTGGGAACTGAACTCATGTCCTCTGGAAGAGCAGCAAGTGTTCTTACCTGCTGAGCCATCTCTGAACCCCTACAATTTTCTTTTTTGATGTGGTTCTTTTTTTCTTTTCTACCTTAATTTCCTTCCTTCCTTCCTTCCTTCCTTCCTTCCTTCCTTCCGATAGGGTCTCAGAGTGGATTAAGCAATCCACTTCAACTTCCTGAGCCTCTCAGCTCTACAGGGATTACACACACATGCATGCCTGCACACTACCGTGCCAGGTCGTTCCACCATTTTCTAGATCCAGTTAGCTTCTGGGATGGACTTGTGATAAAATAAGGGGCTCTTCTCATTAAAAGCCATTCACTTCACTTTGACAATAAAACAGACCCTTTGGTGTGTGTCATTAAAACCATCCAGGAAGTCTGTAGATGATGATATTTAGGAACAAATAGTGCACAGTAAGGACCATTAAAGCAGTTAAGAGAGTAAGAAAGGTACATGGTCATCTTAAGCAAGGGAGCTGTTATACATTGAGGAATTGCTGTGTGTGTTTTGGTAAGGGTCTTGCTATTGTTTGCCAATGTTGCTATGTTGAATTTGCTGTCTTTCTACTTCCCAAATTACTGGAATTGCAGGTAAATAGCTGTGATTATAGACACGTGTCACCTTACTTAATTATCATTATATTAAAGAATTAATAAACCATAATAGAGTAGCTGTAAACAGGAAAGGGAATGCTCAAGGTTTCTTTAAGCTAAGGAATTGTACCTCTGAGCCAGATATGGTGTGACCTACTTTTAATCTCAACACTAACACTTGGGAGTTTGAGGCCAGTTTGTGTTTGTTTGTTTTTTTTCAAAGTAGAGTTTCTCTGTAGCTTTGGTGCCTGTCCTGGAACTAGCTCTTGCAGACCAGGCTGGCCTGGAACTCACAGAGATCCTCCTGCCTCTGCCTCCCAAGTATTGGGATTAAAGGCATGTGCTAAATACTTTTTTTTGAGACAGGGTTTCTTTGTGTATGTAGCCCTGGTGTCCTGGAACTCAGAGATTTACCTGCCTCTGCTTCCTGAGTGCTGGGATTACAAGCATGCACCCACCATCATGCCTGGTTAAAGACTATCTTTAATACAAATACCAGGGGACATAATTGAAAGGAGCCTTTTCCCCAAGGCTAGAGGTCAGATCTATGGAGAAGATAGAATTATAGCCAGTAGGTTGGTTAGGGTTCCTGGTTCCTGGTTCAGATCTGGTCCTCAGTCAGCGGTAAGTGAAAACAATCTGGAGTGGGGTGCAAGAAAGCTGAGTGTGGTGGGTGGGTGGGTGGGTATGCAGTAGAAAAGCGGGTTCCCAGAACTAGCCAGGGCACAGCTTCTGGTTCAGCAGACCCTTTGGGCAAGGACTTCCTTTTATATATGGTGTGGCCTGGGCAACTCCACGCCACTATGTGGAATGAAAGTTAGCTAATCTGTCAGTGCTGAGGAACCTTAGTAGGTGGAGGCATGGGCGGGGTTTAGGAGAAGGTAGAATACAGATTGGGATATAGATTCATGTTCAAAAACTCTAGCTATACTGCTACTTCCCAAGTCCAGAGCTAGAAAAAGCTCACATTGTCAAATGCTACAGAGGCTGTGTCCTTCACAGACCTAGCTCTAGAGAAAATGCAGTTTAAGCTCTTCTATGGAGACAATACAAGTGTGTTTTCCAGGAGCCTGCCAGCACTGTCTTGCAGACCCTGAGAGAAGCCTTTCCTTCCTATTCTATTTATCTAGCTCCCTCTACTGACAAGTCTTAATTATTTTATTTTATTTTTTTTACTGGTAACAGAATTATAGAGGGGCTTTGTTTTTACCATGGTACAAAAGTCAGAGCCGTGCTTTTATTTATTTTGGGGTGTGTGTGTGTGTTTAATACAGAGTTTCTCTGTAGCCCTGGATATCCTGGAAATCATTTTTTAGATCAGGCTGTTCTGGAACTCAGATGGCTTTGCTTCTGTTTCCTGAGTGCTAGGATTAAAGGTTTGCGTCTCTATGCCGATATTTGCTTGCTTTTTAAGAATAATTTATAGAGCTGAGCAGTGGTGGCACACATTTTTAATCCCAGCATTTGGGAGGCAGAGGCAGGTAGATCTCAGTGAGCTTGAGGCCAGCCTGGTCTACAAAGTGAGTTCCAGGATAGCCACCAACCAGGACTGTTACACAGAGAAACTCTGTCTCAAAACCAAAACAATAGTTTTATAGAGTACCCTGTAAGAGAGTAGCAGGCTTGGCAATAACGAGAGTAGGATATTATCTGCTTACTCCATGGAAGTTTATTGGGATGTAAGCTCAGGAACGTCATTATTTATGAGACCTGACTCTTTTCACTGAGTAAGCCCAAAGAGTAGCCGAAGCCAAGACCCATTATGCCTGCAGCCAGCGTGGAAAAATGTCAGCAGGGAGGTGTGCTAATTAGCAGTTCATTGCCTCTTGGCTCCATACTTACTCATTGTCCTACATGTGACATTTGGAATGCACTCTACTGATGTCTCTTTTTTCAGTAGTAGGTTTGTAGTACTTGGACATAGGGCTTCTTCTGATTCCAATTCCACTGTGCCTTCCGGATTTCATTAGAATTACTCTGGCAGCTTTATGGCAAAATCTTTGGGTGCTGGCTTCCCAGAAGAGCACTTTACACAGTTACTGGGTTCCACCAGCGTCATAGAAGGTGGCCTAAAGTTTTTGAGACATGAGTGACTGGGGAGGTGGCTCAGTGTATAAAGTGCTTGCTGTGTAAGCATGAGGACCTGTGTGTTCACATAAAATAACAGCAAAAACATGTGCAGTAGTGTGTACCTGTAACCCCAGTGCTAGGAGAGTAGAAACAGGCAGATCTCAGGAGCTTCCTGGCCAGATAGTCTAGCTAAAATAATGAGCTCTAGGCTCAGTAATAAAGTCTGTCTCAGGGCTAGCAGGACGACTTAGTGGGTACAAGTGCTTGCTGCCAAGTATTAAAACCTTAATTGTAAGGAGCCATGTGGTAGAAAGATGAAACCTTATAAGTTGTACTTTTGTAGAAGTTAGCTCGATTTGGGAAATAACCAGGCTAGCTAAAAGATAAGCAATTATATTTTTTATTTGTTATAAGGGGAAAAACTCATGAAACAGGAACAAGAAGTCTAAGCTCAACTGTGTTGTGAGGGAACCTCGGAGAGAGAGAGCACCTGGGCCATGTGCCTGTTTTTCTCTGGTCCCAGAAAGGTACACCCTAACTTGGTCCCACCTCTTGAAGATAATTGGTTAACAAAGTACTCTGACCCCCGCACTTGTGCCATCTCACACTCACACAGAGAACATAATAAAAATAAACAAACACACAACAACAACAACAACAAAAAAACCCATCTCTCAAAAACAGAGTAGATTCTGATATAGGAAAACATCCAGCTTCTGGCCTCTGTGTGAGCACACAAAGGTGAGCGCACCCTCATGTGCACTTGTGTGCATAGGTACACATTTATCACATACACAGAATACTAATGTGAATAATAAGCACCAAATTTATCCTGGAACATTCTGCCTTAGGTCTACAGGTAGTGGCTGGTCCTGTATTTACTCCTGTATCTTCTGATTCTATTCTTTACTAAGTATCAGCTAACACTTTTTAATAATACTGGGTGGCCTCTGCTCAGACTCTTTTTGTTTTGTTTTGTTATTTTGAGACAAAATTTTTCTATGTAACCCTGGATGTCCTGAAACTCTATATACACTAGGCTGGCTTGGAAACTGACAGAGGTCCACTTGCCTTTGCTTCCTGAGTGCTAGGATTAAAGGTGTGTGCTACCATGCCTAGCCACCTGCTCAGATTTTTGATGCAGTCTGTTTTTGACTGGACCCTCAATGTATTAAAGTAAATCCTTGTCAAGAATTATTTCTCAGCTGAGTGTGGTGGCACATGCCTTTAATATCTGCATTTAAGAGGCAGATGGATCTCTGCAAGTTGGAAGTCAACCTCACTACTTAGAAAGTTGCAGGGCAGCTAGAGCTGCACAGAGACACCCTGCATCTAAAAATAAGTAAGTAAATACATTTATCTTCTAGTAAGGATAAATTGCCATTTCCACCATGATGAAAGGGTCCAATGTTGTCAGCCTGTCACCGACAGCTATCCCCTTCCTTAGATATGGTGCAGATCAGCCATCAGCAGTGGCAGGACCAGCTCCTCTGTGATGGGTATGCATGCTGTTGAACCTATTCATTCTTGTTTCAGTTTTTGTTTATTCATAAACATAATCATTGAATAAGCATTAAGGGAAAAAAACCAAGAGGTACTTGAATTATTCTGACCACACAGAAGCTTCTTCTGTAGAGAATATCATTTGAATACTCACATAAGGCGTTGATTCCTTGGCCATCCACAGCCCTTTTCTAGATCTTTTTGTCACTGGTTAATTCCATTGAATTACATATGATTGTGGGACATCATGTGGGTGCTGGAAATTGAACCTCTATAAGAGCAACCAGTGCTTTTAACTGCTAAGCTATCTTTCCAGCCCTAGTTTTATTTTTAGTTATGTGTCTGTATATATGTGCACATGAGTGCAGATGCCCAGGGAAACCAGAGGAGAGAAACATTATTTTAATAGACTTTATTTTTAGGTTTTTGCAAAAGTAAACAAAAAAGTAGGAAAACAGTCCCTCTCCACAACTCCTGGCATCCACTCACCTGCCCCATAGTTGGAATTATCCAGTGTGGAGCCTCTTTGGATTTGTTTCTTTAGTTTAGTAATACATATTTACAATTCTGCCTGTCCTTTTCATGGCTTGATAGCTCATTTCTTATCATTTAATGTTTCTTCTGTGTACCAATCTTTGTATCCATTTACCTGCTGAAGTACATCTTGATTGCTTCAGGTTTTAGCATTATCAAAACTGTTATAAATGTATGTGAATGGGGACAAAGAAAATGTCTCAGTGGTTAAGAGCACTGGCTGCTGCTGGGTAGTGGCGCACGCCTTTAATCCCAGCACTCAGGAGGCAGAAACAGGTGGATCTTTGTGAGTTGGAGGCCAGCCTGTTCTACAGAGCGAGTTCTAGGGCAGGCTCCAAAGCTATAGAGAAACACTGTCATGAACGCCCCCCCCCTCGCAAAAAAATAAAATAAAATAAAATAAAAAAAGCCCTGGCTGCTTTTGAAGATGACATGAATGGCAGATCACAACCACCTGCAAATCTAATTCCAAATGATCTGATCTGATGCCTTCTTTTGGCTTTCTTGGACACTAGGAATATACATAGTACATAAATATACATGCAGGCAAAGTACCCCAACACATAAAGAGAAATAAATAAATTTATGAATAGGTTTTATGTACATGTAAACTTTCAGTTTATTTGATAAATACTAAAGAGCATATTTGTTGGATCTAATGGTTAGTTAGGGTTTGGTTTATTTTGTAAGAAATTTCAAAACTGTCTTCCTAAATGGTTGTGCCACTCTGCATGCTTACTAGCATTTGGTGGTATTCAGGATTTTCTTCATTATAGAAGGTTTGTATGTGTGTGTGTTTGTAGAAGAGATTAAGTGGCTTCATGTTTGTGGTTTGTGTGGAGGTGGGGTAAACATCTCTGGAAAACTGTTGAAGAGGAATAAGACAGGTAGTAAGAGGTGGGTGAAAATGCAGTCTCGATGAGGATGAAAGACCTGAAGAGATGACTCAGCAGTTAAGAGGACCTTGCAGAGGACCCAACTCAGCAATCACATCAGACTGTTCACAACTGACCTGTAATCAGCTCCAAGGCTATAGGATGCCTCTGACCTCTTTGGGCTTCTGCAGTTACATGCACATAACCTCCACACAAACACAAGACACATTTAAATAATATAAATAAATCCTTAAAAGAGAAAAGAGAGTCGGGTAGTGGTGGCGCATGCCTTTAATCCCAGCATTGTGGAGTCAGAGTCAAACGGATCTCTGTGAGTTTGAGGCCAGCCTGGTCTACAAAGTGAGTTCCAGGACAGCCAGAATGACACAGAGAAACCTTGTCTCAAAAAGGTAACAACAACAACAACAAAAAAGTGGTAGAAGGGTAGAATTAAGAGTCCTTGGGTGGGGGCTGGAGAGATGGCTCAGAGGTTAAGAGCATTGGCTGCTCTTCCAGAGGTCCCGAATTCAGTTCCCAGCAACCACATGGTGGCTCACAACCATCTGTACTGAGATCTGGCGCCCTCCTCTGGCGTGTGGGCATACATCAAGGCAGAATGTTGTATACATAATAAATAAATAAATCTTTGAAAAAAAAAAAGAGTCCTTGGGTGATAATGGGGATGTCTCTGACACATACCCTGGTGAGTGAGGAAGTAGTTTGATTGGTAGTAGCCAGAGAGCAGATAAAAGAGTGGACTGGGATCCTGGTTTAAAAACAAACAAACAAACAAAAAACAGTGCCAAATAGTTTCCCAAACAGAATGTTAGCCTTTTATGTACTCGTCAGCAGTCTACAGTGCACTCATACATCTATTCTCCTCTAAGTGTCTGTGCTGTGTGAACTCTCAGGCTACTTACTTCACTGCCTTCCTTCCTTGGTTTTCTTTATGCACTTAGAGCCTTGGCCCTTACCTGTGCCCTGCTATGAAGGTTCCTGGATCGTCTTGCATTTTTAATTTATGGACCATAATGCTTTCCAACAACCAAGTGCTATCCTGTGGTCACCATTTTTGGAAGGCTTGGGCAAGCCTCTGGTGTGGCTGTTCTTGGACCAAATGCTGCCCTTTGACCAGGAGAATGATGGTGGTGGAAATAGTGCCCATGAGTGACTTGGGACGACTTGTAGGTTTCCAGGCAGCAGAGACCTTAAGTATTTTCAGATGTTTGCTGTGCTATCAGATGATAGTAGAGATACTGGACCATTCCCAAGGCTACTGAGATGATTTTCTTCTGGATAAGTTCCATCAGGTCAAACAGTAATGAATTCAAATGAAGCAGTGCGTTTATAGAGGAAACCATGTTAGTAATAATTACATACATAGAAACTTTTTTTTCCCCCGAGACAGGGTTTCTCTTTGGTTTGGAGCCTGTCCTGGAACTAGCTCTTATAGACCAGGCTGGTCTCGAACTCACAGAGATCTGCCTGCTTCTGCCTCCCGAGTGCTGGGATTAAAGGTATGCGCCACCACCACCCGGCACATAGAAACTTTTTAAACTACTTGTTCTGGCTCATATTATTCCCTCCTCCCCCCCATAAAGCTGAAAGTCAGAAGTAGTAACAGAGCCTGTATCCTAGCTATTTGGAAAGGTGAGATCTGGAGGATCACAAGTTTGAGCCAATTTAGTGAGACCTTATTAAAAAGGAAAAGGGATGGGTGTGATGCGTTTAATCCCAGCTTTGGGGAGGTGAATTTAAGACCAGCCTGATCTACACAGCTAGTTCCAGGGAAGTTCTATGGGATACATAGAGAATCCCTGTCTCAAAGAAAGGAGATGGGGAAGAGAGGAGGGAGGGAGGTAAGAAGGAAGAAAGGAAAAGAAAGAAATATGGTATACATTTGCCCAGCTAACATGTCAAATCTGAGTTTGATTGCCAGTACCTCAAAAGAGAGGGAGAGAGGGAAACCCCGGATGGTGGCCTATGCCTATTATCATATGCTTATTATTCCAGTATTTGGGAGGTAGTGACAGAGGGACCAGGTATTTAGGAAGACAGCCTTGGCTCTGTGAGACACTGTTTCAAAAGTAAAACAAAACAACATAGAGAAAGAAAAAGAGGTACTAAAATAATACATTTTGGAATCAGTAACTTTTATTGTGTTTCAAGAGAACAACCTTGAAATCTATAAATTGTGGTATATTCTGTAATATTGTAGGAATTACTGTTACAAAACTTTACAATTTTAAGCTAATTTTGTAGATAAATTCTTGATTCTATTACCAGTTTTTTTTTTTAAAGTGAGTATGGGATGGTTCAGTTTTTTTTTTTTAAGTAATTATTTCCCAAGCAGTGCTTCTTGTTTGCAGAAATTACTTGTGCTTGAATTGTGGGAAAGAAGTGAGGAAGGTATAGGCAGGTGTTGTGGGTGTGAGATGGTGCAGAAGGTGGGACAAGCTGGAAGACAAGACTACTCATTCTGATACTACTCCACATTTTAGTCCCTTCAGCGAATATTGGGTTCATTGTGATTCTAAAAACATTGAACGTCCAGTGAGAAGATAGATGGGCAAAGGATACTTTGTATGATGATACATTAGCCAACGGAAACATGTATTAGGAATGAGAAGCAAAAAACTTAGAGGAGAAAGGAAACCACAGTGGGATGAAGAGGATTGCCCATTGTGTCTGATAAAGAAGGGGAGACTGGCAATACTTAAAGCAAGACAAGGACCAACGAAAGGACTCAGCCAGTAAAGGGGCTGACTTAGATGACAGGGTGTCCTCTGGCCTCAACACATGCTATGACATACATGTGGTGCACCTCCCTCCCAAACACAACAAATAAATGTTAAAATTTTCTTTAAGCAAAGAGAGAAAACCACAGTCCTGAATGGAATAGAAATGTGGAACTGTCCATTTCAACTAGATAACTAACTGTGTTTATAAAGGGAACTCCCAACTGTCTGAGAGCCTTATTAAGTCTTGCATGATGCCTCGCTGAGGACTCATTTATTTTCGAAAATGGAGTCACAGAAGGGATTTGAAGTAGCAGCTGTTATGGTTACATTCATTGTGAGCCATTCCTGTACAGTTGGAGGTGAAGTAGAAGAAGAGATCTGAGGATTAGTGTGGATGGTTGTATGGAGTAGCTATTCTAACCCAGGGTTATGTATTTTGATCTAGACCTTTCCAAGGCCTCATAGTTGGCCACTTTCATCTAGGAAGATGCTGACTTTTACAGTGAACATCCACCAATCTGGATCATGTTTTGTATCACTAAAAAAGTCTCAGTAGTCAAGTGTTGAAGATTTTAATTTACACTAAGGGTCTTTTCTGATGATAGCAGAATTATATTTTGACTCAGTATCAGATATATAGAAACCCCCAAATACTGACAAATTAGCCATACTTAAGTATTTGTCAAAGAAGAAACCAAAAGTGAAATTTGGCCAGGTGTTGTGGTACATGCCTTTTCCCCAGCCCTCAGGAGGCATAGGTAAGTGGATGGATCTCTGTAGTTTTGAGGCCAACTTGGTCTAACATAGAAAGGCCAAGTCTTTTTTTTTAATATTTATTTATTATGTATACAATATTCTGTCTGTGTGTACGCCTGCAGGCCAGAAGAGGGCACCAGACTCCATTACAGATGGTTGTGAGCCACCATGTGGTTGCTGGGAATTGAACTCAGGACCTTTGGAAGAGCAGGCAATGCTCTTAACCGCTGAGCCATCTCTCCAGCCCCCGGCCCAGTCTTAAAAACAAACAAACAAAAAAGATGAAATTTAAAATTATTTTTTACTAAAGGAGAATTAAAAACACATCAAAAATAGATATAACTAAAGTAGAGCACAGATGGAAATAGATATATGACTAATAACCTGGGTTATACAAGAGGAAGGGCTTAATGACCTAATTTTCCACCTTAACAAAGTAGAAAATGCTTATAGTCATTAATGTCGGAAGTTACCAGAAAGTGAAAATAACACAGAAGTAACCACCATAATAAAAATGGAAGCACCCTACAGAAACTCATTGAATCAAAGTTAATTCTTTTTGGAATAATCAGACTGATAAACTTAATCCAGGTCAAAGATTTGAATAGATACTGGACCATAGACAATGCAAGAACATACACAAGCACAATGAGACATATGTGCAATTACATGTTTGTGGACCCTTGTATGTGGGTACTTATGTGCACGGGCAGGTGGAAGACATAGTTGATGTTAGGAATCATTCTCAATAAGTATTCTACCTTATTTGATACAGTCAAACACAGATCCCCCATTTTTTCCTTCCCATGCTAGAATTACAGGTGGGCCACCACACCCAACCAACATTTACATGGGTTTCTGGGATCCAAACTGGCTCTATGCTTGCACAGCAAGTGCTTAAATACTTTAGCCCCTAGTTCTGTAACTTTCAAATAATTTGTACTTATGATACCTAGTTATATATGCAACTGCACCCCATCTTCCTTAGTATCTTATTCATGAACACCAAATACAAACTCTACATTGTATGTTGCAGCTTATGAGAGCAGCATCTAAGCTGACCTTTGGTTCTTGCCATTGGTCTAGCCTGAACTATCCTTTAGGATTTCCCTGTGGTTTTTAGTCATTGACCTGTTAGGCACCTGTGGGTCTTACCTTGCTCTTCTGTATTGTATATATAGTCTGTATTCTCATAAGTATAAGCTACCTTTTCTCTTAGAACTGCCGGTAGCAGCATTGCTTATGTCACTGTCCTATAGAGTTCATTTTTCATACAGTAAAATTTCTTTTTAAGATGGATAATTGGTCATGTCTTCTCTTGTGTGAGAACCAGAAGCTTGGCTGGCATATCCTTTCTGACAGCGCCCACTTGCTGCAGAAGCTTTAGCTCTTTGGCTGTGTTTATGGTAGCCAGAGCATATTCAGATGTGTATACTGCTTTGCCCCTTTCTTGGGTCTGTAAGTAATTTCCTTTGGGTTTCTGGTTTGCTCCCCCCCCCCCCCCCATCACTCTCGATAGTTCAAACCTGTTCTTAATCTGCTTGTGATACTGAGGTTGGAGGATTGTCAGAGCCCAGGATTTTGCAGCCAGTTTGAGTAATACAGAAAGATACCATCCCAAAAACAAAACAAAGACTAAGAAACCACCACCCGCGTAGCTCTGAGTTTGTTTGTTCAATGTCCTTTAGAAGAACAGTGCCTCTGCTCTCTGCATTTCATTCTTGTCTCTCCTAAAAGATGGTCCAGAGTAGAGATTTCAGATATGTATAGATGTGTCTTTTTCAGAACTGTTCCTGACCCATCTTGTCTCAGGTCTCTCTTCGGCTCAGTACTAGTCCTGTAAGCTTTCTTTTCTGCGTCCTGGGGCTGGTGTTCTCTCCGACTCTTCTCTCTTCATTCCCTGCTATCTTTGTGCTTCTTCTACATTTAAGTGCAGGTGACATCTCTGTAGGTATTTCCTGATGGAGGCCTTCATTGCAACCTAAATGAAAGAGCCCTCTTCCCAACACTGGCATTCTGAGTTGCTCCTAAAATACATTTTTACTTATATCTTTTTTACTTGCTTGTTTGTTTTTAAGAAAGGTTCTACACTAGACTGGCCTAAAACACTTCTGCTTTAGCCTTAGAGTGTTAGAATTGTAGCTAGCATTTCAATCCCTGATCTTTGGTTTTGCTTTGGTGAGGACATTAGCTCCACTAGACAGAGATCTCTGCTTACTCAGTACAGTACCTTGGTGCCCAGGTACATGGTGGACTTCTGGTGAGTACTAGTTGAGCATCCCTGATATCTGAAGTACTGCCATGTCCAAACTTTTTTAAGTATCAGTATGTCACTGATAAATTTCCCTTACCTGACCTCACCTAATGGTTGCAGTCACAATGTAGATGCACTTAAAAATATGAATGGAATGACACTGGCTTCTGTCTTTGTAAGGTATATCTGAATCAAAATCTTCATAGTCATAAATTTTGGGCCTACCCCCAGATATATTTTAACATATATGCAAATATCCTAGAGTCTGAATAAAGCTGAAATCTTTTTTAAAAAGATTTATTTGTCTATATATATATACACTCACACAGTGTTCTGCCTGTGTGTATGCCTGCACGCCATAATAGGGCACCAGATATCATTATAGATGGTTGTGAGCCACCATGTCGTTGCTGGGAATTGAACTCAGGACCTCTGGAAGAGCAGCCAGTGCTCTTAACCTCTGAGCCATTTCTCCAGCCCTAAAGCTGAAATCTTAAAACACTTTTGGATCCTTGCATTGGTGATGAATAAGTTGGTGTCTTCTGTCACTTCTGGCTGTCACATTGCATTTCTGGCCTGGTCTGTGGTACACTTGAACCTAGCATGTACATGGACAGCCTGTGATCTCTGGTGGTTGTGGTTACTCTGTGACAGGAAACAGACAGGTTTAAGTGAGGTGAGTTTTGAAATTCTCATAATGTAGACATACCAGGTCTTTTGGTATAGGAAAAATATGTTATTCTTGTACTGTTTTTTTTGGGTGGTTTACAGGCCCTAACTGGAGAATTGCCTCACCCTGTCACCCACTGAAATAACTGCTAAATTCAGGCTAGTGGGTACAATGGATACATATTGTTTCAACCACTGATTTATCAGAGCATGTAAAATTGAAAGACTTTCCTTCAGTCAAGAATTCATTTACTCAGCTCCAATGCCTCTATGTAGCCTAACGTCCACTTGGGAACTCTGGGTTCTCATGGGTTAGTTGTGCTGTTAATGCACACTCATAGTCAGGTTGAATATTGATGATAGTGCAGGGAGAGCCATGGGATTAAGGGACGATCTGAGGAGATGGCTTGGCAAGGCCAGCTGAGCACTAGAGAAGAATGAGATTTTCTTCCTTCCTATTTGATGCCAATGACAAGAGAGGCTTAAGAGAGATCTGCTGTATGCCATTGCAATGTGCAAGGCGCTTTCTGCCTTCTGGGGCTGCCCTATGCCTGCAGGTGTCCCTCAGCTGTTAGACAGTAATGCTATATAATATAGGAGGAGGATCCATCTCAGTTTTCTGCTTTGATTTAAAATCTTGCTCCCTGTTTGGTGGCCTTGGCACTTTCTATTTCCAAACCTATGAGACTTAACTTCTTTGTGTATTCCAAGGGCAGAGGATCCTTTGCTTCAGGTCCCTTCTCCTACATTTACCCCATAGTCTTGGAATTAAGCTATAAATTCAGCATCATGATCACATAGCTTGAAAGTTTGGATCTTGGGGATACAGCTGCCTTGAGATTCTCTGTTCTCTGGAGTCTAGACCAGGGATGACTTTCTTCAGAGATGCTCTCAAGCCAAACTGCCTTGGTGCAAGCCTTTGTGTGCAAATACTTCTTGTAGTGATTTCATGCCTGGTTGAGGTCTGAAGATCTGTGCTGATGGTTTTCCTGGTAGAATTAATGCAGACTGAGTCTAAGTGGAGGGTGAAGTGCTTCTTTATGGTGTTCCTATTTTATTTGAAATGTCACCAGTTTCTAGAATACGTCTCCTATTTTGTTTTTCGATATAAATATACATATGTGTATATACATACATATATATATATGCATATACATGTATGCATACGTACATACAAACAAACAACAATCTTGGCTTCCTGGTTCAGGTTTTGAACATAGAATTTTTTTTCTATTCCAGACTCCTTTTAGTTTTGGCATGAATCATAGGACACCACCCTACCCCGCTGGGGATTATTGTCTTCTATGCAGAAGTGAACGGAAAGACTCTTCATTCTTAGAGAGTGGAGTTAAGACTGCGAGCAAATTTGCCCTTTCCATGGCTCCCAAGGGCAACAGCGTGCTGCACCTGCCGCTGTGGGTATGCCCAGACTGCCGGAGGACTGTGGAGAAGGAGGAGAGGCACAGCGGTCTTGACCAGCCGGTGAGTGGCTGCAGCTTCAATGGGCTTCCTGCTCTTCTCTTGTGGGTGGTGGGCTAACTGGCAATGAAAGGAAAGGATTTCCGCCTGTCATTGGAATGCTTCCTCCTACACTATCTTTTGGCCTCTGCTCACTCTCTGGATTGTGTCTGAAGAGCATCTGCTTCCTTATCTGCAGTCAGCAAGCTATTTGGTGCTTTTGACTTTTGCATCTGGCCTTAGGGGTTTTTTGACAATAAAGTTCCCTGAAAAGCTAGAAGAATTTTCATTTGTTGAGTTCTAGACAGTTCCATGTACTGGTAAATGACTGAAAAGTTTTTTCCTGCCCTTCTGAATCCTGGCCTTCCTCCTTCCTCGATTTCATGCTTATCTCACTAGAGTCTTTGAGTCCATTAGGCTTGATCTAATCTCTGATATAGGTTAAGGCTTAGTGGCTGCTTTTCCCATTAGGCTTTGATATCTCTTTGTGTTCTAGGCGATGACTTTTTCAACCATTCCCATATTCAAGACTCTTCTTCCCTTTTATTATTTTATTTTTCTTCTTTCCTTTTGGTTACTGAATGTAAGAAGCCCTCTTCTGAGTGATTTTTCTTCTGATCCCTTGCTTCTTGTGGTGAGCAACAAGCAGCAGTTCCTGCCTTTTGTTTTCAGGTTAGTCCCAGTGGCAGTTTGAGAAGCATTTGTGGACCAGGCTCTCCACCTCCTAGGTCTACTCCTCTTCCTCATTGACTATTCATCTGACTGCCCAGCCAGGGGCTCCTTGAAGACACCTCACCCTCAGTTTCAATGCCAGTTTTGGTGGCAGAGTGTTAGTAACTAATCCTGGAATCAGTGCTGATCAAACTAGAAGTTAGTGTTCCTCTCGGCCCTGCTTTGGAAAGTTTCCTGCTTTGTCTTTCTCCCTTAGCTCGCTTGCTCACTCGCTCCCTTCCTTCCTCGATCCCTCCCTCCCTCCCTGATTTATTTATTTGTTTGTTTATTTATTATGCATACAGTTCTGCCTGCATATTTGTCTGTCTGTCAGAAGAGGGCATCAGATCTCATTATAGATGGTTGTGAGCCACCATGTAGTTTCTCAGAATTGAACTGTCAGGACCTCTGAAATCCTCTGCAATCTCTTCACCAGAGATTCAGAACATAATCAGTCTGAAATTTTCATCTCAGATTTTTTTCCAGTTTCATACAAGTTTATATTAAATTTTGACTATTTCCCCTTCTTCCAGTACCTTTCCTTATCCTTTTCCCTCTCCCTCCTAAAACCTTCACAAGTGCTTTCCGACTTTCATGTTTGTTTGTTTGTTTGTTTTATGACCCAGGGAGTTTGATTAGGGTTATTGATATGAATATTGGAAGTGAGGCTTATTTACTATAGTATGTACAACTTAACAGTGGCTATGCCAGTGAAGAAAATGACAATTCTCCCCAGCAACCATTAGCTAACTACTATTAGCTCTTTGGGGACAGATGGAAGCCTTATGAACAACTTCCCAATCAATCTATGATGGAATGTTGATGGGGCCCATATTGCTCAGGTAAGCACAGATGCTGTGACCACTTAAGTATAACAATCGTGTCATGTCCAGAAGACAATGTTTCATAGCACTTCTCCCCATCCTGTGGCTCTTAACATTCTTTCTATTCTCTCTTCTGTGATGTTTGCTGAGTCTTGAAGGAGGTGATACAGATGTCATTTTTAGTGTTCAACTTTCAACTGTCACTTATTCTTAGCATTTTGATTAGTGTGAGTGTATTCATTGACTGCTGCCCACTGCAAAAGAAGCTTCTCTTACCAAAGCTAGGAGCAGCATTGCTATGTGGATGTGCATGTAGGTATTTAGAAAGTAGTTTGATAATGTGTCCATTTAACAAAACAGTAATAGGTTCCCCACCAGGGCACATGACTTCACCAGTCATAGGCTAGGTTTAGAGACCAGACATGGATTCCCTCCTATGGAGTAGGCCTTATACCCAATCAGGAGGCAGTTGATTACTCACAAAATATCAATGCCATTATGGTTACAGTGGATATATCTTGTCTGGCAGTAATTAATTATAACTCATAGGGTTTATATCTGGTACTGATGACATTTCTGCTTCAGTGGTTTACAGAGTACAGGACCTTCCGTCATTTTGAAAGCTAGCTAGCAGGAAGGAAGCTGGAAGCTTAGTTCTGGCTTGATTTCTCTATGTCCTACAATCAAGATACATAATACCTTCAACAATAGGGTCTTACATCTAGCTTGGTGGATGATCAAAAGAAGTGACAATAGTCTGTACAGTTTGGGGAGACTTTGGGGGTCATATCCCACAACTACTACTGACATTTTTATTTAATAACCCCTGACTTCTAGGAGAAGCATTATTCATCCATGTAGGTACCTCTTTTCATAGTCTTCTCCCCATTATATCTATATTTCTTCATTTAAAATTGTGTGCATGTGGGCTGGAGAGATGGCTCAGTGGTTAAGAGCACCGGCTGCTCTTCCAGAGGTCCTGAGTTCAATTCCCAGCAACCATATGGTGGCTCACAACCATCTGTAATGAGATCTGGCGCCCTCTTCCGGCGTGTGGGCATACACGGAGGCAGAATGTTGTATACATAATAAATAAATAAATAAATCTTAAAAAAAAATTGTGTGCATGTGTATGCATGTATAGGGGAGCCACAGAATGTTGTATGGAGGTCAGAAGATAGCGTCAAAGTTGGTTATTTTCCACCATATAGGTCCCAGGAATTCAACTCAGGTTAATCAGGCTTTAGTATATTTTGGACCTAAGTATTATCCCTACAGTTCTCCATTTTCCATAGCGCCCATAAACTTGTGCCATTTAGCACAGTGCTTTTGAGAGCATCCTTGTTGCTGTAGGATTAGTCATTTCTTCCTGTTATTGAGAAACTGCACAAGACAGTACTTGTATGTATGTGTTAGTGCTGCATGTATGTGTGTTTATAGGCTTTTGGGTTGTTTTCAGATTTGGATTGTTTTGGAAAAGCCATGGGTTTTTTTTTTCAGATCTGCTTGGATATCCTTTCTCTACTTTGCTGCACTAGTTTGACATCTGTGATCAGGAAGAATGTCTTCTTGGAGCCTTTTTGGCTTGTTCTTTAGACCTCATAAAATGAGTTGTGTCTCTGTTTATTGGGGTGGGGGGATTTGTGTAGAACTAGTGTTGTAAGGAGAGCTGCTTGTTTGTTCCTGACTTCTCAGCCCCTAAATAATCACACAGAAACTGTATTAATTAAATCACTGCTTGGCCAATTACTTAAACATATGGCTAGCTTTCTCTTACATCTAGAATTAACCCATCTCCATTATTTTATATTTTACCATGAGGCTCGTGGCCTACTGACAAGGTTTGATCATGTTTGTCTCTGGTGACAGCTCCATGGCTTCTCTCAACTCCGCCCTTCTTTCTCCCAGCATTCACTTTAGTTTTCTCTGCCTAGCTCTACTCTACCCTATCATGCCAAGCCAGTTTCTTTATTAACCAATGGTATTCACAGCATACAGAGGGGAATCCCACATCAAACTAATATATCCGTTTCTTTCTTAAGCATTGTTCTTGCTTTTGCTTCTTCTGTTCTGTTTGGTTAAATGCCAGGCAGTGAATAGAGAACACTGGTCTTACTCTATTACCTGTTAGTGACTTTGGCAAGTTGACTACATATATTCTCTTATTTTGGGTAGTCAAATAGTACCTTGTCTCAGACTGGAGAGGCTGAGAAATCCAATAGTTGGTCTATCCACAAGACTGGATAGATGTCTTGGCAGTCTCAATTTGGTACTAAAGGATTGCTGAAGAGCTGCTGATATTCAGTTAGTGCCGGAATCCTGAAGAAATTGGTTCTAATTCTGGATGGAAAATTTATTTGTTTGTTTGGTTTTTTTCCCTTAGTTTGTTCTCATTGGTGAGTTAGCTCTGGTTGCTTCCCGTGGTTGTAGATGTATTTGGTGTTGACTGTTCCACAGAGGTTGAGAAGTCAAGTGATAGTCCTCAGCTCAGGTTCTTCTGTTACTTTGATCTTAGGTTTGCCTTCCTGCTGAACTGTTGATCACCTTCTAGTCTTCTGCTATCACTTGTTAGTGATAGCACTTGAGCATCTAAATCTAGTTTGATTTTTCCAAATGTTTTGAATTTTATAGTCATAATCGTATAGTATTCATTCATTGTAATTGAGATTTGTTGCTGTGTACTAGTCATCTTCATAATACATTATATATATAATACATTATATATATATATAATACATTTTAGCTTCCATATTTTGCTGTTAAAGATTATTCTCTTGGAGCACACAGTAACAAACTTCTTTCTGTAGATAGATGGAAGGAGTTCCTGAAGTATATTTAGAAAAATAGTTTGTCTCTAAAGTCAAGTATCATATTTTCTTTTGTTGTTATTTTGTTTATTGCTTTTTGATACAGGATTTCTCTGTGTGGCCCTAGTTGTCGTGGAACTTGTTCTGTAGACCAGGCTGATCTCGAACCTACAGAGATGTGTCTCTCAGTGTTAGGATTAAAGGCATATGCCACCATACTCAGCTTGAGAATCTTAAAAGTTACTGTGTTCTCTAGTCCACAAGTGTTAATATGATTCTTTGAACTTTTTTCTTTAAATTTATTTATTTTTATTTTTATATGTATGTGTGTTTTGCCTACACATGTATATCGATATACCACTTTCCTCCCTGGTGTCAGCTGAGGCCAGAAAGACAATTGTAGGCCACCATCTAGGTGTGAGTAAATGCTCTTGCTGCTTTGGCTCCAGTGTGCTAATGTTTTGTTAAGAATTATTATGTCTGTGTTTGTGAAAAATATTATTAGTCTGTAAATTTGCTTTGTATTGTTTTGGTGTCTTAGAATAAGTTAGGAAATTTTAAATGCTTTTAAAAAAAAGAATAAACTTGGAGCTGTGTGGTGGTAGCACATGCCTTTAATCCCAGCCCTCAGGAGGCAAAGGCAGGCGATTCTCTGTGAGTTCAAGGCCAGCCTGGTCTACAGAGCCAGTTTCAGGACAGGCTCAAAAGCTACAGAAAAACCCTGTCTCGAAAAATAAAACAGAGAGAGACACGGGGGTGGAGGGGCGTGGGGCGGAGAGAGAATAAACAAGGAAATGTTTCTTGTTAATTTTCAGGAAGTTCGGGTAGAATTTGTATTATTTTTTCTATAAGTAGTTGTTAGAATTCTGTTGTGAAGCTGTGTTCATGTGAAGTTGCCTTTTTGGGACTGGTTTGTAACAGTTAATTTATTTGTTAGATGTTATTTATTCTTTTGCTAGAGATGCTAGCTTCTGTCTATAACAAAATTTGCCTATATTTTGTTAAGCGTATTGACATTAGTTACCCAGACTATCCTTTTATTTTTATTTTGTAAGATCTCTTGTATGTTTTGTCTCAGTTTCTTTTTCTGTTGCTATAATTAAATATTCTGACAAACGCAACTTAAGGGAGAAAGAATTTATTTTAGCTCACAATTCAAGGCACAGTCCATCATGGGGAAGTCAAGGCATCAGGAGTTTGAAGCAGCTGGTCACATGACACCCACAATAAAGAGACATGGGGGGAGGGGAGTTGGAGAGATGGCTCAGTGGTTAAGGGTACTGGCTGCTCTTCCAGAGGACTCAATTCTTAGCACTCGGCATGATAGCTCACAGCTGTCTGTAATACCAGTTCTAGGGTATCTGACACCCTCAGACATGAACGCAGGCAAAACACCAGTGCTCATTAAATTAAATTACATTTAAAGAAAGAAGAAACAGAGGGATATATGCATCCTAGTGTTTAGCTTACTTTGTCTGTTTTATATAGTTAAGAAGCACATTTAAGTAGTAGTGCCATCCACTGTGGTCAGGTCTTCCCACCTCAGTTTTTAAAATCAAAATATTCCTGCACAGTCTTGCCCAGAACTACCTCCCAGGTGATTCTAAATCTTATAAAAGTGACAGTTGAGATTAACCATCAGTTCTCCTCCCCTTCTCCTCCCCTTCCCTCCCTCCCTCCCTCCCTCCCTCCTTCCCTCCCTCCCGTCTTTGCTCCCTTTCTTAGATTATATTTATTTTTTAAATTACATGTCTGTGTTGGTGTGTGTGTGTGTGTGTGTGTGTGTGTGTACGTACACATACATGTACATACCTGTAGAGGCTGGAGGCATCAAATTCCCTAGAGTGGTTGTAAGTTGACTGATGTCAGTGCTGGGATCCTATCTTTAGGCAAACAAATTAAACACACTTCTGAATGATCCATGAGTCACAATAAGGCTACTTCTAAAACATTTTCAGGTCTGGGACTAGAGAAATGGCTCGAGAGTTAAGAGTACTAGCTACTTTTCCAGAGTACCCAGGTCCAGTTCCTAATAAACATCTCTAACTCCAGTTCGAGGGGATCCTATACCCTCTGCTGAGCTCCAGTGACTATCAGGCACATATGTGATGTGCAGAAATACATGCAGACAAAACACTCATACACATAAAATTGCACACATACATTTTGAGGAGTGGAGGAGATAATTCAGTGGGTAAATGTGTTTGCCTCTGCCTGTCTTTTTTCTTTTTCTTTTTCTTTCTTTTTTTTTTTTTTGGTGCTTGGCATCAGCAAAGGTTAGCAGTAAGCAAGTGGAAGCTGCAACAAAACTTTTCCCTCTAGTGTTAACAGTATTTGTTCAGGCCTGACATATTGGTATTTCTCAGCCCTTGTTAGCTACCATTGTTACTACCTGTGGTCTCAAAAAACTTTACATCTCAAGCTTTTCACTCATTCTTTTTCTGTTTCCCTGTCTCTGTTGCTCTTCTTGTCCTGGCTCTTGAACTGTTTAGCTGCTACCTGTTGACTGAGTTTTTCTGTCTCGCCCAGTTCCCCAGCCCTGTTCCCGCAATTGTTAAGTCCAAAGAAATCACACACAAGTCTCCATTAATTATAAACTGATTGGCCCATTAGCTCAGGCTTCTTATTAACTCTTATAACTTATATAGCCCATTGTTCTTTTTTTTTTTTTTTCGAGACAGGGTTTCTCCGTAGCTTTTGGTTCCTGTCCTGGAACTAGCTCTTGTAGACCAGGCTGGCCTCGAACTCACAGAGATCCGCCTGCCTCTGCCTCCCGAGTGCTGGGATTAAAGGCGTGCGCCACCACCGCCCGGCTAGCCCATTGTTCTTATCTGTGTTAGCTACATGGCTCAGTATCTTTTACAGCGAGGCAGTCACATCTTGCTGCTTCTGTGGCTGGGCAAGGACTGCAGAGGAATGGGCTTCCTTCTTCCCAGAATTCTCCTGTTCTTATTGACCCACCTCTACTTCCTGTCTGGTTGTCCCGCCTATACTTCCTGCCAGCGTTTAAAATATAATTGACAGAGTACAGACCATGGTTCCACACCAGCTAGCTACCTCTTCACCTTTCAGGCAGGTGTCTGTCTGACCTCTTCCACAACTTACCCATTATTCTACCACCATTGTTATACTTATGTCTGAGTATAAAATATATATATATATATATATATATATATATATATATATATATATATATAATATAGCCCAGGAAGGGGTATTTGGACCAGTCACACTATTGTCTCATAGCCCCATCACAGCAGTTCCTCTGAAGTCCACCAGGGGAAGTGGTGGAAGGAATAATCTAGAGTTCATAGAGATTCGTGAGAGCAAATAGTCTCATGCAGCCTATTTCAAACAGCGCTGGCTAAGACTGTGTCTTCAGACTGCACAGACAGGCAGTCAGCTGCAGTCCGTTTAGTTGTCTGAAGACCTCTTTGGAGTGTTCAGAACAGCTAGTGTAAAGTTAGTCTAGCTGGCTGACTGACAGTCTTTTTGCTCAAGGTAGCCTGGGCAACATGGGAGAGCCCAACAGCTATGAATTTAGGAAGTCAAATTGTTACATTCCCTAGCATCTCTTTTCATTTATGGGAAAACATGCGTCAGGATTGTTTACAATCCAGGGATGAATGCACACCCCTCTAATTCTAGCACTCAGGAGACAGAAACAGGTAAATCTCTGTTTGAGGCCAGCCTTTCTACATAGTGAATTCCAGGACAGCCACAGCTATATAGTGAGACCCTGTCTCAAACATACACAGACATACACACAAAGATTGCTTACAAATGCAATTTCATTATATTATTTATATATTTAGATTATTATTTTGAGACATGATCTTACTTTATAGCTCTGATTGGTCTGGAACTTACTGTGTAGATGAGGATGGCCTTAAACTCAGAGAACTGCCTGCTTCTGGGATTAAAGGAATGTGCCATCATACCCAGCCACAAATACAGTTTTAAAGAATTTATCATTAGCACTAAGTGATTTTAAAAAAATATTTTTATTCAACGCAATGTCCATCAAAATCCCAGCAAAATTCTTCAAAGACCTCGAAAGAACGGTACTCAACTTCATCTGGAAAATGAAGCAAATAAAAGAACTTCTGGAGGCAACACAATCCCTGACTTCAAACTCTACTACAGAGCTACAGTACTGAAAACAGCCTGGTATTGGCATAAGAACAGACAGGAGGACCCATGGAACCGAATAGAAGACCTAGATATTAATCCACACATCTTTGAACACCTGATTTTTCATAAAGAAGCAAAAAATATCAAATGGACAAAAGAAAGCATATTTAACAAGTGGTGCTAGCATAACTGGTTATCAACATGTAAAAGAATGAAAATAGACCCATATCTATCACCATGCACAAAACTCAAGTCCAAATGGATCAAAGACCTCAACATAAAGTTTTATAGAAGAAAAAGTGGGAAGTACTCTTGAACGCATTGGCGCAGGGAACCACTTCCTAAATATAACCCCAGCAGCACAGACACTGAGAGAAACAATAAATGGAACCTCCTGAAACTGAAAAGCTACTGTAAAGCAAAGGACATGCACGGTCAACAAGACAAAACGACAGCCTACGGAATGGGAAAAGATCTTCACTAACCCCACGTCAGACAGAGGTCTGATCTCCAACATATACAAAGAACTCAAGTATTGGTCACCGAAAGAACACATAATCCAATAAAAAAAAATGGAGTACAGACCTAAACAGAGAACTCCCAACAGAGGAATCTAAAATGGCTGAAAGACACTTAAGGAAATGTTTGACATCCTTAGTCATCAGAGAAATCCAAATCAAAACAACTCTGAGATTCCATCTTTCACCTGTTAGAATGGCCAAAATCAAAAACACTGATGACAGTTTATGCTGGAGAGATTGCGGGGGAAAAGGGAGCACTTCTGCATTGTTGGTGGGAATGTAACCCCTTTGGATGTCAGTGTGACAATTTCTCAGAAAATTAGGAAACAACCTTCCTCAAGACCCAGTAGTACCACTTTTGGATATATATCCAAAGGATGCTCAATCGTGCCACAAGGACATGTGCTCAGCTATGTTCATAGCAGCTTTGTCATAGCCAGAACCTGGAAACAACCTAAATGCCCCTTGACCAAAGAATGGATAAGGAAAATGTGGTACATTTACACAATGGAGTACTACACAGCAGAAAAAAAAATGACATCTTGAATTTTGCAGGAAAATGGATAGAGCTAAAACATTATTTTGAGTGAGGTAATCCAGACACAGAAAGACAGTTATCATATGTACTCACTCATAGGTGGTTTTTAAACATAAAGCAAAGAAAACCAGCTTACAAACCACAATCCCAGAGAACTTAGACAACAGTGAGGACACTAGGAGAGACTTACGTAGACCTAATCTACATGGGAAGTAGAAAAAGACAAGATCTCCTGAGTAAATTGTCTCAAAAAAAAAGAAAAAAGAAAAACAAAACCAAAAAATTGGGGGATAGATGGATACACACATATATATGTTTGTGTGTATATATACCATATATGTGTGTACACTATATATATATTTTTTAAAGTTGCAGAGACAAAAGAGGTAAGCACAAATGAGGATTATGATTAATATGAGAATTTTTATCTCACTCTTTTTATGTATATGCACATACATGTTCCTGTGTGCATGCTTACGTGCATTCACAGGCTACAGGTTGACATTTTGTGTCTTCTCCAATTTACTCAAAACTTAAGGGTCTCTCACTGAAGCTGAAGCTCACTCATTTGGTTAGTGAATGTACTTCAGGGTCTTCCTGACTCTAACTCTCCAGTGGTAGGATTAAGGCATGTGCCACTGGTCTTGGCTTCTTACTTTGGGGCTTTGGGGCTTTGGGCACAGGGTAGAACTCAGGATCTCATGCTTACATAGTGATCACTTTACTGACTGAGCCATTTTTCCTTTTGTCAGAATTCATAATCATTAATGTTAGCACTTAATAATCTTTAAAGTGATCACTAAAATTCTATGTTTGTATGAATATATGTATGTATGTATGTGTGTGTATGTATGTATGTATATGTCTGTCTGTTTTCTATGTACCCATTCACCTCAAGGATACTACATATTGTTAAAGTGGAGGAGGATGCATAAATCCCTCTTGTTGTTTCAGTTATTGTGTAAAGTAAATGTTTAAATTCACCCTAAATTACTTGGGGAAGTTACCTGATTTTGAAAAGGAAATAACTTTCTCAACATGGAGAGAATGGAAGTCTTGACCTTCACTCCTGCTTCAAACCAACTGCAGTCTTGATTTTGGTCTCTTTTTGCCAAGGTAGTAGTTTTGCTGTCTCAGAATTTGCTTTGTTGAATTCATGTTTTGTTCTTGACATTTTAGTCTTTGATCAGCATGGTGGCAGGCAGGCAGGCAGGCAGGCAGGCATGGTGCTGGAACAGTAACGGAGAATTACATTCTTTTCTTTAAGATGAGTCAGAGAGGCTCACCTTAGTTTTTTCTTTGTTTGTTTTTTAAGCAGTGCTTAACACCTGCCATCTTCCCACAGAGGTAGGTCCTGGTTATCTTCCTCATTTGTTTCTCTTGGTCTCTACTGTCCTCATTAATTTCCCATTTTGATTGTCTAAACTCTCATCAAAATACATCCCAAGGCTTATCTAGCCCAAAAGCTCAAAACGCCTACATTCCTCACACAAAGGCACGTCGAAGGCCTTTGAATCACAGAGTCAGGTTTATCATAGCAGTGACCCTTGCTTTTCTTGTTAATCACTCTAATAAAATACCTAACAGAAGCAGCTTGATGTAGGGGCTTATTTGAACCCACAGCTTGAAGATGCAATCTATGATTGTAGGGAAAATACAGTGACAGAAGCAGTAGTCTATGTTGGTGGGAGCTTACCATGCATCTTGTTCACAGCTTTGTAGAAGCAGGAAGATGGATATTGCAAATTGCACATTGTCCATTGGATTTTGTCTCATTTTTTAAAATAGTGTTCAGTTTGGACAGAACCTGAGATTCAGCCTAAATAAGTACTGTAAGGTGCTATATTCAGGATTTAATATATAGTTACTCTTAGCCTTATCCCTTCTCACTAAGAAAAGTCACTTTAGTTTGTGGACAAGTAAGTGTTCATGCACAGTGTGAGCAGGTACACACACACACACACACACACACACACACACACCCCTTCTGTTGCAGTGTTGAAGACAAAAACATGAGAAAGTAAGAAAAGTCAAGATTTCATATAGCAGTTTGTGAGAGAAGAGATTAACCATGGTGGTTAGGTTGGTGTGCCAAGCAGAACTTTACCAGCAGTCAGTAAATACATCTTAATGTACATCTTAACACAAGAAACTACCCAATGGTGGGAGATCATCACATACTCAGATCTGTGAAGTGAGCCCTGAAGACCTGTCATGGTAATTCTCAAAAGCAGCCAAGTCTTTGCAGCTGAAGGAACAGACTCCAGAAGAAACCAACTTAGAGGATTTGATTATTCCCTGCTAGAGAACAGAGGCGCCTCAGGGTGCTATAGGCCCAGTTGGGTGCTATTAAAACTCCTCTCACTGGAGAGAGCATGTTGTTCAGTCTCTGTCTCTTTAAGGACAAAACTGTCTAGTTATATGAACAGGGGAGGAAATACACAAGAAGCCTGGGAGTCCTTTCACTGTCTTACCATCCTCTGCCCATTCTTGAACATTGTATCTGTTACTTACACAGGTGACGTGTGTCTATTCATCATAGAGTATGGCAGAGTTGGATGTTGAATTTAGTGGCCAAAAATATTTAAGTTAACAAACAGAAATACCAAAAATGACTTGCTGACTTGATTGTCTTCTGTGGGTAGGGCATCTTTTTGTTTGAGCCCTGAGTTATAGAACTCTATCAGACCATCAGAAGGCATACCAAAATTAGTTGATGAACACTATAGACAGGAACAGGTACAGTAGTGACACAGAAGCAGAACTTTGTCCCAGATAACATGGAAGGCTTTGGTAGCCTTCCATGCATTCCCAAGTAATTCAGAAGTGAACAGAAGGTTTTATGCAGGGGAGCTCCATGGACACTCTCTGCTGCTGTTTGAGAGTGGATAAAGGCAAGTGGAGACTAGTAGAGAGCCTGGCAGTCACCAGGTGAGAGATGACAGAGGCTTCTACTGAGTGTCGGGGTGTGAATGTGCTAGTTTGAGGTGAGGGTGGAAGTGAGCATAAGCTAGGAGAGGATAGTCAGCCTTGTACACTAAGTGGCTGTCCTACTGTTTAGGAACAGCCATGTGATTCATCACCAGTGTCAAGCTGTGCTGCCCACTTATCTCTATACACTTCCATGATGGCAATCATACTTTATACTTTGTTGGAATCATCTCATTTTCAGGTTTCAAATCTAGTGTACATAAAAACCTGACTGTTTCACCTAATTCAAAGTTTCTCCTACAGCTTTTGTGGACATGGTAGGGATCACTGTGATAGAGGCTATGTCCATACCCTTCTCTATTCTACCAGGGTGGAGAAGGGGGCCTGGGGAAGATACATACAAGGTCTTGGTTCTTGTCAGACTATCTATGGCTTTTTGGCTACAAGTTTCTTGCTCTAGGTTATGTATGGCTGGACTGCAATAGCAGGAATAATATACACTTGATGTCTGACCTATGCCAGGTATTTTCCCCTGGTCTGGAGGCTAGACTGAAGGATGCTTAACTGTGCCTTCTCATTGTGCAGCACCTCTTTGTGTGGGTTCTTTGCGGATGAATGCTCCTCCTCTTATGGTAGTGACAGTGCAATTCCCTGTTCTATCTGCTAGACAGAAAGCTCTTGTGCTTTTCCACTTCAGAGTCTGATATGTGCCCGACTTTGGAGCTCTTTAGCCTTGAGGTGTCTGCTCCTTGTTCAGCAGTATCCTAAGATGGTATAAAGTTGTATGTGTATGTGTGTGTGCACACTCAACCCCTTTAGGCTTTCTCAGTACTTTGCACCTGATCAGGTTGAGGAGCACCTTAGTGTATAGGAGGTACATTTCTTATATCTGGCCCTCTCCCTTCAAGAACTTATGCCGTGCCTCAGTTCTTTTCTTTCTCGATGTTAGAATGTTGTCACAGCAGGCTGCCTTCTGCTCTGGACTCTGAGGAGTCTATTCCAGTGCTCTAACCTACTTTGTTCTAGAGTGTTCTTAGGCCTCCTTGTTGGTGGTCAGAGCAGACAGCATAGGTTCTGGGACCACTGCCACTGTTTGTCAGGCTGTTGTGGGCATATCACACCTTAGAGGTGCCTGTTGGGATCATCATATGCTGATTAGGGCACTGGAAGTCAAGATTATTTATTTGTCATCTCTCTCTCTTTCTCTCTAATAAAATCTGGCTGAGCAGTGGTGGCACATACCTTTAATCCCAACTCTTGGGAGGCAGGCAGATCTCTGTGAATTTGAGGCTAGCCTGGTCTACAAAGTGAGTTTCAGGACAACCAGGTCTACACAGAGAAACTCTTTCTCAAAAAACCATAAATAAATAAGCAAATAAATAAAATTAATTTATAGAACCTTCATCTGGTGATGGATGGAGATAGAGACAGAGACCCACACTGGAGCACTGGACTGAGCTCCCAAGGTCCCAATGAGGAGCAGAAGGAGGGAGAACATGAGCAAGGAAGTCGGGACCACGAGAGGTGCACCCACCCCCTGAGACAGTGGGGCTGATCTATTGGGAGCGCACCAAGGCCAGCTGGACTGTGACTGAAAAAGCATGGGATAAAACCGGACTCTCTGAACATGGCGAACAATGAGGGCTGATGAGAAGCCAGGGACAATGGCATGGGGTTTTGATCCTACTTAATGTTCTGGCTTTGTGGGAGCCTAGCCAGTCTGGATGTTCACCTTCCTAGATATGGACGGAGGGGGGAGGACCTTGGACTTTCCACAGGACAGGGAACCCTGACTGCTCTTTGGACTGGAGAGGGAGGGGGAGAGGAGGAGGGGGAGGGAGAGAAGAGTGGGAGGAGGGGGAGGGAAATGGGAGGCTGGGAGGAGGCAGAAACTTGTTTTTTTTCCTTTTCTCAATTAAAAAAAAAGAACTGATTATTAAAAAAAATTAATTTAAAAAAATAAAATCTATTGGATGTTTTTATGTAATAGTAAAAACCATTGGAAGTAAGAAAAACATTGATCCAGACAGAACCTGGAGTTTATTGCCTATCGAGTGTGCGGCACACTGAGGCAAGAAAATCTGGGCTGTATAACGAGCTCAAGGCCAGCCTGTGCTGCTGTGTAGTAGACTTTGTCACCTGTTAGTTCCCTTTGACTCCCCAAAAAAGTTTGCTATAGATTTCAGTGTCTGTTGTAACATTTTTTTAGTAGGCATTTTGTTTTGGAGACAGCATCTCTGTATGTAGTTTTGACTGTTCAAGAAGACCAGACTGGCCTCAAACTAGCAGATCCAACTGCCTCTAACCTCCTGAGTACTGGGATAAAGGTCATTATACCTAATTCTATAAGGGATTTTTTAAAAAGTCAATAGACGTCTGATATCATAAACATAACTGGTCTGTTGTATTTTATTTTTAAAGCAGAGTCAAGATTTTCTTCTTCACTCATCACTTGGGAGCTCCCAGCCTGAAGCCAGTGGTGCTGGGAGGCTGGCCCTAGGCACACAGACAATGACCTCTTCAGGGCTAGGCACCACACCCTCAGATGCCTGCTCATGTGAAGCCTGCAGTGAGCGCAGGTATGTATTGAATTGGTTGTGCTGCTTATACTGGTGTGACGGGGTATCTAGGAAATAGAGGAAAGCGCCTTAGACATGGGGTTCTTTTAACAAATAACAGTACCTTTTTGGCATACCCCTGAAAGTAGGACATGGTCTTGCTATTATGAGGAAAGATATACAGAAATACAAAAATCCCTGCCTTGCGGGACTAAACAGAAGGAAGTTGGGCCTCAGAAAGAGGAAAGTGGGAGAACTCTTAGAATTTAAAGAAAAATTAACTCTTATTTCATGCCAAAATCCCAGCACTTGAGAGGCGAGGGGAATCTGTGTTCCAGTGCAGTGCAGACAGGGCTACATAGCAAGATTTTTATCTCAAGATAAAGAATATTAATTAAAAAAGGAAAATGAGTCTAAGGTGAGAATAAATAAATGGGTGTGGAGGTGGTGAAACTCATGATGGAAGCTGCTAGGGGTTGAAGGAAGAAGAGGCCAGGACCTGATAAAAAAAAGCTGTACTGCTGGTCTGGGACAGCCTGACTGATAGAATCAAGTGAGCACCAAATAGTGGAAAGCAAGGGCTCTGTGTGCCATCTGGGGTCAAAGTATGGAAATGGGGTATACCTTGTGGCAAGTAGGTAGACTGCCTCTCTTAACTCTACTGGTTTCTATGTTATCACAGAGACATCTCAGCAGAGACAGACCGGGAACCGCAGCAGCTTCAAAACTATTGGTCAGAAGTACGCTACATGGTCCGATGCATATACCGCCAGGCGGGTACCCCACTGGCAGAAGACCAGGACCAGTCTCTGGTTCCCGACAAAGAAGGAGTGAAGGAGCTTGTGGATAGGTACAGGTTGCCCCTTCATGTTACAGCCCCATCCCATCCCTGCCCTCCCATCTGCCCATGGAGCCTCAGTGCTTGTCCTGAGTAAAGCTCAGTTAAACTTTTTGAGCTCTTGGTACAGCTCAGGTCTTCAGCAGACAACTGACCAGCATGAGCCTTCTGGGTAAATTGTTGCAGGTTCTTCTGTTTCTAAGTTGAGATATTTCTGTTATGTATTAAGACTGACAGTAGCATAGACAGGATTCCAGAGTCCTGGTTGTCCAGGTGATGCTGGATACTTTCATAATCACTGTTGGATTTGTAGCTCAGGCAGAAAGGCAGAGTATTCCTGTCCACTGAAGCACTATGAGATAGGATTGCTTGTGAAGGCACTTACCTTATGAGGTTCGCAGCGGCTGCCCTCATAGGGAATGGCTCCTGCCTAGCATCTGTTCTTCAGCAGGCTCCTTCCCAGGGACTGACAGAAAGTGGGGTGGGTGTCACTTTTGTTTTTCTTTACAACTTAAGTGTGCCTTTTTTTCTCCCTGATTTTTGAAATGTTCCAAATAAAGGCAATAGATATAAGCCTGATATTTCATGGATTGGTTCTCATTTTGTTTTTTTCATATGTGTTGATTGCATACTTTTGAAATCTTACAAAGCCACAGTTGCCATACATTAGATTATATCAAAGAAGCAGGGGCATTGACTGGTAAAAAGCATTGTGTTCAGGATTTCACATATTGTCTACTTAGTGCTATATGAGACAGTTCCAAGTGGTAAGTGCCTTTAAAAGTTTCCTAGTTAATGGCACATGAAACCTATGACATCTCAGACCTTTCATGCTACATCTGTGATGTTTTAGAACAGTATCAGCATCTATGAACACGTGTGAATGATTGGTTGGTTGAACTACTTGCAATGTCTTTTTCCCATAAGAAATCAGTTTGCATGAGCTGGAGAGAGATTGCTTAGTGATTAGAAGCCCTGACTGCTCTTGCAAAGGACTTGGGTTTGTTTCCTAACACTCACTTAGTGGTTCATAGCTGTCTATAACTCCAGGTCCAGGAATCTAATACCTTTTTCCTTGGGCACCAGACACACATGTGGCATATATACATGCAAGCAAAACTCAATACATATTTAAAAAAATAAACCTTATTATAAATAAAAAAAAATCTGTTCTCAAAAGTATCATTTGATTTTTCCCTTAATTTATAAGATACGAAAATGAACAAAGAATCAAAATGCTTCTAATTTTACTGCACTGAGAAAACTATAAGGAGGTGTCTGCAGGCTTCCTTTTCTAAGAGTTTGTATGTGTTTGGTATATGCACGTGAGTGTGTAGATGTGTATATGTTCAGGGAGGGCAGGGTGTCTTCTGTTGCTTTCCTTCTTGTTGCCTTGAGATAGGGCTTTTCACTGAATTAGAAGAGCCCACTGTTTTGACTGTCCTGGTCGGCCACAATGCTTTGGATAGCCACCCCTTTTCAGCTAGACTGGGTGCCAGCAAGTTCTCAGAAATTACTTGGCTCCACCTCCCAATGGTGAAGTGACAGACATGCTCAGGGACACCTGGTCTTTTACTGGGTTACTGGGCTTTGAATTCAGGTCCTGTGTTTGCAAAGCAAGTGCTCTTACCCACTAAGCCTTTTCCTCAGCCCTGTGGTATTTTGAGTTCAATTACTCCATGCTCATTTGAATCTTGTTTCACTGTCCTTTAAACATAGGGAACACATTTTCTTAAAATTATTGCCAGACTTAGTGACATATACCTTTAATCCCAGCACGGAGAAACTAAGGCAGGATTATAAATTTGAGGGTAGTCTGTGCTTTATAGCAAGTTCAAGGCTGTCTCAGCTGCATAGTAAGATCCTGTCTCCACAAAACAAAGGCTTGGGTAGCCCAGTGGTAGAGCTGTTGCATAGCATGTGAAAAACCTGGGTTTGTTCTCTAGTAATGGGGCAAAACCCCCACTATATTTTAATGTTACAAAAGTTAATACATCTTTTTGAAATGTAGCAGTCATAGTGAGAATCCTGTCAGTTTATTTTCTCTGAACACATTGTATCCATGGCTCTTCATATTTATCACCTTGTACATTGTACACGAGGGTTTACCCATTACCTTGCAGATTGTATACATAGCTTTACATCCTACCTTGCACAGTTTTGCTTGACTCTTTATCTTTTACAACTTAAGTGATATGTAACCTTAGGGAACAGGAGGGAATGAAGAGGTGGCTTAACAGTTAAGAGTGCTTGCTGCTGTTGTAGGGGACCTAGGTTTGTTTCCCAGAACCTACATGACAGCTCATAACTGCCTATATCTCTCAATCTGAATCCAGGAGGAAACAGTGCCCTTTTCTGGTTACCCTTGGCTCTGGCATGCACAAGGTGCACATAAACTCAGGCACACATACATACTCATATAAAAATAATAAATACACCTATTTATTTATTTGTTTATCTATTTATTTATTTATTTTGGCTTTTCGGAACAGGGTCTCTATAGCTTTGGAGCCTGTCCTGGAACTAGCTCTTGTAGACCAGGCTGGCCTCAAACTCACAGAGATCTGCCTGCCTCTCCTTCCCGAGTGCTGAGATTAAAGGTGTGAGCCACCATCGTCTAGCTTAATTTTTTTTATTTACTGTTTTATTTTATTTTGAGACAAGATTTCATCACGTATGTCTAGCCTGGAAATTGCTGTGTAAACCGGGCTTGTCTTGAACTTGTCAGACCTTCTTGCCTCAAGTACTGGGATTAAAAATGGTCCACAACACCTAATTTTTTTTTCATGGAACAGATAGCAACTATGCTTTTCTCTTTAGATTTAATGTGGCAGCCAAAGATGGAAGAATTTGTTGTTTAAAACTTACTTAATATATTCTACAACAGCCACAGAGCTCAGCTGGTTCTTCATAGTGACATGTTCCAGTAGATGTTTTGGTTATTGCTTCAGTGGTCCTAGGCTTCCATCTAGAACAGTGGTTCTCAACCTTTCCAAAGCTGAGACCCTTCAATATAGTTCCTCATGTTATGGTGACTCCCCCATAAAATTATTTTTGTTGCTGCTTCATAACTGTAATTTTGTTACTTTTATGAATCATAGTATAAATATCTGTGTTTTCTAATGGTCTTAGGTGACCCCTGTGAAAGAGTCATTTGACACCCCAAAGAGGTCACTAGCCACAGGTTAAGAACCACTAATCTAGAGGCGTCTCAGAAATGTACCTTTGAAAGGAGCAGCAACTTTAACCATAGTAATGACAAATACTATAGAGCAAGTTTTAAAAATTGCATCACCTTGTTGCGTGATCCTATAATCCAGCATTAGGAGGCTGAGGAAGAAAGGTCATTTTTCTCAAAACTGTAAAAAGTATCACCTGTAAGTTTGGACAGAAATTCATTACCACTGTGACTAGTTAACAAGGATGCATTTCTTTGCTTTGTTGGTAATCTAAAAATAGAATGACCTTTGTTTAAAACGTGTTCTAATTGTAAAAATAACACGAGCTCATTTGTATGGTATACTGAGTTCATAGAAAGAAGAAAGGTAAACCTGACCCCATCCTCCAAACAGGTGTCACATCTGCTAGGACTGCAGCATGTCACTTTTTAAGTTCCACTCATTGTGTTGGCACCTGAGGCCAGCTCTCAGACACAGTAGAAGGGAGGCTTTTTACCTCTTGGTTGTAAGTTATAATACCTTAGGCTTAGGTCTTCTCTCGTGGACATGAAGTGAAGCAGAGTCCCTTATATAGGTTGCATAAACAGTGCAGTCAAAGGAAGCATTTGGGGGATGTCAGTTTTCCTTGAATTACCTTGTACTCCTACAGGTCATCACAAGAAAGGTGTTTAATAAAAGACACTCACTGACTTTTATAAAAACTGTCAGCTGACATGTGTAGACAATCATGGCTGAGTAGTGACTTTTTCTTTGTCTCTGTAGGCTCTGTGAGCGGGATCCCTATCAGCTCTACCAGCGGTTGGAGCAGCAAGCCCGGGAATATGTGCTAGAAATGAAGGTCCGCCTTCTCCGGCAGCTATCTGCTGCAGCGAAAGCCAAGGCACCATCTGGCCTGCAGGGCCCACCACAGGCACACCACTTTGTGTCTCTACTCTTGGAAGAGTATGGTGCCCTCTGCCAGGCTGCACGATCCATCAGTACATTTCTTGGCACTCTGGTGAGAGACCATGCCCGCTTCTTTCTTTGCTGTTGAGGTGAACTAAAGAACAAAATCATGTGATAGGGGAGGTGTATGCAGCCAGGGGACTGATTGTACGGTTAAGTTCTCCTTGCACGGTCATATACTCCTTTCCGCACAAGGTAGAGTGGGATTAATCTTAGCGCAATGGATTTTGCTGGCAGGTAGAAGCATTAAGAGAATTAATGTCCAGGAGCCACAGCATGGAAATCTTTTAGGGAAGACCTAAGCACTAGGAAGTGAGGTATTAGGATATGGAGGTGAAAACCATGGTGCATTAATAGGAAGTCCAAAACATTTTTGTTGTCTTGTGTTGGTGTTGATGTACTGCCACTGACTGGTGTTGCAGTTGATGCAAGGCACATGTAAAGACCTCTTGCTTGAATTTCTTCATGTGTGCAGCTAGCAGCAGTGCAGGAATGGGATGGGTTTACTGAAGCTGCCTTGCCTTTTCCTTACAGGGTTCTCACAGTTCTAGCAGGGCACATAAGTGAATCTCTGACCACCCCATTTCTGGGTGGACAGAAAGAGGCATCCTAGTGACAACCACAGAAGCTCCCTAGGCTGCTTCCCCGACCCATCAAGTGTGGTCCCTCCCCATCTCCCCCATAGTCTTCAAGTCTTCATCATTATTTCATCTGATTATTAAGTGACAATTCAGTGGGTGGGTTTTAATGCTTTCTTAGTGGTGGCCATGTTTTGAAGGAAAAGTTACAGTAACCATTGGTTCTTTATCTGGTTCTGATGTTAATGGGGCTCTCCAGAAAGGTTCATGTAATACTTGACAAGACATTGCAACAGCCTCAGACTATCCAGTTTCCCTGCCACAGTCTAACACTGTGCCAGGTAAGTACTTCCAAGAAGAGGCTTGTGAGACACATGTTTAGAGAAAATTGAGTGAGATGAGTAAGGCAAGCTGGACGTGAGGACCCTGGTAGTGGCAGTGTCCTGTGCACTCTCTTGTACATCTTGTACCTTTCAGCCCTCCTCTACCTCAACTTAGGACTCTGCCTATTCTAGACTTGGTTCAGAGCTGCTGCTCTAGAGAATCATGTACCTGCCCATATCCCTAGAGAGTACCAGCTATTGTTTTTTGTTTTTTTTTTTAAGACCACATACTCTCCAGAAAGTGTTGTTGATATCCAGCCCTCCTCAGATGACTCCATCTTACAAAGTTAATAGAGTTTAACTTGAGCTTTTTGGTAGAATGATGGCCTAGTATCTACAAGGCTGGGTATCCCTAGACCTTCAAAAGTAGAACTTGGGGCAAATAAAGTAACACACCAAAATTAACCATTGCCAAAATCTTTGCATTTCAGTGTACTTCATTCAGAATAGAAGTATAACTTCATGTTTGATATTATACTTTTACTATCAAATATATCTTCATGCACTTACATACCACCAAAACTGAAAAATCCGTGACAGTTAAAACTTTTTTTTTTTAAAAAATTTCTTTCATAACTCATAGTCATTACCTTTATTCAGTACTTTCTCATCTCTTAGTAGTCTTTCTTACTCTTTTCTTCATGGTTTACTGTACCTATATGCACATTTGTTTATGTATATACATATATTGTTGGCTAGATTCTGCATATGAGAGAGAACATGTAGCCCTTTTCTTTCTTAATACGTATTTTAAGCCCATCCATTTTTTTGCAGATTGTTACTACTTTTTTTTCATAGCTAAATACTATGCAGTTATACATACATACATGCCAAATTTCATCGTCCAGTCATCTGTTGGTGGACTAAAATTAGGTTGATAGTAATTCTTTGCTGTAGAGAATGAAGCAGTAATGAATGTGGGAGCACAAATATTTCGATGGTAGGATATGAAATTCTCTGGGGATATGCCCAGAAGTAAAATAGCTGTGAAATAATTATTAACTTAGAATATAGAAATATTTTCTTGTTGTTTGACCACAGTTAAAACTTGAAAGAACAGCATGCAGCTGTGTGATCATGTTTTACATGTAAGAATATTCCTTTTGATAATACATGGCATAGACTACATACTCTGCAATATTTGTCCTCCAAGGGAAAAGCAGATAAGTTTAGAAATTTATATAAAAGAAGATCAAAGTTTTTAAAGATACAGCTAAGAAGGCATAAAGGGGAAGAGAGTACCTACTCCAAAACTTGAATCCTGACAACACCTGTTTGCAAGTTAACATTGACCCCAGGCATTTCTTCTGATCCTGGAATAGATAAAAGTGGGTCTCCATTTAATCCAGAGTGGCGTCAGTTAGCTTATAATGTCGGGCCCATAAGCGACTATCACCTGAGTACTAGAAGGAAAGCAAGAGCTATGCTTATCATGAGCCTAAATTTTTGTGATACACCTAAGAAGCTGGAAGTCACTTTTCAGTGGTCCAAGCTGTGTATAGGTAATATCTCCCCTCATATGAGATGTTTGCTGGTCCTTCTTTGTTTTTAAATGTAGGGTGTTCTGCCTCATGTATGTCTGTGCACCATCTTCATGTTTGGTCCAGGGTGGGGCACTGGCTCCCCTGTGACTGGAGTTATTAATTGAACTGCCATATGGGTGCTGAGAATCAAACTCAGGTCCTCTGGAAGAGCAGCCAGTTCTCTTACTTGTTGAGCCTTCACTCCAGCCCCCGTTTATTTGTTTGTTTTAAAATCAGAAAGTAAAGGTTGAAGACAATACCCCTGAGTGCAAGCAGAGATAACAAGCGACACACTGAAGATAGTGAATTTATAAAGTAACTGTGATTATTGTGTCTAAGGAAATAAAATATATTTAAATTTATGGATCAAGAATTAATATGATCACAAAGGATCATCTAGGTTTGACAGAAAATAAACTCAGAAACACTTAATCACACGTACACACATTCTAATAAACTCAGGAACACATAATCTCTCTCACTCTTTCACATATGAACAAATATACCACCTTTAATCCCAGAATTTAGAATGCAGAGACTTTATAAGTTAGATGCCAGCAGAGGTACATAATGAAGCCTTATCTCAAACAAAGGAAGGTCTGGGGATGTAGCTCAGTATAATGGGCTTGTTCAGCATATTCAAGGTCTAGAGTTAAATCTTTGGTACTACAGAAGCAATGAGAAAGGAGACAAATAATAATAAAAATTAATTAATAAACCCCCCCAAATAGTCAGAGATCGAAAAGAGAATTAGTAAATTAAAAAGAAGTAAAGGAGCCCTGAGCTTTGTGTATGTGCCTCAAAAGGACACAGAAGTGGGGCACATCAGAGCAACATGGAAGATGTAGTGAGGAGCCTCTCACACTACTGACATTTCTAGGAAAAACTAGACTGAGAATACATGCAAAGGCTAAAACATCAGCGAGCAATCCACTCCAGAGGAGCTAGAGAGCACTGATGGGCTTTGGTAGCACTGCTGTGGGCTCCCAGCATGTCTTCAATAGCACTTGATAAGTTTGCTCCTGTTTTTTAGGAAATCAAAGCTCTTTCCTTGCCAGAGCGTTGCCAGTGAAGAATTTATTTGCAACTATCAGAATGAGCTTTGACAAAGACAGGCAAGAAAAGCATTGTTCTGACTCAAATAATTTTTTTTTCTTTTTAAAAATGTTTTACATATTTGTGTGTTCATGCTTGTGTAGTCAAGGGGACAAATTGTAGGAATGATTCTCACCATGCGTGTTCCAGAGTTCGAACTTAGTTCATCAGGGTAGCACCCAGGCACTGTTACCAGCTGTGCCATCTTGACAGTCCTAGGTTTTAGGGTCCTTCCACCCCCTGTTCCATTTTCCTTTCTGAGCCCACCTACAACCCTTTTCTAGAGTTGGGGTAGGTAGGGGTTACCTAGAATGTACTAAGGTGGCAACCCATATTGCTGAAATTAGAGATTTGGTTTGATATGTTTTGACACAAGCAGGGAACGGTGACTCTTTACAAACAAGATATTGTAGGTCTGTGCAAAAGATGGTAGAGCAGGGGGCATTCTTCAAGGAAGCTTTATATTTCCATCCACTCACTGCATCTTTTGTTACCTTTTTTTTTTCTTTTAAACTAGGAAAATGAACATTTGAAAAAGTTCCAGGTGACATGGGAACTGCATAACAAACACCTCTTTGAAAATCTGGTCTTCTCAGAGCCACTTCTCCAGAGCAACTTGCCAGCACTGGTGTCTCAGATCAGGTATTTTGTCTTGACTTGGATTCTCTTTTCCTATGATCTTGTGTGTGTGTTCATGCCTGTAGACCACTATACATGGAAGTCCTTACAGGAAAAATAACAGGGCATAGAGAAAAAGATAGTTAGATAGAAAGCTCTAAACCTAAGATATAATACTTTTATATGTAATTTATATTTTATGTGTATGAGTGTTTTGTCTACATGAATGTCTGTGCATCACATGCTACGGTGCCTAAGGAGGCCAGAAGAGGGCATTGAGTTCTGGAACTGGAGTCACAGACAGTTGTAAGCTGCCATGTTGGTGATGGAGCCCAAACTCAGGTCTTCTCGAAGAGCAGCCTGCTGAGCCATCTCTTCAGCCCCCAGTTAAACTTTTATTTATTTATTTTTTTTTGATTTTTTGAGACAGGGTTTCTCCGTAGCTTTTGGTTCCTGTCCTGGAACTAGCTCTTGTAGACCAGGCTGGCCTCGAACTCACAGAGATCCGCCTGCCTCTGCCTCCCGAGTGCTGGGATTAAAGGCGTGTGCCACCATCGCCCGGCTCCAGTTAAACTTTTTTTTTTAAATATTTTTTTTATTTATTTATTATGTATACAATATTCTGTCTGTATGCCTGAAGGCCAGAAGAGGGCGCCAGACCCCCTTACAGATGGTTGTGAGCCACCATGTGGTTGCTGGGAATTGAACTCAGGACCTTTGGAAGAGCAGGCAATGCTCTTAACCACTGAGCCATCTCTCCAGCCCTCCAGTTAAACTTTTAAATGATAAACCAGTGTAAATGCTATTCAGATGTAACACCATAATGCCTCCTCATAAAATAAATAAAAGCTCCTGCAAGCAGTGCTTGACCTTGACAGGTCTTGGTTCAGCCAGGGATCCTGTCAGGGTTCTTGCATTGTGGTGAAGGGAGGTGAAAGAGGAGGAAGAACGTGGGATTCAGAGTACCTTTGACTCCTAGGCTTAGATGTGCTTTTCCATGTTTGTAGAGTGCCTATGTCACTTTTCACCAAGATAACTGGTGGGTGATTCTCTGCTGTCACCAAGATAAGTGCACAAGAGCAGAACTCTCTAATGGACATTTGTTGGGGTGAAGTATGCTAAATAGAGGCATACAGTATGGGCATATGTTTGTTCTCCAGCCAGCCCCTCCTTCATCAGTCATTACTTAGTAGAGCTGAGTAGCTACCTCAGGATCATCTCTTCTTGATTTTGTTTCTTGTCTGTTAACCAAATAGAAGCATAGGCCCACAGCGTAAGCACACACTAATAGCAGCCACTTTTATTTGTCCTATTCAACCTTACTTTTAGAGAAAGACCACCTCAGAAGTAGTTGGTCAGCTCAAGGTGCTATGCAAACCTGGTATGCTTTTTGCAGATTTTTACCAGTTTCACTCAGACTTGATTTGCTTCCCAGCCATTCTTTCCGTGCCCACTCTTTTTTTTTTTTTTTTTTTTTTTTTTTTGGTTTTTCGAGACAGGGTTTCTCCGTAGCTTTTGGTTCCTGTCCTGGAACTAGCTCTTGTAGACCAGGCTGGCCTCGAACTCACAGAGATCCACCTGCCTCTGCCTCCCGGGTGCTGGGATTAAAGGCGTGTGCCATCACCACCCGGCCCATGCCCACTCTTAAAAAGCATTCAATAGGGGCTGGAGAGATGGCTCAGAGGTTAAGAGCACTGACTGCTCTACCAAAGGTCCTGAGTTCAATTCCCAGCAACCACATGGTGGCTCACAACCATCTGTAATGGGGTCTGGTGTCCTCTTCTGGCCTGCAGGCATAGATACAGACAGAATATTGTATACATAATAAATAAATATTTAAAAAAAAAAAAAAGCATTCAATACAGGACAATCAAGATGTTTCAGTGGGTAAAGGCACTTGCCACCATGCCTTAATGACCTGAGTTTGATTTCCAGAACTCACAGGGTGAAAAGAAAGAAGACTCCTACATGTTTGTCCTTTGATTTTCATGTGCTACCTATGGCACATGCACATGTGTTCACACCCATGCCTGTATACACACACACACACACACACACACACACACACAATCTAAAAAGTCAATAGCATCCAGATATTCTTAGAGAGTACACTACAATGGGACTATCTGACTGCAACTCTGGTGGAAGGAAAGGAAGCCAAACTTAACATGAAGAATGTTTTTGTCCAAGTTGTGAGGTTCCCTTGAATTCAATCATGCCTCCCTTGTGGCTAGAACAAGCCTCAGTACCTGCCCTTTGTTTCTTTTCCTGGTGAATATTGGATTTGACGCATCTGTCATCCAGTTATTTCCAGAGGCTGACAGAAACCATTTCTTTTCTGGGCACAAGTTTCAAATATTTTTATTTCTCACTGGGAATTACAGTCAGATTTCAAAGATGAACAGTATCCTAGTTTTAAATGTTCACTTTGGGGTTCACTCCCTCTTTCTCTAAGAGGAAATGAGGTTCAGGAAAGAGGGAAAGCAGCGTGCCCTCTAAGGAGACCTAGTCATTCCAGAAAATGCTGTCCTTTAAAAGGTGTGTCCCACCACACACTCACTTGTCAACCCCCAAAATGGTTTATACTTGAATTTCTAATGTATAAATATACATTTAATAACTCACATTTTTTTTTCACAAATTACTAATGAAATACGTACTTATGTAGGCCTACTTAGCTTGTAGAAAAATTATGGAGTGGGCCAGACCTGGTGGCTCATACCTGTAATCTCAGTACTTGGAAGGCAAAAGTAACTGGATCTTTGCGAATTCAAGGACAATCAGCCAGGGCTGTGTAGAGAGTCCCTGTCTCAAAATGGGGAGGGACAAATAGTTAATAATGTATAATACGGATATGAATTGTGCGAACACAAATGTAGCTTAATAGATTATGAGACAACAAACAGGCTATGGTCAATACTTAAGTTTATTTAATGTATCTTTTTGTATTACTTTGTTAACATACATTATTTTAGATGCCAGTCTGATCTGCATAAGGAATTTCAGGGCAGTCAGAGTTTTTATGGTAATACGTGTCACAAAAATATACAGCAAATGAGGGTGTGAGGGTGTTAGTGGATAAGCTTGAGGACCTGAATTTGATACCCTAGCACCCACATAAAAGTCTGCTATAACCTCCATTATTGAGTAGGAGACAAGTGAATTCTGTGTTTGCTGACCAATCGGTGTAACTGAAATTGTTGAACTCCAGGTTCAGTGAGAGATCTTATCTCAAACCAAAAAGACAGAAGTAACAGACTAAGACAGCAGGTCTCCTACTCTTCTGCCCTATTCAGCAAATGGTCTGACATACACAAAATAAGTAAACAGTCTGCTTAAAGGTTATCATTATTCATAGAAACTTAGTTCTTTCTGTTAGCTTGCTAAC